>NC_134407.1:49599583-50799583 GCF_038048845.1 Mixophyes fleayi
ATTATTACGCTGCACATTCGGTTTTTCAGTGCTTCTGGTTAATGTTCCTGTGCTTGTATTTCTGGTGCTCCAGCGTCTGCCTCCGAAAAGTTCAACAGCTTGTGCCAGAGTTGGTCCTTCAAATCTGTTGTCCTCCTAAATTATGACATCAAAATAAAAATTGTGAAAAACGTATTAGAAATGCAACAGAACTTGCATGATCAATACTATATATATATTTTTTTTTTTTACATTGCCTTCTGCATGTGCTAAAAGAAACAATAATTTGGTTCCCATCCTATCATGTTACACAGTGTTGGGATTTCCATACTCTCTTTATGATATGGTCAATAATTATATTTTTACTTCATATTATGCTTGTCACACCGCATTATTATCACAGGTTGTTTTAATATTAATGGCTAATGGTGACCTTAACTATCCCAATCTCTACTCTGAACCACATTTGCTCCTCTTGTTTCAGCTGTTTCCTCTTCCACTTAGAATGTAAGCTTTCTATAACGAGCAGGGACCTTCATACCCTTTGTTTTCATGTCTGCATTTATTTTGTCTGCCTTATATGTCCCTGTTTTATGTATGTACTGTTTTCCCTACTGTACGGCGCACTGAGGTACCTTACAAAACTAAGATAATAATAATAATAATGTATTTAATATGATTAAATAAGTCGGTGTAAACCTAATTTTAATCCTACGAAAATTAAACATTTTCATAGCTGTAAATAAGATATCATATAATACAGAAGCAAGCTGCAGAAACTAGTATTGGGATGTCAGGAACAACTGTTGTTGGGTTACTGTCAGTGCTAGCTACCCAATGGTGTTATACAGCAATTCATCACATTACATATTTTGCAGTATATGAGCATAGTCAATTAGCCACAATGTTCCAACGAACATCGCGGCTGCACATGTTTTCTGGTACCTGAACATCACAGATTTCTCCTCTCTCCCCTATGGGGGACAAGTCTGCAGAGTATCTTTGTGACCGTTCCGGAGGCACTCTGTGTCTAATTCAATATGCCCCTATGTTTCCCTGAGGCAGTACTGTAATGTATGCACTGCATGTGAGGAACCAAAAACTGATATGTTTCCCTTTATACCATAATGTCCAGAATTCATTTTACATGTGTTTAATATGTTGGTTACACATGGAATGACATATTTATTTTTAGCTTATCCAAGTGAATTTCATATTACTTTTTTTCAAGCAAATATAGTGTTGCTGTAGTTGCACTTTGAAATAAATATTGTATAAGAAACATACTAAAGAACTGGAAACAAAGTAAGGTTTTCAATGAGTCTGTCCATAGCTCTTTTCACTTAGTTAGTGCACTTCCCTTGATTATAGTCATACCAAATATAAGCACTGTATGGTTGAACACAGTCATTGGGTCCAGAGGTAATGACATACAGTTTGCCTTGAGTTTGTAGCTGGAGCTTAGGCACCGACTGCAAAAAGCGGCAAGTGTCATCAAAATCGTTGCACAAAGTAGATGTCTGATCATTACTTTGCTTTCACACATTCAAGGAATTAAATTGTAAATAGAGCAATAACTAAAGTGTGATTTTCTATTGAGGCTCCCACTTGATGTGCAATTTGCCCTCGCTAAGTAACAGCTAGAATGTCCCCATTTCTGTCATCAGAAAATATTAACACACTGGGAGGGATTTTTTTTATGACGTTTAAAGTGACACTCTTCTTTAAATGAAAAATGCATTTGAAAAAAACAAGGATAATCCAAGTTAGAATGTCATGCATGCACAAACGTTCTTGTATCTTAACTGGATTTATTTATGTTCCCAGCAGTGTTTTACTATCTGTGTAAAATATGTGCATAAAAGTGCAAAGTTTATCCTCTGTTATAAAACTATATCGTTTTGTGTATGCAGGAACGTTGCCAAGTTATCTTCTTGGAGTCACATTTTCCAAACCGAAAAGCGAACTTTAAATGTATCTGAAGACTAAATTGAAACTCCGAGGACATAGTAGCTTGTTAGCGTTTAAAAACAATAAAAAACATTACATAAATCTTCAAGATATAATACAGTTGGTATCATACCATTGTACATATGCTGTGTTTAACTGTGAGAAGGAGCTCAGCTCCACAAATACATGTAATAGTAATTGCAGAGCAGGATTCTTAGAGATATCACAGTCTCCTTTATACTAGTGACGCACCTGCACTTTGCGACACCTGAGACAAGCCTGCATCAATGGTCATTCACAAGATCCTATAAGTGAAACTACCTCTGTCCATGTGACCGTTAGAAACCTTAACGTGTTGCAAAGGCTGGTTACATCTAACATGACATCGTTCCTTGGATGCCTGGGGTAATGGTCACCCTGAAATTGCCCGTGAGAAAACAATATAACTGGCAGCATCAGCAGTTTGGAAAATGTGAAATTAGTCACTGCCGTTTTGGAAGAAATTAGTAGGACAGTACTGGAAAATTTGCAGATCAGTGAACTTGCTTAAAACGGATGTTTTAGAGAAAACTAATTAAAGTGTATTACATGTACAAAAGAGTGCTAATTTTAAATGGCCTTAAAATCTACTACATTGTTAGCCATTTCCCTCAGAAACATATTGGTCTCTTTCTCTGGTATTATATAAATAACTCCCTATCCCAAAGATTCTCTCTCTCCGATCCGTAGTTTATAATTATACATCATACATGCAGAGAAGAGCAGATGCGTCATTTTACTGCAAAGACTTTCTGAATATATAATAGGTATATAAGATCCTATGAATAATTTTGTTTTAAAAATAACTAACTGATTAAAACCTAAATATAAATCAACTGCAAAAAAGGCAGCATTATGTAGTTATGGGATGTAACAGTTTAGTATCTGGATGTGTAATTAACCTTTTGCATACGGCCATGAACCTACCCACTACATAACAAGGAATTTGCATGCAAAGATGGAGTAGACATCAAAGTGAAAAAGGTGTAGGCGTGACAAACGTGACATTAAGCGAACCAACAAACTTAACACAGTACTATAACAACATAACTGTAAAAGTCAGCTATCATTGATAACACTTCTGGGGTCCTTGGTGAAAAATGACCCTATAAATAAAATAACGAGCACCCAATGGCTACTCACTATTACTTGTATCCTATTATTATGTAATACTAGTGTTACTTCACCGTTGTGCACTCCTTATTTTTATTAATACTGTACTTCTGTGAGTCATATATCATAATACAGAAGGTTTTTGAAAACAACTGGAATATCCCAATCAATTCACTAATTAGATCTGTCACAATTTAGCTTGAAGTCTCCCATTAATCCTTAGCCATGGTGCACCATTCCCTGATACAAACTACAGTTTGTAGCAGGGAATGGTGCACCATCTGTATACGCAAACTGGCTGCCTACAGCACCATTCAGATGCATCAGAACTGACCTATCAAGATGCAAATCAGTGTGAATGTGAAGTCAGCCCACCTGGGAGTAGAAGGAATGTGATACTGTTGCACAGTGCTATCTGTTTTGCCGTTTGTCAAGCCAAAGGTCAGATTTGTGTGGGCAGTTTAAAGAAAATCTAACAAACTTTAATGTTTAAATAAATATTCATTAATTGTATAAAAGCAATTACACGCACAAAAAAAGATACACACCTACTATGACAACACTGTAACCCAGCTCACCACTGTGAGCCCGTTCAGTAACATGTTTTCTTCTCTACCACAGCCTCACAAGCAGCCTATGCAAAGTGCATAGAGTGCTCATGTGATTGTGGAATAATAGCGCTTTAGCACTCATTACCATTAATGATATGCATGCCCTCTAACACAGTTCAGGGAATGGTATTATAATTAAGGGGGGCTGTTTATTTACATTTTTCTAATAGCAATTATGTGCTTTTGTGATGTCAAAATTTGGTTACGCAATCATTTTTCCTCCACTTTATTTGTAATAACGCAATTACAGCATTGACAAAACGCCTTTAATGTTCAGTAATCACTTCAGAACAATATACTAATTATGACCATTTATTTGTACTGTACACTGAAGGCAATTTATGGCACTTATTTTTATGCTATATATTGAATACTGCATACAACCCCCTACTCTTGTTCTGTGTGTTGAATTATACCCTAAGGGAATTTAAACAATTTTACCCATTATCAAAGATTGACCATTTTCTGGATCTTCATCATTAAACAGCCATTTGAGTGATAACCAAACATTTTTTTACTAATAGCTCGGGACACTTCATGATCATCATATTTGTTAACTTTTGAAGGTGGCTAACAAATATAGGGATTTTGTTGATACAGGAATGAGCCTCTTTCTAGTTTCCAGGAAACAATTAAACATAACTGTGGGTAGCAAACCTGCCCAATACATATTACCACCGAGCATGGTGGGAAATAGCACAGTCCCTGTTTGAGTAGAGAAATTAGGCATTTACCTGGTAGAGACTAACGTACTGCTTCCTCAACCACTGCAGTCTCTGATCTGGGAAGTGCTTTATCTTCCTTACTGCTTTGGTTAGCTCCAGCAATCCATCATATATTGTTTTAGCTGTGTACTTTGGTGCTACAAAATGCAACAACTTATTCTCAGTAGTTTGCAGTCCATAAAGCAATGTGACACCATGTTCTTCCAGACTCATATTACATAGTTTGTTCTGAACACACACAGTGTGCATATCAATGCTCGGATGTCCCATGTAAACAGCCTTAACGGAGAACAAGTCCAGGAAACCTTCTACGAGTCCATTCATTCCAGCATTGGCAAGAGACTGCAATTTCATCTCTGCGGCACTTCCTGGGGCACCTAATTTATGTTTAGTGCTTGCAAGGAAAGTCGTGGCAGGTTTTGTCCAAGTCAGTGTGCTGTTGTCTGGCTGAAGTTGGAGAAAACAACGAACAGAAATGTGCGTCTCCTGGTCATAGCGGATGACTGTTACTCCTTGCTGAAGAAATTGGTAGACATCAGCTCTAATGGACAACACATACCAGGGAATAAGTTCTGTACCATGGCTGAATGCTTTCTGCTGCTCCTCAGACCCATGAAAATCAAATTCCTTGGACTGCTCTAAGATATCACTTTCAGAATCAGACAGGTCTCCCATAATAAATCTATGGATGAAAAACAACAACATTAAATCCCTTGGTCCACACAATTAGAACATGCAAATTGACATATCATTTATGTTTCTGAATAGCAGACAATTCACCAAAATAGTGCAAAAAAACAAAATGCAATATATACAGTATACAAAGCTCAAATGCATACATGCTCTTAAAGGTATTTTTCTTCAAGTGTAAATTTATTTGACAGTTACATGGCCAGTATTTGACCTTACATTTTTACAAGCTCACCCCTGCTCAAATCTAAGGCTTAGGGGTAATATGTAATATGTGCTGTTAGCGAACACAGAGCAGGAAGTTTGAATCCATCCAGTCAACCTTCAATAGTGCTAAACAGGGAAACCTAACACAGAACCAATGAAAAAGGACTGGATGTAATCAGTCCTCCCCTGTAAATTCACAAAGCATTTTGGCTCCCAGGTCCAGGTGCCCAACTCACAGATACATGAATGGGGAAGGTGGAAATTAGGTTTTCAAAAGGATGCTCATACAAATTGATTGCAGCATAGAAGCAACATTCACTAGCTAGTGAAATCTTTTATGCGAGATGGCACTTTAAACATTTACATCTATTGAGGTGTATATATTCCTGATAGCTGCATTGCACACATAGCCTTAAGGAAATTGTGCTAACAACTTTTTACTTTGTCCATAATCCAAAGACCAAAAAATGTTGTCAATTCATGGTTTAGCACTTTTGTAAACACAAAGGCGAAAAAACTGATTGGATCCTCTGTGGTTTTACAGAAATATAGACTGATTAATTATCATTTGTTTTTTTTATTACAATAATGATTTGTTCATATTATATCATAAAACATGAACATGAGTATTTACAATATGCTCACGTTATGTTTATTAACAAGCAACTTCGTAACAAAAGATCATGATTGCAAAGAGGTGCAGCACAAGCTATTTTAGTATACTATTGCATTACGACACAGGAAAAATCTCTAAAAGGTTTATCAAATGTATACTTCATGAAGGATTCATTATTTTGAAATACTTCAAAGCAGCAGTTATGTCATGCACTGGTCATGCAAAGATTTAGAAAAGATTCATTTCTAAATGCATCTGCAAACCAAACGAATAAAAAAAACAAAAACAAAAAAAAACAATTCGACAATATCTGCAAATGCAGAAACTTACAGAACTCGATTTGACTCATGGCTGGTCTTTGAGCTACATATAAAAGATCAGATGAAGACATATCTGTTAGAGGTCAAACTGTACTAAAAGTATTGTTAATGATAATGAAAATGTTCAGTTGTTAGCCAGTAGAAAATGGGAAATGTTCCCAGCTAAGTGTAGTGTTACTGCAACCTTTAATATCATGCCTGTGACCATAGCATACTGTATACATCACTTCGAGAATCAATTGTGGTGGCAGTAACAAGCAGGATAAATAGATGGATAAGCATAGTCCAAGTGCTCGGGGGGATCATGCGCCCCCGATGCACAATGCTGTGATTTGTGCCATCAAGCAGCAGTGTGCGGGGCCATGATGACACAATTCATAGCGAAAGTTGTCCTCAATTCACGCCTCCACCTACTGACTTGAAAAGAGGGCAGGATCCAGGAAGGCGCCCTGCTCCTTCAGAAGTTCAGGAGAACTCCTCGAGATTCCGGACATTCCAGGAGAGTAGACAAGTATGGTTTCACATATAAGCATATAATTAACAATCATCTAGTGCTCACCAAGTCATCAAATTTGATGGATCTAAACTCATGGGACATATAATCCATAACAGATTTTATTTTGTCATTATTTATTCAACAAAAAATAAACCTGAAGAAACAATGTGTGCTTTCATATCAATAAATAAGGTAATTGGAAGCAGGTGCAGCTAAATCAAGAATACTTCATTATTTGATCATTAGGAAGTGCTACCACCTCTATATAAATGCAGAACCTTTGGCAAATTAGTCTGAAGCATTTAGGTTTTTGTTAACACCATACGAAGGATAAAAGAAGTCTGCTGTGATCTCATAGAAGTAAATGTTTAGAACTATAAAGGGCTATAAGGTCATTTCCAAACAGTTTGAAAGACCATCATTCTACAGTGAGAACAAGTGTTTAAAATTGGAGAACAATGAACACAGCTGCCGAACAATTCATCCAAAAGATCAGACTATATGAAGCTTGGAGAAATCACAAAAGGACCTACAGGCCCCTGTCTACACAGTAAATTGTAAAGGTTTATGACTATACCATCCATAGTTTCTCATCTAAAAACAAACATTGCAGTATTGTTTAGGTATGCAAAGTTAAAACAATGTACTCTGAACAGATGAGACCAAAGTGGTGGACTGGTTTTAATGCATAAAGCCATGTTTGACGAAAACCAAACACTGTATATCACCACAAGAACCTCATACCAACCATCAAACACGGTGGTGGGTGAGTGATGACTTGGGTTGTTGTGGGTGCCACCATGAACTCCTCTTTATCACAGAGTATTCTAGAGGAAAATATGAGGTGATCTGTCTGATAATGTAAGCTTGGCCAAAATTGTTAGGTCATGCCACAGAACTATGATCCACACCTCAGGCTCACATTGAATGTAGCACTACTGGGTGACCGGTCTTTAACAGTGGATGCCTTTGCTGTGAGACACATATAGATGATGGGGCCATGCTAACTCCCACTAGGCAGCAGTTCACTGGGTATGAACCAAATGTTAAGGGCAGGGATCAGACACAGGACAGGGATCAGGAGGGACAGCACAGGTTCACATCAGAATACAAAACTACAAGCAGACAGGGATGGTCAGAAATGGTCAGGTCAGTAATGACTGATCAGAACAGCAGACAATAAGATCACAAGGATGATCAGGAACAAGCCAGGTCAGTAACGTAATTAGATAAGAACACAGACCTTCGTATATGATAGTAAAAATACTTGTTGCTCAAGCACGGTAATGCACGTTAAGCATACTTTTAAATCCAACTCCTGCTGATATCTGCAGACATAAAGATGCTACTTATTCTGAATAAAAAAAATAGGAATAACTGGAATAGGCATGAGCACGTGGCTAAGCAGAGACTTGCCACAGGTAGACAGGATACCAGCCCGTGCAATGACAATGCAATCAGCATGTTACAACAGGCACTTCAGACATCCTCCCTACAGAAACCCCTTCTATAAATGCAAGAAGAGGGTAGGGTTTACACCATTGGTATGTGAAGACTCGCCATGTCTGACATTATTCCTTGGGTTAAAATAAACATATATCTGTTCTATATGTATATTAATTGAGACTAAAGGTGTATCTTATAGCAGGCAATAGGGTGTTGACACAATGGTTTACCTATTCTGTGCAACATCCGTCAATCTGTATCAAGGCTTGTAAATGCAGACAGAGGTTAAAAATGTATACAGCTCTTTAGGCATCACAGAAAAGAGACAACACAAGGGATGCACGAAACAATATAGGGATAGCATATGTAGGTTAAGAACCAGTTTCTTAGCCGCCACGTTCCATTTTGTTATGCCGAACTTTAAATAAGCACTAAAGAGCTATATACATTTTAACCTCTGCCTGCATTTACAAGCCTTGAGAAAAGATAGGTCTCTAATAAAGATTGGCAGGTGTTAGACATGATAAGTAAACCATTGTAACAAGACATACCATCGCCTATTAAAACATACACCTTTATTCCTAATTTATATACATATAGAACAGATATATGAGATTTACGTCTGTTTATTTTATATGGGACTGTATGATTTAAGGCTGCAATCTGTGTTAGGAAGAGCAAGATTTAGTGTTTTACTTCAGTTTTATTCCTTGTATTGATTGACCATCGCCTTCTTCTAAGTCACTGTTTAGTTATATTTTTGCCATTTGAACTTTACAGCTGTTTACACAAAACACAGTAAATTTCAATAAATGTAGTGACATTTATAATAATAATAATAATAATAATGTGATCTTTATAATACTTCTTTTGACACAAAGGTAATAATGTGATTTTATCTAGTACTGATGGAAGAGTTTTAACTGTAACGTAATTACAATAGAAACATATGAAAAGCAATCCTCCTGAATTATATAGTATTACATGTTCTGTGACGTATCACCATAATGTTAGTAAACAGAGTAAACTAACTTATATACTTGAAGTCACCCTCAGCATTAGCTGACCTATATAAATGGTACTTTAATATAATTCTCACATACAATGTGAGAATTATATTAATTTATTGCCGATAATAAATTGAATCAGATGTATCTAGTGACAGTAGCTTAAACATGATAAAATATATAGAAAGTGCATTTAAAGAGTCACCAAACACAGAAAAGATTCAACAGAAAATTGGTTTTGGCACCAGTTTCGGGATACCTCAACCCTGTCTTCAACCAGATGCTTTTAATAATATTAAGAAAATTATTCAGCAAAGCAAATTATTTCACTAAAATGAGATTTAGAATTGCAGGTAAATGAAATAAGCAGACTTGTACAGGAAACTGCAGGCTTATTTCACAGACCAAAATAAATTACCTCCCAATATTCTCCATAACAAAGGTCCCTAACTATTCTTAAAAATGTCATTACTGGTTAGCATGAACTTCAAAAGCCATGGCTCAGCCAAGATATTATCTGCATATTGAGCACAATTGAAATGTAATTCCATAATTAAACCTATGATTGAGAATAATATGAATGAAACCAACAGAAATGTCTGTATTTTGTTGGGTGCGCTGCATGCACAATATAACCATATGACTGAAGATCAAATCATATTAAACTGTTATGCTATATAAAAGAGGCACGGGAAGCATACTGGAAATCTAATGTGCCATATGACGAAGACAAAGCTAAGATTTCCCTCCATGTGACATTTATTTAACAGAAAGTAATAACACTTTCAATACAGCAATATAACAAATAAAATTTGTTTTACAATGACCGAAACAAAAGTTTAAAACAGACAAATAGCTGAAATAATGAAACCTATCGGAACTAGTATGCTAAACTTGCACAACCAAGGCAATGTGCATTGCATTAACTGAACTATTTCTTGCATTGTTCAGTGCCCTAGAAATTCCAAAAGGGAGATAGCAGAATTCTTAAGCTTCCTGTATCAAATGGAATGGTCTAGTTTTGTTGCAATAGCTTTTTGGTAGAAGATAAACTGCCAGACGTGATTTAAGTCTCTGAGCAACAAAATAGAAAGCATACTTTTTATGCAGAAAATCCTGGACCAAAAATGGATCTATTGGCGGGGTCATGGATACAAAGTAACCTGCTTGCAATTCTTAAAACACAAAGAAATAAGTCATCAACATAATAACAGAACACAAATACACTATTAAATTATTAACAAAGAAAATTAAGGTTACACACTTACTGAAAGCGGTTTCTATCCATTACAGAGTTCTTTCTCGAGGTGCTGCTTTCACTGCTATTATCTTCACCTTCCTCAGATTCCAAACTGCGGTTGCAACTGCGAATGGTTTGCATGATATTGTTCACTGTCGATTCTTTTTCAGTGTTGTTTAATCCATCTTTCCCTATTCGTTGCAAAAAGTGGTCTTGTCCATTGTAGTCAGACACAAACTGAAAAATATATTATAGCCTTCATGTGTTTTTGTTTTATGAAGTTCTGATTCAATGATGGTAAAACAGAATTTAAAGAAAACGTGTCATTCAGTAAGATCTTCTAGGAAAGGAAACATCTGAAAAATGAATCTAAAAACACTGCAGAGAGCATTAATAAGCTGGATATCTAATTATGTCTACCTTCCAGGTACAAATATGTACCTTGGTTTTCTAATTAAATTTACAGCAATTATTGGCACATTGTGCATTTTTTATAAAAATTAGATAATGCACAACTGGAAAATACAATATGTATTATATTTTGTTCAATTAACCCAAATATTTAACGTTCTATAGTGTAAATTAGGAAACAGTTTGTGGTCAGGTAAGAATCTAAATCGGGTCTTAAGGCCATTCAGATTTTTACTTACTTACTTCTTGCGGTTCAGGTTTAATTTCACCATGTGTATCATGGATAACGGATGCCAATTAACGAGCAAAATAGCAAGAGCTCTGGCCATTGGCCAATAGAACGGCTGCACTAAATAATGTTTGAGATAAAATTTAACAACCCGATACTCCAAGGCAAGATTGCTCAGGATAACCAGGTATATTTTCCATCATGCAACATCCATTAACAACCAGCAAACGCAATTTCAAAACTAATCCAATAATAGATAAATATGGCTTTTTTTGTCACAGCAGATTGCAATAGAATTGCAGGTAAATGAAACGTTTGCAATAAAATACATATTCACTAGTATCCCGATTACAACCAAATAACACATACCAAAAGTAAAAAACAAAAATAGTGTTTTAAGTTGGAAAAACGGCACAGACTTTCATTTATTAAGTAAAACACGTTGACGTAATCTTTGACTATGTTAACACTGAAACACAGAAGCAGGTGGATGCGACAGTCTTTAATTTAGACTTCAGGTTAAATGCATTCAGGACTTTATAAAACGGAAATTCAATAATGATGAAATGTATTCAACAAATGCTGTGGATTCGGTTAAATACATTTTTTATGCTCGAGTATATCACTGAAAGGTTGTATGTGACATGTTTGTAATAGAACTACAACAATCCAAAAGAACACTGGAGCCACATTTCTCTTAAGGGGAACTCACAGTTTATACCCATATATGTTAGTATGCTAGACTTAATGATCTTTATTCCATTTCACTGTTTATATAATAGGGATGTACCAATTTCTGGATTCAGTTCTATGTCCTGGCCTAATACAGCCATTATTTCAAATTACATTGATGAATCCTTTTCCAATGGAGTTCAAAATTAATCTGGACACTGGCCACTGACAGCAGAGGGCTCTTTGCAGTCACTGCACCATGTCACAGTCAGCAGGACCTATGTACACTAAGCGCTCATAGGCCTGCACAACCCCATGACCTGCAATTTCTACTGGTGCCTTCATATTGCTACAAGAGTCATTCATGAGCAATAAGTATGTGCTTGCCTCTGTACAGCAAGTTGGCTGGAAATTAGTAGGGTTTCTGCTGGCAGTTGAAGATATCTCTCTGCAATATGTGATTTGCAATCCTGGGATGGTGCATGTCATTTGCCTTGATGGGGACTGCCAGACGTTTGCCGGGCAGGACAACCATGCTGACGTTTGCCAGGCAGGATAGCCATGCAGATGTTTGCCGGGCAGGATAACAATGCAAACATTAGGTCTGCAGGATAATAATGCAGGTGTTTGCCGGGCAGAATAACAATGCAGGCATGAGCTGTGCAGGGTAATAATACAGACATTTGCTGTGCAGAATAATAAAACAGACATTTGGCGTGCCGGGTAATAATATAGACATTTACTGCACAGGATAATACTGCTGTGTTCAAAATGGCAGAAGAACTGCCCAATTACTGGTTATCATGCAGATGTATCTGGCAGAAAGCGTCTATAGATAATTTCCATCAATACACACATATAATTACTAACAGGGAATTAATACAACTGCTGGAGGCATTTTATGCTTAGGCAGAGGGCTTTGGGTTTTTAGGCCGATCACTT
This sequence comes from Mixophyes fleayi, assembly GCF_038048845.1. Taxonomy (NCBI): domain Eukaryota; kingdom Metazoa; phylum Chordata; class Amphibia; order Anura; family Limnodynastidae; genus Mixophyes; species Mixophyes fleayi. The sequence continues at coordinate 49,612,277 of NC_134407.1, forward strand.
AGGGGGAAAGCAGGGTCATACTTAATTATTATAGAGACCACCCTTCGATCTATGATAGAATGAACCCAAGTGTCAACAGAAACCATTAGCAATACAAAACATATCTAACTCTCTGTGGTGTTTAATATACAGAGTAAAGTAGCAAAAAAAGGATAATCGATTAACAAAGAGCTTTCTTAGTATTGACTTTCTGTGTATAAGTGGAAACGTGAAAAAATAAATACAATATGGAGCAAAACATTGTTGCTGTACAATGTACTATATGTAATTCTGGTAGACAAAGCAGAAATTGAAGATGGGCTTACACATCTGTGTTCATGAGGACACAGTCAGCAAATGTATAACAGTAATTTGTTAGATTCAGTCAAATGTTAAGATAGTGTTTAATTATCATAAATCATAAAAAAATGTCTTAGTGATTAAAAATGCTTAGCTTTTTGTTGGAGTTTTATAAAAATATCATTAATTGATTCTACAAAAGTAGTATTAAAATGTTCATTACATTTAAAAAAAACAGTTTTGCAGTTACATCACTTTTATACTATTTCTATCTAATACCTCTAAGATACTGACAGTGAGTTTGATGTACAGTTGCCGATTTATTTCATATTTTTAGCTTAGTAAATTATAAAACATTCTGTTAGGTTTTCAAAATACAACTCTAACAGGACATACCACAGACAGCAAGAGAAACAAAATGGGACAATAAACAAGTGCAGTAAAACTAAACAGGACACAAAATGAAACATAGGCATAAAGGGAGGAATGAAAAGGACAATGAATAATACAATGTCTACCACAATTACCTCCAATGTTTCATTCTGAGCATTGTAACGAGGACATAGTCTTATTAGACTTGCTGCTCCATCAAGAACCTCACATAGTTCCTTCAAAAAGACTCCACAAAAAGGGACAACTTTACAGCCTGGTATATTCAATGCTCTGTTCACCACTTTTCTATACTCTGAGGACATTTCATGTTGAGCCATGGCATCTTTCAAGCTCCTCATTGTTTCTATGTCACTTTGATCCATGAATTGCCACATTTTCAAAACTTTCCTAGATCTAATAAAAAAAACATAATAATTAATCTATCGCTATTGTTGTGCGCACACAATGCACTGTAATGTAGACCTGGTGTCAGCATTTCCTTGTGTTCTTAGAATACATGAATTTATGTATTTACACTAAATATAAAGCATACTTTAATTCAACTGAGCATGGGATTGTTGAAATGAAGCATATCAAATAATCGTATATATGATGTCTTCATAAGTATCAAATACACAAAAATAGCTGGGTACAATACAAACACCAAACAGGTCCCAACAGATTGTACATGTGGTCATTTGACTACAGCAGGGTTTCCCAAACCCAGTCCTCAGGGCTCCCCAAAAGTACAGGTTTTCCATATCTCCTTGCAGGAGCACAGGTATATTAATTACTGACTGACACATTGTAACAGATCCACAGGTGGTCCTAATTATGTCACATGTGATCCGGAAAACCTGCACTGTTGGGGAGCCCTGAGGACTGGGTTTGGGAAACCCTGGACTGCAGACTGGAAACACTTGAGATCCATGTTTTTACAATGCCACATACTAAAACCACTGCTAACTGTGGTTGAGGATTTTTCATGCCAGTATTGAAGGCTGAGAAACGTTATGTATTTGTTCTATAGGTTAAAAAAAATACTGTAACGTGTCGTGCAGATGAAAGCTCTCCAGTTCTGCACATGCTAAACTGCATCATTAATGCTTTCCATTCATTCAAATACTTTGCTAGCATTAAAATTTACTTTAACTACACTTAATATTTTAAAAGATTAAACATGACTGCTTTAAGCGTGTAAACATTATAACCTCTTCAGGTTATTTCCAAACAGTCCGCAAAACTTTGTAATTGTATGGCTATTTAAAACCCTATCTGACATAGTGCCAGCTGATGTTTATAACAGCTGCTTTACCTCCCCTCAATTACCAAGTACCTGAGTCCTGCCAGGAATTCCATCACAGCGTTGTAATTGCCCACGTTCCAACAACACTTTGCAATGTGCACCAAGTGGGAAAAGACTTCTCTTTTCTCCTCCATAGACCCTGCAGCAAGGATCAGCCAGGTCACCCATGAACTAACCTGGGAATGGAGAAATTTAAAAAAAATATACACATTTTACAATAGGACTGAATGTTGCATTGGCCAACTTCTTAACAATATTCTCACCATATATCCCGGTATAATAAATTCCATAAAAAATGAAATTTTTCTTTAACACAAGCATTCATTAAATAAATCCCAGACCTGTAGCAATCTATTGTATTATTTACAGTACCAATTATATATTTAATTGGTATGTATTTTTTTTATAACTGTGTCAGTAAAGAAAAAGTGATCAAAACCCCAAAAAAAAAGCATACATATATTCTACATCGCAATATTGCAGAGCATTTATATTCAAATATTTAATAAAGTACACTTTATAGTCCTAATATTTTAAGAGTGCTCTTTGGTTTGTGTTTGCGATACATTTAAAAAATCTTATCCAGACTGAAGGACAATGATGCAATTACATATATTTTTACATTTCCACAAATGATAACACGGCCATTACATTAATACACAGGCAAGGATATGAAACTACACAAACAGCTGGCGTGCTAAAAATGTTTAACTACAATAACAAGCTTATAAGCTGCAAATGTCCTGAAAATAGTTAGACCATTGTTGAATACAGTATCCTGAAACAAAATGTTTGGCACCATTTGGTCATTACTTGAAAATAATAGAGAAACTAAATGGGAGAGGAATGCCTTAATATCATGCAGAGCTAGTTCAGAGAAAGCCCCAATCTAAAACAAAGGAAAACTTTATGTCAATGGCATTATTCACTCCTTTTTATGGGAAAAGCACCAAAACACTATCTGGAAGTTTACGAAGGTTTGTGTTCTTTAAGAATAATCATTTTACCCTTTTAAGGAAAGCCAATGCCTCAGTTCAGTTTCAATGGCAGGCGTACACTTTCATTTCTTTCTTTACGATTTTGGCAAGGAACTAAAACAGGAACATAATGAGGTTCATCACAGAATGGAAGGATTTTTATGAACCAATAATGGGGTACCTTGTGAACCCTTCTTTGTTCCCTTTCCAATCATTTTACCATACACATATTCCATGTGTGCACCTTTAGAAATAATATTTTCTCAGATATTCTGTCAGAAAATAGTGCTAAGTATTTATGATACTAATCCTGTAGACCTTGCTGACTTCATGTTTACTTTTTTCTTGTGGCTCCACCCCTGCTGCGAGATGACACAAATAGCAGCATTGCACAGAGGGGCGCGGGCTATTACTACACGATTCACAGCGCCTTGTCCCAGACAAGGCCACCTGGACCCCTCCAACAAATTGTCAGCAGCTAAAATACCATAATTCATCAGTCCAAGCTGCACTGCCACATGTTACCAGAAGTTACGTCTGTTGTGTGATCTGTAGGAGTCCCTTGTAAAGAGAATGCATTCTCATACTATGTTACTTGTGGACATTTTCATTATTGCTATTCCATTAAATGTGGCTGAAGAGGTAATATTGTAACATGCATCTTCCATAACACAAAGCAAAACAATATGCACGAGCGAGGAAAGCATTAAAAAAGCAATAAAGCCAATTTATTTTATATTAATAAAGCAAAAAGCTGTATAATACTGAGCTGACTTACACTGATACCATACAAAATAGGCCATCTTTGCAGACGTTCTCTGCAGATTTATCCTGTGTGGACCGGTTGGGCAATGTCACTGATGTGAGGTGTGAGGCGTGAGGCATGAGGTGTGAGGTGCTCCTGCTGAATGGAGTAGGCAGTTAATACTTTACTTTAAAGAGAGCAGCAGTTGAGTGTCAGGGTAACACTGAGTATGTATTTTACCTCCATGGTGCATACATGAAAATGTCAATTATAGGATTTATATGTCAAGTAAAACAACATAGGTGGCACTAAATATTAAACCGGAATTTGTTTGCTGTAGTTTTAATTTTTAGCCTCTCTCCAAAGCACACTGTAATAGGCTATATTCCTATGTACACATCAAGAATAATATTGTTTTGTTTTTTTATATATAGCGCTTTTCTCACTATAGAACTGAAATCACTGTACATTGTTGAAGAGAGTGAGGCAGCCATCTAGGGTGCGGTCAGCTGCTATTCTATGTGGGGTCCATTTTTGCTGAAACCCAATAAATTTACCTTTATATTTTTGGACTGTGTGGGAGCAAACAGGAACTAGGGTTGAAGATACAAACACCACAAAGATAGGACATGGATGGAATAAATATCACGGCCCCAGCGCTGAAAAATGCTAAAACAGTGCTGCCCTCAAATCTTTTGATTTGGTCTCAATTACATCCATAATCCACTGGCATAAGGGATTAATTAATCTGAGCATTACTGTAGATGATGGACATAGGGCTTAATGTGTCAATGCTTTTGGCACAGAGTGGCACCAAATGTAATCATTAGGTATTGCATATAACACAGATCTGCTGCACAACTGCTCCAATTTTGTATTTGCCTTTCTCCCTATAGCTTGGTACATGTTCTAGCCTCAAAATCTACCTCTAGACTTTTAACATGCAATAGTCAAGATCCAGAATGTGAGACTATTTTCCTGCATCTGCCAGTTCCCCAATATACTAGGGAGAATTCTCAACTCTGAGCAACCATCCATTGTATAGTCTACTTAATGAAAAACTGAACCCTTCTTTCCTTCTAGCTTTCTCAATATAAGGGACTTTATCTTAAAAAATTATCACATTTGGTTGAAGAAAAAAAATCTGCAACTGTTGCAATGTCTTCCACACACTCAACACATTTATGTTGTTCAAAGAAAGCACCTTCCACATCAGCTAAATATCCTTACACATTTGCATATATAATAATGGTTTTCCAATATTGAATGGACCATGGCATTCCAGATATGTTCATTTGTTCCTCAAGTTCAGGGAAACTCACTGTTCAAACAGAGCATTCTGCCTCACCAGATTTCTGGTGGCCTGATATAAAGTTTGTTGTACATGTATGGAGTACAAAACGATAGTAATGACTATTGGCGTGGGGTAAGATTTTACCTCCAGTCTGTATAATTCTCTGTTTATTTGTATGATCCACTCATTTGAAATCATCTTCTTCTGCTAAAAACTAAACAACAAGCCTGTCCTCTCTAAAACCCTGGTTATCACTTTTGAAACTCAGGCATGGATATTAACAACAGGGATCAGAAGTCATGAAATTGTGACCCTGCTACCTTTGATAATGAAGAAAAAAATTTTTTTTCTACTTAAATGGTTTATTTTTATTTTATTTTTTAACTGGGAATCTTTCTTTGTCATCAGCAGCCTTATCAAGTATATTGTCATGCCTGGACCTAATTTTCTTAAGTTATCCTTTAAAGGATAATCACCAGTCTATGTCTTTGATAGACTGTTGTTTTAGCAGCTATTATTATAGATTAAGGTGAATAGTTAAGGAAAAACAGTGTCATCAAAATATGCATACTCCGTTACATTTACGTTAGGATATTTGTCCCAATGTCTAGAATTTTAAGGAACAAAATATTGCTTCCTAATAGATATCACTATGTTCCACTTATCTAAAAGGCAAGTTAAAAACCGATACATTGTAATGTTTGTATCACAATGGCAATTTTTGGAATCCCATTCTGCAAAATGGAAAAGCACAGCTTAAACTAGAGTTTATTTTAGTAAGAAAGAAATAAGATTTTTTTGCTGTATGTGCCAGGTAACACTCAATTTCCATTGATTTCAATAGAGCTGCAATTTCCAACAACAAGTTATCGCTGCATTAACAGCCAGTGGGAAGACTAGATGAAAATAACTGGTGTGACATCCGCCAATTACATTTAATGGATATATGGAAACATCTTTGGAGCAATTTTCAGCTGTGATTTTTCACTGACAATCATTGCGGAAAACATCTGGGCTTAAGATCTTTAATATTTACATTATTCATTTGCTTTCAGCAATTCCTCAGATGTCAAAACTGGAGAAAAAGTACTTATCCTCTTTATTCTCAGAGGATGAACATTCATTTTCCTCATCTTCCCACGATTTGTCCACCTTACATTGGACAGGCTTTTTAGTTTTGGAAGTGGTAGCTTCTTCAGAAACTGTTCTGGATTGATTCTATGTAGATTTTTGAAAGCTGCAGAAGTTCCATCCTTGGCTTTCTGACTAGTGCAAGCATGACATAGTGGATTCTAATATCAGAGAATATCTTGCCACAAATATTCCACATCAGCCAAGAATTGTGGTATAAGATTTATTTTGCTTAAGGGACTGAATCTCTGTTAAGCTAAGTGAGTGTGAGTGATTCTTGGCATCCAAGGCATACAGCAATTAAACAAGGAGGACAAGGAATGCAGCAATATTCTTACCCTGCCAGTCTCTGCTCCAGACACAACTGACTTGGGCTGTCCCTTCAAAACTCCACCTTCCAGTGTTACCATACTTGCCTACCATTTATAACTTAAATGTAGGGGGCACGATAATGCGACTCGCATCATCGCAGGACAATTCCATAAATTGCGCAATTACACAGTGAGGATCAGAGCCAAGATGCTGAAATGCGCAAATTGCAATGTCGCAAGAAGTTCGGGCATAAGCTGAAAGGGTGGCTTACTCTTACAGCAGTCTGGGAGAAATAGCCAAAATTCAGATGTCTCCTGAACATTCCAGAAGAGTAGGCAAGTTTGAGTGATCCATGCAAAATCCCTACTAGCGAACTTGATGTAACGATACCCACAGTAATACCACCCATGGACTAAAGCTAACTCAATCAATTACTCATATTATTGCTTCTATCCACATAAGGAGGTGCAAGAACCATAAATCATATTTTAAGTCTTACAAGACACAGAGACTACAGCTTCAGCATAAGGTTCCAGATGTGAATAAGTTTGTTTCTAGCACTCTTGGGAACAATAAGAACTCATGGTGTCAGGCACCATGCAATATTACTTTTATAAACTACGGTATTACAGCATATATCTGGCAATAAAAGTTACTACTCCTTAACCACCCACCAAACACCAGGAATTCGTTCCTCTGATCCTACACGTGATGTAGAAAATATATTGTATAAGTATATAACAAAGGCTGTAACACTTCTAAAAGAGCTGCAGTAAGATGTTAGGTTAATGGTAATAACTGTTGCCATCTCAGTACCTCCTTTCGTGATCTCAACTGCCGAACATCATAGGGTAAACAGTCCTGGCGCTATTTTTAGTTACGACAATGATGGTAAAGAACACCACCAGGCACACAGCTACCGAAAACTGGTGGATAACTACAATAGTATCTGTGTAGCACGAAAAGAAAAGCCTTTTCTAGAAACAGAAGAGGAAGGAAATTTAGTTGGGATAGACAGTAAAGGACAGTTACGGTTGACTCAGCTGATTGTATTTAGATGTTTAGAATTCTACAGAGAATGGTTCATGCCTGTTGTCTCCGCCTTCCACTGTCTCTCCATGTTCCAACCATAGCACACCACAGAAATGCCAATCGCCAATAACTGCTTTATTATTGGTGGCTGGTTACGGTGCTGCCTTACAATAGCCACACACACTTTCTACACAAACAGCTACAATTATTATTCCGCTACTTTATCAATCAAGTGTTTCCCACACCTCTTAGATTGCAAGCTCAGTTGATCAGGGCCTCTTTCATTTCTGTTTCATGTATTTGCCATGATCCCCTCAATGTACAGCACTGAGTAGAATGTCAGCACTTTATAACTAAAAGATAACAACAACAACAACACTGAACACTTTACATTTAGATCTGAAAAATTATGTTTTATGGTTTAGTGGTTTTATAAGAATAATTAAAATTTAAAAGAGGATGTTCTATAGTAGCAAAAGGTTCCAAATCACAAAACGTGATCTACAAGTAGTCATGGGTAGTTATGAAAGTTATTAAAAGTGTTTAGATGGTGAATAACGGCTGTGAAAGAGTTGGGAATGCATGTGTTATGATGGTGTTTCACAATAGGAAAATGTTGAGAATAGATGACCTAAACTAATGCTGTGAACATGTACAGGTTGGATGTTCTTAACACTCAATATACCTTATTAGCTCCTGAGCAGACACATTGTTATTGTGATCAAACTCTTATTTGAAATGATGGATCACAGGAAGGGTCTTGTATATATAACAAAGAAAAAAATCAATTTAAGTGTATAGTCCTGGAGATCCATAGCATTCAGTGTAAATTAAGGTCTGTGGACAAGGCTGCATCACTAGGCAACAAGATATTTCCATAATTTTACTTACACAAGGCGTGCAATGGGGAACAATAAGCATTTATATTGCAAACAAAAGCAAGAAACACTCTTTACATTAAATAAAACAACCCCCCTCCTCCCAAACAGACTCACACGGCTAATGTTTAAAAAACAAATTCAATTATGTGTATAATACTCAGATACTGTAATCTGTGTCAGTTTCATTTAGGACTGTAATCCGAATTAGAAACCATATGGAGAATTTATGTACAAAGAAAAAGATTAATGGTATGACTGTGTAAATATGCGTAAACACCATAGTAATCTAATCTACCTCCAGGATCTTCTCTGCCAAAGGAAAATCAAATTTCTCTATTTAATGCATTACGTAATTTCATTTCTGGAATTGAAGCAATTGTGGAAACGCTACCACACAGAGATTCAGTATAGATAATTTGTAAGCTGCTATTATCTATAGATAATTTGTGGAAATTGAACATCTCATATTTTCTGTTTTTAAATTTCCTACTGATGTATTGATAGAACAGGTAGGAAGCATGTTTGCTTTAGCATAAGACAATATGTTTAGTATAACGGCTGCTTAACAATTGTCAGTGTAGTTAGTTAACCAAAACAGAAAAAGAAAACTAAATCTACTTTAGTATTTTTATACAGTACTAACTTTTTGTACCAAGAAAGTGCAACAATTTCTAAGAGTCACTTTAGAAACATGTCAACATAAAAAGCATTTAAATGAATGGGAAATAAATTAAAGTTTTTCTTTACTAAAAAGTAATGTTAACACTATATCCTATAATATACACCGATCAGCCACAACATCAAAACCACCTGGCTAATATTGTGTAGGTCAACCTTGTGCCACCAAAACAGCTCTAACCCATCGAGGTATGGACTTCACAAGACCTCTGAAGGTGCCCTGTGGAGTCCTGTAAGTTGCGAATTGGGGCCTTCATGGCTTTGGCTTGCTTTTTCAGGACATCTCACAGATGCTCAATCGAATTGAAATCTAGGGAATTTGGAGTCCAAATCAATACCTTGAACTCTGTCACATCCGTCAAACCATTCCTGAACAAAATTTGCAGCGTGGTAGGATGCATTATACTGCTGAAAGAGGCCACTGCTATCAGGGTACACTGTTGCCGTTGTACTTGGTCTGCAATAATGTTTAGGTAGACGGTACGTGTCAAAGTAAAATCCACAAGAATGCCAGAACCCAAGGTTTCCCAGCACAACATTGCCCAGAGCATCACACTGCCTCCTCCTTGCCGTAGTACATCCTGGTTCCATATATCCCCAGGAAAACAAAGCACACGCACCTAGCCATCCACATGAAGTAAAAGAAACTGTGATTCATCAGACCAGGTTACCTTCATCCACTGCTCCATGGTCCAGTTCTAAAGCTCACATGCTCATTGTAGGCACTTTCAGCGATGGACAGGGGAGAGTATGGGCACTCTGACCTGTCTGCTGCTACACAGGCCCATACGCAGCAAGCTGTGATGCACTGTGTGATTCGACACCTTTTGATCAGCAGGCATTAACTTTCTCAGCAATATGTGGGATTGGACCATACAGGCTAGCCCTTCGCTCCCCCATAACCATCGATAAGCTTTGAGCACCCATGACCCTGTTGCCAGTTCACCAGTTTTCCTTGCTTGGACCACTTTTGGTAGGTATTAACCACTGCATACTGGCAATCTGCTGCTTTGGTGATGCTCTGAGCTAGTCGTCTAGCCATCACAATTTGGCCCTTATCAAAGTCGCTCAGATGATTACGCTTGCCCAATTTTTCTCCTTCCAACACATCAAATTCAAGAACAGATTGTTCCCTTGCTGTCTAACATTAGTCACCGCTTGACAGGTGCCATTGTAATGAGATAATCAATGTTATTCACTTCTCTTGTCGGTGGTTTTAATGTTGTGGCTGATCAGTGTAATATCACATAATCTAATATAACATAAATGGGTCTGGACAAGTCCTGGTCACCAGAGTGACTAACAAAACACACCCGGACAACTGGATCACGTCCTTGTCTATGCTTCCTTCTTCCTGTCTGCGCTGTAAGCCACCTGTGAATGGTAAGCAGCTCTCCAGTGGATTTGCCCTGACAAATACTAGCGATTACAGAAATCAGAGCCACGAAGGGTTTCTCTACAAGCCAGCTCTTTCCACACTAATAGGACAGTATGTCATAACACTGTGCCCGAGACGGTAACTGTGATTGCCAAGAGCCTATTATTAAGGTTCCCAGATGATAGAATGGGAAGGGGATAGGAGGTATAGGCAGGTAAGCGATGGAGGGGAGAGGCTGGCCATGTGAGTGATAGAGGACATATGCTGGTTAAAATGTCTAATGGTTTATGCTTGTGTTAGTTAGATGCTATTCATTGTTAGGTATATTGCTATGCTACCAGACAATATACAACACCACACCCAATAAAGCAGCTCACAAATTGTTTGTTGAAAAATTGGTGGCTAAAAACATTTGGGAAAATTAGTCCAAGTATAATATAATTCAATACAATATAATATACTGTAGCACAATACAATATAGGATCAGGCACTTGAATTGCATTTCACAATAGATGACTAGTAATGTGCAATTGAATAACAGAAACATCACAAAACGTACAAGGATAAATCTTTAAAGAATAATCAAAATCATCTGTGAAAGGTAAACTTCCGTTGACAAATATGCATTATATTATACTGCAAATTAATTTCCTAGGTCCTCCTTACTAAACACAATAACATATATTTTGCATGGTGTGGCTGGATCAGTTATAAATAATGTATTGTAGATATTTATTTTAATTGGGGGTGCAGTGCACCGTTGTATATCATTGCAAATGCACTGATTTTTTTTTTACATTGTGTTGTATTACTGTATAGGAAATGTACTGATTTCTGAGACAATAGCCATGGTGGAGCAAAGGTGTTTTTGTAAGAAAGGAAGAAAGGAAATCCTAAATTAATTATTTTCATTTCTGAGTAACAAACACATCTGTTGAGCCTGAAAGCACAGGAGGGGGTAATTAGACTTGCTATCTCTCTAAGACAGGATGCAAGTAATATAGAAAACTCAACACCAAGGTTTAGGAACTCACATACTTTTGTAAATTAAATTGCAAGATTACAAGATATATTTACATCCTGATGGTAATTATTGAAAATAGTATATCAGCCGTTTTGGTGCCAGGGAGGATCAGGGGGCTGAATTACTCCCTGCCAGGCTGTGTCCAAAACTGTATAAAAAAAAGCACTATTCGACCATGTAATGTATCATTATTCCATCTGCACACTTCTGGAAAGATTGCTAGTACCATAAACTTGTGTGTAACTGTCCTTATAAGGGCTACTTGAGCTAACATCACTGCTTAAAGATCCTGCTTTGACGCCTACTTACCTGTGGCAATTCCTGTAGCCTACAGATTAGACCAATCTAATCCATTATCCGGCTGTTCTGAGGTAGGCAACCAGCATTCCAGTAACAACGCCCTGCCTGCTACAATGCAGCTCTGTCCAGTGTGATAGGCCAGGGGAAACCACTCATAGAAAACCTGATCTGAAGGCAAGAGGTCAGGGGTTCCAGCCCAGGTGCCCAGCAAGGGAGTACCCTAGCAGCGAGAGTTATCCAGAAGGAAGCGGTCCTAGGTGCTGGTGAAGTAGCCTAGTGGTGGCAGTAGAAGCTCTTCCTACTGCATTTGGAGGGGCACAATTTGGGATACAGAAATGGGACGGTGGCAAGGCAAGCCCATCGAGTCCCCAGCAGCACAGACAGGGTGGCAAAGGAGGTCCATCCTGTCACACATGGTATATATGGTTAACGCTTAGATGGCATTTCCATTATCTAAAAATTCCATATTATTCATCAATAAATAAACAATACAAGGATATTTTGAATTATTAAATTTCAGATTTTTTTACACAGATTCACATAAAGAAAATGCAGAGCTTTTCGATTGTACACCTTAATGCCTATTTTGAATATTTAAGTCCTAAATCTGAGAATCACTGCACTATAAAAACCATTAAAATACATCTCACGTTCAAGTTAAAGCTAAAAGCCCGCCAGGAGTGTTTACACATACTGTGTAACTGAGACTGGTCTTCTGCTATTTGACAAGTACAATCTGAAAGTACTTATTGATTTGTCTTTGCATATTTGAAGTAGCTAGCAATGGAATCCCTCAAAGAAGTGGCATCACACGGCACATTAACAGTAACAGACAGTATCTGGAAAGCTTTCTCTGTGTTATAGTATTAAAGACAAAAAACCCGCTCGTGTTTACCATTCTGCGTGCTGACAGAGGTTATGCATATGCTGTACTGGGCTAAACGTAAGCAAGAACCTACACTGCTTCCTTATTAAGTCAAATGGTGATGTTTCCCAGTACTCATATTAAACACAAGCTTGGTCATGTGGATTGTACAACCCTCCTGTTCCAGTTCTTGGTTTAGAAAAAAAGAAAACAAAGTTGCTTTACAAATGATTTCATACGCATAATAAGTAATGCCAATACTTATTTATAATTATCTAGATTCAACCCAACCAATCATAATTTATGTACAAATCCTCTCTCAAGATATGCTAAGGTTGTTCTATAACCAAGAGCTCTCAAAACGTCATGATACTTCTTGATCTGGATCATCTATTTAAAATAAAACATAACAAATTAAATAGCATGGGTCATGTTATATTGAGAGGAAAATATTTGTTTTGGAGTAATCTGTGGCCCTACAACCACTTGCTCTGAACAGTTAAAATCTGATCCAATTGGAGAGAAGGGAATTTCAGGCAGAACCAATTACCTCCATCAGACCAGGGGGCTGATTAAGCCCAAGATCCTAACAACTATATTCAGCTAATTAGACCTCCATGTATGTAGACTAATAGGCTTGCTTTCTATGGCTGGTCCAAAAAACTTAATTACAGAATTTTATCAGCTGAAGTCTATTATCAATGTACTACAAAAACCATCATGTTAACTTTATATTTAGTAGTAAATGTAACTCAAGTCAATAATGAATAAATAAGATACAACGAAAATAAAGTAAACAAAAACACCCAAATTAAAGTCAAAGACAATTACTAAAGTTATAATAAAGATACCATAAAACCATTAGCAGGTGCCATTTCTACTGATCGCCTACAAGTTTTCTCTATAGTATACTGCATAGTAGTGTGATATTACATTTAAACACATGCTAGATATATGAATACACTGGCTTTCAATTCAATGTTCCACTCTGATCAGAGACCTATGTGCATTATCATTAGTCATATGTGGAAATATGGGAACCTAGATGAAAACCTGGACACTGTAGCTAACTTTTGTAATATGCAAATAGGAATTACATGCTTATAGCTTTAACATAAAATGGTATTTGTTAATTATATGGGCATCACATGAATCCAATAATGATTATTTCCTCCCCCTGTAACAATCTTTGGGAAAGCTAATCCAGGTAGAGTGCCTGCAGAATCACCAGGATAGCAGCATCGAACAACCCCCCACTTGTTGCACCCGTAAAATTGACAAGTACCTATAAAACATATTGTCACTATTAAGTATGCATGCATATATTAATACCACTGTATATAATAAAAGTTGCAATGAACATCTCAATAAAAATGGTTTACATGTACGATTAAAAATATGTGCATAGGCTATGATTTGTTTATGCAAGCTTGCTGTGGATATTACAAAGGAATACAACGGTTTTCACATTCCAAACCATCTTTTTTTAAATAATGTGAGAACGTCTCAAATGCTTGGCAATTTACCCGGGTTACTGTACAAGGCTGCCTACACATATAGTCTACCAGTAATCTTGTCTCACAGTATATGCCTCTACTAATTATGAAAAGGCCTGTGGCACTTTTAAAAGCAAAATTTTAATATATCGACCGATATATAGAATACAGAAAATGTATGTACGTCTTGTGAGCAAAAAGATATAAATACGTCCACCTATCCGACACAAAGATTGGAGGCAATAGAGTTTGCACCATAAATAAATATATTATGACTATATTTCAGATTTATAAATATAGTGCTCAACCACTCGCCTCTTCCTGGGTTTCTCTAGGGGGCATAAGAAAAGAACGGAAAAGCACTAGGTACAGAGGAGCCCCAGGGGCTGTACAGCAGGCAGCGGGTTTTTCCATTTAAAGTGAGGAAAGAAAAACCCACACACTGAATATTAATATAGAGAATTACAATTCTTGCCTACTAGGGTAGCTTGCTGAGAACTGAATGCCTAGTATATTTACTATACTATAAATGTTTCTAGTTAATTACTTATACACTGTTCAGGAAGAATGAATATAAAATAAGGGCTAAATGTGACTAACAGGATATTTCTATCCCCCTACACAGTTTTTAGTTACCAACCCCCACCTCTCAAGTAGCTGATGTTTGGAGGTTCCATGTCACGGACCCCTAACATCATACTCGTTACCCTGCACTGAGTGTTCTTTCCACATGGACAACCCGGATGATCTGAAAACTAACACAGGCACTTACTGGGCAAAGTGTAGTCTCTGTGCAATCGGTGTCCGTATTTAAACTAAAACAGATTTGCTTGAACCTCCGCTGCCTCCTGTTGTCACCACTGGGAGAAAACCTGGTGTACAGCTTGTAGAGCGTGTACAGGACCTCTAGGTGCAGCACCCACGTGTTCCTACTAAAAGCTCCCTGAAACCATTTTACAAGAGTAGGCAAATATGGGCTACTAAGACAGGGCAGAGAATGTGTTATGAGGTCAGGTTTAATTATGGTGTTGCTGATAAATATAAAGAACTTCACTGAATACCTGCCAATATACTGGATCCTAAATTTCAGGAAGGGGGCTGAAGATTAAGCTCTATTGGTCGGGTACAACTTGAATTGAGATGTTGCCGACATCACAGATGATGAAAAAAAAATATTATTTCCCCATACAATAATATTGAAGAGGCCAAAACCTGTTATGTAGTATAGGCTTCAAAAATGTGGTGAACTTATATTTTGACTATCTAAACATATTTCTATCATTACCTTTCAGTGCATTGCTATGGTATTTTTCAAACAAAAACTTGCATTTTAATTAGGTCTGTTATTTAAGCCCTTTATGCTGGGTACCACAACTTACTGGGAGAAAATCCTGTTACTTGAAATAGGAATTTCTGCTGTCCAATGTTTGTTTCCATGGCTACAGATGAAGCTAAGATGTCTGTCAAATGGCAGCCACAGACATGTCTCTGCATTCCAGCTGCTGATTTTGGACAGAAATTTTATTTCAAGCCCCATGGCTTATTCTAGTAAGCTGTAGTTACCACCATAATGATTTTAATTAGGCAAAATATTTTCTGGGGGTGAAGTTACCCTTTAAGCACATTTCAAAAGGTACAGGTGAAATTCACTTGCGTGTCGACTTAGTGGGGTTGATACTGAGCCATTTGATGGCCAGGCAGACATAACACAGCATTTGCCGACACTTCCTCTGACACATTGTGTCATGGTATGGGAAGTTTTACATTTTCTTTGTAAGATATTCTCCTAAGGCTGGATGTACCACCTGGCATTAAAATGTTGCATTTAACATGCATTTTTAACACTAGGTAAGTGTTAAAAATTGCACCAAATGAAACTATACATATGATTGTTCAGCTAGCTATGAGCTGCTTTATTTTCAATGCTTCTTAGTCCAGGTCAGTGTTTGACGCACATCAATTTACATTTATATGAAAAATTACATCTAAGAGCCTATCAAATGGGTACATAGAACGCAATGAAAAAAGCCGCACTTGAATTTAGTGTACGTACACAAATATGCTAAGGTAAACACATTGCAACCTGCATCCAGCTCTGCACCACTAATATGTGCGCCAGGTATACGTCAGGCATCCATACAAAACACTTCTTCACACTGGTTACAAGCACAACGAAAAAATGTTAAGATTTGTTTTTATAGTGAAAATTGCATTCACTAACAGGTAAATAACAACAAACAACCCTCTGTAATACATTAGATATTACAATAGATATTCCTCATCATGTATGAATAGTAGCAACAAAAAATATATATATATACAAAATCTTACAATATATGTACAATCAATGAAGGAAGCACCAATCAGCCAATCAGAAGAGGCTAGCTGGTACAGGCGATTATCATCATCAGCGCATATTTGCACCAGCCTTCGGCACCTGCAAAGGATATGGCTGCTGACAGGTGTGTAAGCACCTCCTTGCTGGTCTACATCTGCTCACCATTACACAAACACACCGTTACTGAACTTGCTCTATATTAGACTGTCACTTCCGTCCACCATCCGGCGTCTCCAGTCAGGTGTGAGCCAATCTACATAAGTGTATATGTCTCTAGCTTTTCATTTCATTTTTTGTGGGCATGCGCAATACAGATTTGCATTTTTACGCTAAGCAAGCAGAAGTATACCCACCTCTGTATTAAAAGCGCATTTCAAACACCAGTGTAAACGTAGCCTTAGTTTAGTCATTCTTTAGAGAGTGCTCGTTAAAAGAGCCAAGTATATATTGTATAACAATGTATTGCATTAAAATACCATTTTCCATTTCTGTCAGAGCCTGCACTTAAGTTTAATAAATTAAACAGAAAAAAGAGCATGACATACAATTTTTCCTGGTAACATAGCAAGCTTTGTAATGTTATTAGCTGTTGAGTTTCCTACTCTGCCAAATTAAAATGTCAGAGCTCTAGTGGACTCTCAGATATCTATAACTAAAAATTATATACTTCCTATTCTATCAGAAAATAAACATTATGTCCTTAATTATATTAAAAACAGTTTCCTTTCCTTCACTGTCATCGGTGGGAAGCAGTTTTTAAGCAAACTACTCCATACTAATTATGTCTGCATAATAAGATTAGCCAAACTAGTAATTGTACAAATACGTTGTCTTTTGGATGTACATTTCGCAAATGTCTCTTAAACCCTTTCAGTTTGTGAACAGTTAAAACATTTATTGTCAAGATAAAATAACCAAGTTAAATATCTCTACCTCCAATTACAGTCCTGTCATCCCAAAATTCACCCTGGCTTCCTCAATGTAAATACAGTTTAGATTTTTTTTTCTTAGAATAGCCAGAAAATCATCAGGCACTCACTAGCTGAGGCCAACAAAAGCATGACTCTATGTTTAAGAATTCTCTTGCAAGTTTATAAACAAGGACATTTAGAAATGCTATTCCTTTCAAAAGGAAGTACCTATTGATATACACACAATTCTATAGTTATATAAAACAGACGTTGCTAGTCTTGCACCTAAAATAATATCATATAGGAAAGCAAAATAATAAATAGTCTGTAAATATTAGAAAAAAAAGAAAATATTTTCTCATAGCACAAAAATGACTCGCTGATAGCACTCTGTCGACTGTGGAGTGACTTATCCTGTGCGTTATGGAGACAGCACAAATCATTTCTAAATTTTCCCTTTTCAAAAGGCAATTCCTATATGCCAAGTTTGAAAATAAAGCAAAACCTCCAGATTAAAACTTCCAAAGCTAGATATGTAAAGGAGAAATAAAAAAAAAAAAAAGTTGAACACGCTTTCATAGTTTAGAAGCAGAGTATTTACTGGTTATATATAACTTTTCTCCTTCAGTCCAATGGGTCTATATTTATTAAAGCCAGCCCAAGTTGGCGATAACTCATTTTGTATCGCCTTTTGTCACATCGATAAAAATACACAGTTTTGTCACAATTTATAAATGTTTTCTAGCCAAGACTGTGCCAGGAATAAGTGGCTGTCCCAATGAGTTCTTTCCGCTCCAGAGATAAGTTCTGCCAGGCTTATCTCTGCAGCTAAAAATTTAGCTCTCCCTGCTTGATGTCCAATTGTTTAAACTGGGCATATGCAGCATAAAGTATGCACTTAATCCCTTGTCTCTCCACTGCATAAGGGAAAATATAAGGTAGAGGAAGGTGAAGTAAGGGTAGATCGAAATATAATGCAGTGGAACACTGTGGTTGTCGACCCACTGAGCTGCCATTGGTTGACACCTGGGGTGTGACGTGCAATAGGGTGACTGATCTTCCCCTTGGACACTCAAGGGTCAATGATATATGGAGTCTGATGTAATATTTTGTTTTTATCATTTCTCTTAACAAAACGACAAGTTTAGTAGGCACAGAAATAATGTTGCCAAAGGTAAGGGTTAAGTTACACTGTATGTAATGAAGATAGGATTATGAGAGGCTGCTTAACCTACAAATGTTGTCCTGTAGTTCTCTCCTTTTCTGCAAGGGTATCATTCTATTTCCACTCATTAAAGCAGCAGATCACTGCTCTAACACAGAAAATAATTGTTAGCATTGTTGCTCGCTCATAATCTGAGCATTTGTTTAAAATCAATGTTTATGTAATTTAACATAGCCATTAGTCTACAGGTGTCTGTTATAGGAACAAAGCTTGTGGGGTCACTGGTCTGGGTCTGTTGCGGCTTAACTAGTCCTGATTTTCCTACCGCTAATGTCAGGATTTTCTTTAGAGATAAATTCATTGATTGCTTATTATTGCTAAGCTCTACAGTGGTAGCATAATCTAGTTTGAAATTCAGAAAGCAGTTTTCTAGAGTGCAAACTGCATATTTCTTACACTTAATTGAGCAATCTGTGTGGACTCAAAGAGCAGCTCCTTTTTGCTAGGACTGCATACTGTGGTCAAATAATTAAATGATGATTACATATTAAACAGGTAATAACAATTGCTACACGGAAAATTGAACAAATTAACACCTAACACATTACCTTAACTGTGCGACCCCCATCATCTGTACTCTAGGATTCCTTGAAGAAACTGGGCCCCCACAAAGGAAGAGCCAATATGGAGTAAACAAGATAAAAGGCCCTTTGGTGCCTGAAATTTAATATATAAAAGCAATAATGTTTTCCAAACATTAACACATATATCAGTAGTGCATTGTGTGGAAATGTGTATGCATCATAATAGTTCCAAACACAACTAATGAATGAGTACGGGTGCAGAGTCTCTCGTTGAATGCAATCCTAGATGTATTATGTAAACCAAAGTTCCATACTAGCTTGATGTCCAATGATAGAATAGTGATGATCCTATATCGATTGCATACAAGTCCAAACGATGAAAGGGGACTGTATAAATGTCCAAATCCTATAATAAATGATGTTGAGATCCTGTCCGAAAAGATATAGTGCAGATTGTACGTGGTATCTCAAACTTCTTCCAAAAGACTTAAACGTGAAGTAAAGCAGACAGTTTGGACATAGGTAAGTAGACTCACCTTCTTAGTGGAATCATTCCCGGGGCTCCCAGTCCACAGGTGAGCGTCCCTCCGATGTCTGTCATGCTGTACAGGCTCCAGATGCGCCAGTAACTTCCGGCTACAAAATTTTCTTCTTGCGCATGCGGAAAATGATCTTTGTCTGGGCTCCATCTAGTCCATAGTAGTTAACTGGATATCAGTACATTCCAGTTGTAATAAAATGACAAAACAAGCTCCTACCAACGCGGTTCGCCTGTACCAGGCTTCATCAGGGAAAGTAATGTAAAAGTATTAAGCTCCCATTCTTATAGAGGTTGGGCTGAAATTCAGCTCCCTTGTGATTGGCTGCAAACCAGAATTGACACAGCAGGTGCCGATCTTCTAAGATAGACAATCCATAGAAAAACAGACCGCACGGATGCTGCCATATATTTGCTTGATTTTAAAGGGCTGCAGCCCATTTGCTTTCTCAAAACAATACATTAGAATGCAACTTTTAACCCTATGTATACAGATGCGAATACGTAGCAAAAATTGCACAAATTTAGATTACTGTTATGTAATGGGAGATCTTATGGATATATAAATAAAGACATAATCAGTATGTTGTGGTTAAGGGGAGTACTAAAAATGAATAATAATATTCCAAGATCATAAGAAATTTGCCAACTCAAAATGTTCAAGCCAAAAGGTATCAGAGTCTTTAACTTATAAATCCATTCTGTTTCTTTGCATGACATGTAGGTGATGTAATCCCCCCTCTCCATGGTTTATTCACCTTACAGATGGATATAAATTTAAGTAATGATGGATCTTTTCCATGGAACTTCACAAAGTGCTCCGATATACTACGTGTCTCAAGGCTCTTTTTAATGTTTCTGTGATGTTCAGATACTCTTGTCTGCCCTCTTATACACAATTTTTGGCCTTTTGGGTAAGAATTCTTTTAGTGTGGTATCACAAAGGAGAACATTCCAATGTTTTTTTATGATGTTTACAAATTTTCTTACAATCTCTGTTATATCTAGTAATAAATGGAAGACCCAGATCTTCTTCCTGCGAACTTCTTTTTCACAAAAAGACATTTTCTACCTATATTTCTCATCTCTTGGTGTGCTTCTTCCACCAAAATCTGATCATAGTCTCGATCAAAAAATCTTTGTTTCAAAGTAATGGCTTGTTCATCATATTGCTCTAATTTTGAACAATTTCGTCTCAGCCTGGTGAACTGGCCTTTCGGATTTTTTTTTAGCCAATTTCTATGATGGCTACTTGGAGATGGAATATAGGAATTACAATCTACATTCTTAAGGAATGTCTTGGTCTCATTCTTATTATTCTTGATATAAATGTCCACATCTAAAAAGTCAACTCTTTCAGTGCTAATTTTAGCGGTAAATTTTAGGTTTAAACTGTTATCATTAATATAATTTAGGAAGAGATTAAGCTCTTCTCTTGATCCAGTCCAAATACATAAGACTTCATCAATATAATGATGCAATTTGAGCATGTAATTGATATATGAATTGTCTTTCCAAATGTATTGGTTTTCCCAGTGGGCTTCAAACAGATTTGCGTAACTGGGCGCGAACTTCGTCCCCATCAGAGTACCGCGAATCTGTCTGTAGTACCCACTGGCGGCCCAAAAATAAATATGTTGCAGAATAAAGTCAATACAGTCAAGTATAAACTCTGTCTGTTCCAAAGGAAGCTCCAATTTCTGTACCATGACTGATCTAACATGTCTACAACCAGCCTCTTAGTCTATGGATGGTGTATAATGACGTTACGTCAGATGTCGTAAATGTGTACCCTTCTTTCCAATTGATATCATTAAGTATTTCAAGCACCTGACTGGTATCCCTTAGGTAACTTTTATGCCTAGTAACTAAAGGCAGGAGAAAGGAGTCAATATACTCGGATAAATTTGTTGTGAGGGAATTGATTCCCGAGACTATCGGTCTACCAAGTGGATCAATTAGAGGTTTGTGTACTTTAGGTATTGGATATACAACCAGCAATCTGGGGTCCTTGATGGCCAAAAATTTATATTCATATTTATTGAGTATGCCTTCTTGTAGAGCTATCCTAAGAAGCGCCTCCAAACCCTTCTGATACCGTTCAGTTGGATTGGTAGTAAGCAGCTCATAGGTGGTGGTATCCTTAAGCTGTCTATCCAGCTCAGCCAGGTACTAGTCAGTGTCCATTACCGCAATACCACCTTCCTTTTACGCAGGTTTGATAACGAGGTCGTTGTTTCTGGCTAGATCTCTAATAGCCATACCTTCTGCTCTGGTGATGTTAGAATGGGCATAATTTGTATTGACCTTTACTTTTTCCATGTCTTGTTCCACTAACTTCTGAAATGTGGTGATGTATGCACCTTTAAGATGCCGGTAATAAATGGATGATTTATTTCTAAAATTGGTATGGATAAATTTGATCTCTGGGCCTTCACTTATTTTAACTTAGATGGAGTTTCTATGAAAGAAGCACCTTTAGTCTCTTTGAAAAATAATTATTTCAAGGTGATTTTCCGTATAAACCTGTGTAGGTCTATATATGTCTCAAATTTGTTAAGTTATTTTTCTGGTGCAAACTTGAGGCCCTTTTGTAGAACACTTTCTTGGGCTGTTATAAGTTGAGTTTTACATGTGACAGTAAAGGTATCATATTTGCTGGAATGCCCTTGTGGAAGGCAGTATGTTGGTAGGACCATCAGGAGCCTGCACACAAGGGTATCTGAACATCACAGAAACATTAAAAAGGGCCTCTAGACACAATATATTGAAGCAGTTTGCAAAATTCCATGGGAAAGATCCATCATTACTTAAATTTCTGTAAGGTGAATAAACCATGGAGAGGGGGAATTACATCACCCACATGTCATGCAAAGAAACAGAATGGATTTATAAGTTAAAGACTCGGATACCTTTTGGCTTGAACATAGATTTTGAGTTGGCAAGTTTCTTATGATCTTGGAATATTGTTATTCATTTTTCGTACTCCCCTTAACCACAACATATTGATTATGTCTTTATTTGTATATCCATAAGATCTCCCATTATATAACAGTAATCTAAATTTGTGTAATTTTTGCTATGTATTAGCATCTGTATACATAGGGTTAAAAGTTGCATTCTAATGTATTGTTTTGAGCAAGCAAATGGACTGCAGCCCTTTAAAATCAAGCAAATATATGGCAGCATCCGTGCGGTCTGTTTTTCTATTGATTGTCTATCTTAGAAGATCGGCACCTGCTGTGTCAATTCTGGTTTGCAGCCAATCACAAGGTAGCTGAATTTCAGCCCAACCTCTATAAGAATGGGAGCTTAATACTTTTATATTACTTTCCCTGATGAAGCCTGGTACAGGCGAAATGCGTTGGTAGGAGCTTGTTTTGTCACTTTATTACAACTGGAATGTACTGATATCCAGTTAACTACTATGGACTAGATGGAGCCCAGACAAAGATCATTTGCCGCATGAGCAAATAGAAAATTTTGTAGCCGGAAGTAACTGGCGCATCTGGAACCCGTACAGTGTGACAGACATCGGAGGGACGCTCAACTGTGGACCGGGAGCCCCGGGAATGATTCCACCAAGAAGGTGAGTCTACTTACCTATGTCCAAACTGTCTGCTATACTTCACGCTTATGTCTTTTGGAAGAAGTTTATGAGATACCACGTACAATCTGCACTATATTTATTCGGACAGGACATCAACATTATTTATTATAGGATTTGGACATTTATACAGTCCCTTATCATTGTTTGGACTTGTATGCAATCGATATAGGATCATCACTGTTCTATCATTGGACATCAAGCTAGTATGGAACTTTGGTTTACATAATACATCTAGGATTGCATTCAACAAGAGACTCTGCACCCGTACTCATTCATTTGTTGTGTTTGGATCTATCATGATGCATACACATTTCCACACATTGCACTGCTGATATGTGTGTTAATGTTTGGAACACATCATTGATTTTATATATTAAATTGGTTTTAAGAAATTTCAGGCACCAAGGGGCGTTTTATCTTGTTTACAATAGGAGGGTGGGATCCCCCCTCCATATTCACTGTCCCTTATTTGGCAGCCACCATACATAGTCCCCTATAAGCGCAGAGTTCCAAATTTTGAACTTTGGATATGGAGTAAACCCAGTTTCTTCAGGGAATGCTACAGCACAGAAGATGGGATCTCAGTGGAGCCCAGAGGATTGTGCCAATTTGCCAACCTTTTCCACACAAAAATTTGAATGATCTTTTAAATGGCATTGCTGTATGCATTATGTTTTTGCTGTGGTGAAAATATTCAAAATTGGTCAGTTTCTTACACAAGACTTTTCTAGTTATTATGAAAGCAAACTGCCAACATTTTTAGCATTTGTCACACCCCTGTTGTGTAAAGCCCTTTTGCTTTTAAGATTTTGTAACCACAAGTATTAATTGCTGTGAAAAAGTGTACCTGTCATGGATTATATATTCTTTTTTCAACTTCTTTAGCCATTTTTAGGTGTGTTTACTCCAGTTGAATAACTACAGAGTTATATCTGATTTTACAGGTTTGGAGGGGTTGGGTACTATATAACGATGGTGTAAAACCAGACACTACTTACCGCGGCAGGATGAAACCGAAGACCTCATCGCCGACTCACTGAAAAGACTGACACCTTGAAACGCAGACTGTCCTCAATTGCGGCACCTGAAGAACCCGGCAGCAGGTGATGACATCACATTGAAGAGACTGAATGGGATTGAGTTCTTCAGGTACTAATTTAAGGAAGCGCCGCCTGGTCAAGGTACATGCTTTAGTAATGAACCTTGTACAGGCAGCGCCTCCTTAAATTAGTACCTGAAGAACTAGGATCACACATTCAGTCTCTTCATTGTGACGTCATCGCCCGCTGCCGGGTCTTCGGTTTCATCCTGCCGCGGTAAGTAGTGTCGGGTTTTACAGGTTCGGAAAAGTGGCTACCACCGGTTTGGAGTTGGTAAGTAAATGAAAGGCAGTCATGAAGTGAGTGACATAGCTCTGCCACCCCCATAAGGCTCCATTTACATATATGCACTGGATGCAAATTACACTGCAGAGTGTTAGCCAAGTTCAAGCCACACTTTACATAGAGTGAGAGTGAGAGAGAGCCCATTAACAGGTTAATGAGGTCAGAGACAAGGGAAACCTGAGAGAAGTCAGCAGCGATCTCTGGGATGGGGAGAAGAATCACAGCAGTCATGTACTACAGCCATCCTCTTTTATCCAACATGGCTCATACCAATAACTAGAATTCATTCAGCTATATAACTATATAGCAAATGTGAATACAATGTCAAATATCTCTTCTGTTAAGGTATCAGAATTTTTATATAAATATTTATGAATGGTTTTAGTAGTTACATAAGGCAACTTGAATTTTATATTACTTGATCCTTTGACATCTGACATTAAGCACAGTTATGGTTGGAGCGTGTTTGGGGAGGACCACACACAAAAATGAATACAACAGTCTGCCCATGCAAATACCTTACCAGAAAAGAATATTTTAACATTTGTCAATACACATAAAACTGTTCTATATAAAAATGAATGTTCCTACAGTAAGTAGGGAATATGTCCTTAGCAAAAACCTTTCAATGTTTTATTTTCATAATCGACATAATCTCCACTACAGTATACATTATAATTATTATTCATTACTATACTGCACTGTACCATATTATTCTGCTGAACACAGCTCACAAATTTCCAATGTTTAACTGCTGTGGTGGCGTAAAACAGTGACAGAAGCAGAACTGTGACTGGGAGAAAAGCCGCATGCGAGCACATCAGGCAGCCAGCCATCAGTGTGCTCCAAGTGGCAGCTTAGCCTCTTCATGCAAAATGTTGCATTTGGCAGAGCCATACCTCAGATCAGGATTGAATAATAAAATTTATAATCTAGTTGCCACCGTAACCTTTTAAGGAGTCGGGTAAGGTGCAAGTCCACTGGCTTGAATAGAAATTTCAGCAGGATTACCATTTTATACGTCAAAAGGATCAAGGAGATGGGGGAACCATAATCAAGTTACCAGTGGCAGTAAGGACTTACCTGGTGACTCAATAGCCTCATATAACATAACATCTCTCACAGTAGGTGGATATCACACTCTAAAATAAAATGTTTTATAACAGCTATGTAACTTGTCAGTGCAAGGGACCCCGATTAATACTTTGCAGATTATATTGCCTTCCACACTAAGATTAGTATTATCTGTAATACAAATCACACATACTGGTAGACATTTAAAGTTTTTTTTGCATGGGCTCCTTTATTATTTGTTACATAAAGCTGTCTCTATAGACCTCAACACATGACAATTTCCTCATACATTTTGATAATATACGAGTGCGTTGTATCAGGGGTTTTTTTTTTTGGGGGGGGGGGGGGGGTGCCACAGACTTATACGTATTATACATTTACTACAGTTTTAATTGCTGACATTTTCAATAAAATTATTGGTTTTAATGTCTTCCTCTTGGTCATTGGTGGGTTCAAATGTTCATCATTGTTTATTATATCCATTTATATTGATAAGTGTTGGAAAAAAATTAAATAAAAAAAAATTGGCATGCCAGCACACCATCGATTGGGTTGAAATGTTTGCAAAGGTTTCAAGTGACTTCCACTAATTTGTGTATATGCACTTTCAACCTGTAATGTAATGTTAAATAAAAAGTTAAAATTTAGAAAAATAAAACAGTTCAGTTCTTAGGGGCCGATTCAATTCAGCTGCATTATTTTAGGAATATCGCGGCATGCGCACTATTACCGTTACTACGATTAAAGTGTGCAGTATTACTGTTAGTATGATAATTTTAACTCTGATTTGTACTCACAGCACTCGGGGTCGCAAGCAATAATCTGGTTTAAAATTACCGTATTAACGTTAATACAATTAGCGCCGCGTTATTCCTACACTAACGTGGCCGAATTCAATCGGCCTGTTAAGGGTCCCAATTGTACATGCATTTTAAAAGAAACATAATATTAAATTAATTCCAAGAAATGTTCAGTAAACCATTTGGTTATAAGTAATTTCACACAGAGAAATTTGCGACACTGTTGCATTAATTAAAAGGCGCTCTCCAGTTCTGACCAGGACTGCGCTCTCCAGTTCTGACCAGGACTGCGCTCTCCAGTTCTGACCAGGACTCCAGTAAGTCAGTTGAAGTCAACTAGAAACGATTCAGAATCCATTCAATTAGCTTCAGCCTGACAAGTTTAAACCTCTCCAGGCTCCTAGACCTGGAAATGCTTCGAGTGCAGGCACCAGGAGGGCAGAGAACCCAATTATAGGACCTTGATATTCCTCTATTTTGGTGCTATTTGGCTTTCAATCCAAAAATTTGATTAACTTTAATATTAGTGGGAAGTGACATATTGAAAAATGGTGGAATGCTTGCTTGGGATTAGAAAATAATAACATTTGCGCTAAGCATTTGCCAAACACGAGCATCTTTTTACTCAGCAAGCTGTAAAATAAATCATACACGTTCCTCAAATTATTTTTCAAAATAATAGCCCATTAAAAACTTGAGGCTGCCAATTTGAAAAGTCAATAGCTTAGTGGAAGAAGTTTCAGAGTAAAAGAAGATTGAGTGACAGGTTCTTCAGAAACACTTACTCAATTACTTGAACAAGCACCAAGTACAGGCTTACCTCATTAAACCTTGCCACGAGCCCTTCCACAGTGTTGTGCTCTCCATTCTTCAGTTTCAACAGAGATGCAGACAATGAAGTTTTTATATCTGGAAAGTTAGTCTCACATTTAATACTTCCAAGATCTTTTGTCAGGAAACAGAGGTAATCAATGGGCAACACTTTCCGATAAATTTCCTGTTCTTGATCAGTAAGAATACTTGCAATCTCTTCTGGGAACTGAATGAGATGTTGTAGATCCACCAGCTCCTTACTCAGCCCAACTGCACTATCTGTCTGGGTATTTGGGGATGCCATTGTTGAACACGGCTGGCGTTCTAAAATGAAACCAAATCAATATTTAGCATTAAAAGAAAATTATTATTTATATACTTTTCTATAAAGTAACAAGTCACAAAAAAGGAAGAATAGCATTTTAATGTTAAAATATGGATATTATAAAAAATATAAAATAGACGTACAATAATTTTTTTTTTTTCATAAGCACCCACACACAGGGCCGTAACTAGGGCTGTGCGACAGGGACGACCGCCCAGGGCGCAATGCTGAAGGGGGGCGCAATTTAGGAATATTTTAGGTTAATTTGGTTAAAATTGAGGGCTAGGGGGGCGGCATTTGTCTTTCTCGCCCAGGGCACTAGAATTCTAAGTTACTGCTCTGCACACACATATAGAAACATCCAACCGCACAAGTGACACTCATAAATGTAAAAATATCTTATATTTGGCAAGTAATGATGTCATCAGTTTTATTGCTGAGTAGTGATGTCACTTGTTTCTCATGACCTATTTTGAAAGTGTTCCATAATAGAATAAATACACTTCAGAGATGGTAAATAACACCTGGATATGAAAATCACTTGTACATTAAGCTATTTTTTTAGTTTCAAAATGAAACGTGTGCTTATACCATTAGATTTTATAAGAGGTATGGTATAGCCCGGCTTATAAAGGTTTGTCCAGCTGTGGCTTAAACCAAGCCTAAATACAAAAATCAAAGTAGTTTCAGTGCTGCTGCTAAAGATAAAAAAAATTAAAATACGTATTCCCAGATGCTGTGATTTGTATCATAGTAACCCAGTTCCAATGGACTCATTCTTCCAACCAAATATATGATGTCCTTAATTTTCTCAACATAAAAAAGGAAAATACAATAACAATATAGTGAAATATTAGCAAAACGATAAAAATGAACACCACGAAATGTGTACATAATAAAAGAAAGTAAAATAGAGTTATCCAGAGATTATTTTTAGTAAAGTCTTCCAGGTAAGAATAGTATCTCTCCATCGTAGTTCTCTTTTTGGTAATTGACTTTCTGTATACACCTTAGAAATAGGCTTACCCAAACTTCTTAGGTCACATCAGCACTCACAATATATATTATTTAAATAAACATGTATTCCAAAAAAATAATCCTATAAAGATACCAAGTCTATCGAAATGAAGGCTTAAATTTAATAGTGGTACAATGTAAAGATGGGCTCCTGGTATACCACAACCACCGATTTCAATAGATGTCATACTAAATGGCAGGACACTGCATACTCCCCACTCCTTCTAACACATTACAACAACAACAAACCACCTGGTCATTACCAATAGCCTGTTATACACCATACCACTTTGCCCTGCAACACTTTACTTTTTGGGATGCAACGCAGTTTTCTTGAGTGTACTCTAGTGTGAATGGGGGTAATTCGCTTGCCTAGGGATCAAAGATCTCTAGGTCACCATGCTATGTACAAGAGGCAGACATGCTGAGATCTATGATAATGAGCCCTCCCTGTAGACTAGATACTGTGCGTCTCCCTCAGTTCATGTCCAATTGAATGCAAGATAAATGTTTAGTGTGAATGTAATGTATGAATTCGAGCAGTCATGTTATAGCTTATTTGTAATTATCAGTTTGAAAAAAAGCAAAAACCCAAGCATCTACCTATATAAGACAATCAAGGATGGTACCCCATAGGCTATAGAGGACATTACCAACTTATTCCTATTCACTGAAGTATATCACTCCAGGTACAACCCATAATTAAATAAAATGGCAACCATAGGAAATAATAAGGCCAATAGCAAAGCTGTATTACAAGATGAATTCTTTCAATTAGAGTCCTCTCATTTTCAAAGCAATTTCCAACTAGCACTGCTGTGGACAGTTATTCACAAATCTACCTGTTAATTGGCTTCTGACAAAATTAACCCTTGTGTGTGGTAGGGCATATAGTAAGCTCCTCTGAGGCAGGGACTGATGTGAATGATTATATATACTATGTAAAGCGCTGCATAATATATAGGAGCTATTTAACTAATGGTTAATAATAAATACCAGGGCAAGGAGACATAGCGAAGCCGGCCACCAAGCAGACCTACAAGGGTTAAAGGCGCATACAAAAATCTTGCTCATTAACAAGACTGCAGATGTTAATTAAACAAAACCGGAGATCTTTTAAATAATACAATGAAATCCATATAAGCCAAAGCTTACCAGCAAAGCAGCTTTTGTGTCGCTATGGTATGAAATCAACAAATCCCATAACAACCCAACCAATAGGCTTAAAATCTATTTCCTGTAACCTCTGAATTAAAACAAATGTAACAACTTTTTTTAATGAACAGAAAAAAAAAGAATAATCATTAGACCTAGCTATTCTGGATGACAAAACAGAGATATACTTGACTGTTCGAATTGTACTTGTATACTTAATTTCGCTTTGTTTTTGTTTTCCAAACACAACAATCTCACAGCATTTCAAAAAAAATTATAAATAACAAATGTAAAGAGGGACCACTGAACTGACTGGTGCTACAGCCATGAGGGGAAAGTTATTTCCATATTTACTTTTGTTTGTATTACAACCAGCATAATTAAACAATATGCACTACATGCAAAGGCCATGGGAAAGCATCATCCCTCTATATTGTGAGAAAACACAAATGTATGTATAAACCAATCACCATGACCGTTTCCAGTATCTTGTAGGAAGACAATTAAACAATACAAAATTTGGCTTTAAAGAAAGTTTTGTTTTTACAGTTATATGGAAACTACGCTCTGTTAAAACATATTTCAATAAAATGTTAGTAAGCGGCACATACATACATACATACATTCTTTGTATAAGACAGCAGCAGAGATTCTACAATCTATGGGACATATTCAATTGTCCGCGTTTCTCGTAAAAGTAACGCGGCTTGCGCACTATTACGGTTATTACGGTAATAGTGCGTGTAATTACCGTTATTATGGTACATTTAACGCTGGCTTTCAGCTCGCAGCTCAGGGAGCTCCGAGCTGAAATCTGGGTTAGAATTACCGTAATAACGGTAATACTTTTAACGCCATGTTACTTTTGCAAGTAACTCGGACAATTAAATATGCCCATATATGTGGCAGTGCACTGCAACAAAATATAGCAATAACATTATGCAAGAAATTTTTGGTGTCATATGCACCCCAATTACATATATGATTTTTTCCAGGCTTTTCACATTAACTACTCACCCTCGCCTTCAAAGCTATCACCAACTTCTAAATATCATACATCTACCCCACCTGACAAGACTCTAGCCCAACCTTCAATCTTTAAAGTGCTCTCTCAAAACACACTTCTTCAACTACATCCACAGTCTGGACAATCTGTGGCTCTCCATGTGTTGTGAAAATACAAGTCCTGGTATACAAGAACAACTATCAGGTGATATTGCTGGGACTTGTAGTTTCACAACACGTGAAAGGCCACAGGTTGTTCAGTCCTGCTGTAACCTTCCCTAACCCCAACTGATACTACTTCTACTACTACCTTCTGCAAGTTCTACCTAATACAGTCCCATGTCCACTCAGAGTCCAACCAGCTTCTATTGGCTCAATGTTGCCCTCTTCCTCAAGACTGTAAGCTCTCATAAGTTCTCAGACGTCTGTCTCACGTCTGTGCCTCCTTCAGCAACTTCATCTGTTTAATATTTTTTAGGTGACCGTTGTATTTTGTGTGATTTGTTATTCTGACCATCCAGTGCTGGAGAGTTTTGGGGAGTCTTGCAAATAAACAATGATTGCCATCCCTATACGCCAAGTCTGCTCTGAGAGCAGACACAGATGTTTTGATGATGCAATTGTTATATTTACACTTGCATCATTAAGCTGACTGCATGCACCAGGAACAATTACGGTTTAGAACTCTACAATTTGTACCTTGAAAACAACACAAACACACAAATAATAACAAACATAGGCTCTATTTAAATGAGCACTACTAAAATTAAATTAAAAAAAACAAAAACACAAGTACTACAGTATTTATATTGTTGCTGTTGATAAGTTAAAAAATTCTAAGATTCAGAAAACGACTGCACAAATGAACATGGAACAGTCTTTTGCTTTGTGTACACTGGCAACAAAGTCCGCCAGCATAAAACTTTCATTTATTTATTAAATTAAACAAATGATGCCTTTAGCTCAACATGTCTGGTGGAAAAAAGCAGATGGGTGGTAAGCGATGCAGAGGTGGTTTATAATTTTACACTAAGTTTAAAACATATTCACGGTTAATAGGAGTATGTTATCGTGGAAGCAAAGAGATTGTATAACATAATCTACAAGAAAATTCTGTGATCAGAAATATTTCCACCTTCATAACATACAAAACGAAAATATGACGTAATATAAAATGAAGAAAATGGCCTCTGATAATTAGCATCACACAAAGGGATTAAGGTTGTCCCTCTGACAAGTCTCCACGAGGGATGTTGACCATGAACAGTATTTCATAGATATGAAATTCCAAAAAAGGAATCCAACCGTGGCCTCACACACAGCAGTCTGAATTACAGCCAATACCACCATGATTACTAGAATTCCTTTCTGCTCATTTCTCTCACTGGACACAGCAACACTATGTCTTTTCATTCAGATTCTTTAAATGGAAGCTAAATATAGCCAGCTGGGCACAGCAATGCAAAAATAGATTCACATTTTAATATTAGATTATATGTATGCGAGTTCACATGCACACGTGTGTTTAGCCAATGCAATCTACTCACAGGCTTTACATACATTAAACTGTTTAGGAAATAGTCTAGTTCTAGAAAGCTCAATGGAAATACCATTTATAGCACTTATGCTAAAATAACTGTGCTGTTAAATATACCCAGGTTTTTGTTCTACCAGAAATGATAGTAAAACATTCTACAGGTAAAAGACATTTTTATTGTTGTAGTCACTATTACAATCCATGGACATGTCATATGTACCTCAGACAAAGCAAGCAGTAGGGCTGCTCCTACTTATATTTAAAAGTAATGACAATATATTACTAGGTCATATTATTTACATAAATGTAAGGATCCAATGAGTGATTGTTACATAACGGTACCCAATTTAATCCAAAACACAATAGTGAAGCATTAGTGGGAGTGAGGTGACAGTCATTTACAGAGCGTAGAGGCGGGAGGGATGGGGAGGAGAGGCTGAGTGCTTTGTAAGAGGGGTGAGGTGTTTAAATTGGATTCTGTATGAAATGGGGAGACAATGTAGTGATTGGCCTAATCAAGATGACAGTATCCACCAGGCATAGTATAGTTCTCTACAAATAGAAAGTATGTAATGTCCTAGACAAGGCTGGTAAGTAGACTAACTGCATTCTCCCACAGCACGTGTACACTTACAATGTTTGCTTTAACTTGGGTAAAGCAAATTATATTTTTAAACTTCCCATAGTTACCTATTTGGGGTAAATCAGAAAATGTTAGCGCTTACTTTTCACAATTTAACTTCTTTTTATTACAGTATTTTTCTCTCCCACCTCCCTGTCCACAGCTTTTTCAACAAAGGAGTCTTTGAGGAGTCGCTTGAGACCCCAATGGGTCTCCACTATTTTCACAAATACATGAAATGCAAAATTTTCGCTTTCCTGCTACAACTGCGAAGTACATCAGTCTTAAGGTCAGAGCATACAAAAGCTTACATGTGGTTATACAGGGCCACTTAAAGCAGCACCACAGCTTAAAGCCCGTGCCCACCCACGTTATTTACACAGTGGATTGTCTGGAACATGATAACATATCTAAAGGCTGGAAGAACTAAAGTTTTAGGTTTTTGTTCTTTTTATATTACGCTAGATTTGCTACTTTCTATACACGTTAGAATGCCATAACCTAACATCATTACTGTTTAAATAGCGCCAATCATATTATGCAACATGTATAAAGAATATGTAATGTAATCATGGAC
This sequence comes from Mixophyes fleayi, assembly GCF_038048845.1. Classification (NCBI taxonomy): domain Eukaryota; kingdom Metazoa; phylum Chordata; class Amphibia; order Anura; family Limnodynastidae; genus Mixophyes; species Mixophyes fleayi. The sequence continues at coordinate 49,645,803 of NC_134407.1, forward strand.
TGTGGGAGGAAACTGGACGTCACATAGATAGGGACCTGGTTGAAATTGAACACAGAACCACAGCACTGTGAGGGAGCAATTCTAACCACTGCATCCCAATTTTCACAGACACATACCACTCAACTTTGTGAAAAGGGAAAGAACACATCTTTGAATGGACATTTAAAAATAAAAAATAGAAAAAAAAAAATGGTCTTTGCAGGAATACAGAAATTTTCTGACAAGTAATAGTAAGCTTTCTTACCTCGTCAAGTGTACTCAATTAATAATAGCCCTAAATGTATGTGTGTGAGATGTGATGGTGTATAATGAGGTGGGTGTACTGTTTGGTATAGTAGATTTCTTGAAAGGGTAGTTTCCTGCATTACATGCTATGATGTTATCACAGTTGTACTGATGTAAAATGGGTGGATATCATTTCAGATAGGGGTTACCCAAAGTCCAAGAAAGAACATCAATGATTTGTGACATACTAAATTATGAAAATACCAAAAGCATCGGCCAGGCTCCTACGTGTATATCATCCACGGCTGTGAGAATTAGGGGGAATTTGTTGTGTGTAGTCTGCAAAAAGGAGCATGTGCTCTCCTTTCTCTTGGCGCAAGTCATCTAGGCCATGTGCAGGGGACATGGATGGGTGAGGTTACAGCAGCTATAGTGCTTCACTTGAACTTTTTATAGTTCAGTGCTTGCGGGTATTTAAGTTGAATTTGGGTGTAAATTAGGAGGACAAGCATGCTCCCACGTGGGAGAGATCATGTTCTATCCACAGCTTGTGGCTGAGTCATTATAAAGTAAGGTTAGTGATGTGGGAGTATAGTGATGAACGTAATGGACTTAAAGTAAAGGAATTACTATGACTCCCGTTAAATTGAATATTCCCTCCTTTTTTCAAAGGGAAAAAATCCCAACTTATGGAATTCCCTACCACACTCAATCAGACTTTTCCAAAGAGCATCTAGAGATGTCCTTATCCTCGATAACACTATTCACACTAATGCACCCTCACAACTATCTCAATCTCCACTCTGAGCCACACTCGCTCCTCTTGTTTCAGCTGTGCCCTCTTCCATTTAGTATGTAAGCTCTCCAATAAGCAGGGTCCTTCATACCTTTGTTTTCATGTCTGCATTTATTTTGTCTGCCTTGTCTGTCCTTCTTTTATGTATGTACTGTTTTCCCTACTGTACAGCGCTGCAGAGGATTGTGGCGCCTTACAAATCTAATAATAATAATAATAATAATAATAATAATAATAAAGGGGCAGTTCTAACAAAGACTTTGAAAATCAGGTGATTGACCAACAGACATTACCACATATATACACATACGCCTATAAAAATCACCAAAATCAGACATTAAGATATCACATGACTCACAAACAATGAACCAGAACTATGGCTACAGCAATAGAAACATACTGAAGCCTTATCACAGCCATTTGCCACTATGAAACACACGTGGAAACCTATCACAGCATTATCACTTCAAGAGTTAGTATACATATATTTAATTATTTCTTTTTGTAACTACTATTATTATAGGTATCTTACAGTGGATATGAAGTATACACACCTTATTGAAATTGCAGGTGTTTGTGATGTAAAGCCTGAAATCAAACTAAATCATGGCAGACCATTTTCCCTCTTTTATTGTGAACTTGCAACCAATAAAATTCAAGTGAAATACAGATAGACCATTTTTAGGAAAAATAAGTGAAAAAAAAACCAAAAAACGTTCTTAACAAATAGCTTGTGGAAGCACCTTTGGCTTTTATTACAGCAGTGAGTGAACAAGTGCCTATCCACCTTGCACACCTGGGGATAAGTGTGTAAAAGTGCAATTAATTAAAGGCATGTGTTACCTTTAATCAGATTGCCATTTAAATCTGGCCGGCAAAGTGCAGAATATTAGTGATTTTGCCAGAATCACACTTTACAACATTTATCCCTTGGATTTTGCAATTATTTCTCATTCTTCCCTGCAAAAAAGTTTAAAGTCCATCAAATTTTGAGAGGATCTCCTGGGCATAGCAATCTTTAGGTAATCCAGGAGGTTTTCAGTGGGACTGAGGTCTGAGTTCAGATTCGGAAAAAAGTCACAACCTTATATAATAATACATTAGATACTTAGAAGCTGCAGCACCCTATACCGGGCCGATGCTTGCAAATGGGGCTCACTGCACATGTGCCCTCCCCTATACCGCTACACTTGTTCCAATCCCTGCCCAGGGTGGAGATACAGGGGCACACTGTCAAAAATAAGTAAAAAAAAAAAGCATACCAGCACTGCCCAAGCATGGCGCTCTTCAGCCACACTTCTAGTGCTTACTGTCTTCTGCCGGCCTTGACCCTCATACTAATGAGGCCAGTCTCCAGCAATCACAGATGGGAAGTCTCCTTAAGCTGGGCTTTTCCCACATTCTGCTCTAAGATCTTGCACATTTTTGTATTATACTAAATCCCACTGGGTAAAGGCTGGGTCACTGTTGCAAGTCTTAATTGTTCCACAAAATGTGTAAAGAAAGCAAGGCATTCCAGAAGACATTTGTGGTTAATGCTGAGGAAAAGATCTGAGGACTGTGGTTAGGGTTACAGTGAACATTAAATTATTTTCAGAACCACAAGTAGACTACTGAAAGTTTCCACCCACCAAGACTTCATACTGTGGAAAAAACAACTCTCCCACAAGCACCTGTTATTGTTGTGGGTTTGTAATGTGCCACAGTGCACCACTGCACTGGACAGATACTATATGCACTCTCATAAGGAGCACATGTGAGTAGATCTTGAACACAAGTATAAATCATATGCTTTCTGTGCATGTTCTGCTGTAATGATTTCAACTGAAATAAGGGTGCAGGCTGTGTTCACAGAAACAGCGCAGTAATGGCAGTTGTACATGAGCAGCATAACCTAAGTACATTACCACTTAAAGGACCAATCACAACAAACATTAGGGAGAAATTCAGTCCTGAAATTCAGCTTGCTGTATGTAAAAGAGATACTTGTAATATTAACCAATGGCAGACTTTTTATAAGCACTCCAGATTTGAAGCCAATAACTATATTTAAGGACACAACATGTCCGACATTCAGTGAGAAGCGAGGGGGGAGGAGGATGCTGGGTCCCAGGTGCCGCCGAATTGGTAAGTTTTTGTTTTACTTTTCTTCCTGGCCATGGCACCCCTGTGACAGTGCCACGGCTCCCAGGGGTGCCGTAGCACTGTCACTTTGGGAACCGCTGTTCTGGGCTATATTGTTTGTGATGAATAATAGCTTTATAATATAATGGCCATTTGGTGCTGTTATGAACAGTATTCACTGTTTACTAACTTACCAGATTGTAAACAAAGTCTGTGTATTGCGACTCAATAAGAAAAATCAATTACAACATTACACTAAGTCACCCAAGCTCCCCACCTTTAGCAAACATTCATCAATCATCATTTATTTATAAGGCGCCACCAAACTCTGCAGCACCAGACAGGCAGCACAAGTCATACAAAAAGACAGAACAAGTTAAAAGGTCGAGAAGAAGGTGCACACACAAGACAGTGTAGAGATCAATGCAAAATAAATGAGGGACTGAGGCTTATATTTCTTCAATGTAAGTATATTTCAAGGTTTGAATCCAGCAGCAGAGTCAGAAAATATTATAGCTTTTATTCCAGACTATGTTATTTCTAGATGCAACAAATGTTAGCTTCCATGCATCATTTAACTCACTACATTGCATCTTTTGTGGCATGCAGTGTGCAAAGTACTTTTCATAAATCACACGGTGAAGAAATATTTAAGCTGACAAGTCTGTAAATAAAGTCAAAACCACAAAACCTAAAGTACATGACACTTACTATAAAAGACCTACTAATAAAATTCACCAGAGTGTGGAAATGTTTCAGGAGCATTTCAGAACACAAGATAAAAGAGACCAAAGTTATCTCGAGGAAGACTTTTGATGCACACCTTTTAGACCAACAGTTGATAATGAAAAAAAAGGGGGTAAATATTCATGTATACTTAATAATCTGTGTTGTAATATTTTGGAAGCATTGCTTATATGTTTATATTAATTTTTAAAGAAAAAGAATTGCTATCTTTAGACATTATGGGGGGGCGTGGGGGTTCAATTCCATGTGGTGTGCTGCAGAACAGCACCGTGAAGTAGGCATTTCCGGCTACTACAGTACCCAACACAACAGATTTTCGCCTCTAATCTGCTATGTTGCATAGCCGTGGAGTGCCCCTACAACTGTTTCAGAGGCACTCCGCAGAGTATTGAATCAGCCCCTGTATATGTATTGTGAACTTTAAAAGACTAATTGAGCAGAGACCAGATTACACATCTGTTCTTCACACAGCAAGCTATTATATTATATAACTTATTAAATTATACTGTAGCCAGACTAGTGGTTTGTATCTTTGGTTGAAAATGTTAGTGCTTTGATCTTAAGATTGCTGACAAATGACAATATGCATTTTCATTATACAAATTTCCAAGGTTTATCAAGTCTACACTAGTCCTATACTTAAAGGCTATGGTCATACAGTGGATCTATTCTAAATACACACAGACCACAAGAATAATTGTTAAATCTGATCATAATATGCTTTGTGATGATTGAATCCTGATTTGTAGCTTACAATCCGACTATTATCAATTAAAGTAGCCAGTACTCCTATTGTTTGCCTGTACCTGATACTTGAGAAAAGAAAGGAGGAGCATTTTGTTGTTTTCTAAGTACCCCCCATTCAAGAGAACAGAGGGGTGTTCTAAGAACTTATTAGGAGTGTGTCTGAAATGCTAAAATGCTTCACACACTCCAATACATAGCATGACAAAGTGTGGTGAAAGTAAACTGAAGTATTATTATGCCCGGGGACCAATTACTAAAAAAAAATATATATAAAAATACAAATGATTATAAAATATTATTTTCAGTGCTATTCTCACATAAGTGTAATGTCCATGACATGCTTTGTTTTGAGGTTACCGCACAATATAACCATGCAAAGCATTCTCTTGCCCACTAGGAGCACTGTTCGGCTAGAGCATTTGGTATGAAACTACCTTCACCAGCAAACCAGAATGGCAGCTTGTAATTAATACTTGACAGTTTTTGTTAATACAGAAAAGAAAAATTGTTCCTGTTTAGAATAACATGTTCATATATATATATATTTTTAATCATTAAGTTAAAATAAACCATACTTGTACAAATAGGATGCATTTTCCAGGATGCACTTTTTAGGAAATCTTTTCTATGTAATAATTGAAAAACAAATTTTTATTTCGGTGTAGTTTTAATACTATCCACCTTATCCATAAAAAAAACAGGTCATATAAACCACAAAGAACATATTTTAAATTGCCCCTAGTAAAAATAATTTGTAAGTACGAATTTAATAATAATTAACTAATCAACTAAAAATCAGATCTTATGTCTTAACAGTCTCAATAGATGTCTAAATAGTGTCAGATACTAAAATTTCACAATGTCTCTTGACCACATCAGACCTAAAAAATTCAAAAGACTTTTGTACATATGGAATAATTTGAAAATTGTACTAAGACCATCAAAATATAATCAAGGAAATACTAATTTAGTCACATTATGTCACTTATTTCCCATTGCATTGGCTTTGTGGGTTTTTTTGGGTTTCGTTTTGGGGAGGGGGGTCTTGAATATATATGAAAAAAAAGTACAGATGATGGGGCAGAATTTCAGTGGTCAGGGATTATATATTGAATACAAAAGAAGAAAAAATGTAATACAATTCTGACAGCCCATGTATGTCAAGCTATCAGTTTTATTAGGTTGCCGAACAATTAAATTCATTCTGACTCTGTAGGGACACCTGGATTAAGTTAGTAAATAAAATGCAATAAAATGTTCATGTAATTCAAGAATATCTTTTCTGAGTTCCAAACATATTACAAATGCATGAATGTAGCCAACATTCTGATGCAATCCTTGGAATATGTTGGCACTTCATAAACAATAATAAAAATAAAATAACAATAATAATAACAACAATAACAGCAGCAACAACAAACATTGCTTCTGAAAAGCAGATGGATTATACTGAAAGATGTATGCTAAAACTACCCAATTAAAAATGTACCACAATGAATGAAACAAGCACAGGAAAAATATTAATTACTTGCAATTACTAATTTATACAAATAGTTTATAGCATGGTTTCAAAACACATGAAGTACTTAAAAGACTCTGAGCCAAGTTACATGAAATAACTGAAAAAACAGAGAGCGTCTTAATATAACATTATGAAGTAAAAGGCACGACATCTGAAGGATACTTGCTTTATTACTTTTATACAAAAAAAAAAAAAAGAAACTTGGCTGAAACTCTGCTTTCCTTGGCATTAAATTAAACATGCAGTCTCCAGTGGATATTGAGAAGGATTCCTCTATGAATATGCACATTCACAATCGTACAAATGGAATATAACATGTATGCTACAGAAAATATATACACACTCACACACAAACACATGCAGTGTGTATGCGGGGAATTTTTTTAATACATATACTCTACTGTGATAAGTGCAACAGATGAATAATAGTAATATATAAGTTACAATTGTACATACAATGCATAAAAAGACATCAACTAATTGTATGTGGGGTCTTGGTTTGACTTGTTACTTTAGGAAAGCATAGTACCACTGATATACAATGTGTTACTAATCATAAAATATTTAATACCAAACAGTGAAGGCAACGTTCAATGTGACTATTTAAGAAAGCTCAACGTGATACCCAAAGCTGTTTAGTGTAAGAAAAATCCTTAACTAGTTTCTTGCTGTTCTATTTCCTTGCTCACTAACAGGCACACACAATAAGATGCAAGACTTTCTTACCTGTCAATGAACCTTCCACTGAACAGTCATATCTTTCTAAAATCCAGGATGAGCAGGTACTGTAGTTAGAGAGTCCTTGAATGATAGCATGCTGCACTTGTCCACAGTAACTGTCAGGTAGCAGCTGCTCAGATTAAGGCTGCAAAACTATGGCCAAATGCATAACTCACATGCTTTGTATAAGCCAGAAGAAGAAATGCATTTGGCTCGCTAGTGACAAGGTCGAATTACCCACCTCCCCCAATAAAAGTCTGTTCTGTGACTCAGAAGAGGAAGTGCAGCACTACACAACCTTCCAGACAGAGAGAAGGGTATAAAAAATAAATATATGTACTACTACATAAAATAGTTTACATTTGTATGCAAGCTGGAAACACATTATAGCCCTGACGCCTATTGTTCAATGTTGCAGATCATGGCATTTATTTTTTGAGACAGTTTTACAGTGTGAGTACAAGCCATAGTTCATAAAAACCATAACATAACAGTGTTATTGAATTACAAAGTTTATTTGACACACTGCATATAACAAGGGATAGTAGAAAAATCATTGTACACACACAAGTTTGGAAGAAGTAAAAGGGAAGGGTAGAAAGGAGAAAACAATGTGGGATGGGTGAGGATTATGTGTGTGACACACTTGTGTGTGTGTGTGGGGGGGGGGGCATATAATTAAGTCCCAAACAAACTAGTGGAATAGCTCAAAAGGACAAGATTAGGGTCAGAGTGCTGTGAAAAACACATCCAGGATAATACTAGTCATGTATTCCATGGAGCAGGTATGCCATCCTATATCAGTAACCATGACAAATTTGTGGAAGGGGCTGACCCTTTCCGCTCAGAATCAAGTAAGCATTTAGCGGAGTTGCAAATATGCCTGATTAATTTATTAGTATGTTTCTGGACAACACAGACCGGGATGGGGAGAAACAAATGTGAGTGAGTGTTTAGCATTTAGACATTTGTGATATTAAAAAGATTAGGTACCTCTTCAAAAAGAGCATAAAGTCGGACATTCCCACCCATATTTGTTAAAATGAGCGTAAAGGGCCAGAGTTGGACATACGCCAGTTTGCTTAGCGCATCTTGCATGAAAACTCTCTGCACACACATATTTGCTATGAAGACTTGCGTGTATTTGGCACTGACCCCCACTTTGATCTGGAGAAGTGGAACGGTTTAGGGAAGGTCAAGTACAGTAAAGGTGTGTTCATGCAAATGCGTCTTAAATAGACCTGCAGAAACACGCATAAAGAAAAAAATTGGGGTGGTTATTTCACTGGGCGAGCTTGGAAGAGATATAGGAGACAAGGCAGCAGATTCATTTTAATGGCGTTCATACAGCTTATCCACAGGAAAAAGTATGTATTCCTATTGACCAAATCCTACCGAAACATTTTTAGAAGTGGGGGGACTTTAGCTGCATACAAGTGCTTGTAAAGTTTAGTAATCATTATAACATTTTAGTTTTGTAGTCTGCCATTTGAAGTTACAGTTTGATTGTAATCGTTTTTGAGGTGTTACGAAATATTAAGGTCCAAAACCTCCGTTTTGTCTGTGTCCATTATTGAGCATTGCTAATAGTTATTAATTATATTTCAGAATTATATTCAAAATAATTCACGAATCTACAAAATCATAAATATAGTTTAATTAAATTTTTATACTTCTCCAGAGAAACTATCCAATCATAATATATATTCAAAGTAGTTCACCCCAGAGAGTGCATAACATCCCAATTACTGTTTAAACCATTCGGTCTACTAGTACGTATCTGATGGATCAGAAATGTATCCTCCTTATTTAATATCTGTTCAAGATTACCACCCCTAATAGGTAGAGCTGCCTTCTCAATCCGACAAAAACTAAAACATCTAGCATCCCTCGAGAAATGGGTTTGAAGACTGTGAATGCAATATCTTTAGATTTAATATTACAACTATGTTCTTTGATTTGTTCTATTAATTTGGATGTAGCCTTCTCAAAATATTGAACAGCCACAAATAAAGGGAAAAATGGTGCGCTGTATTACATTTCATATAATTACTTATATACTTTGTGGCCATTATGTCACACAAACATAATAATTTACATACAAGAATAAAAAAAAATTGTGTGCTTCATATTTATACATTCTTACAGTGTTTAATCTATTCGCTTTAGAGTTTTTACTTTAATAAGCATGCTTGGGTAAAATGTATTTGTCCGTGTAATGAAGTTTACTTTTTCAAAACCAAAATAAGTTGATGAAATCCTACGTATATGTGCGTGATATATAAGAACATTATATTCTAGTTCAATTCGCTCTGTGTCTACTTATTGTCAACTCATAGCCAACATTTTTTTTTCTCAATAATAGTTTTTATTAAGGATTAGTAGTTAGTGGTACAGAAAATAAAAATAAATCAGAGCAGAAAGGAGGGAGGGGAAAGAGGGAAAGGGTAGAGTACACAGAAGTCAAACATTTGCTTAGGAGTGTACAAGACATCACAAAATGAGCCAATACAACAATATAAAAGTATATAACATTCACAAATAACTCAATTGTTCCATATATGCAGAATAAACAATGTAACAAACAGTGTAAAAGTGAGTGGGAATCACTCGGGCTGCCATCTATTCTTGCCAGGCAAACCAGTTCCATACTCAACATTTAATTTTTCTAATTAGTCAACATGGTTGTGTGCAGTTTAGGACCACTTTATCTTGAAAACAATGCACTCAATTACAAGAGCTATTTTGTATATATATTATATATACACACACACATATATATATATATATATATATATATATACATATATATATATATATACATATATATATATATATATATATATATATATATATATATATATATATACATATATATATATATATATATATATATATATATATATATATATATATATACACATACATACATACACACATACACACACAAGTTAACCCGTGCATGATACTCATGCATTTTAGTCAAATCAAGCTACTTAAGGTGTTAAAAAGGTTCTTGTCATGCATTTGGGCCTAGCCCAGGCCTCCTCAGGGGAATAGCGTTACTTCCCGACGTAAGCGCCCTTTTTTAACGTGGTTTTGTCCACATGTCACCACCTCATCATTCTTCTCCATCAGAATGGAGTGTTCATGAGGTAAAATTACCTCACGAAAATGAGTTTGAGCCTTTACTACCCCTCTCACGGGGGAAGGGGGGATGATGGAAGTTAACTGACTTCACTATTATAATTTTTTTTGTCAAATAATGTCAGTATACCAAATTTCAGGTCAATTGGATGAGCCCTTTCTGAGAAAATAGTTTTTTCCACACACACACACACGCCGCTAGGCTTTTATATATTAGATAATGCTAAGAATTTAGTAGGTCAGTGTAGTATATAACTCCGCCCAGCAGGTGGCGCTGCAGCTTGAGCACTCTGTCACTCGGTAGTTTTTTCCATACACACTAACACACGCCACTAGGCTTTTATATATTAGTATATATATATATATATATATATATATATATATATATATATATATATATATATATATATATATATATATATAGATAGATAGATAGATATAACGCAAATACAATGACAAAAACAAGTTTGTAAAAAGGTTTATAAAAACAAAACAAAAATAACTACACATTCTTCATAAAAAAAACAATGCTTCAAAAATAAGCTCTGTATGTGAGTCAGAGAGTGACCTTGGTGAAGAAATGTCAAAAATGCCAACAAAGTCTCCTTATGCCATAAAATGTCCTGGACAACCAGGGCAATGAATAGCTCACCAAGTGCTTAATATGGGCTTGCTGGCCAAGGACTATTTAAGTAGGTTTCAGAAGTCACAACCTTCCTTTCACTGCTTGCATGCCCAAGTGACAAACAATAGGTTTTAGTACATGTAGACTTTTTTTCTAAACACTCTCAACAGCTTAAATTCTATTTCTGTAGTTTGGAATAGTTATGAAAAAGCCTTAAACACTATTACAAACAATAGCAAAGCTGCAAATATGATTCTAGAGATGCTGTATGGAACAATATTAAAAGAAAAATTACATCAGTTGTACCTCATAAAATAAATCTACAATCATGATTAAATGCACAGTTCTAATACAAATTTGATTCTCCATCTGTTAAACAAAATATAAAGAGATACTATAGATTTTTCTTTAAAATTAAGTTGGCCTGGTCTCTCCAGGCTTTTGTATCTTATGTGTGACATCATATATTTATAGTTCGCTTCAGAAACTCACAGATGTCGGCTTTCCTCATACTATGTGTCGTAGTTCGTGATTATTATGTATAAACATAGCTTTGTTCTAATTGATTTACTGATGTGTACATGTTTGACATTCTTCAATAAAGAAATTTGGAGAGAAAAAAAATTAAGTTGGATAAAGTACAAATAAACATGCTGCTTTATACAATTTCAGACAGTATTTCCATAAAATTTATATGGGTGCATAACTGACGCTAACATTTCAGATAACATAATGATGGATCTCAATAAGTCAATATCACCCATATACAGTCTGCTTTACCCTATCTACAAAATGGATGTTAAAAGAAGTTACTGGAGCAATTAAGCATTGATAACCATCCATTAAAGATGTTAGCTCTTCCACACCTATCACCATCTGACCATATCTATCTGTCAATGACTAACTGAGGAACTAGCTAGAAGTCGGCTTTTGTTCTGGTACACAATGTTTGTACATAGTGTTCAACCTGAGACTTCCGAATTAAAAAGGGAGACTCTGTGATATATCATGTGACGTCACTAAGGTTTATAGGCGGGCAGGTGAGGAATGGAAGAGTCTAAAACCAGGTCTTCCTTCAGACCTAAAAGATCCAAGTAAATTGGATAGATTAGGGAAGGTCCTATATTTTCCTAACAGACCCAGTTTTCTCTTGTGTGTGTGCTAGAATGAAGGGGTAAACCTGTGGTTAAAAAACAGGGAAAAAAAGTAGTTGAAAATTGTTTTAAGGGTCTCTTTCAGCTTCTTTAGACATCTTACCAGCCTACTCATTATCCGCATCCTCTCTTCCTGCCCCATTACAGCCTGTGATACCAGATATAACAACAAATTTACATGCTAGATTTCTTTATATGTAGGTAAAAAAATACAAGTAAACAGTTTGGTATGGTTAAGTTAAAATAATAATACACACAAGCATATAAAGAGAGAGCAAAGAGCAGAAGCAAGACAATAAATTCAATCAAAGTAGAGTTACATATAATTGCTGTAAAGTAAAATTACTATTGTGACTGGTTTATAAAGCATCACCAAACATAACCCTAGTTATTACATACAATGATGAGTTTTATTTTTGTACTCAATTTCAAGAAGTGAATGCACCTTCCATTTCCAGCAACCAACAGACATATCTCACTGACTAACCACCTGCACATGTTTGGTATGTCTGCAAAAAGATTCACAACTTGTCAGAGAAGAAAGCATCTGTTCTATATTGGCAGTCAACAGGCCTCTAACACAGCAACCTGACTACCCTCTGTCATACAGTTTCTTACAGCACAGAACAAAATTCACCTAGAATAAATACTATATACTAGAACCTACTAGCACCATAATGTTGCAACAAATAGTGAGTATTCAACAGGAAAAACAGATTAATTTTTGGAGAGCTGTACAGCACCTCTGTCAGTGATGGGCAATAGGTGGCCCTAAGCTTGAGCCTAGGGCCACAGCTTCTTTCTAATTTATGGTCAGATTTATCTGTTATATCTTGTAACACTTGTTTAAAATACCTGCTGACATATTATAGATAGATGTCTATTTGCTTTAACTTATAACTGAAATTAATGGTAATGTGCATCCTCTTTGATGGTTAGAGGGCCGCCAATGCGGCCCCTGAAGTGCATCAGGTTGCCTAATACAGATCTTAGTCCTGGACAGATATCATGTGAAATATACAGGTAAAAAAAAAATAAAAGAGCCTCAATGATTGACTGTTTGTTTCCTCTAAAATAAAATGAGTGGTGAATCGGGCTATCACTGATCTACATGACAGCTTGGAACCCAAAGGGAATCCCACAAGAAAGGAGAGGAAGACTGGATAATCCCAAAAACATAAAATATTGTGTTTACATAGCATATATGTCTCTTTCTTTAGTATGTACAATGCTTAAACTGCGAAACAATGTTATTGGCAGATGTCACGGGTCTGTTATTAGGTCCACTCTAATTTTAAATAATAAATAATTCTACTTTTAATGGATCAATTAATTTTTGTACTGTACCATAGTTTTAAAAAATAAGGCCTTAATTTACTCCAAAGATTACATATTCTCATTCAGATTCTACTTATCACATTTCTATTAAATGTATCAGTGTCATGTATTATAAGCTTAATACTTACTTTGTGAGTCTGCACCTTAATACCTAGTGTATTCTGTTCAATGCTTCTGCTCCTATAAACTCTATTCTCATAATCAGTTACAGTAGGGAAAGTGTAAGAAAATGGAAATTGAGATTTACAATCAAAGCAGATCAGGTTGGTTTTATCTCCGTCCCCCAAGCAGCAAACAACAGGCGCAAAGCAATCAACCTGATCTACATAGCAAACAAAGCAACTGATTCTGCCCTGGTGATGGCCCCTTTATATAGAAAAGGCCTTTGACAGGGTGCTGCCATTCATGAGGTACACGATGCAGGTGATGGACAATGGTGGCCGAGGAGTTGCGGAACTATATTATAACTCTATAGCTTCGGTACTTGCAGACATTTTTTTCTCTTGCACAAAAAGGAGACGAGACAAGGTTGTCATCTTTCTCTCTTGCTCTTTACTGAGATAATGGAACTGGTGTCCCCTAGGATATGCAATACTGCAGATACTGCAAGGGTGGGAGCTGGTCCCCTGAGAGCAAAAGCTCTCGCTCTATGCAGATGACATTCTGATGCCAAGACCACATACATTCCTGCTATCACTATGCAAGGAGCTGAAATTATATTGTGAGCTTACCAATTTAAAATGAATTCTTATAAAACAGAAATCCTCCCACTGAACTTGCCTGCACAAAATTCTTGATGATCCATGTGACCAAAACTTATAATCATCTTTACACTACCCAAAACTTTTTAAAATCAAAAAAGATTTATTGAGCAAGGAAAAGCTATAATTTGCCTTGAATCTGAAGAACCCAGTTGTTAAAATGAATGCCCAGCTGGGACTTTTATACTTTTTCAGACACTCCCAATACAGGTTCCATTGCACGCTCAAAGATGTTCCAAGTTTGATTGGTCAAGTAAGAGACAAAGGATTTACTAAACTGCAGGTTTGAAAAAGTGGAGATGTTGCCTATAGCCACCAATCAGATTCTAGCTGTCATTTTGTAGAAAGTACTAAATAAATGAAAGCTAGAATCCGATTGGTTGCAATAGGCAACATCCCAAATTTTTCAAACTGGTACTTTAGTAAATATACCCCTAAGACTATGTGTTTGCATCCTCCAGAGACATCCCTAAATTGGAGGTCTTGGCCTTCCATACATCCAGTAATATAACATAACCTAACCCTGGAAATAACTGGTACAGGAGCCATATCACATTCTCTCCTTTCAGGTGTCATGCCAGGTACACTGAAGTACACAATAACTCTTATCAACCACATATTATAAGCAGCTAGGTGCTTATTAGCACACTCTTGGAAAATTAGCTACACAAGGGCATATTCAATTAGCTTCTGGGATCGCAGCTATGCGTGGCAGTCTCCTTCCTGATATCGCTACACAACAGATTTTCCTACGTACCCCCATAGGATTGCGAAAGGAAATCTGCAGTGTGGCGGAACCCTAATTGCACTTTATGTGCGCAACCCCACAATGCCGCGATCCTGGAAGCTAATTAAATATGTCATACAGTGTTTATTAATGGGTCTGGAGAACTCATTATCTTGAACACATAACCGGTATCATACATGTACAAATAAATTTAGCAGTACTTGGGAGGCCTGTACCACCCACGTTGAGGTCAATCACATCAACTTCTCTAACACATAACATGCTTGGCGGCTTGTGGTCTCCTCCCCGCAACCTCCATCCCTACCACTTCTATCCAGTACTAATTACTACTTTTGATTTCCTTCCCCATGCGGCTTAAAAAGCTGCAAGACCTGCTTGCTTCTGACTTAAGATTGTTTCTTTTCCACAGCTCAAGATTAATGAATACGTTTTTTACATTATGTTTGTCATATAAAGAGAGAATATGGTCTACATCAATGTATTACACAGCCTTACCCCATATTCCCTTCTGTACCCTGTCCCCTATTCTTTATTGAAAACTTAATAAAATTTAATTTAAAAATGTATAGAATAAGACCTGTTCTCTGTCAGCTCAGAGTTAATGCAAAATTCAGGTGTTTTCTGCAGAGTGGTCATTGCTGTGTGCTGTTCAGCACAGAAAGAAAAAAAGCTCAGAAAAAAAGCTTTGTTATGGCTTTTTCCTCCGCATGAGTCTTTATCTACAACAAAAAGGCAAGATGAACTGGAGAGAAATTAAGTTGACTTTTTTTGTCTCATTTTGTAAGCTGGTGTACACGTGAGGGAGTAAGACAAAGAGGTAGAGAAGAACTAGCACAAATAAGAAAGCAACCAGCTGGTGCTGCAAACGTGGAGGACAGCTAGATCTTGGTATGAAATGCAAAAAAAAATAAATCTATGTTCAGCAAAAATAAACACCGATGACAAATAAAGGTTAAACCAATCTATATGATTACAAAACCAGTTATTATATGCCAGTTTTCAGAAAAGGACAATAACATTGATATTACTTAAAGTTATTATTAGGCATATTGCCAAGACAAGATTTTAATTTTTCTAAAAATGATAACTCTCAGCACTCCAACATTATTGAAATTAAATAGAGTATTTCCTGATAAATTAATATAATTTTGAGAGAGCATGTAAAAATGGGAATTTTAAGTTATTAGAATACCAGATTTAACTTGTAAACCATTGTGTGCAGCATGCAGTCTCCTAGGTAACAGACATGCTCTGTACAGCGTATAGAATGGTGGCTTCATATAGCAATAAAGAATCAGTGCTGATACAGCGAGTAGGAATGGAGGGGTGAAGAATTACTTAGTTGAACTTTACTCTCTATCAAGCCTCAAGCGAAAAGTCCGGTTAAGATAATGTATTTTACAGTCAAGCTTTATAGATGAGCATCTCAATTATGGGTTTTGTTTCAGTAAAATTATAAAACAAAATATTAGTGGATGAACACCATTATAAAGAGAACTGAAATAGGTTAATTACTTTACGTCACTTTCCATTAGCATATATTGTGACTAGAGATGGGCGGGTCCGGTTCTCCGAGAACCGAACCCACCCGAACTTTGGGTATCCGAGTACCGAGCTGAGCAGCTCGGTACTCTCCCGCCCATTCCGAATCCAAATCGAGGCCGAACGTCATTGTGACGTCATCGGATCTCGGGGCTCGGTTCTCGCGATACTTCAACTTTATAAATACACGCCTCCACAGCAATCCATCGCCATTTGACATAGGGAGAGAGCAGGGTGTAATCATAGGCTAATTAGAGCAGGGACAGAGAATACAATATTGTTCTTGCAATTGCTCTAACCAAAATCGCTAGTGCAGAGAGGAGGATAGAGGTTTATTATTATTCTTCATATTGGCACTTCCCAGCGCTTTTGGGGTGTCCCCCATAATTGTGCATAAATATTTCTGGCTGTCAAAAGTCATATCTGTCAGCAGTATCTACTAAATAATTTTTAGCACTCCTCAGTGCTTTTGGGGTGTCCTCCCTAATTGTGCATTAATATTTCTGGCTGTCAAAAGTCATATCTGTCAGCAGTATCTACTAAATAATTTGTAGCACTCCTCAGTGCTTTTGGGGTGTCCTCCCTAATTGTGCATTAATATTTCTGGCTGTCAAAAGTCATTTCTGTCAGCAGTATCTACTAAATAATTTGTAGCACTCCTCAGTGCTTTTGGGGTGTCCTCCCTAATTGTGCATTAATATTTCTGGCTGTCAAAAGTCATTTCTGTCAGCAGTATCTACTAAATAATTTTTAGCACTCCCCAGTGGTTTGCGCTCAGAATGGATTCAAAGCAGTCCACATATGATCTGAATGAGCAACCAGGTTCTGTCACCAGTCCTGATGTTAGTGTTCCCAGTACGTCATCTGGCCAAGGCGATGTCAAACAACAGAGTGTTTTCAAATTAGTGCAAAAAACAAAAACCAAAAAAAAATTTACTGTATTGAAGCGAAAAAGAAGTTTAACTGAGCAAAAGTTAAGCGACGATAAAAAAAAAATTGCAAGCATGCCATTCTACACACGCAGTGGCAAAGAGAGAATGAGGCCTTCACCTTTGGCTATTAGTGGCAGATCCCAAAAAGTTACCCAGCCTACAATTGGTGCACAACTACTGTTACGCGTCAAAGCCGAGCTGCAAGATAACAGTGAGGCATTACAGGAGAATATTTGCTCTGATTCACAAATGACAACAATCCCTGTGGAGAGTCCATCCAACAGTGGGATGTCTAATCGTGAGCATTCTGCTGATGTGTGCCTTAATAGCCCGAGTGTAGCCGGTGATACCCAAATTGAGGATGCCACTTTGGAATTAGAAGAGGATGAGGGGGAGATTTGTGTAGGCGACGAGGGCGCTAATGAGGATGTTGATGAGGATGAGGTTGTTTGTGTAAGTCCTGCACCAGTGGCAGCAGTTCTGGCACGTGACAAGAAAAAGGCCATTGTCATGCCTGGGCATAAAACAAAAAAATCCACTTCTTATGTGTGGAATTATTTCTACCCAAATCCAGACAACAAATGTATAGCCATTTGTAGTGTATGTGAAGCCACAGTCAGTCGAGGGAGGGACCTTAACCATCTTGGAACCTCGTCTATGTTACGCCATTTAACGAGAGTTCATGGCAAAGTGTTGGGAAAAGCTGAAAGTTCTTCCCAAAAGAATACAAGCACTCCCTCATCAGCTAAGACCCTCCGCTCACCGACATACCGACGGCTACAAAATACACCCACCACACCATCCTCATCAATATCCTCAGTAGCGCTCGGAGTTAGCCCGGCATCCCACTTAAGGCTGGATGACTCCGGCACTATTATTGATTCCTCTGAAGAAAGCGTTAGTCCTGCTGCTGCTGTTGCTGCTGCTGGGGGTGAATCGTCATCCCAGAGGCAGGTTAATAAAATGAGCATTCCTACATTTCAGCAATTAACTGTGAAACAATCATTTGCGAGGGGAAGCAAATATGACAGCAGTCACCCAGTCGCCAAGCGAATCACAGACGCCATGGCTGCAATGTTAGTGTTAGATCTGCGTCCAACCTCCACAATAAACGCAGCTGGTTTTTCACAGTTAATTGAGGTTTTGTGTCCGCGTTACAGAATTCCATCGCGACACCATTTCTCCCGTAAAGCTATTCCACAACTATACCAAAAAGTGTGTAAAAATGTAGAGATTGCGCTGAAAAATGCCATTCTGCCCACTGTTCACTTAACCACAGATATGTGGACAAGTGGAAGTGGCCAAACCAAAGACTATATGACTGTGACAGCCCACTGGGTTGGTCATTCACCTTCACCAGCAGGAACAGCAGCAGCATGTACACCACTACGTAACATTTGTCACAGGCAGGCCACTCTTTGTATCACCGGCTTCACTAACAGGCATACGGCTGACAATTTGTTACGCAAACTGAGAGATGTGATTGATGCATGGCTTATACCACTCGGACTCTCCCCAGGGTATGTCATTTCAGATAACGCCAACAATATAGTGCGAGCATTACAGCTGGGTGATTTCCAACATATTCCCTGTTTTGCTCACACCATCAACTTGGTGGTGCAGAGCTTCTTACGAAATAACCGTGAGGTGCAGGAGATGCTTTCGGTGGCCCGTAAAATTTCAGGCCATTTCAGGCATTCAGCCACAGCATGTAGGAGATTACAGCAGCTCCAAGAGCAGTTTAACTTGCCCTGTCACCAACTTAAGCAAGAGGTGGTAACTCGGTGGAATTCCACCCTGTACATGCTTCAGAGGATGGAGGAACAGCGCAAAGCCATCCAAGCATATTGCACAAGTCATGACATTGGGAAAGGAGGGGGGATGTATTTCACTCTTGCACAGTGGGGAATCCTTTCAGTGCTGTGCAAGGTGCTGAAACCATTTGAAGTTGTGACATGTGAGGTCAGTGCAGACTCTGCTAGTTTGAGCCAAGTCATTCCTTTAATTAGACTATTGGAAAAGCAGCTTGAGAAAATGAAGGAGGAGCTGAAAGCAAGCAATTCAGCAAAGTATGTTGGCCTTGTCGATCAAGTACTTAATTCGCTTCACAATGATCCTCGAGTTATTAAGATCTTGAACTCGGATCAGTACGTTTTGGCCACTGTGCTTGATCCAAGGTTTAAAACCTACATTGAGTCTTTACTTGTAAATGAGCGAGATGTGAACTTTTGCAAGGAGCTATTGCTCAGCAAGTTGGCCGCTGAACTGGGCCTCGGCTTGACGACGTGTCCTCCTTCACTTTCTCAAGCTGTTGCTCGTAAAAAATTAAATTTCCAAAAAAGAAGCAGGGAAGACACAGGGGGCAGACGAGAACAATTTAACATCTGGGCTGCTTTGAAGGATTTTTCAAAAAAATGTGTCACTTTGCCCATAACTCCATCCAATATGAGTATAAACATGCAAAGGATGGTGGAGGATTACTTTCAAGAGGTAGTTGATATGGAAATGTCAGACAGTCCCTTTCCTTACTGGGAAGAAAAGCAGGCCATTTGGAAACCCATGTACAAACTTGCTTTGCAATACCTAAGCTGCCCACCCTCCAGTGTGTACTCTGAACGAGTGTTCAGCACAGCAGGGAACTTAGTCAGTGATCGCCGTAGAAGGCTACTTCCCAAAAATGTGGAGAAAATGATGTTTATAAAAATGAACTACATCTTCCACGAGGAAGGCCTTCACCATCCAAGACATCCAAGCACTGACTGTTCTCTAATGGCGGATTCAAGCGGCGATGAATTGATAGTCTGTGATGATGACGTACACACTGATGAGGGTGAGGATTAAGCTGAAGATGATGCCGATAACATCTTTTTAAAACTTTCTATGTAAGTGTAGGGTGCAATCTACCCCCAAAGAGGAAAGGGACTTGTGGCATTTCCATATCACATACCATCTTGAAAGGCTGCTGTTAGGGCAATTTATCCTTAAGGGTAGGGTGTCATAGACAGAGTGACCCTAAACTGGCTTTGTTCATTTTTCATAATATTGTACAGTCTATAATGGCTGAATTTTTGGGTATTTTATACAAGTGGAGGGGGGCCTAGAGAGACAGAAACCAAACTGGCTTTTTCCATGTCAATTAATATTGTACAGTCTATAATGGCTGAATTTTTTGGTATTTTATACAAGTGGAGGGGGGCCTAGAGAGACAGAGTGACTCCAAACTGTCTTTCTCCATGTCAATTAATATTGTACAGTCTATAATGGCTGAATTTTTTAGTATTTTATACAAGTGGAGGGGGGCCTAGAGAGACAGAAACCAAACTGGCTTTCTCCATGTCAATTAATATTGTACAGTCTATAATGGCTGAATTTTTGGGTATTTTATACAAGTGGAGGGGGGCCTTGAGAGACAGAAACCAAACTGGCTTTTTCCATTTCTTTACATATTTAACTATAAGTGTAGGGTGTAATATACATTCAAAGACGATGGCTGCATTGCCAATATGCATAGATGGAGAGGAAGACAATCTGTTTTGTGTGTAGAATAGGCCTACCAACGAAGAATTAAACTGTTTTTTTGGATGATTTATTACCTCAACAATTAGATTACTTGTCTCTAAAACAGTTGGAGCACTAAATTGGGTTAATTTAGGCCCAAAAACATGGATTTTCCCAAAAAATAGCAAAACAAAACCAAACAAAACCAAAACCAAAACACGCAATGGCGGTTTTGCAAAACCAAAACCAAAACCAAAACACGACGGTAATCCAGATCCAAAACCGAATCCAAAACCAAAACACGGGGGTCAGTGACCATCTCTAATTGTGACTGTGGTACATGAAGGTTAAATAGTATACGACAGAAGACAGTGGGGCGTATATTTAATTAGCTTTGCGGTCCGCGGCTGCGTATGTAAAGTGACAATACAGTACCGCAATATCACAAATATCCCTTTGCAACCCTGAACAGAAAGTTTGCGGTGTTGTGGTAACAGAACTTGTGCAGCCGCGTGTAATCACGGACTGCAAAGCTAATTGAATATGCCCCAGTGAGTTACCGTCCATTTAAAGTTATACACTTTTCCAAATGTTGTTACCATTTTATAAGCTACACAATTGCTTATTTTACTTCTATGTTTTACACAAGAACAAACAAATATACAATGCTTAAAGATATGCACCTTTACAATCAGTTCGAGAATGTTTACAAAACACTTGCTTAAAATTAAAAAAAAAGTTGTGAAAAATGTGGAAAAATACTACAAGTTGGCCAAAAGCTTTCAGTACTATAAATAGAAGACAATTTTAAAATGACACCATCAGTCTAGCTTTCTATAGATGTTTATCTAGAATCACAATGCGTAGTTTACTCTGCTAAAAACTTGTCCAGCCTTTAAAAATCTTTAGACAAATCCGTAAAATGTGACCTAAAGAAACAGATTACCATGGCTTATCTTGGAAACTATGCTAATACAATATTTGGAACACATAACAAAACATCTTTGTCAATTGCTCTAAATAACACAAATAAATTGTCCCCAACAAGTCCTAATTACACATACAATTTTTTTTTTTTTTTTTTAAAAAAAACAAAACCTTAACATGTTCATGATATAGCCACTGTATTGAAATGTAATTTTTAACTAAAAAAAAAACCCAGACAAATTCATCATTTCAAACCTCCTTACTAGACAAGATGCAAAAATGATTATGTTCAAAAATAGAGCTAACACAGAAAAAAATTGAAAAATAACTTAACATAATAAACATAAGGAAAAATGCAAGTTGAAAAGAAAATATACACAAATGTATGTTTAATATATATATAGAGAGAGAGACTAGGGTCAATTTTGATAGTAGCCAACTACCCTACTAGTATGTTTTTGGAGTGTGGGAGGAAACCCAAGCAAACACGTGTGTGTCTGCTTCCCGATACTAGCTAAGCCCACCAGCCCTAGTTATCGTCCGGCTGCTATTCAGCGTCGGACGCCCTGTCCACCAGACTCCACAATCCTTTTATTCACATCAAACACACCCATGTTGTGCACCTGTGTGCTGTGGGAAAGACAGTGTTAATTTAAGCCTGTCTACAGCCTATACCTGCATGCAGGGCCGGATTAAGGGAATGGAGGCCCCTGGGCTAAGGGGCCCTCCATTCCCCGCGAGGCCCCCAATGTGAGCCGTCCGCCGCCCCCCACCCCCTGCGAGGACCCCCCCAAGCACTTACCTGTCAGTGCAGTCCTCCGTCCCGGCGCGCTGTAAGCTCCTTACTGAGGAGATCTCGCGAGAGTTCATGAACTCTCGCGAGATATCCTCAGTAAGCAGACTACAGCGCGCCGGGACGGAGGACTGCACTGACAGTACTCAGCAGCATCGATCGGGCCGGGGGCGCCCCCGCCCCCGACCGATCAATAATGCTGCTGAGGAGTTTGAAGGGCCCCCTGGATGCCCGAGGCCCCTGGGCTATAGCCCAGTTAGACCTCGGGTTAATCCGGCCCTGCCTGCATGTGGCAAATAACCCTCTTTGTCACCTATCTTTCCCCTTAGCTTTGCCATACTTAGCAAAGCAGATTCTTTTCCTGGCAAAAATGTCCTTTTTGACAACTCCCCCTCTTCTGGACTCACCAAATCAGGCTAATCGGCCGCCAAGGAGAGCGCAACTCTTTGCGACAGGGCATCAGCATTATTATGCAGAGTCCCAGGCCAATGTTCCACCTTAAAGATGAAAGGCTGTAACTCCAGGAAGCAACATGTGACCCTGCATTCACCTCCTTATTGATGTGCACCCATTGTAACAGACCGTGGTTGGTAACTAGGGTGAACTCTCTACTGAGTAGGTAGTACCAGAGTGTCCCCACTTAATTGTCAAATACTACTGTTCTACAGTAGCATGTCTTTTTCCCTCGGGGAGGAGTTTACGGCTGAGGAAAAGAACCAGTCTCTCCTCATTCTTCACCGTCTGAGACAATTCTGCCCCCATAACCCTCCTGGAAGCATCTGTCTGGATAAAGAACCTCTTCCTAAATTTAGGTGCTTGTAGCACCAGTATGGTGCACAAGGCTTCTTTCAAATCTTCCCAGGCAACCGCCGAAGACTCGGACCAAGTTAAATTATCTGGGTTGTATTTCTTAAGAAATTCTATCAATGGGGCGGCTCGGATAGCAAAATTTTATATGAACAGTCGGAAGAACCCGACCAACACTTAGAAAGGGCAGGGCCGAGACTTCCTTTCTGGCTTAGACCAAGTCCTCACGGCTCCTACCTTATCCACCTGGGGTTTTACTATCCCCAGGCCGAGCACATACCCCAGATATTTAGCCTCTGCCATGGCTAGCGCACACTTAAGGGGATTCGCAGTAAGTGACGCCTTAATGACTCCAAAAACTGTATCCACATTGG
Organism: Mixophyes fleayi; assembly: GCF_038048845.1. Lineage (NCBI taxonomy): Eukaryota > Metazoa > Chordata > Amphibia > Anura > Limnodynastidae > Mixophyes > Mixophyes fleayi. The sequence continues at coordinate 49,669,330 of NC_134407.1, forward strand.
GAAGATGGGACTCCTAGACATGACTGTGAAAAATTAAATCTTCAAGGTAAGCGGTGGCGTATTCCCAATGAGGCTTTAGCAGTTTGTCCATTGCCGGCTGGAATATGGCTGGTGTCCCATGCAGGCCAAATGGCAATACCCTGCACTGGACCAGCCCTTCAGGTGTCGAAAAGGCTGTTTTGGGTTTGGCTGAGGTAGTAAGTGGTATTTACCCTAGATTTAACAAAATGGTACTGTCAGTTAGATATTGACTAATGTTCAGATTCTCCATTAGCTCATCTACACGCAGCATTGAATAGGTGTGAAACCTAGACACCTTAATTTCCTATAGTCGTTACAGAAGCAGATGGTCCCCAAAGGCTTTGGCACAAGGACTACAGAGTTATTCCACTCGCTGGTGGACTCCTCCACTACTCTGATTTGCAACATGTTCCCCACCTCTTGCTTTACTGCAGCTCTTCGTCCCTTAGGTATTCTATATGGTCATTGGTTAACTATAACCCCTGGTGGGTGACTGTCACGTTCAATTATCTTGGTGCACCCTGGAATAGCCGAATATACTTCCTTATTCCAAGACACAATTAGCGCTTGTCGTCTCTGAGTCGGAGTCAGGAAAGATTGCATGGGGACTATGTAGTTCTCAGGTTTTACTGCTCCCAACGTTAATGTCTGGGTCTTCTCCACCCACGGCTTTAACAAATTAATGTGATAGTCCTGCTCTTTCCGCTGTCTACCGAGCTTCCATACCGGGTAATTTACTTGTCCTATGGGCTCAATTACCTCATAAGTGCCTTGACAATGTGCATACATTTTGCTCTCTTGAGTTGGTACCAGGACAAACTCCTTGTCACCTGGGTTAAAGGTACACAAGGTGGCTCGGGCTGTCCCTGTGCTTCTGTTCGATGTTGTTTTATCAACAGACAGATCTGTTATAGTCAATTGTATAATTAGACCACACACTGGTCTAATTCGGTCGGTCTCTCAGCCTTCCATACTCCATTCAATTCCACCACATATTTATAAGCATTTTCCAAAGCACTATCATTAAGTTGGTCCTTCGCAGTCCTGGAGTGATACAGCCCTGGATATTGGAGACCAATCTTCACCCATTGGCAAGCTGCAGTCTCCTTTCACCTTTCTCCAGCTTGGACTTTTCCCTCCAATCTACTGGAATACGGCATCGGCTTAGTTGCAACCAAAGCCAGGCTCCAGGTATTGTGGCTTCTCTGTCTCTAGCTCCAGTTCAGAGGTATGAAAGACAAGATCTTTCGGATGTTCAGTGACCCAGTTCCCTGCATGTCCTGACCGATGCAGTCAACCATAATTTCCCGGAACAGGGCAAATCAAATTCTCGCTCTAGAATAAGGGTGAATGCCAGCGTTAGGGCTACCATTGCTACCGTTTGCACTATTCGTCGCTTCACAGTAATGGTAAGATTGACACAGTCATATTCCTCAGTGACCCCTTTGTGAATATATAGGACTTTCAATGACAGCAGCTGGGTTGACAGGCCTTCTGGAACCACAGTGCCGGATACTAAGGTGATTTCACTTTCTACGTACACCAATGCTAAACACCACCTATTTCAGGACGGTCACTAGGAAAGGCAGCGGGTTCCCCGTGGACAAGGACGTGGTAAAACAAGCAGGAAACCTAGTGTCTAATCGAACCACTTAACAATTCATTGCTTCTGGCAAATTTGGAAAATGCCTCTGGAAGTGTCCCAGTACACTCAAAGCACCTTGCTGGAGTCACCTTGCAGTTGGCTCCAACCTCTGGTGTTGGTTTCGGCCCGACAACTTTGTCAGCTGTCTAGACCATAATTTCGACAGCGTAATACCAGTCAATAGCTGTCAAAAAGCTCCTCAAACAAATGAGGGGCAGTCTGCAGAACCAATATCTGTAGTTCCCGACTTAGGCCTCTACTTCAATTGTCGATAACTAGGATTTCTAACATTCTAACCAGTGTATTTCAGCCGGGCTCCAACCAACTTTTTGCCAATTTTGCCAGCTGGGCACACGTGGTGGAACCCAGTCTAAACAGCCAGTCATTAAATCATTGCGCCTTCTTGGGCCCTGTTAATCTTGTCTACGCCAAAATCGGGCCTTTAGTTACTGAAAGTTCACTGCCTGGTCCTTGGGCAAAACCATATAGGCCCGCTGGGCTTTGCCTGTCAAGGAGCCAGTTTCGCCACCCATTCACCTGTTGCCTACTTAAGCAGTGTAGCCGTTCTTTCAAACAACAATGCCTCAACATCGTTTGAGGATGTCATCTTCTGCAAGACAGCAGGCTTGTGATCACTCTGTCAGAGCTAACTGCGCTCCGCCCATAACAGTAGTTACTTTCCACCTAGGCCTTGGCGACGGCTAACAATTGGCCCCTTTGGACTTGATGTGGGGCAACCAAATTGGTTAAAGCTCAGAGGATTACTTCCATCTTGCTATCCAGGCCATTGGAATAGCGAAACTGCGCCTCCCTTCACATACACTGAAAACCAATTCCTGATTTGCAGTGTTTTTTCCAGCAGCGGCTGCGACATTTAACCTTCCAAGGAGAAGCAAAACGAAAAGAAAAGGAAAAGCAGGGTAAAAATCACACACGAATAAAAACAAAAAAATTTTTTTTTCTTTTGTATATCACACTTCGCCTTGTTGTCTGGATGGCTAGGTGGACAGCTGAGATTTGGCGGTCCTTTCAGATCCCACTCCTAACACCACTTTGTAGTAATTACCAAATAAGTGATTCCTTACTCCGTTGTTCTTAACAAGTTGCTGTTTTATTTTCACAACAACTCTGTAACTTAAGCAACACTAGGCTTCCTGACACTAGCTAAGCCCACCAGCCCTAGCTATCGTCTGGCTGCTATTCAGCGTCACAAGCCCCACCCACCAGATTACACAAGCCTTTCATTCACATCAAACACACCATAGCAATCACATCCATGTTGTGCACCTGTGTGTCTGTGTGTTATGGGAATTTATCCCTGTCTGGAGCCTGTACCTGCACACTATTTGGGATTCTTTATAATAATTATATTTATACACACACACACAAACACACACTGTACGTTTCACAATTGTATACATTTATCTTCCATCGAACATGATATCTTGAAATAAGTTGTAAAAACAATGTAAGGTGATGACAAACTTACCATATCTGTAGAAATAAGATCATAGGTGTTAATATTTTATTAAAGAAAAAAAATAATCTTTAAGTGTTACATCCCATAGAAACAAAATATTGTTGATAAATCTCTCTTCCAGCGTTATATGGATGTGTAAAATGGTTATTATTAAGAAATCTAGTAAAACATTTTGTATCTTAACTGTTGTCTGTGAAGTGAACAGAAATACAAGTGAGGAGCAACGTAAAAACAGTGGAGGGTTGCATGTGTGACCCTCCAGTTTTTAAAGGGGATGCACAGAGGCAGGAGACAGAGTACAGCGCACTTCCTCCACCTCCGGGTATGCCACGTGACCTTCCAGCACGGAGCAGGAAATCTTATATGACGCGAAGGTCGTCTGCCCCCATTCTGATGATAGGGAAAGCTCTGTGATGGTAGCCCGCTGGCCAGCTGTTGCCAACCGCAGCCAAAAATCTCACGAAGTAAGTACACAAATATTGACCAAAGATAAATATAGTATAATAAAACAAAACCATATGGAAGTGCAATATACAGTCAATGCCTGACACTATACCTATACAGTATATGGAAATGGTAAAATATAACTTTTATCAAATGTTTTAAAACAGCTTATTAATAGACAACAGCAATGATGGCAAGGTGACATGTAATAAAATAATTATTGTTGTTTTGTAAGATGACGCAAGAGTGGTGTGCCCACAAACATCACAACAAAGAGACTATGAAACATACAATGATCATGGTGGAGTCTTATATTTTCCATCCCCTGAACAAACATGTTGGAGTGAATATTATTGTTTTTTTTAACTATTAAATATCTTGTATGCACAGCTCTTACTCCCCAAAATATTGTTTATCTGAGGCAACTTGCTACATTTTAGAACGCACACCCACAAGTTTAGTTACTAATTTATCTTGAAGTCCTTCACTTCTGCCATAAGACGTGTAATACCCTCTCCAGTAATAAAAGCAAAGCTTTGGCATGCCATGGTAAAGTCTCAACATAAATTACGCAGCAGCAAGGCACAGTGTTAGGCTGAGTGCACACTACAGTGTTTTCAGCTGATAATCGGGCCAATCAAACAATGAACGACCATTTGGCCCAATATCGTGTGTATGCAGCAATGATGAACGATTATCGCTCCAAACAATATCGTATAATTTTATTTGATTTTTAAGAAGGGAGTAAAAATGTTCAACAATGGAACAATGTAGTTAAAATTCTGCAATGTGTATGCGCTCACAACCGGCAGTGTCCACAGATCTTTATGGAGTGTGCAGAACCACACTCTTTTCAGTCGATGGCTATGACAGATGAACACAGATCTGAGGATAAATCTTATAAAAAGTGTCTAGTGTGTGCACATGAATCGGCTGCTGATAGGGGCTTTTTTCATGTCATTGGTAAAATCGCTAAAGATGTCGCACCGGGATAAATTTTCTGTAGTGTGTACCCAGCCCAAGTCAGTAAGGTATTACAAAACATATACATAAACAATCTGTGTAAATAGTAAATAGCAATAGAGCCAAGATGATGGAATATTTTTATTTTGTTTTTGGTGTGGTGTTTGTGTTACTAATGGTGATATGCCTTTTTTAGCCACATTTCATGATTTCAATATACTGTGTGGGCACCGTGTGTGGTATATTCTATATAGGGTACCTCTATAGGCTCTTGTCTTTGTTCTTTATAAAATATAACCCCCTGTATTTTTGAGTTCACATAATTTATAATGAAGAAAACAAATGTCCCAAGTAATAAGAAACATGGTGCTAAGGGAAAAGGTTTTGTTGCCCTCTATAACTGAACACATAATTGATTTAATTTTTGAAATTGTACTACACAAATTACAGAAAACAGAAAAAAAACAAAACAGATTTGTTCTTAAAGACAACACCACCTTTTATCTTTGCTTTGGTTTCCCCCTCTACATTGTTTTGCTAAAAACAAGTGGAACAAATTATTTAATGGCAAAATCTTCATGATTACAATCTAGGAGAATCCACAATAAAAGTGGAAACCATAACACTTTCACATTAATTTATCACGATATTGTTTAAAATAAATTTGCCCCAATTTTGCACGAAAATATTATTATTATTCATTTTTTATTTATAGGGCGCAACAAAGTGTCCATAGCGCCATACAGAGACAAACAATAGGGCAGTACGAGGTAATACAGCAAAGTGCAGTTAGCAATAGGCACTATAACTCAGGAAGCTCAAAGCACAGCTAAAGAGACAGGCTGAAAGGTTGAGGGTGAGGGATATTTAGCACAAGCTGGAAACCTGTGCCCAAGAAGGAGGTGGGCTGAATAGTTGGAGAGCAAAGATTAAAGTGGTGGAAACAGGAGGAGCAAGGGCCCTACTCAAAAGGCGCTTACAACCTATAGGGAGAGGCAAATAAACTGAAGACGCAAGGGTGATACGGAGATAGAGTCACATGGAACGAGAAAAGGAAGGGGAAAGAAGGGATGAGAGGGAGAGGTAGCCGACAAGGTGGGTAGTTAAGCGAATGACTGAAGGGCTTTTAAGAAAAGGTGGGTTTTTAAGCCCGTTTGAAACAGCACAGATTGTAGGATGTTCTGTTGGAGCAACGGAGAGCGTTCCAATGAAGGAAGGCAGCACGGGAGAAGTCTTGAATGCGTGCGCGAGACAAGTAATCAGAGGTGAAGAGAGGCGACGATCATTGGCCGATCGCAGTGGTCAGGATGGAGTGTAAATAGAGATGAGGTTGGAAATGTAGAGAGCAGTGGAGTTGGCGAGGACCTTGTATGTGAGGGTGAAATCCACAGTTGTACAGACACATAAAAGGAATTATGGAACAGGAAAGGCACAAGAGCATTCTTGTCTTAATGGGATGCCAGGAAATTATTTGGACCATTTCAAAAGAGAAAATGACCTCAATGTAAACAAACACTAAAGCAATTGTCATGTAACTCTCCCTCCCTCTCTTCTATAACAAAAATGTAATTTCTTTTACAACTGTTGCGTTACCACTTCTCTTTAGTTACTGCAAAATTATTAAACATTAAATTAAAATTTTAACTATAAAAAAAAAATGTTAAAAAAAAATGTTCAAACTCTTCTGAAACTAGGCAGTGTTTAAAAAGAAACATCAGGTATCTATATATTTTCATATACTGTATAACTGTCTATACACACACCAATTTATTTCAGTGAATGGACAGTTTAAAACAAGTACAGTACAAAACAGGATAGAGTAGCACATGAAGGATTGCAATTTCGCATATCACATGACATTTACTCACAGAGAGCACAAATGAACATGTAACATTTCGATGATTAGAGCAATTTTATTAATTAATGGTGGCAGTGGAACATAAAGCAATAGTCTGTGACCATGATAAACAGGGTAGCTATCACAAGCTCAGTAATTGCTAATTAACCCTGTCTATGCTTGTTAAAGCTTATTTGACCCTGCCAGATGAATCATAATAATCAGAGCGGGATGTCAATCAATGACAGTGGTTGACTATAAGAAGAGTCACGACATAAGACGAGTCTATCGCAGGCTTCATACTTAATTGGTCCAATCATTGCCACATAAGGAAATTATCATCATCACAGTATATCATAATTAATAAGTACTAGAGATCAGACAAACTGAATGGCAAACGGAACAATATGATAGACATGACAAGTGATAACTGACCCTAACAATGCAGAAAGGGGGAATCCTAGTGATCTCACCAAAATAGTGTTCAATTATGACAATTTGTCATAGAATGATATTCAGTGGCAATAATAAATAAGCCACAGAGAGTACCTATTACAATGAGAACACTATTACTGTATGAAAAATATTGAGTCTAAAAACTTTATATATGACAAAGTCATGTAAAAATAAATATCGGAATAAAAAAAAAAAACGTGTGGTAAAGCTACTCAATACTAGCCAAGAAATTAATAGAGATCATTGACTAAATTATGACAACCTCTAAATCCACAGCAAAAGTAAATAAGAATGTTAAAATGGTTCAATCACAGGGTCTTTCAATAAGCAATGATCCAATATAATAATCAAGTGTAAAAGATACAACATATGTATCAATGAACAAAATATCTAATTATATAGAATTATATAAATTAAGATACAAATATTGCATTCATAAAACTGCCATATTTAAAATATTGGTATAACCCTAGAATATTACTTAAGATGAACTGAAAAGATAGAAAACTAAATGGAATAAAAAAAAAAAAAAAAAAAAAAAAAAAAGACTCATTATGATGATAATTTTAGATTGACACTTCACATTCCCAATGATATGTTCTATACACTGACATGAATATGTATCTAAACTTTATTATGAGTATTTATGAAATGTCATAATAGGCTGTGTGTTAAATTTGTTCCTAAATTTGTTCCTCTAAACAATCTTTCTTTAAGTCCCTCATTTCTTCTCAGTCCTCTAATCCCCGCCGCCTCTTTGCCACATTCACCTCTCTCCTCACCCCTCCCCCTCCTCCTATCCCACTCTCCCTCTCTGCTACAGATTTTGCCCCATTTTTCTCCTCCAAAATTGAGACCATCCGACTCGATATATCCTCATCGCCTTCCTCTCCGGCCCCTGTCTTTGCTCCTCCCTCTCCCCTTATCCCATCCTGGGACTCCTTCCGCCCTACTACGGGCGATGAAGTCCACTCCCTCATTCTTTCTTCTCCCCCATCTACCTGTCACCTGGATCCCATCCCCTCTCACCTTCTTCGCTCCTTCTCCCCACTGTCTGCGCTTACTTAGCTCACCTCTTCAACCTGTCTCTCTCCACTGGTACTGTCCCCTCCTCCTTCAAACATGCCCTCATCTCTCCTATTCTAAAAAAACCTAATCTCGATCCCACCACACTCGCCAACTACCGCCCCATTTCTCTTCTCCCCTACGCCTCTAAACTTCTCGAGCGTATTGTTTGCAACCGCCTCACCTGTCACCTCTCTGACAATTCCCTCCTTGACCCTCTCCAATCTGGCTTCCGCCCCCTCCACTCTACTGAAACTGCCCTGACCAATGTAACAAATGATCTCCTCTCTGCAAAATCCAGGGGTCACTTCTCCCTGCTCATCCTCCTGGACCTATCCGCAGCCTTTGACACCGTGGACCACCCCCTCCTCTTGCAGACACTTCACTCTCTCGGTCTCTCTGGTTCTGTCCTTACATGGTTCACCTCCTATCTCGCCAACCGCTCTTTCTTAGTATCTATGTCCGGTTTTCCATATCTCCTTGCTGGACCACAGGTGTATTCATTACAGACTGACACATTGTAACAGATCCACAGGTGGTATAATTACAATGTGTCAGCCAGTAATGGATACACCTATGCTCCAGCAAGAAGATATGGAAAACATGCACTTTTAGAGGTCCCTGAGGACTGAGTTTGGTAAACACTGGATTAAAAGATCAAATATGGTTTGAGGTTACCATAGGGTAAAAATTGGACAGACTAGATAGGCCAAGTGGTTCTTATCTGCCATTAAATTCTAAGCTTCTATGTAAGCCAATGCACCATTTTGGACTTCAGATGATTAGCTTTTTATTTTTATAAATGGTTGGTTTAGGGGATAAAATGGGCCACAAGATTGGGTCATGCTGTCGTATATTACATGTTTTTTCTAAATATCATTTACAATTTTATTCAGGAGCAATTATATCAGGTGATGAATTGTTGTACTTTATTGGAAACCGGATTATTAATCTGATGTAATGTCTGACCTTTTTGCAATTTGTAAAAAGATGACAATTCAGAATTATCAAGAAGAGATGCCCTAATGACTGAATTGGAAATCAACTGTTCAGAGTGGTTATGAAATCACTGATATGTCCCTCTAACAAGAAGTATAAAAAACACTTTTCTGTTTACCAAACTTATACATAAATAGAAGTTTATAATCATTAAAATTCATTAAATGAATGAAATCTACAATATCTGACTCCGTTCCAGACCATATCATCAATATAGTGCCTATTTAGTCTGATATTGAACTTTTATAACAATTGTTCAGATCTACAACTATCTATGAACAAGCTGGCATATCTAGGGGCAAACTTAGTGCCCATATTTGTGCTAGAAGATAGTAGTGTAGATAATATTCATTATTTAATAAAAAAAATCATTAGGAGTATAAACTTAATGGCATCAAGAATGAATTTCATTTTAGTTAATTATATAGTATGATCATTTTTCGAAAAGGATTCAATAGCAAGAGACCATTTATTTTTGGGAATATAGAACTTTATCATCAGTAATTCACTATTGGGTAAATCCATGATGGAGTAGAATCTAAGTATACTTGTAGACTGCAGGCATAGCAACGGTAAGAATTGTCGGTCTATGGCACCCAGATCCATTAGGGTATTATTTTGCTTTATATGGGGCATAAACCTAATACCAATATATTTCATGTTGGCAACATGTTACATTTACGCAAAAGTTACAGTTTAAAGAGTTACCAAATTTTAACAACCATTTTATAAATGCTCTATATGCAACTTCTCGTTTGGCACGACAAGTGGACTTGGGCTACGTAGAAAATTCTCTTGAATTCTTCTCACTTTTTCCTCTGAAGTGCGTGGTCCCACTGTGCTCTTCCCCTTACATGAACAGCCTGTTTCCTCAAAGTGTCGGAACCAATGACAAATGTTTTTTGGCACTGGCGGATCAATGCCAAAATGCCATTGAAACGCAAGCTGCACCAATATTACGGGTCTAGTGTTGCTGAACTGCAGAATGCAAAACACTCTTTTGAATGACTGAGGCTAGTGTCTGTTTGTGCGCTGGGAGAAGCATCAAGCGGTAGTCATTTGAAACTCTATGCCCCGCCCTTTCATTCTTGGGCGGTTCGTGGTTCCAGCAATTTCAGATCGGGTCCATCTTTTTGAAATACCCTATATATTTAATGTGTAGCTGTGAAAAAGGGGTTCCTTACTGTATAAATAGTGAAACTGAGGAATGCATTCCCATAAGAAAATACAGTATCAGCAAAGACTGAAAAACAAATTGCCATTATATCCCATCTCCCTAGCAAGAGAGAACTTACATGGCTGCTGCCGTTAACACACATAATATATGTCACTCACCGGACCGTGAGTGTCTCTTCCCGGACATTTAGGAACCGTGGCCGTCCACCATCCTGAGGGTCTGCGCATGCGCAGCCCTTTTCTATACTTCAGTGTATACCCCTTTAACTTAATTGGCAGATCAGGCAACCTCCCTATATTAAGCACCTGTGGTCACCACCACGTTGCCTGATCTTGGAGTCTCATTCCTCATGAGTCTCTGAAGGTGTTCCTGTATTACTCGTGTATTCAGCGCTGCTGATTCCTGTGGTTTCCAAACCACTTCTACTACTGTGCTTCCATTCCACTTCTACCATCAACTGTATCATCATGACTGTTTGCTCATCGCTATCCGCTGCCTCCGTGCACTCCAGCTTCTACCTCACTCACCTGCTTCTCATCAAGTCTGTTTGCTGATTTCTATCCGCTGCCTCCGTGCACTACAGTCTCCTGCTTGCAACTCGCCTGTGTTCAACATCGTGACTGCCAGCTGACTACTATCCGCTGCCTCTGTGCACTACAGTCTCCTGCTTGCAACTCGCCTGTGTTCAACATCGTGACTGCCAGCTGACTACTATCCGCTGCCTCTGTGCACTACAGTCTCCTGCTTGCAACTCGCCTGTGTTCAACATCGTGACTGCCAGCTGACTACTATCCGCTGCCTCTGTGCACTACAGTCTCCTGCTTGCATCTCGCCTGTGTTCAACATCGTGACTGCCAGCTGATTACTATCCGCCGCCTCTGTGCACCATAGTCTCATCTCATCGTTGCTGTGACTTCCTCGAGACTGCCGCTTTCATTACCATCTGCTACACTTCGTGATCACAGCTCCTGCCCTGCGCTGCACTCCTGTTTCCCATCGCTGTTGGTTCCTGTGGTTGCTACTGGTTACCTCCGTGTGCCGCTGAGTCCTGCCGCGGTGGTCAACGCTATCGTCCATCTCCTGCTGATCCGCTCTCCACGCCTTCACGTGTTCCACTGGTCTCTACCCTCCTGTCAGCATTGGATTTGTATCTCATCTACTACCCTCTGCTGGATCATCTCCATTCTCCTGGGTCCCCTATGAGTCCAGTTCCACGTGTTGCTGACTCCTCTGGATTCGTGTCCCTGTTGGTCTACTCACCTGTGCGCTGCACCTGCTAGACCGCTGCTTCTCCTATCCAGGGACTTACCATCCAGTCGGCCTCCAGCCGCTCAGGTACCGCTGCAATCCCATCTGACTGCTACTGCTGAACCACGGTATGCATACTTCTCATTGACTGTGCTGTGTATTGCATATCTTGCTGGACTGTGTTTGGTTCTCTCTGGAGTCTGCTATCCGCTGAGTCTATTGCCATCATTGACTGTGTTATCATTGTGCTGGACTACTTCAAGAGACTTTCTAGATTGCAGACCTGATCAGTCATTTATATATATATATCTATATTGTGCATATTACTGTGGATCGTGTATAAGGTGCCTGTGTATATCCTGTGTTGCAGTCTTCCCCCGTGCACCTCCTCACATATATATTCAGTGGTACAACTTGCTGATGTCAGACCACTGATCCCTGTTTCCAGTATCACCTGTTCCATTATCCTCTCACATAGCAGTGGTACAACTTGCTACCGCAGACCACTGACTACCTGGATACTTCCACCTGGATTCCATTCCTTCACTCAGACAGCGGTACAACTTGCTACCCGCAGACCGCTGACTCTCATCACCTCCTTGCTTCTGTTGGACATTCCTCCTCACTATAGCAGTGGTACAACTTGCTATCGCAGACCACTGACTACCTTCACGTGTCCTTGTCCATACAGTTCCTTGTGTATCATTACCTCATTATTACCAGTGTTGCTAGTCATAGACTTTCCTGAGCATCTCATCGGCCATCATTTCATGTTCCGTGATCACCCAGCTACCAGAGTACCCTATTACCATCTACATTGCTCTGGTAAGCCTACCATCTGGTGATCCCTGGGTAAAGACTCCTAGTGCCCGTGACAATATATATGATCCAGGAAGTCCAGTTGATCTAGGAAGACAAATTACTATTATTGAGTTGGGAAATAATTTTTCCTTGGATTCTGCCTAACTGTGTTTTGTCCTAAAATTGCCCATCCATGTATAGACGTATTGCTTACATTTTTGGCCATTCTACAGTTGGATAAATACACAAATGACACTATGTGTGAACAACTTTAAATCCCTTCAGAACTCTGCAGAGTTGGATTTATGGGGAAACATTAAAACTGTATCAGAGCGATCTAAAGATGACAGCACAGTTCTGGAAGGCACAAACGGCACTTTCAACATAGCTTTAAGGTTTATCCAAAACACCAGTTTTGCAGCCTCCATGCAAGGCAGATAAAACGTGTAGAAAACTATTTTGGCTTAAGCTGTCCATACACAAAGTGCTTTCAATGGTCCATTAGGTTTAGATAAAACAGTCTACAAATCACTGTGTGCATGGGTCCAAAATAACTACTTATCTTGATTAATATAAACATTAAAATTTACACTTTATTGTTTACTGATGCCAATTTGACATTTTCATCACTATGTACCATCTCTCATTAGGGGTATGCAATTGCTGAAGGCAGATGCAATTGTAGTGTTCTATCAATAATATTCTTGAAAAAAATTATAGAAGAAGCCTTCTACCTGCAGAAATCTCAGTGCTTTTAATCTGCTACAGCTTTCCACCTGCCAGCAAATACTTCTCACCCCAAATTCTATATTCTCTTCTTCTGACTGGGCAGTACCACATCTTAACACCACCCTAACAACAGCCCTTGATCAAGATCTCTGCGATGGTACACGAACATTCTGCCCTCAAAAACTGTACTGCAAAGTAGAATGTCCTTGGTGGTCCTCAAATTTACTGCTATCACTCACGACAAAATGTTCTGGGCACTGACAAAAGATGATGAGGTCTCTGCACTCTTCTTCTCCTCCTTTCTATTTTGAAAGCAACACCTACATTAATTTTCCTTGCTAAACCTTTAAGCATTACCTAAAAACTCACTTCTTTAGGCAAGCTTATCAAATTCCTGAACAATCTTCTTCATTTACCCAGACTATTCTATGAAATTACCACCCGACTACACTGTTCATATACAGTTTCCATTTCTATTTTCTTTCTGTACTCAAACTAATGACCACCCAAGTACGGTACTTTTTTCCATTGCAATCTGGCTGAACAGATTTGCAATAGGTGGCACTTAAACTCATGTATCAAACTCCTATTTTCCTTCCTATAAGTTGTAAGCTCTTGCAAGCAGGATCCTCTTAACACTTTGTACATGTGTCAATACCCAGTCTCTCTTTATTAAATTGTTTGTTGCCATTTGTAAAGAGCTGTGAAGTATGCTGGCGCTATATAAATAAATGTTTATAATAATGATAACAATAATAATTATGCTATCTCATAGACTGTGCTCACTCCAAGATATTCCCAGTGTCTCTTCATTTTCATGCTTCAGACTATTTTCACAGTAACATTATACATTTTACCGTGAAATAAAGACCAGATGCAGCAAGTATCTTTATACTTTAAGATGTACTGATTGTATTCTCAAAAATATGGGTTGTTCTGCAAAGCATGAAGAGACTTGGCAAAAGAACAGTTCTATATACACCTTTATTTTTTATTATCAACCTGTGATTGAATAAACGCCAACATATTAAGCAGCATTTAGACTTTTTTTATATTTTATTAATCATTCACATTAGTTCCTGCTTTAGTGGAGCAAACAGTGTAAATTATGTACAGCACAAATACACACTAGGTTTAATTCCATCCAAAGCTTAGCCTACCAGTTTAAGGTTGGTGGGGGAAACCCTTGTGAACACAGAGAAAAAACATACAAACTCCATAAAAATGGTGGAAGTAAACGCATGTTCCCAGTGCTGTGTGTCAGGAATGCTGACAACTGTGCTGCCCCTAGAACAAAGCCTTTTCTACAAGCTCCACATATAGGATCAACTAGGAGGTTTGTCTCAGCTGTTACAGGAAGAACAGAAGCACAGGTCTGGTTCACACGACATCCCATTTCAGCTGTCACTATAAAAAATTACCTATATAGTAATGGAAAAACTTTTAGCAATAATAATAATTTGTCATTAATTCTCTAACCGCTGCACAAACCACAAAGCTGATGAAACAATGACAAGAGGAAAATAACTTGCACAAATATTTCCGAAACAAACTTTTACTACATTCAAGACTGACTATATACACATACGGTAATATAATTTGAAAAAGAGTATACCTACCTATTATTACTATTATCGTTTATTTGTAAGGCGCCACAAGGTTTCCGCAGCGCCGTACATGGTACAAACAGTAGACTATACAGGGTAAGTCAGTACAGAACAATAAACACAAAGTACCAGTACTTCAGAAACTCCAGGCCGGCAGATACAGCAGAGACGGAGTGGATAAACAGGTATGGAGACAGGAAGGAAGATGGGCCCTGCTCATACGAGCTTACATCCTAAGGTAGGGTAAACAGAATCAGGTACATAAAGGGAGCCAGTGAAGCAACGGGGAGAGAGAAAGGGGGCAGGGGAGAACCAGAAGAGGTGAGAGGTTAAGTGGATGGTACCTACCTTACCTTTCAATAAGCTGAACAACCTAACAACAGGAATATAGAGAACTACAATAAAATGGCTACACCTGTAAACATAGTGACTTCTAGGCTTTAAACACCTACTTTTTAATGTCCATGTGGAAAATACATGCTCATAGAGCCTAATAATTGTGCTTAATCACTAATCGTGATTAGTCGGCCAACGACTGCCGCCTCTCCTCCACTCTTATCACCTCTTCCCACTCCAGAATCCAAGACTTTTCTCGTGCAGCCCCCCTTCTCTGGAACGACCTCCCTCGTTCCATCCGTCCCTCTCCTACTCTGTGCTCCTTCAAACGAGCACTCAAAACTCACCTCTTCTTCAAAGCCTACCAACCATCTACTTAATCCCCATCTCCTCCCTTTGCTCGTCCTCCCTTCTCTCCTCTTGCCTCAACTGGCTCCTCTTGTGCCTGGTCTGTTTACCCTCCCTTAGGATGTAAGCTCGTATGAGCAGGGCCCCCTCTCCTCCTGTCTCCATACCTGTTCTTCCGCTCTGTCTTTACTGCATATGACTGGTCGGAGTTTCTGAAGTATTGGTACTTTTTGTTCATTGTTCTGTATGGTTTCACCCTGTATAGTCTACTGCCTTGTCGCGCCTAACAAATAAATGATAATAATAATAATAATAATAATAATAATAATAATAATAATAATAGTGAAGAAAAATAAGCAAATTAACCTGTAAACACATTTTCTGGTAAGGGTTTTCAACATTCTGCATCAATCTCATAAATGTTGCCTGCAGTGTTCACAATTGCTAACGCTTAGTGTAATATAATGGAACTATGGGAACACTAATAAGAACACAAATATGATCAAGTAAAGACGAGGCCAAAGTACAAGGTTTTGTCTATGCTTTTAACAGGTCTTGTGTGTCAACATCTGAGTGTATGAGCCCTTAAAAATTGTAATACTTTATGAAACAGTATGTAGCATTTTGATACACAGTTTGCTTACCAGGAAACACACTTTGATGCCGAAAATAGAGTTTTGGTTTGTGAAGTCTATGCATGTAAACAATAGGACACCAGTGGCTTAGTGGTTAGCACTTCTGCCTCACAGCACTGGGGTCATGAGTTTAATTCCCAACAATGGTCTTATTTGTGAGGAGTTTGTATGTTCTCGCCGTGTTTGCGTGAGTTTCCTCCGGGCGCTCGTTTCCTCCCACAATCTAAAAACATACTAGTAGGCTAATTGGTTGCTATCAAATTGATTCTAGTATGTGTGTGTTTATGTTAGGGAATTTAGACTGTAAGCTCTTTTGGGGCAGGGATTGATGTGAGTTCTCTGTACAGCGCTGCAGAATTAGTGGCGCTATATAACTAAATGATGATGATGATGATGAATAGGACAAAGCTTGGCAATATAAGAATTTGCTATTTTAAAGAAAGTACACGAGAATACGTCATTCCAGGCACAACCAAGTTAATGGGAAAATGAATGAATTGGCCATAGTACTCTAACTGGATATAGATTGAGAGCTATAAATAAATATTTACAAAATTCTAAAAGATCAGACACAAATGAACTTGTTGACACAGAATTTCTAGTCTAGTCACATTTTTTTCTAAATATACATCCCAGATATACTATTAGTGGCAGAGTCGTGGGGGGGGGGGGGAGGGGGATAATTGCACCCCTGCCCACACACTGGTTTAAAACACCATCAGAGCAGCATACCCTGCCGCCTGCCTGTCTCTGTCGACACGGACCTGTACATAGTGTGCCCACTACTGATAAAAGTAACAAGGGGTGGGGACTAAACCCCCACCCCCCTAAAAAAAAAAAAATTAATCATTGTCAATACTAGCTAAATCACTTCATTGTGGAGAGTATTATGTTCCGATAAAACACAGAGATTTAATTACCTTGGTAGATGTATTCTCCTGAACCAGGAGATCCCTGGAAACACTGCTCTATTTTACACTTCTACGGCTCCAGTATTTCAAATAGGCAGTGATGTTTACCATGCCCCTCACATATCTACGGCCCATTCACAAAGTAAGCTATATGCGCAGCAATTTAATACTCAGAGGAGCCTATTTATTAATGTGCTTTGAGCAGAAAATCCCCCGAAAACTAAATGCCGCAATATTAAGTAACAAAGTTAATTATAACTAAAGGTTGGGTTGGTTTCCATGTGGACTGCTATTTTGTGTGATCTCCAAAAATCCTTGATTTTGGAGTTCGCTATTGAATCCTATGGGGACACCATAGTGGTAGAGTTTACCTGCACTTCCTAATGGTCACTATCTCTAAAATGTCTCTGTGCATACATGACTTTAGGTCACGCATGCGTAAAGCAACTTTGCCATAGTGACTGGAGAGAAGAGACAGACAACGCGAGTTTTAAGGTAAGTGAAATCATTGCTGGGACAGCCTCTTATTGGATGTGCTGTCCAAGGATGATTTTTTATTCAACAGGGTCAAAATATCATCTGTCACTGATGATAGATGATAAATAA
The DNA here is from genome assembly GCF_038048845.1 of Mixophyes fleayi. Taxonomy (NCBI): domain Eukaryota; kingdom Metazoa; phylum Chordata; class Amphibia; order Anura; family Limnodynastidae; genus Mixophyes; species Mixophyes fleayi. The sequence continues at coordinate 49,686,638 of NC_134407.1, forward strand.
TGGGGCAAATCCCTACTGATTAATAAATATACCCAAAAATCTTTAAAATCTGTGAACAACTGGGAGTGGCTTTCCAGCATTCACTGCTTTTTCATAATATCTTTAGTTATTATGCTTATTATATTGCTTTTATATATTAGTTATTTAGCCTCTGGAACCATTACATATATATTTGTAAATTTGAAGTATTTTACATAAAATCAACTTGTGTTTTAGGTCTAGAGATCCATTAAAACAATCTCGAGCAGACTCCCCAGAAATCCTGATGAAAACAAATAGTACAGATTAGACCACATCCTTGACCTGTCTATGAAATGCTCGCAATCTACCCTGACCAAGCTCCATAATCATTATATATGCCCCATTGTCAGCAATCGCTCAGGACAGTTCAAGGAAATATTGTGGTTGAGGTTACCTCTAGTGTATTGTAGCAATGACTCCCTAAACTGATTTATCCCATACAAACAATCATCCTGTTGCCTGACCTCTCTCTGCCACACTCAAATTCTTATATTCTTTATTTAAACAATGTCTAGGTCACACAGAAGTAGACAGTAGTATTGGGACCCACAGTACTGTCTTTGACAAGGCACTGGTTTAACAAGCCATCTCACAGACTATGAGTCATATAGCTGCAAATTACACTGCTCATGCCCCCAAGCTGTTCTCAACTCTCACTAGGTTGCTGCTATAGCAAGCCATTGGTAACTGTACTATATTCATCAGAGGCTAAATACACAGGGCAGATATAAAGCATATGCAAAAATAGCAGTACATCAAAACCTATATCTCACTCACAAAAGACTTGATTCATTATTAGTGGAAAATATATAGCAGCAAAACTCAAACATGTATATCACCAAATAAATGTAGTCAAAGATCACTAGTCTCAAAAGACAAAGGGCTAGATTTACTAAGCTGCGGGTTTGAAAAAGTGGGGATGTTGCCTATAGCAACCAATCAGATTCTAGCTTTCATTTATTTAGTGCTTTCTACAAAATGACAGCTAGAATCTGATTGGTTGCTATAGGCAACATCCCCACTTGTTCAAACCCGCAGCTTAGTAAATCTAGCCCAAAGACTTAATTTCATGACAATAAATGCAGTCACATAAACTGAATGCTTACCCTTCAACATTATTCTTCCAGTTGAGCCACTGAACAGATTGAGAAGCCCAGTTCTTGCACTTAGCAATGTAGTTGCCTCAAGCAGTGCACCGCTTATGAAATGAGAAATGGTAGTTCTTTGCAAAGTTGCACGGAATCCAGCACAGGCATCTTGTTTCACAGATATGTCAATGGTCTGGCAACACACCGGGATCAAACGTTTTTCAAGCAGGCATATAGAAAATTCATCACTGTCCCCTTCCTCATGGCCTGCACTGCAAGTCTAGAAAACAGAAAAGGAACATTACATTATTTTATACAGGAATTAAAGGTGTTGTCCAGATGTGGCCAAACATGGCTAAATTTTAGAACTTAAACCAATGGACAGTTAATACAGCAGCACTTCCCAGAGGTAGCTTTATCACTGCATATTGCTGCACACAGGAATACTACTTTAGTAGATGAATGCTACTACTTATTAAGCACTGCCCTCAAGCAGTACAGAACTCATTTTTAAATTTAAATAAAGTACCCACATCTAGTAAATAAGCCATCCCTCTGTATGAAATCATGTGTATCAATCATACATGTTTAAATACATACAATATGTATGCTCGGATTGGATTTCCCCTGGACCAACACCATATCACTGCCTTAGATACCTTTTCACTTGGATTTATTCTGTGGGGAACATCAAACTCCCTTAGCTAGTTTGGCAGATGCCCTGAAAATCTGTGTTGGTGAGGGAGGGTGGGATCCAATGATGGAAGGGAGGACAAGAATGCGGTGGTGGGAACAGATTATTCACTGGTGCACAGTTATCAGTTTGAATTTCTTGATAATTTTAATAAAGCATTATGCTACTACCTTTATAAACTACATGACAATTATTTGTGTAGGTACAATCCAAGGTACCAATGGGTGGATACGGATTGTAAATGTCAATTTTAGTGATTATGAATACTGTCCAGGTAGATTAGTACTGATAATCCAGATCGATCATATACTGTCTGAAGTGCTGCAGTAATGATAAATTGATAGACGAAAAACTGGTGATCTTTGACCAATATAGTCTAGATAATCAAGTACCGTGTGTGTGTGGATAAAGCGATATCCATTGCTGGGTACCCAGGTTGTAGATCATTCGAGCTACGAACCATAAGTTCAGTCGTGCGTTCCACTCTGATTGTGTTGTAGATGAGGATTATTTTAGGGGAGGAATCCTAAATTCTACTGTCATATTACTCTAGGTACGCCCAAAACGTTCGATCTTGGATGCTAGCAGAGTAAGCCAGACCAGTAACAGGTTGGGGTACTGCCTGTGAAATTCTGGTACAGTAGAACTAGCCCCCCTACCCTCTACTGCATACATTAATTTGTGGGATCTCTCAGCCTGAGGTTGGGCATTTACACCTACTGCTTAACACAATAAGTATGATTTATTTCACATTAATTTTACCATAGTATATACTAGCACACTTTATATTTTTGATACATACTGGTGAGCTAGAACACTGATCATATTGTTAAATTAACAATGCCTATTCATAATCACTAAAATGTACAATCTCTATCCACCCATTGGTACCTTGGACTATAACATGACAGTTTGAGTACTATGATTTATTTTTTTTATTGCATTGCCTTTTTTTCCCATTGTCTGACATACTAATTATGAGTACCATATAGGTTGCACTATATTGAATTGGTAGTATTTATTTACTCTTACAATCATTCTTGGTATCTATTGATTTTAGCGCAAATTGTGTCCTTTCCAGCTTTTATAGGATTACCGTTTGCTTTGGAACCATTTTTAATTATGCATTTTACTGTGACAGATAATCTTATGGTTATCGAATATTTTAAATTATCATTAAATTGTTTATCACATATGCACATGCTATGAATACATTTATTGTCAATCAAAGTAGATTAATCTATCAAGTACAACATTACAACTTCAGTTATTCGTCCAGGTTACCACCATCAGTGTTTCATGTCATATATCTGTTATGAGCGCAGGAATTATTTGTTTGTTATTTATTTGTTCAAGTCAAGGGGGATACCTTGTTAAATTACCAGCAGCTTTACCAGTTTAGACGTTCAATGGATTCTTGAGCGCAGTGACCCCTATTGTATACCTTGTAAGTATAATGTAATATACTTCTCACCATCTATTAATTCTTTAACAGTACACATTGACATTCGTGGACTGCTTTTAGTCCAAAAGGCATCACAGAAATAATAAATAAAAAACAACTATATTTTTATCACAAGTCTAAAAACTTTAATTAAACTATTTGAAACAAAATGTGCTATGCACAGTAGGTTACATTTAAGGCTCTAAATTCTTTTAGGGAAAGCAGACTCCACAAAGAAAAATACGAGTGGGTCATTCTGACCTGAAGTTTTTTCTAGTTGCAATGAATCTGAACATATAACGCAATTAGCAATACAATCAAGGTGTATGTAGCTCCACTGACTGACCATTAAATTGAAAATTTTCTCTTAAACAAGAAGTATCACTAAGAAAAATGATGTATGCCAAATGAAACCGTACCGAAAAGCTGTTTAGTGACATAAGCCATTGAATTGCAATTATGTAAAAAATCCTGATTCTTGACATGACGGCCTCCTCCTGCCTGTAAGTAGTATATGTATACACTGCAAAAATATAAGTCAGAACCTTAAAGTCATTGACTTTAAGAAGAAACAAGCAGTAAAGCGCTATGGACATTTATACCATTAATACTCTAATGCAGATGGATTATATAAAAATTCTCAGCAAGAGCATAAAAAAGCTTGGTAATAAAAAGTTACAATAAATATATATCTCCCTTACAAAGCACCTAATCATCAGTTCTGCCATATATTATTCAATGTAAACACTTAAAATCCTATTGATGTGCATGTGATTTTCAGTGTAAAGCTGGCTGCGAGGAAATTTCTCACCAACAGATGTGATCTAGACCGGCAGAGATGCTACATCTATAAACAAATAAGCTTTACTACATCACTGCAATAAATCTACACCAAAGATACAGTTTTTGTTTTAAAGTTATGTACTCAAATATGTAAATGCTATCTTAAATTGCAGAATATTCCAATTAATCTCCTAGTCACTGTCAAGGATGCAGAACCTACACCAGCTCCACTCCAAGATAGCCAGACGCAGACACAAAAGGTGTGTAATTCAGCTTAAAGTTAAAAAAAAAATTCCCACACACCACGCCATGACAGCAAAGTCCCCACCAGAAATATACCTAAAATTACTCCATATAAAATAGAAGCCAACACAAAATACTTATGTATGAATATTTGGAATATTTATGATTGCTGCTTCATTGCTCAATTTTACTTAAAATGTATGTAAGAATATATACTTTTCCGCTACTGCTGCATTTAAAAGCTTCTTTAGCCATGATACAAGTAAGCTGGCCTGACATGTACATTGTTCCATTTTCAGTGTACAGGGATAAAACAGTTGTGTGCTTTGCTTGCAAGCTAGACACCACATAGGGCCCAGAAACAATGGAGCGCATTTTCAATTTTCTATAGCCCATTCTCTGGCACCATATTGTCATTGGAAAGGTTTTGTAGTTCCAGAACACAAGAAACACCGTCAAAGGAACTCAATTTAAAAATATAGAAATCCCCCTTCCGACCTGCCCATGTCCAAAAGGTATTCATCTATGGGTATGTTGAATTTTTTTTTTACCCTTGTAATTTTGGGAAACCCAATTTAAATATATACTTGCCAAAAACGTTCCTGGAGACTCTATGGGGAATCTTTCAAGCTAGCTTTCATTCCACAGGCCACAGTACCCTCTTCATACAAGTACTTCCAAAGAGGAATCCTTGTATAATAGTTGTCCACATTGCATACCATGACAGCATATTTGGCTCATTTGTTTATTATTTAAATGCTAGTTGGTCCTTGATTTCGATCAATAATTCATTAATAGCTATTCATTTTGGAGGTCTGTAAATTTGGCAAATGGAAGAGAAGGGGATTAAGGGATTGTCTTATCCACTCGATCATATCTTGGTTCATCACTTCTGGGACAGAGGGTGTTCTTGGTTAAATGTACACATCTCATTACAATTGTATGGTGAACTAGGCACCACAGAAAAGTATATTGGAATAGAATTACTTCTGTGGACCAGTAAAATATATCCAGAAAAGTTAATATGATGTTTGTTTACGCACATGATTATGGAGACGCTAATTGTGACTCACAAGAGGTCTGTACCTCTATTTGCATTTTCCTAATTGTGACCGCAGCTTGTATTGTTGCGCCTCTCGTAATGGCCTTAAGGGCACACAAGTGGGTGTATATCGTTGTGTCCCTGGGTTTGTTAGTCTCTAGATAAGAGTCCAAGGCTTCACACATTACTCGAGTACCCTCCGCATTGGTCAGTATGTAGTCGGCCAGTCTCCAGGGTCTAAGAGGACGGTCTCCAGCAATGGACTCGAGTTGCCAGATGATCTGACCATGTAATGGGTAGAAACTCAAATTTTTTGATATGCTGGAAAGACCAATTATTAGATAAGACAATATCAATTCTTGAATATGAATTATGAACGAGAGAAGTATGTGTAGTCCTTCTCACTTGGGTGACAGGCAGGCCACACATCATACAAGTCATATTCTGCTAACAATTGAGAAAAAGCTAAGGAGACAGTATTAAACAAAGACACAGACTGTTTGGAGGGACTAGAGGAGCGATCTAACCTCGGGTCTGGGGCTACATTGAAGTCACCCATACACAATAGCATTCCACGTTTGACTTTGTGGATGGCTTGCAAAGCTTCCTGAGATATGGAGCTGCCAAGAATTCCAGGCATACGAGAAGATCAAGGAAAAATTACTGGCGCCCAATTTTCCCCACTAGAATTAGATATCTACCATTTTTGTCATAGATCTGTTTCTCCAATTTAAAAGGGTATTTAATGCCAGTCAGAAAAGCTACTCCATTTATCTTAAATGGACCTGATGCAGAATAGCAAGAGGGGTAATTAGAAGTATGGAACTGTGGTGGGGAGTGGGTTGAGAAGTGGGTCTCCTGTATAGCTACATCATCTGCGCCTTGGGTCGCAAAACTTTTAGGGGCAATTTGCCGTTGATTGGGGGAATTCAGACCCTTCGCATTGAGAGAGAAATCTAAGCATTAACTTAGAATATTAGATTGAGCAAAATAGCTTACCCAGGGTTCTGGTCTCGGCGGCTTCCGTCTACAGTCTCCGACAGGACAAGAAACAAAAGGGAGGACACAGTAGGAAAGGGAGAAAACATAAAGACAAAGAAACTGAAGTAGTACCCATAAGGGAACTATTACTTATGCCACCAAGTAGAAAAAAGGAAGTGTCAGAAAAAAAGTATATATGTGGGGGCGTGCAGCCGGGCCTTGGACGCTCTAACCTAGAACCTTCTAAACAGAGTATATATGATAAACTATTTAGTATACTAATATAACATCTATCAGGTATATATCACAGTTGTATTTTTGTAGGGCTGACACATTGTGGGAAGAGACCAGTTCCTCAAACTTTTGCTCCAGGTGATCTGTTCTAGTTCTGAGGGCGGTCACGACAGCATTAATTTCTTTAATGGATGCTCTGAGTTCAGAGGTAAAATCTGCTTTGAGAGCTGACAAGAGAGCTTGAATGGATATCAGTGGAACCGGGCCATCCATTTCTAAGGCCTGTGTGTCACCCAGATCTCTGGATGACTCTAAAAGTGACATAGGCGGAGAGGGTTGGGAGATCTGCCATGATGTGGATTGAGCCGTTTCGGACAAAGATGCACCAGAGCCAGTGCCGAAAAATTTCACTAGAGGCGCAGATTTGTTAGGTTTCACCTTCTTGGACGGCATAATGCCCAAAGAAATTTAGGGTAGATAAATTGTAAGCACCAGCGACTCCGTTGCTATGTATGATAAAGAATGTTATGGCATGGAGAACGGTTAGGTTGGAGCACGTACGCACATGATTATGTAACATACTGTTACGATTTAATTATGATTAGTCAAAGTGTATAATAAAATAGCAACCATGTTATAGAATGTATATCTGCTGAAAAGAATATGAGCACAAAACATGATAGATTAATCTAATCTAATAACATTATAATAATATTAATAGTAATTATATAATATATTAATAATAATCTAACAAAATAAAATTATATTACATTGGATTGATCTCTTGTTGGCTACCCCCAAATATTTACTTCACAAATTAAAGCAAACAATCAAACAAATGTAAAATTTCTGCACATCAATATACTAAGTGAAGGAGTCAACTAATCCAACAACTACATGTAGATACATGAATATATATTTTGATATAAATTTCGCTCATAATAATAAAAAAATAACTCTCTATATATTCACATAACTCTATATAGTTGTTAAATAGGCAATTATTCACTTTAAAAAAAAAAAACAACATCTCAAGTTAAGCTCATTACTTAATCCTTTGGGATGCAGTGTAACTAAAATTTCAATCCAGAAAGCTTCCCTGCTGAGCGAGAGTCCAGGAAGGAGGCCATGAGACTCGAAAGTGGAGTGACAGCGATTTTATGTACCTGTGGGTCAAAGGGATTCCACAGACAAGATTGATGTATATTATATCCTTCTGAATAGGCCAGACTATGCTTGTGACATGTTCATACCCTAATAAATAGTATTAAAACCACATATGAAGACAAGTATATTTTTATTCTATGCAACAAAAACATCATCACTTTTGGCTCTGCAACTGCCGAACTACAAGCCCCAGCATGTCATGAGAGCCAGGGCATTGAATTCAGAAGCAGCTGGAGCATTACTGGTTGTCTACTATGCCCCTGCATTACACAACGTGTGTAATTGTATAACTTCTACTGTACAGGCTATATAGCCGTGACTGCATGACATCATTTTCCAACTGGCCAGAAATCCAGCCAACTAACATGTAGGTTATCTAACACAGACCACCACATGAAGGGGTGGGACAGTGGGAGATCATTCAACAGCTGAGTAAAGCGTTGACACGCTGTATACAGAATGTAATCAGTTTCCTCCATGAAGTAATGTGACAACAAAACATGACCTGGTGCATTAAACCCTACATTTATGAATGAATGTCTAATATACATTAAACAGGTCAATTACTAGTAATCCAGAAAAAAGTGCATATATATATCTGTCCCCTTTTGTATTTAAAAGAACTAATGAACAATACGTTTTATGTCTAAATATAGAAGTTAGTCTGCAGAAAAAGCATTCAAAAAATGTGAGAGGTGCAGTATGAAGCAAGCCATAATGTCTACAGTAAATTAGAGTTTCTTCTAACAGCTACAGGAAAAAATGCCTTGTTGACAAAAAAAGGAGACAGTGTTTCCTTGGATGGATTATACATGAAATAATGGTGTTAATCTAACATGTGTAAAGTAGTCTTCAAGACTGACGCCAGAAAATCTGTTAATTGTAGAATCCTTTCCAATTGTGTTCTTTTTCTTAAGAGTCCACAATCTTGTGTTTGATTATTTACTCTTTATAATTAACAGGCGGATTTAGAATGTGCCATTATCTAAATAAACATAAACTGACATTTTTGGTATTCACTTCAAAATATTTACTTTTTCAACAAACATTTGAAATCTGCATTACATTACTATTGTCTTGTCCCTGTCCTCCCTTGGGAGAATTTTTTTTTTTGTAACACAGCTATTAAAGTAAAAGTTGTGACACAACAACCTATTGATACTTGAAATTACAGTCGCAGTTTAAAGTAAAGTGAATGCAAGAGTGTGTGTGTGTGTGTGTGTGTGTGTGTGTGTGTGTGTGTGTCTAGGGCAGGGGACATCCAGCTAATGGAAATGACAGAATGAACAAGTTTTGCTTACTTGCAAACCTGCCATAGAAAAACCAAGTTATGGTGGGGCAAATACTGTACACTATTTTCAATAACTTACACAGAACATGATACTCCACAGTTGTTGTGTAAATGCAATACAGTGTCAGACAATGGAATGCATTCTTCATAGTCCGTTGTAAATCCCTGGTAGTTTGAAAAAAATGGAGTTAAAGGGTGATATTCAGCCTTGACTTATTATCAAGCGAAAAGCCAAGACTCCCCGAGTCCCCCCCCATGTCTATTACACAGGCAGAAAAGTGATCAGGTAAATGAGGGTTCAATTCTGTAACTGTCACTAGTAGTAGTGACATTCCTTAAAAACTTTTAAAAAAAAAAACCACACAGACAAAACACCAGTCTAACTTATCTTATAAACATGTCAAAGTACATTTCCAGTGCGTTCTAAACCACATACCACAAAAGACGGCATATTAATTACATAACTGCTTATGTTTGCTTGATTAACAATAAACTTCTATAATAACCTTGATAGCCCTTAACTTGGGAGGGCTATGCCTGAAACAGTCACACAATGGGGAGCAAACTAAAATAACACACAAATACATCTCATGATATAGAGCGCAGCAAGTCACATTGCAAGTTGAGACTAACATTTCATTTAGACCTTCATTTGATAGTACTTAACTTGGGAGACAATCACATTGACCTACTGTTTCCACGTCCTCTTGTTGCTAGCAACAGCACCACACGGACAGACATATCCTTTGACTAGTCACCATGATCCTATATTCATGGGTCAGAGTCAGATACCAGGATCATTACTTTATAGACAAATAACATCGGTGAGTGGGGGCCAGAGGCTTCATTTTGCACCCATCTATGTTACTGTTGAGTGATAGGTCCTACGATGGTATAAAGAAAGTTGCCAAAATGTGTGATGCATTTTCTACAATGCTCCAATGCCATTACAGAATTGTGGCTCTTCCACATTTTATGTACACTTGCTACCCAAATGGGTGAAGGCTATTTTTCAACAAATTCAAGTTCTGAAAAGCTACATGCTGTGTCTTTCAATAAAGCAAATGACAAGGAGACTGGTGTGCATGTGAATAAAAGCTCTCCACAGTCACAACAACCTTGTCTGAAACACTGTTAGTTCTGGTTGGAACCTCAATACTCCGCATTTCAGAATGTTCTCATTGACTCTGAGCGGTTGTTAAACGGCTCATGAATACAAGCGCTAAGAGTTAGTTGTCCTGTGTTTCACTTACCAAGAGGTGAACACAGCTTAAAAAGAAATCAGAATAGTTATAGATCACCATGATAAACACATCAATCATACAGACTGCACTTTCATTAGATATACCCAATGTTCAAAAGGCCACTCTGAGTGGGACGACTGTCACCTGACCTGCTGCTACCTGACTTCTTCCTCTCTGCCTCAGTTCAATATTGTCCAAAATTACTTCCTACACCCAGCAACTTTTCTGGAAGCTCAGGAGGGACTTACATTGTATTCTTAATTCAGGTGCATCTGTGTCTGAATTTACAAAAGCAGTTATATGCAAGGAAGGGTTAACTGAAGTACAAACCCACCAGAAGGGGGATCCTGCACATTTTTAGCACCATTTCTCCTTCACCTAGCTGCCAAAATAAAAACTCTATTGATATTCCAGCATTCCTGTTTATTAGATGTACCTGTGAACCAGTTCTACTTGTTCAACAGACTTACCTGCATTCTCCAGTCCCTGACCTCAGCTGGTCTCCTTACTGTGTTTATTCCTCTTTGTTTCTGTTACGGTTTGTTTATATAGGCTATCTTGACCTCACTTGACAGGACCTGGATTTTCACTGTCCATGATCCTAACCTTTGCCTTCTACATGGCAGTCTAGTTTAACCAGCACCTTCTGATCAAGCTTTGCAGGGCTTATTTGCTATGCTGCTTATTGCAGTGAATCTTGTTTCTCCACAATTGATCAACAAAATGTTTGCGCAGCACAGTTGTAACTCCAGTCACCAGCGATACTGGCTGGCAGCGGTAACAGGACGTTTTCCCAGCCAGTCTTCAGTGCCTGTGCAAATACGTGACCCAGACACACACATGGGGGTAAATTTATTAAGCTGCAGGTTTGAAAAAGTGGACATGTTGCCGATAGCAACCAATCAGATTCTAGTTATCATTTATTTTTATTTTTTTAGATCAGGTAACATTTTATTGCATTTTTTTCTTTTTTACACTTTAACAGCAAAAAAAGCCCAAAACATTAGGCTAAAAAAATAACTACAACCCACACAGTAATACAAGCAGTGTCAAATATTCATGCACAGTAGATTCAAAAGTTATCATTTATTTAATACATTCTACAATATGACAGCTAGAATCTGATTGGTTGCTAGAGGCATCATCTCCACTTTTTGAAACGCGCAGCGTGATAAATTTATCCCATGGACTTCCAGTTCTATTTTTCATAAAAAGAAAAATAACTTAAAAATAGAAACAAAAATATTTAAATATTATCCAAGGCAAATTGGTTTCCCCATAATTTGCATTGACCCATTGAAAGTTATTGCCTGTAGGGAGGTCTTGGTAAATAGGAAGAAGTCCAATTTCCCTCTGAAACATCCAAATTCCCTTGGTTTTCTGCTAACAGTCCCCTGTGACACGTGATCCAGTGTTCCTGCCTTTGAAACTGCACAGAGGTATGCCTGTAAGCTGCTTTTGGCTACATTTGAGGGCAAACTACTCCGATTTATATTTGGATCTCTCAAGAGTTTATGCTAAACTCTCCTGGCCATTACACTCTAGCCTCACACTTCTGATAATTTGTACATGTTAGTACAGGTATTGGCAGTTGCTGTTGAATCCAGAATTCTCACAGATGAGGTCTGCCTAACTTTGTATCCTTCACTGCCCCCAAATCAATGTTATGCCTCTCTGAACACAAGTAAACTTTTTTGCGTATAATGAAATAATACATATTTGCCCCTTTGTGCCCTATCATCTACCAGGTTTGTAGCTAAAAAATTGCCTAGCAGGAAATAGACATAAGCAGCCTGCCAAAGACCATAATGAGGTTCCTCTGGGTAATGCCATGATTAAGGAACGGGAATCCAGTGGAATCCAGTGGTAAAAGTATACATAAAAGATTCTGTATCATGTCATATGAAGGACCACCAAGTCTGATATACTCTACTGAGGCAATAATCACTGAAGCAAGAGATTTTCCTTATGTAAAGTGATTAATTGCGGAACTGCACAATCAAACTTGGTGTTTGGGCTACTGTGAAAATTAAAAACTAAAAAAGAAATTGCTGTGAAACAACAGGGTCGATCAGCAAGTAGTAATAAAATTGGCTGAGATTGAGCAGCTATACGTGAGATTTTTAGTTTAACCCTTGGCATTTGCTATGTAGTACAAGCTATGGTTGTCTGTTATCAGCTTATTCATGCTAAGGAGATGCTGATGGAAAGGTTTGATGAGTTAAGCCAAAATACTAATTACAAGCAGCTGACGGCAACACAGGCTGACATTGGCCACCTACTGTTTTGGGGACAAGCATGGACAATATCTGGTCAAACTGTCAATATCAGACCCAATACTGGTTGCTTGTGTGATCACCTATATCTACAAGCTGTTTTACTTATAGTTTAAAGATTTAATTCTCCTCTTTTCCCTTGTTATTGTAAAGCTTGGTTGGGAGTTTCTGTACTCAGGTTTGTGTAGTTACTGAAGGGGAATGGAATTAATCTATAAAAAATAAATAAATAAATAAAACAATGTTGTATTTTATGCCACTTGTGGGCTTTTTGATGGTTGCAGTTGATAGAATGGATACAGGTTTCTCTTTCATAAGCCTTGAATGTTTATTTTACTTGAATTTACAGGTTTTCAACTCCATAAATACATTTGGGTAAAAAAACATCCATTATTGAGCCACTGGCTTTAAGTTAGGCTATAAAGTATATTTCTATATGACACTCTAGTGGAAACTATACTACAAAATGTGTTGAGATACACAGACTTTTTCCTGGTAGATGGAAGTTCCCTGTGTCCTGAGCAAAGATTCCAGCATTGATTAGCTCAGGACAGTGAGAATACTTGGAATGCATAGCGTGACCAGGATGAATGATTATTTTTAAAATAAGTATTCTGTTATGATTTAGGAAGGTGTTTATAGTTGTACTTTAGAAGTGGAAGCTTCAGACTAGTCTGTCTGCAAACGTTTTGAAAAGAGATATCATGAGCACTTCCAACCACAAAATAATCAGCTGTTGAGCACAGTAAACATCAGATCAGTAAAAGTGACATGTGCTCAAAAGACTCAAGACTGTGATTTAAAATGCTTGGAAGTCAGCTAACTCTAAAACTGCGTATATTAACAAGTGAACTATACAATATTCCTACATGCAGGAACTGTTTTACGTTGTTTTGTGTGCTCACTTTAGCATCCATTGAACATTTCCATTGTACAATGCTGCGGACACCTTGAGGCGCCCTATGTATAAATGATATTAATTAAAGGATCACATATGCAACTTCATTAAACTTTGATAACCCTCACACGTGTTTTTCTCCCATAAATTACACATCATAGAAAATAATCATAAAAGTGTAACTCTTTACATACATAATGGTTAGATCTTAAATTGTACAGAAATGAATACACTGATTGCAGGTCTCTGATCCAACCGATAATTATTAACTGCATCTCACATGCTGCATAAACTAACATTAAAGACAAAGACAAACTGAAAACAATAACCTCTAAAAAATACCAAAACTCAATACCCATCCTGATATGCCTATAAAGCATGTTTCATCCATCATATGGCTTTTTAAATGCAGACAAATGTAACCAGCCTGGTCAATGCCCATTCCTCATTTTCCATCTCTCTACCTGGAAATTTTCGAAAGAACCCTGAAAGGCTGTTTTTGGAACAGATATGCCAAAACGCTTAAAATAAGATTTATATAAAAAAAAGTCTGTTTGCACGCAGCCAAAAATGTGTTGTTTCTAAACATGCCATCCCACTGGCTTGGAGTGTATGCCTTTTTCCTCATGGGTGGTATTAATTTAGCAGAGCAGCGGTGCACAGCTGGGTCTTGCTTGTTACAGCATGTTAGGCACCGGTTTGTACGATTAGCTAGCTTAGGCTCTCTGTATTCTTAGTTTATTTGGGTGATAGTTTAGAAAAAAGAACCTTGCATTTTTTAACAAGTGAGACAGAATTGACATAACACAGTTCACAGTAAGCTGGTACAATTATGGGTGCCAGAACACTTATTGTTAAAATCCACACCTTATTCACACCTCCTTGACAAACTTCTATGTTGCAATACAATCCCACAATGTATTGTTGTTATTCTCCAAGAGATGACCAACCATGCCTTGTGGAAATCACATTCTCTCCTCTTCAAGGCACTTTTCCCTGTGCCAGCATTATTTCTTATGCTCTCTGAAAACAGCCATTTATACTTCTCTCTATACTACCCCACAATTATTATTATTATTATTATTAATTTTTATTTATAGGGCACCACAAGGTGTCCGTGGCGCCGTACAGGGACAAAAAAGAATTACAATACAAGGTGAGACAGCACAGTACAGTAAACATAAAGCACAGTAACTCAGTAAGCTCAATGCACAGCTAGTGAGGGCGGGGGGAGTATCCGCAAATGACGGGACCCAAAAGGAGGGAGCGGAAGACAGGGAGACCCCCAGAGGGGGGAGGAGGGCCCTCGAGGAGGAGGGCAAAGTAGCTGGAGAGCAGAGTTAGAAGTGGTGGAAACAGGAGGAGAGATGGCCCTGCTCAGAGGAGCGTACAATCTAAGGGGAGGGGTGGACAGACGGAGAAACACAGGGGAGAGAGGGAGAGTAGAGGGACGGAGGCAGGGAAGGGGAAAGAAGGGGGAGAGGCAGAGGATAAGATAGGTAGTTAAGTGGGAGACCGGAAGGCTTTAAGAAAAAGGTGGGTTTTTAAAGCCCGTTTGCAACTGGACAGGTTAGGGGAAGTCCTAATGGAGGGAGGGAGCTTGTTCCAGTGGAGGGGGGCACAATCCAGGTATTGTTCCCACACACATGACCAGTCCCACGTCCTTACTCAACAGGTTAGGGCAAGTTGCACTTGCAAATGGACTTCATTTCTGCAGCTCTTACAAATTCTCTCACCTCTGGTCAGGGCCGGATTAAGGGAATGGAGGCCCCTGGGCTAAGGGGGCCTCTATTCCCCTGTGAGCCCCCCCCCCCCCCCCATGATCCGAGCCGCCCCCAAGGCACTTACCTCCTTCTCCTGACATTGCATTCCTTCCCCGGCACGCTGTACGCTCTTTACAGAGGAGATCTCGTGAGACTCACAAGATCTCCTCAGTAAGGAGACTACAGCGCGCCGGGGAAGGACCACAGTGAAAGTGCTCAGCAGCATTAATCGCGCCGGAGGCGCCCCCGCCCCCGACCGATCAATAATGCTGTTGAGCACTTTCAAGGGCCCCCTGGATGCCCAAGACCCCTGGGCTGTAGCCCAGTTAGCCCTAGGGTTAATCCGGCCCTGCCTCTGGTTCACACCTGTCATCAGCTATCTGACAAGGTCATGGCTAACTCGAAATCCTGAACTTGAATTTAACTTAAACATATCAGTCAGTTCTCACAATGAAATTAATAACCCCTCCATGTTTCCACTAGGACCTCTCTTTCAACTCAACACTCCTCATAGTAGTATTGAGTTTCTCTGCTAGCTTTCCCCTTTCTCATCTGCATCCACCTTCAGGTTCACACACTGACTTCCTCTCACTCGCTCTCTGCCTTTTGGGGGTGGGAACATTCATGACCCACTTATAAACTCTAGTGCCTAGCCTTAATGGGAGTAATTCAAAAACATTGAAATGTCAGGGAGCGGAGACCCAGTATTTGTACATTCTCCAGATTAAAAGGTTGTGGTGGGAGAAACTTAATCAAAAAAATGCTGTCATTTATTTCAGAGTTTGAAAGGTTTAACAAGAGAAACAATTACTTTTATAACCAGTCATTTACAAATGAAACAGATCAATCTGAAACTGGAGAACTAAAATCAAAAGTGAAAATACATATATTAGAAGAACAAATGTTGAAAATTAGATTTAGTTAAATGGAAGGAAAAAGTTTTAACATGATATAGGGACACTGCAGTAGAGTACATCAGAACATTGCCTGTGTAATTAGGTCTTAACAAAACTACACTATACATGCCGCCTGGGAGACTCACGTATTTTGGGCAGTTCTACCAGACTAGGCAGTGAATGGGACAGGGGCCTCAATGACTGTAATCACAGCGAATCACATCAATTTGGCTTCAACCCAGTGGTACAATGACTAAAATCAGGGCATTTGGGAAGGGCCAAAATATCACAATTCACAACTCATTGCTAACAGAAAACCTTTTTATAACCGTGCCTACCAGAGGTTAACCCGAAACTAAGCAATTTTTATAGTGAGTTTAGAAATCTGTTACACATAGAACTTGTTTGCAGTCCCAGGTTTCATTTCATAGATCTCTCATAAAGAAACAGACACTTTTTGTCTGTAGTGTAAAAACATATGACAGCACCTTGAGAGAATTCATTTGTTTCCATCCAGTACATCCCCGGCTACAATAATTAGAAGTGCTCAATAATAAATTCCTGTTTACGACACAGGGGGACAGGTAATTGCTCCTGTATTTTTTCCTTTCCCAAAGCTTCACATAGCTTCTCCAGTGTATTTGCTCCACTAACCGTGTGGACATGTCAGTGTTCCTATAATTATGAGAAGACATGAGATGTGCATAAATTAGATTTTTTTGGGAGTGAGATTAATTTAATAAACACAGTCCGTATGTTCCCAAACGCTCGTGATTAATTTAAGTAATAATTTAAGAAATAGATTGTAACCTTACGGGCAGGGCCCTCCTACATCTCTGTCTGTCTGTCTGTATTAGGGATGTGCACCGGCGACTTTTGAGGTCTCGTGTTTTGTGTTTTGGATCCGGATTTTCGTTATTTTTGAGGTTCGGATTTGTCTCGCAAAACACTTGACGAAAGGTCTCGGTTCGGATTTAAGGTATTGGATTCGGATTTTTTTTGAAAAAAACATAAAAAGTTTAAAAATCAAGTTTTTGGGCTTATTTTCACTCCTAGGCTATTATTAACCTCAATAACATTCAATAACAAGCATTTCCACTAATTTACAGTGTATTCTGAACACCTCACAATATAGTTATTAGTCCAAAACGTTGCAACAAGGTATCTTTCTGGACTGCGTAGAGGAGTGGGTCACCACAATATATATTAAAAACCCTGAACTTTTATGATTCGCACCAATAATTGTACCTGGACTGCGTAGAGGAGTGGGTCACCACAATATATTAAAAACCCTGAACTTTTATGAATCGCACCAATAAATGTACCTGGACTGCGTAGAGGAGTGGGTCACCACAATATATATAATAAGAAAACCATCAACTGGTTTGATTCGCACCAATAAATGTACCTGGACTGCGTAGAGGAGTGGGTCACCACAATATATTAAAAACCCTGAACTTTTATGAATCGCACCAATAAATGTACCTGGACTGCGTAGAGGAGTGGGTCACCACAATATATATAATAAGAAAACCATCAACTTGTTTGATTCGCACCAATAAATGTACCTGGACTGCGTAGAGGAGTGGGTCACCACAATATCTTAAAAACCCTGAACTTTTATGAATCGCACCAATAAATGTACCTGGACTGCGTAGAGGAGTGGGTCACCACAATATATATAATAAGAAAACCATCAACTTGTTTGATTCGCACCAATAAATGTACCTGGACTGCGTAGAGGAGTGGGTCACCACAATATATTAAAAACCCTGAACTTTTATGAATCGCACCAATAAATGTACCTGGACTGCGTAGAGGAGTGGGTCACCACAATATATATAATAAGAAAACCATCAACTGGTTTGATTCGCACCAATAAATGTACCTGGACTGCGTAGAGGAGTGGGTCACCACAATATATTAAAAACCCTGAACTTTTATGAATCGCACCAATAAATGTACCTGGACTGCGTAGAGGAGTGGGTCACCACAATATATATAATAAGAAAACCATCAACTTGTTTGATTCGCACCAATAAATGTACCTGGACTGCGTAGAGGAGTGGGTCACCACAATATCTTAAAAACCCTGAACTTTTATGAATCGCACCAATAAATGTACCTGGACTGCGTAGAGGAGTGGGTCACCACAATATATATAATAAGAAAACCATCAACTTGTTTGATTCGCACCAATAAATGTACCTGGACTGCGTAGAGGAGTGGGTCACCACAATATATTAAAAACCCTGAACTTTTATGAATCGCACCAATAAATGTACCTGGACTGCGTAGAGGAGTGGGTCACCACAATATCTTAAAAACCCTGAACTTTTATGAATCGCACCAATAAATGTACCTGGACTGCGTAGAGGAGTGGGTCACCACAATATATATAATAAGAAAACCATCAACTTGTTTGATTCGCACCAATAAATGTACCTGGACTGCGTAGAGGAGTGGGTCACCACAATATATATAATAAGAAAACCATCAACTTGTTTGATTCGCACCAATAAATGTACCTGGACTGCGTAGAGGAGTGGGCACTGGGCACCACAATAAAATATATAAAAAACCTTCAACAGGTCTGCATTACACTACACATACGGCTGCTCCTCCATCCTCTCCATCATATACATGTTGGAGTTTTAGCATGTGACAACCTCTTGTTTTTGATAATGTCAGTGCATTTTGAATATTTTTCAATTTGCCCCACACCACTGAATGTACTTTATCTATGATACGCATCTATCTATCTTGACTGCGTAGTGTGGTGGCCCCGGTACACAATTTGGTACCGGGGCCACAATAAAATAAATACACCCTCCACGTGTCAGAATTCCACCAAACAAGTATCTGGACTGCGTAGTGGGGTGGCCCCGGTACCCAACTTGATACCGGGGCCACAATAAAATAAATACACCCTCCACGTGTCAGAATTCCACCAAACAAGTATCTGGACTGCGTAGTGGGGTGGCCCCGGTACCCAACTTGATACCGGGGCCACAATAAAATAAATACACCCTCCACGTGTCAGAATTCCACCAAACAAGTATCTGGACTGCGTAGTGGGGTGGCCCCGGTACCCAACTTGATACCGGGGCCACAATAAAATAAATACACCCTCCACGTGTCAGAATTCCACCAAACAAGTATCTGGACTGCGTAGTGGGGTGGCCCCGGTACCCAACTTGATACCGGGGCCACAATAAAATAAATACACCCTCCACGTGTCAGAATTCCACCAAACAAGTATCTGGACTGCGTAGTGGGGTGGCCCCGGTACCCAACTTGATACCGGGGCCACAATAAAATAAATACACCCTCCACGTGTCAGAATTCCACCAAACAAGTATCTGGACTGCGTAGTGGGGTGGCCCCGGTACCCAACTTGATACCGGGGCCACAATACCTCCTCCAAACATGCTACAGACAATTCGTCATTGAGATCCCATTAAGTATGTTAAAGACAGACAGGGTCCAAGTGTTATTAGTTGACTTTGTAAAGAAAAAAACTGTCCCTGTTGCACATAGTCGTGCAATGAAGACTTACTTTTTCATTTAAAGGCACGATCTTTCAAGTGTAGTGTTTGTAAGTCTAAGTCATATTATACTTTTGGTAAAATTGGTTTTTTTGGTTCCTCTTTATGTTAATTAATTAGTAATAGAATTAAAGTAGGAAATAGAATTAAATAGAATTAAAGTAGGAAATAGAGTGGTATAGAGTTGTAGTGTGGTATAGATAGAGTGGTCCACACAATATAATAATAAAACCCTCAACTGGTCTGAATTCCACCAAACAAGTATCTTGACTGCGTAGTGTGGTGGCCCCGGTACACAATTTGGTACCGAGGCCACAATATAATTAAAAAACCCTCCACGTGTCGGAATTCCACCAAACAAGTATCTGGACTGCATAGTGGGGTGGCCCCGGTACCCAATTTGATACCGGGGCCACAATACCTCCTCAAAACATGCTCCAGACAATTCGTCATTGACAGACCCCAGACAGACAGGGTCGTAGTGTTACTGTTTGACTTTGTAAACCCAAAAAAATGTCCCTGTTGCACTTGCACATAGTCGTGCAATCAAGACTGACTTTTTCATTTAAAGGCACGATCTTTCAAGTGTCAGAAAGAGAGAGAAGACACAGGAGAGGAGAGTTGTAGCTGGGGACCTGGGGTGGAAGCTCCCAGGCTCCCCCAGCATTGCCTGGAAGTCTGAGCGTGGTGACTGAGCCAGGGCAAGGAATGTGTGCCCTGGATGAGGGGGAGAACTCCATGCCACTATAGTGAACCCAAGAGAGAGGGGGACACTGCACATGGAAGAGGCCCTGGAGTGAGGGCTGCTACAAGAGGCATGGTAGCTGTAGTGTCAGATCCTGAGGCTGAGAGTACACAGAGTGACGTGTCAGAGCACAGGAGACATTATCCCCGCAGAGGAGGGATGAGCTGCAGTTGAGAGGTCTGCTGTTGAAATAGGACATGCACACTTTAACAAACCAATCATTTCAGCGACAGGGCCTACCAAACAACTTTGACTGAAATGATTGGTTTGTTTGGGCCCCCACACCAAAAAAGCTATTCATCTCTCCCTGTACAGACTAAACAGGCTCTACTGAGGCAAGATGTCGTCCTCATCCTCAACCTCTGATTCCTCTCCCCCTACAGTGTCTACTTCCTCCTCATCACACATTATCAATTCGTCCCCGCTGGACTCCACAACCACAGGTCCCTCTGTAGTATCTGGAGGGCAGTGCTGTACTTCATTGAGGAATTGATTATTCATTTTTATAAACATCATTTTTTCAACGTTGTGAGGAAGCAACCTCCTTCGCCGCTCACTGACCAGGTTCCCCGCTGCACTAAAAACTCTTTCCGAGTACACACTGGAGGGGGGACAACTCAGGTAAAATAGAGCCAGTTTGTACAGGGGCTTCCAAACTGCCTTTTTTTCCTGCCAGTAACAATATGGACTGTCTGACATGTCTACTTGGATGGTGTCAGCAAAGTAATCATCCACAATTTTTTCTATTGTGACAGCATCCAATGCAGCGAGAGTAGACATGTCTGCAATGGTTGGCAGGTCCTTCAGTCCGGACCAGATGTTATCAGCATCCCCGCCAGTGCCTCTTTTGGGAAAACTGAGCTTTTTCCTCGCAGCCATAGATGTGGAAGAAAATGAGGGTGGAGCTGTTGGCATGTCACGGTCCTCTTCAGAGGACAATCTCCTGACCAGCAGGTCTTTGCACCGCTGTAGATTTGTGTCCGCCGGAAACAGAGACACAACATACGCTTTAAACCGAGGATCGAGCACGGTGGCCAGAATGTATTCCTCTGACTTTAAAAGAGTGACCACCCTCGGATCCTGGCAAAGCGTACGAAGGGCTACATCCACAAGAGCTACATGCTTGCTGTAATCGCAATGGCTTACCAGCTCCTCCCTCACTTTCTCCAGCTGCTTCTGCAACAGCCTGATCAGGGGAATGACCTGACTCAAGCTGGCAGTGTCGGAACTGACTTCTCGTGTGGCAAGTTCAAATGGCTGCAGAACCTTGCACAACACGGAAATCAGTCTCCACTGCGCTTGACTCAGGCGCATCCCCACTCCTTTGCCTATGTCGTAGGTGGCTGTGTAGGCCTGAATGGCCTTTTGCTGCTCCTCCATCCTCTGCAGCATATAGAGGGTGGAGTTCCAGCGCGTCACAACCTCTTGTTTGAGGTGATGGCAGGGCAGGTTCAAGCTTTTCTGATGTGCCTCTAGTCTGCGGTAGGCACTGGCTGAATGCCGAAAGTGTCCAGCAATTTTGCGGGCCACCGCAAGCATCTCCTGCACACCCCTGTCACTCTTGAGGTAATGCTGCACCACCAAATTAATGGTGTGGGCAAAACATGGGACGTGCTGGAAATTGCCCATATTTAATGCCCGCACAATGTTACTGGCATTGTCTGACACCACAAATCCCCATGAGAGTCTAAGTGGGGTAAGCCACTGGGAGATAATTTCCCTCATTTTCTCTAATATGTTGGCAGCGTTGTGCCTCTTATTAAAGCCTGTAATGCACAATGTTGCCTGCCTTTGCATGAGCAGCCATTTTGTAGATGCTGCTACTGATGCAGCTGTTGCTGTTGCTGCGGAAGGGGATGCATCTACCCAGTGGGCTGTCACAGTCATATAGTCCTTCGTTTGCCCAGAACCACTTGTCCACATGTCCGTGGTTAAGTGGACAGTGGGTACAACCGCATTTTTAAGAGCACTGAGGACACTTGATCGTACTTCTCTGTACATTTTTGGTATCGCCTGCCTAGTGAAGTGGAATCTCGAGGGGATTTGGTACCGGGGACACAATACCTCCATCAACCCTCTAAATCCCACTCCACTGATGGCGGACACCGGGCGCACGTCTAACACCAACATTGCAGTTACAGCCGCAGTTATACGCTTTGCAATAGGGTGACTACTATCGTATTTGGTGGTCATGGCAAACGACTGTTGGACGGTCAATTGTTTGGTGAAAGACTTAGCGGTCTTACGACTTCCCCTCTGGGAAGATGACCGACTAACAGCAGCAACAGCAGCAGTGGCAGTAGTAGGCGTACCGCTGCAGGATTCCTCGGATGAATCCCGTATTGAGGAGGACTCAGTCTGGCTGGTGACTTGGGCTGCAGGACTGAATCTGATGGAGATTGTGGAGGAAGTTGACGAGGAGGGTGTTGCTGGTGTGTATCCAACTGGACCACGGGATTTAGGTGTCCCTGTACCGATGAGGGTCCTAGCCCCAGTTCCTGAACTAACCACTGAACTATGAAGGTTATTCAGGTGACGTATAAGGGAGGATGTTCCTAGGTGGGCAAGATCCTTACCCCTGCTTATTTGAGCTTTACATAAGCTACATATTGCCATACATTGGTTGTCTGGATTTGGATAAAAATAACTCCAGACCGAAGAGGTGCATTTTTTGGTCTTCTGACCAGGCATGACGATGGGCTTTTTCATCCCATGGACATCAGCTGTTTCCCCCCCTGGTGCCTCATTTACAATAACCACATCACCATCCTCATCATCAAGTTCCTCCACAGCGCCAGCTACATCATCAATAGCCTCCTCCCGAGCCACCTCTTCCCGTACAGTGATGGGAAGGTCAGGCTTGACAACCACCAACACGCTTGGACTCGCCTTGGGGATTTGTGATAATTTCTCTTTAGAAGGCAGAGTTGTTTGCTGTTTTGTTGCTGACAGCATAACTCTCTTCAATTTTTTGTAGGGGGGGGGAGGAGGAGGAGGGCTAAGATCCGTGGGTGAAGCTGAACCACTAGTCATGAACACGGGCCAGGGCCTAAGCCGTTCCTTGCCACTCCGTGTCGTAAATGGCATATTGGCAACTTTACGTTTCTCCTCAGATGATTTTAAGTTTCTCTTTTTGCTACTTTTTCTTAACTTGGGCTTTTTGGATTTTACATGCCCGGTACTACGAGATTGGGCATCGGGCTTGGAAGACGACGTTGATGGCATTTCATCGTCTATGTCATGACTAGTGGCAGCAGCTTCAGCATTAGGAGGAAGTGGGTCTTGATCTTTCCCTACTTTATCCTCCAAATTTTTGGTCTCCATTATATGTAGCACAAGATACTGCAGAATGTGTGAACTTGGTAATATTGCAGTACCAATGGACTTATAATGCTGGATTGGTTTTGCAAATTTGGTTATAATTATTATATATATTTTTTTTTTTTAAAATTTTTTATTTTTTTTTACTTTTTTTTTATTTTTTACAAACTTGGGAATAATGGGGAAATAACTATGCCCTTAGAAGCACAGAGCACAGGACACAGCACCACTGGACTGAACAGGACACGGCACAGGACCCAGCAGCACTACGGAACTCAGCAGGACAGAGCACAGGACACAGCACCACTGGACTGATACTGCAGAATGTGTAAACTTTGTAATATTGCAGTACCACTGGACTTTTACTGCTGAATGTGTGAACTTGGTAATATTGCAGTACCAATGGACTTATAATGCTGGATTGGTTTTGCAAATTTGGTTATAATTATTATATATATTTTTTTTTTTTTTAATTTTTTATTTTTTTTTACTTTTTTTTTATTTTTTACAAACTTGGGAATAATGGGGAAATAACTATGCCCTTAGAAGCACAGAGCACAGGACACAGCACCACTGGACTGAACAGGACACGGCACAGGACCCAGCAGCACTACGGAACTCAGCAGGACAGAGCACAGGACACAGCACCACTGGACTGATACTG
Source organism: Mixophyes fleayi (assembly GCF_038048845.1). Lineage (NCBI taxonomy): Eukaryota > Metazoa > Chordata > Amphibia > Anura > Limnodynastidae > Mixophyes > Mixophyes fleayi. Next base: position 49,710,981 of record NC_134407.1, read on the forward strand.
CAGAATGTGTAAACTTTGTAATATTGCAGTACCACTGGACTTTTACTGCTGAATGTGTGAACTTGGTAATATTGCAGTACCAATGGACTTATAATGCTGGATTGGTTTTGCAAATTTGGTTATAATTATTATATATTTTTTTTTTTTTTTAATTTTTTTATTTTTTTTTACTTTTTTTTTATTTTTTACAAACTTGGGAATAATGGGGAAATAACTATGCCCTTAGAAGCACAGAGCACAGGACACAGCACCACTGGACTGAACAGGACACGGCACAGGACCCAGCAGCACTACGGAACTCAGCAGGACAGAGCACAGGACACAGCACCACTGGACTGATACTGCAGAATGTGTAAACTTTGTAATATTGCAGTACCACTGGACTTTTACTGCTGAATGTGTGAACTTGGTAATATTGCAGTACCAATGGGCTTATACTGCAGGATTGGTTGTGAAAATTTTGTGGTAATTAAAAAATATTAAAGTAGTTTTTGGTATTTTATAAAAAAAACTTTTTTTTATTTTTTTAAACACAGGGGAATATTGGGGAAATAACTATGCCCTTAGAAGCACAGAGCACAGGACACAGCACCACTGGACTGAACAGGACACAGCACAGGACCCAGCAGCACCACTGACCTCAGAAGGACAGAGCACAGCACACAGCACCACTGGACTGATACTGCAGAACACAGCACAGCACAGCACAGCACAGCACTAAACAGCACAGCACTAAACAGCACAGAACTAAACAGCACAGAACTAAACAGCACAGAGGACCACCTAACACACCCTCCCTCTACCCTGATCAATGCCCGAGTGAAGATGGCGGCGACTAGCGGGGAATTTATAGGATCCGAGTATCGCGAGATCCGACAACGGGATTATGAGTCAGAGCCTCAGTTTCACTTTTGAATTTGGCGCCAATACCCGGATCTGTCTCGGATCCGACTCGGATCCGCAACGTTCGGGTGGGCTCGGATTTCAGAAATCCGAGCGCGCTCATCCCTAGTCTGTATTACACAGAATTTTATTTTTTACTGTGTATGTTCACTCTACAGAATTTGTTGGTGCTATATGAATAAATGATGAAGAAATGATGACATAAATGTTGCTAAACCTAGCAGCATTATATTTGAGGAGAAAAACAATATTTCTTTATTGACAGAGGCAGTACTGAAGAAGATGGGCCTTAATGCATCATTTACACTTTTACACAGTGAGCCTACTGAGCACTACTACTTGTCAGAGGCATCTCCCAAGAGCGGAGAATTGCCGTGGACCTTGATGTGTGCTGGGAAAATCTTACTTTTTTTTTTTTTTTAAACCATATTTGGGAGGTGGAAATTTTCAAAAAAAATAGTAAATAACAGATAATACATAATTAACTACAAGTAGCATTATTGTGTTGGACATAACTGCTAGACAGTTATTACAACAAAATCATATTAAAAGATTTTTGCAAGGCTTATCAGCAGGGCTGCCAAGAGGAATTCAGGGCCCTGGTACAACAACTTCATAGGGCTCCCCTTATAGTTGAGCATGGGAAAAAAAACGGTCCCGTTGGAAAGTTGAAGTAGGTCTGGTCATACACTTGGGGGCATGACTATGCATCATTGGGGCATGGCTAGCAGGTGAAGAGTGCTAGGCCACCCTCCTACACAAAAAAAACCTGCATTGTTGTGTACAACATTGACACAAGGGTGCAGTGCCTGCTTGCCGGAGCGTGACGTATGTCCCAGCACTCCTGACTTTCAGGACATCTAGTACCATAGTGTAGTATATAAAGAAAGCAGTGTGTGATAGGATGGGACACCTATGCCACCCTGTCTGTTGTTGCTGGGAACCGGCTGGGCTTATTCTGCCACGGTCCCCTTTCGTTAATCCGAATACGCCCCTCCTGCCGCAGTGGGTAGGGGCCTGCTGCCACCACTGAGCTAATTTTATGACACTCAGAGTCACGTTCCTTCTGGGTAACTAACGCTGCTAGCGTATCTCGTTGCTGGTGTACCTGGGCTGGTACTCCTGACCTCTTACTATATAGATCATGGTTGCGGTGGATGGATCCCCCCTGGCCTATCACACTGACCAGGGCTGCATGGGTAGCAGGCAGAGTGGTGGTACTGGAGAGCTGGGTCCAAACCTCAGAGACGGCAGTAGAATGGATTATAGTTAGGGTCTAATCTGCAGGTCACAGGATGACAGCAATATTGAGATGTTTTCAAGCAGGTCTTTGAAGCAAGATGTTTATTTGCTCTCACTGGTTACAGGTACCAGTGATCAGGTCAGATGTTGAAATCAGAAGATACATTTCAGTGTACAAGTCAGTGCATTTCATACAGATTTGGACACAGGCTATTTTTAGAATCAGGATGTAACCTGCTTACCAAAACATAGATTTACATGCATTACAAAGCTAACGATATTTACACTTGTCTGTGACAAATCCAGTGATGTCTTACAACCCTTCTTTAGACAGCAGCAGAATACGCATTGCCAAAGACAAGGACAGCAAAGCATTTCCTTGCACCAGGATATGCAAAAGGCTTTCAAAACAAAGACTTATTGTATCAGATATACATCAGAAATAAGGTATTTGCTTTTGAAAGGTTAAAACAGAAAAAACAAATCTTCTACCCTGGTCTCAGAAATAACGATTTCCTATCTCACAATATCAAAAATAAAGTGCACGTGCAATTATATAAATAAGCGCCCTGCACTATTTCCTTTAAATAAATTTATGGTCGCGGTCCTCAGGCTCGCCCCAAGATGTAGTGCAGCGGAGTAGGAGCAGGAGAAGCGTAGTAGGACAGGCCGGGTTGGTACACAGGAAGGAAATGCAGACAGAATCAGAAGGCAAGCTCGGAGTCAATCAGGCCGGATCGGTACACGGGTCACCAGAACAGAAGAGTAGTCAGCAAGCCGGGTCGGTACACTGGGACTGGAGATGGAGAATGGTCAGACGGGCAAAGATCAAGACACAGGAATCAGCAGGATGCAGGAAACAGGAATCCAGAGGAAACCGGAGCCAAGTACAAAAGATGTTGCTCTGACACTCATCGAGTATCAGAGTGGAAGTTTTATACTGACAGGGATTCAAAATCCCTGCCTCTGGGCTGCAGTCATGTGACCGCCAAACCCGGAAGTGCGGCTTCCGAACGGAGCAGCGGTGACAGGTAAGTCCATGACACTATGCTGCTTTTCCCTCCTTCATCACACTCTGCCTCTCTCACCCCCTTCTTCACCACACTGTGCCACTCTCTCTCCCCCCTTCTTCATCACTCTGTGCCTCTCTCTCCCCCCTTCTTCATCAACACGGTCCCTCTCTCTCCCCCCTTCTTCATCAACACGGTCCCTCTCTCTCTCCCCCATTCATCACACTGTGCATCTTCCCACCACCACTTTCTTCATCATACTGTGCCCCCCACCTTTCCTCATCACACTGTGCCTCTCCCTCCCCTTTGTTCATCACACTGTGCGTTTTGCCCCCTTTTTCATCACACTGTGCTTTTCTGCTTTTCTCCCCTTGCCTCAGTAGCTTTCTATTAGCTTCTTTCATCCCTTTTCTTTTCTTCTGTCTTCTCTCTTCTTGCTGGGTACTCTCTGCGCCGCTCCTCACTGAATGTCGGCCGTGACTTGATGATGTCACGCCTGACGTTCAGTGTGAAAGGAGCAGAGAGGAAAGAGAAGGGACCCCGGCGCTGCAATCACGCGAGTATGTCTGTTTGTTTGTTTTTATCTACCTTGCTCCCCCGTCCAACGAACGGGCAGAGTTTTGCACAATTTTTCTGTAGAAACTTTATTTCAACTGCATAGAAAAATTGTTTAAAGGAAACTTAAAAAAAAAGATTGTTTTACACTTTCTACTTATTTGATGACATATACAGTGTCCTTGTGGGAGGGGGCATAAGATAGACTGTGGGCTGTTCATTTAATTGTGGGGATTAATTCAATGGTGGACAGGAACTTTTAATACATTGGTGGGGTGATTGTGGGGGGGAGATTTATCTGATGGTGCTGATCATTTATTATAGTGGCACTATTAATTTGATGCTGAGGTAGTCTGGGGGCTATTAATTGAATGTGGGGCTGAGTTTAGCAGAATGGCTGTTGGGGGGTGGGGGATAGACCTATTTATGAAATCTGAATACCAAATGTGAATACTATTAAATGTAATGTCAGGGCAGGTAGTGTGACAATAAGTCTATTTATTCAATGTAAATTCTATTAACATAATGGGGGGGCTGGTTGGAGGAAATAGGTATATTTAGTATTTGTGCTGGCTGCAGGTAAGGAGGCATATTTATTAACCGATGATTTAACATGGGCTGATTGGGGGGAGGGAGGCCTCAAGTGTTCACTCATTGTTAGACTTTCCATACCTTATACACCTATCTTTATTTTCCAAGCAGGACTCCAACATTACAGGATCCAGAGAAGCATCCATTGGTAGTGAAAGGTGCAAGAACATGAAGGACATCACCAGAGTCTGCCAAGTGTCCTGATTCTGGTGAGGCAGCCCACTTTTGTGTGAGTGTCCTGCTTAGTCAGGACTTTGTCCCAAATGCAGGGTCAGACATAAGACATGTCCCACTTCACACTGCATGTGAAGTGGGAGCTGCATGCACCGAACAGTGGTGAATGCAGCATTGCACATGTATTTAAAGGGGATGGGTTTGAAGAGTTTCTTCACTGTCTTAATGGTAGTCACACCCCTGGGTATGCTGGTCATACCTTTTCTGGCAGTGTGGTGTGGAAATCCCCCTGTAAAATCCTAGGTTTGCCCTTACACATGCTGCCTGAAAACTTAGAACTTGTTGGTAGAAAACCCTCCTTATGTTGGTCTCTTCTCGAAATTCCTAAAAGCAAGTTAGTCCATGTAATAATTTATTACATTTTGCTAGTAAAACCAACATTCTACACTGCTGTACAGTGCCACCACAGACATGTCATGTTCCTGTACTAACCAACAAAAATAAAGTGGACTGAAACAGTAGTTATTAATGACGGTGTACCGAGGAGAGTATAAAAGGGATTGCTAAAATGGTAACTATAATTTTAAGCAAACAATTATATGTAATAAATAAACCCAACATAACCAACTAGCCAGAATTAACATATCATTTAATAAGTGATATAATAAGCCTAGAACACACAGTCAAGAGATGGAATTCTGGTTTACTTTAGAATGTTACAGGTATAGGCACCAGTTTAGCATTGTGTTTTCTGTACGTGTGGAAATACCGGTTTCAGCTACATCTCAGCAGGGTTAACAATATTTCCCTAACTGAAAATCTCAGTGGTGTCTTCAAAAACCTCACAAAAGCATTGCCAAAAAGAAATCATCACTTTCAATCATTTTGTCTCTCCAGGGCTTGGAGCTGTGGCGATCAATAAACCAAGTTTCTGACAATCTTTTATGGACATCTATTTGCACTTTCACACTTCTAAACAGAAATCCAATATGTGATGTATGCACCTTGAAACGAGTATCCAATACTAAACTAAGACACAGCTTGACTCACCGTTATTGGAGCAAAGCCGATGTCTGTAAGACGTTCAGAAACAATTTCTAGAATCAGAGCAAATGTCTCATTTTAACCAGGGTTGAGTAGCATATTCTTAAGGGTCTCACATCTTTAGCTGCACCTAACACCCACAGGGGAATATTGAATGGTTAATTTCCACTGCGTCATTCATGCTTATATAATTATGAGGACAGAAATACAGCATGAGTGCACAAGCACATGGCTCAAGCAGAGGGTTAATTGACGCTGGTCATTTGGTAAAAAGACAATCATTAATAGGCTTCCCTAATATTATGCCCTGTTTGATTGACAAAGTTGGTAAAGTCAATATGACTAGCAAATAAAAAAATACTTTTGTTGAGGCGGCCATAAACTGTTCCTGTATAAGTATACCTAGCCACCACTGAATATAAAATAAATCATGGTAACGTAATATCTATCAGCTCTGAAAAACCCACATGTTTTCAGCAATCACTTCTACACATTCTATATCGACTCCATAATGAGCATTTAATCCCTACAATACAAGATATACTGTATATTGTATCTGCATTAATAATCCATGTGTAAAAGTACCAAGTTTATGCATCTAGTATTGTTTTTCACAACTCAACTGCTGCTTGAGTATTTAAAAGGAAAGCTTAGTGATTTTTTTCTGTATGCAAATTGTGACATTTGAGAAACCTAGTTTGGGTGCACATCACTAAGCTATGTTTTAAATTATTTGCGGCACTTGGATAAAATAAGCTGAGAAAGTAGTTACACAATTATTTTCTAGGGATTTTGAGTGAACGGTTTTATCTGCATTCGCAAACTGCAATTTCAGGTTGATTCTTCTGTATTGGCTCTTAGGTATTGGTGATTTGACTGTAAATGGGTGAATGAAGTCAGAAGAACTAGTAGTAAGCGGTTCATGGTGAAGAGGGGAATATTAGTCTGAGAAAATTGAAAAGAATATTGTGAAATATATATATATATATATATATATATATATATATATATATATATATATATATATATATATTTAATTAAGTAAAAGAAACAGCCTAGACCAATCCAAGAGAGAATGTTGTCAGTAAATCCGTACATAATGTTTATATTCGGCCTATACAAAAAAAAAAAATTCAGCCTCCCCCAAATGTGTTGTCCGCATCAGTGATCATGGCCTGAGCTGATAGCAGCGCAATTGCAGGGACAAACAGCATGGGATCTCTGAATAGTCTATGAGTGTTGGTGCTATTAGCTCCATTTAGGGGGTTTGGGGCACTCCCTTTTTTTTATTCCTTCTTACTTTTTATTTTAAAAACACTGCAAAGGTCTGTGCTGGTGATCATTATCAGCCTGGATCTGTACACCAGCCCTCAGGCATCCGCAAATGATACACCTATTGACAGGCATATTTGCAGATCTGCATTTTCATGAACACTCCACTACTGTACTCTAGCTACACGTTTCTCCTCTCCCCTATTCTACCACTCCAGGCGTAAGAGTCAGATGCAAGTCACTCTGTCACTCTGCCTTCCCACATTTGTGGCCTCCTTGTGAGCATGCGCAGATCAATTTCACACAATTGGCAAACTGGTGTAGTACTCACTCTGCATCAATCCCATTATGTGTATTTAACTTAAAACCTAAAAATAAAATGTTAAAGCAACCTAATTAGAGAAGCTGTTGCAAGTGTTAGGTGTATGATTTGGTAGAAGATTACCACTTACTACTCTAAAGAATAATGTACACCTATCACCCTACACTTGATACCTATGAATTGTGAGCTTATTATTTCATATACTTTCACTTAGCTGGAGTATCACTACTATTATACTTCATTTTTAGAACCAGTCAGAGTTTTGGATCGGTAGTCATGTGGCTTGAGTCTCTCTACTACTAAATCAAACAAAGCTGAACATTTCAGACCAGAGTAGAATTGGGGGGGGGGGGGATTTTTCATAGGGGGGACATGCCTCCGATCCAGGGCCGTACCGAAGGCAGTAACTGTCCCCAGCTCCAAGTTCATGCTCACTGCCCTTAAGCAAAGCGCGTGTGATGTCATGAGAGGAGGGGAGCTAACAGGAACTGCTAGAGCCAGCAAAGACGGGAGAACATGAAGAAATAGAAGGGAAACTGAGAGGAGGGGGAGGGAGAGGGAGACTTGGAAAGCCCAGTGCCATATCTATTAAAAAAAATAATGGGGGGTTAGGACTGATACTATTAAGGTGCCCAATCTAGGTAGTCAAGGCTGCAAAAACTGGTAGGAGAGCGCAGCACAGGGTTGGTGAGAAGCATCGCCCTTGTAAAAGGCTAGGCACTGCTGCTGGGAGGCAAGGGCAAGGTCTACTCACACCAAGATATGGATGGGGGCTGCAATCTGCAATGAGAGAAGCATTGAGGGAACAACAATGACATGAGGGAGCAACAATGATATCAGAGCAATGTGAGAGATACAGAGGGGGGGGGGGGGGGGGCAATGTTGGTATATGATTAACACTATCTTTATGTGTATTAGACCATAGAGCCCCCTGTCTTGAGTGCCCCCGGCTCTCCAAAGCCTTAATTCAGCTCTGCCTTAGACTTCAGGTGAATGTCAGCTATATGACCACACTACACAACCTCTGGCTCATAGCAGCATGAGACAATTTGAAGGGTTCTGAGAGCAGTCTCTGTATGGAACTTCCATGACTTACTCCAATATGCTATAACAGCAGCGCGTAACAGTCCATGGGGCTCCAGATACGGGGTGGGGGGCAGCTTATGAAAATAATTTCCATGGTGGTAATGCTGTTTTAATAATATTGTTATTCTACTCACAGACACTGTAGACTTCAATGTTTTCTCAGAACATGTTCTTTTGAGTAGGAAGGATATCTATAGAAAATGGTGCACACAAGAAGAAATGTTCTTTCTGTGCAGTTTGTTCCCATGTTATGTTCTGTACTACTTGACTGCAGAGTGGATGCTTCACAAACTTTATATAATCAGGAACTTTGTGATATTTAGTATGCAACAACTTGTTCATAATATTTAGTTCAGCAGAGTGGTGCAAGCCATTATAAAATGATAAATGTCTTACGAGAAGACTACACTACCATGGAGGTGCCCCCTTCCATTGGTTATTAATGACATCACTCAGACATAACAGATTTATTCTTTCAGCTATACATTTACAACGGTCAATTAGTCACATTTTGATGTAACACCAGCAGGGCTATGTACTGTTTTTTCAAACCCTTCGTGTCTAGGCACTGTCTGGAGGCTTCAGGCAGATGCACTCACTGTGCTAGAGATGCTGACTGCACAGGACTTGCTACCAGAAACCTACAGATAACACACTACATGTTGGTTCTGGGAGGGCACTACAAGGGACCGCACTACCGTACTCTGCCTGCAGGAGTGCTCTTCTGCTAAGACTATTGATGGGGGAGCAATCAGTGAAATGAGGGGATGTTATAATGGAGGGGGTAATATGCATTTAGAGCATGAGTTATGGGCAAATTTGCTGGTAATGATGGCCTGTGCAACAAAGGGATCTACACCTCCTGTCTTCACCACTGTTAACTCTGCTCTCCAGCTACTTAGCCCTCCCTCTTGAGGACCCTCTTTCCCACGTCCCCTCTCGCTCCCTCCTCTCCCCTTGGGGGTCTCCCTGTCATCCGTGCCTTCCCTCTTGGACTCCGTCGTTGGCGGACCTTCCCCTCTCCAATCCTCCGCCCCTCTAGCTGTGCTTTGAGCTCACTGAGTCACTGTGATTATTGTTTACTGTACTGTGCTGTCTCACCTCGTATTGTAATTTCGTTTGTCCCTGTACGGCGCTACGGACACCTAGTGGCGCACTATAAATAAAAATTAATAATAATAATAATAATAATAATAATAATAATACACAAATAATTGGGTGATAAAGAACATCTATAAATGTGGGTAATTTGTATGCAATATTCTGAATTTTTAATTCCTAAATCAATTATAGGTCTCACAAAATTTTATTTGAATTTAAGTAAGAAGCCACCTTTTAGGTATTAAGCATGGTCTAAATAATTATAATCGTTTCACAATTCTATGTACGCATTTTGGGTGGTCTAAAAATGACGATACTCTGTAAAATCTAAAGCCTTCATTCACAATGAGTGAAACTGGCACGTCTTCCAGCTTGGCAGGTGATGCCCACATCCAAGCCATTATCAGACCACCATAAGTGACTGCACACTATCAAATTACAACATTTTAGAATATTCTAATACAATATGAATAAGACAAGTTAAAAATAATTACAAAAGCAGCCAAAAAGCCATTTACAGCTTTATAATTTGAAGGCTGATGAAGTCTTGCTATAAAACTAAAAATTATCCATGACTCTGCATGAACTTACAAACATCTGGTATAGACAAAATCTTGAGAAAATGTTAACAGGTCCATCTGATTTTGAGCCAATGATGCAACTGATGGAATGAAGACTTGTAATGGAAGATTAACATACAGCAGGGGATAAACCAGTTCACTATAAAATAAAATGATAAGCTAACATATGGTAGTGACGAATCAAAAGGCAAACAGAGCAATCTTAGAATATGTGAAATTCATGTTTAAAAAGGATAAACAAATTGCCTGAGAGGTACAATTTTTAATCACACTTACTCGATCACTTCATATGTCAATCACATGTACTCTAGTCTTGCTTTTTGTATCACATGTATTTAACATGTTATATATACATATATTATTTACAAGTTAACCCGTGCATGATACTCATGCATTCTAGTCAAATCAAGCTACTTAAGGTGTTAAAAAGGTTCTTGTCATGCATTTGGGCCTAGTCCAGGCCTCCTCAGGGGAAGAGCGTTACTTCCCGACGTAAGCGCCCTTTTTTAACGTGGTTTTGTCCACATGTCACCACCTCATCCTACATTTTCATCACCACATCTATCCAGATGTCTATCCAGACACAGGGATCTCTCTCAGCGGTCCTGAGTATCACACTCCTCTCACTCTGTCACCCCCGGCAACCACCAACCACTCCCCACTGTCACCCCCGGCAACCACCAACCACTCCCAACTGTCACTTCTCCTTCAAGAAATATATATATATATATATATATATATATATTTTAAATCTTTATAAACACTTTTAACAATTAACAAATTAAATTAACAAATTAAAAACATCTTAGTATGCCAAATTTCAGCCCTTTCTGAATTTTTTTTCCCACACACACTAAGAATTTAGTAGGTCAGTGTATAACGCCGCCCAGCAGGTGGCGCTGCAGCTTGGTTTTATTTTTTCCACACGCACACAGACAGACAGACTAACACACGCCACTAAGCATTTATAATATAGATGTCATTAAAGCTATAGGCACCTCTGTTGCATTTCTCCACTTAAAATGAATCATAACAAAAATGTCACCACCCTCTGCTTTTTTTTCTTGTAAATTGCATCTTGTAAATAACCTCTCAGTTGGCTTTCTTAGTCTGTCATGGCCTTCTTAAAGCCATTTCTATAACGCCTTCAATTACCCCTCTATGACCATATCTATTCTCATGACTTTGCACTACGTCCCAAATTTATTTTACCTAGGCACATATTAAAAACATATAAAAATAAGAGCACGTTAGGAAAGATCCAGCAATAGCTTTCCCTCTACTTTGATTACTAATAGATCCAATGAAAATTGTATCTGTTAGTAACTACAATAGCAACTAAGTTGAAGAGAAGTGGGGACTACTCCTCATTCCTGCACCAACAGGTGTGACACGTCTACACATTTTGCACAACGGAGTTAATACCGTATGCAGTAATGGATTTCAGGATGCCAAAAGAATAAAATTAATGGGACAAATAACTCTTTAATACAAACAGAGCAACACATCTAGAATACAGCTAAAGCAGGTTAATTGAAATAGCATGAGATCTGGACAGTAAAATGTTTTCTGTTCTAACTAGATGCAACTTATGAGATAACTAGAAATCATCATTGTAATGACACAAACTAAATGCTATTCACTTGGACAAACTGCCAAATTAAAATGTGTCATTTAAAAAGCAAAGACGTTTGCAGCAGATATATTACACTTAATATATTTATCCAAGTTGTAAGGAACATTACATTTTTGAAAAACCCATGTGAAGATATCTATAATGTATGCAAATTCTTATCTTTTCCCATTACAGTACAACGCAGTTTGTTTGTTTTTTCTAATTTAGACCATCTGGCATATGACCAGAAAAACAAAAAACTTGAACTAAACTTGCCTTTGCCTCAAGGGAGGAATAAAAAGTCATTCTTCCATGAGACCCACTGTCCCTGGGAGTTTCTTACATTGTATTTACAGACATGGTCATCACATATTATGTAAAAAGCTTAAGGTTTCATTCATAAGAAACACAGAATAAGCATTGACATTTGCTTATTTATGCATTCTTCTCTTCTGAAAGTACTGCATACAGGTATGGTATCTCTTATCCAGACACAGGTTAGCCAGAAAGTTCTGAAAACCACTGAAAATACACGACCACTAAGAATTTTCTTTCTATAGTTACTGTGAGACGCACTGCAAAGCAAAGGAGGGGAACGCCAAGGACACTGTATGGAATGAAAGTGGCCAATTGAAATATAATATATCTTGGGTATGGTGCTCCAAATTATGAAATATCCCCTTATAGGGGATAACCTTGAGTCACACACATTCTGGGTAATAGATCAACATACCTGGGTTGCATAGACCGCTTACCTGGTTACTTGTTTGTAACAATTTAAGCGAGATTAAACCTATTTTAATCTAAAGATTTAGAAAGATGGGCAGTGTTGCTTACTAGGGATGTCAGAACAGCTTTAATCACACAGAACAGACCCACTTACTATGGCATAATTCTGTGAATGTCTAGCCCACATGTACAGGTAGAGGACAAAAAAACTATGCATTAAGCAAATAGCATAACCGGCTTGGCCAGGATTATATATAAAAATGCTGGACCACCTTCTTTGCTATAATTATGGCTAGCATGCTTCCAAAAAGAGGACCTTAGGGACTTCAGTGACCAAAACAGCTCAACTTGCTAAAACTTAATTACCAATGATGTCTAAAGTGATGTCGGCATGGAGCTTCAATGGAAAAAGATCCATCATCAAGATGGTTGAACAACTGCAGACAGAAGCGCATGCTCTACGATCCAGATAACCATGCATTAGTTCTAAGAACATCGCCAACCAGGCAAGCAACTGCAGATGAATTGACTTCAACTTTCATCCTGTGACACCAGCAGCCAGTTTTATCAACAACAGTCTGACGAGAACCATCATAGACAGAGTCTCAATCACTCATAACAATGCACAAGTTAGAGTTCAGTGGTGCAAAGATCACAGGCAATGAACAGTGGAGATGATATGGTCAGATGAATCAGACCTGACCATGTTCTTGACAAGCGGATGTGGTGCCAATCAAAAGACATCTTAAGCCCTGAATGTTTATTTTTAAAACCTGGTAATTCCATATTTTTAAGGGCCACATTTTCCTGACGTGATTGGGTGCAGTTTTTCCATTGGAATGCAAGGTCAATGGTAATTTGGTATTTAATGTTATTGAGAGATCACTGACACCCCTTGTTATAGCATTTCTTTCCTGACGGTAAAGACGTACCCCATGACCAATATAATTTCAAATTGCTAATAAAATTTGCAGGATATTTTGTAGGTTGAATAAATTGTATAACAGTTGCCAAGGGAAGAATCATGAATGATTTGTTGCATGTTTTTCCATATACTATGACTAACTAAAAGGATTTACACAACTATCAAAAGAAAGCCCATCTGTCCACCACCCACCCACCAACCAACAATAAATAAATAAATAAATAAATAAATAAATAAATAAACAAACATTATAATATTCACTATGGGGAGAAAATTATATTCCTGGCAAAACCTTTCTAAAACCACTGTCTGGATCATTATGGCCAAGGCAGACAGGCTTTACCCACTGCTGATGTTCATTAATGGTGGCTGGCAATGGTAGCAGCGAACTGCAGGGCACAGCCTCTTGTTCAGTGTCTGTCAGTGAGACTATGTACATCTCAATGGGGCATTAAGGATTCCCCAAATAAAAGCCCAGTGTGCTATAGGGGAGATGTATCTCACACCTACCAAGTCTACCAGCATCAATAACAGATTCAGTGTAACTTGGATCTATCAATGGCTGGCATACCAGTTTCAATTAGATACAATGAATCTATCAATGCTGGCAATGAATACAATTAAAACAAAAATAAAATTGACCTTTGTGTGTATTTTCTTTACTTTAGACCGCATAATGATTTTAAAATTAAAATATATTTACTTCCCTACACAAAGTGAACCCTAAAAAAATACAAATGTGACATACACTGGGTTACAGAAAGTTGTTTACAATGTACCCTGTTTTACTGAGAGATAGAGATAGATAGATAGATATATATATATATATATATATATATATATATATATATATATATATATATATATATATACTGTGAAAAATGTTCTGGTTACAAAAGGTATAAATTACTGACAGTGGTAAAGGGATTATCACATAGGAAGCTTGTTATAGGGTATTTATGTTGTCGGATATCAATCATGTAATCAACTGTATGCATTTATTTTATGCATTACTAAATTAGCTAAAAACAAAAAAAAAGCTTAGTAACAATATGTAAAAGCTGTATTATATTTTTATGTCCATTAAAATAGTGTTTAGCCAACATCTGCTGACAGAAGAGACACTTTCAGATATAAAAGTAATTCAGCTAACTATACTATGAATATGATAGCCGTACATCAGTATCTTCTGAAACATTTTCAAAAATGTAAACACAAAGTGATGCACGCCAATGTATGTAAACAACACATTGAGTCCTCATAGGCACAAAAAACGTGACTGTTATAATAAATGTATATTTCCGACACCTACAATGTCATCATTAAAGCAAAGCGGGGTAATAGAAAAAAAAACTATCAACAATTTAGAGCAAAAAAGATTGGGCTAAAAAGCAATAAGTTGAATGAACTAAGTCCATAGGTTTAATTGCCTCAAATGAATAAGTACATAATTAGCAATTTAATTGGTTTGCTCTCATACCCCAGCCATAAACTCTGTACTATGTCTTAAAACACAAAATACTGTCCTCTTCAGTCACTGAGCTACACTTTGAAGTCTTCAACTTACAATAACCTGAGCACCTCCATACACTACAGACCTGATCATGAGAAACGCATACTGTATTGGTGAGTAGCAAGGTTGTGACCACACACCCCACTGTGTTCACATCTCTCTGGACGGAGTTTTTTTTCATGTAGACATGAAAAGCACTTGAAGAATGGAACAAATTGTTTCTGATGACGCAATTTACACCATTCTATTGCAAACTATTTCAGATCACAGTATTTTTTCTTTTTCTCTATGAAGGACTCTATAGAAAATAAATAAATTAAACAAATAGGTGCTTAACAGGAACGTGCATGAAAAAGTTCATTTAAATCACATTACCGTGTCTGTATATACATCTGAATATAGATTAACACTTATACATGGAAAGTATAATTACTAAAATGAACTAGGCAAAAAAATAAAAACAGACAATATATAATTGAAACACAACAAAAGAGTAAAAGACAGAAATTTAAAATTAAGAGACTAAAACAAGCAAATGACTAAACATACAATATAGTGATTATGTTATTTCTATTCAATGTAATAAATGTTTTTCACACGGCAACAGTGAGGATGTGTCCAATCATTTACATTACATTACTTTCATTACCTTTGCTGTGCCCACACCAACTCTTCAAAATCCATCCAATGCAAAGATATCTTAATTATGTTAAAACATCATAAAGATCAAATAGTTCTAACTAAATAGCAGTGTGCTCTACCCACAAAGGCAATACGGACAAAAGAGAAATGATGTTTCAAGCCAAGTCTGAGTCTCGCTGCTGAATTTCACATCATGCTGCCTTACCTCCTAAGTCTCTGTGAAACCTCTTTCCATTAGCAAGCCAGAAAAAAGCTGCTTCAAGTAGAAAAAAAAACACAACTTTAAACAGTTATCTGGTATGTGTCATTTTTAGTGAGCACGCACTGGTGCATTGCTAGTAAATAAAGTGAGGTCATACTTAATTAAGATTGCTGAAAATTAGCATAGCCTAATAATACAGATGGGTACAGGAGGATGGTGCTGAAGAGCAATATAATATTTCTTTTAATTAAAAAAAGACAAAATGAGATGGTGTGTTATTTAAGTTGGAAAACATGGCTTTTCCTTTATAAAAAATATTATTTTAAAACTACAAAGTGTTTAAAAACAATGTTTACTCTACTAAATATTGAGACCCAGGAGGCTAGAAGCCTACAGCAACTGAACTTTTGAATTTTGGATGGTCATTTTTACATAAATACATTATTTTGCCCTGTATAAACGTTTCTGGATTAATTTCCTGTTTTGGTTTACATTATTTCCAAATTATTTTCAATGGCATTAAAAGACTGATGCTATGTCTCCCCCTACTGTTCAACTTTTACTACAACTTTCTTTTACCAAATAACTCACAGGTGCATTGTTATTAAATACGGATCCTGTCATATTACTAGGAGGTAGTACCACAGGAGATTCATCATGCTGCAGACACGGAGGTCTCGCTCTTACAGCATGAGAAGACCATGTTTATCTCTTAGTCTACAACTTTGCTTCCAGTTCTTAAATCCTCCATCATTATACATCCATTTCCTTCAATATTCATCATCAGCTATTTATATAGTGCCCCTAATTGTGCAGCACTATACAGAGTACTCACATCAGTCCCTGCCCCATTGGAGCTTAGTCTTAATTCCCTAACATACACACACACACAGATCGAGAGAGACTAAGGTCAATTTAATAACAGCAAATTAACCTACTAGTATGTTTTTGGGAGTGTGGGATGGAACCAGAACACCTGTAGGAAAACCACACAAACACCGGGAGAACATACAAACTCCGCACAGATAAGGCCATGTTTGGGAATTGAACTCGTGACCCCAGTGCTGTGAGGCAGAAGTGCTAACCACTAAGCCACCATGCTGCCCATATTATAATTTAATTCTTTTCACCCCATGCTAAATGTATGACACTGTTGGAGAAATGCAAAATATTTTTTACCTGTACACTTCAATGTGAACTAGCAAATGTTAGAATAAAAAGGTGAAATGTAAACTAAAAGCAAACAAAAAAAAGTACAAATAAAAACCCAAATATTAAGATTACAATATCAAAGGAAAGTACGAAAACACCAAAAATATTGACAGAATAGCAGAAAGTCTGTCAAGCTGGGTAAATCTTTCCCTAATCAATAATGTCAGAAGACTAAGCAATTATTTATGATCAGAGATCGATATCCTCTTGGGTGAGACATTGCTTCCAGGGACAGGCAGCAAAACCCCTGTGATCAAGTTTAAAATAGAGGTAGCAGAATAAAAGTAGGGGTATAGTCGATCAGGTAATTCATTTCATTAAAAAGGGGGGGTGGGGGGAGTTTTATGGAGATATTTTTGTCTATTTTTTTCTCCCCATGTATAAATTCGATAAATTTAAATATATATACACTTTATCATATTACTAAAGGAAAGCTATACATGTTCTAAATAGCAACAACAATAAAATCTGCTAAAGTAAAAATTAAAATGGATATGATCGGTAAGGACGATGCAACAAAGATGCAAAAAATGGTGGGGCCTCCTAAAGTGCAAATTTAGTCATCCCTATAAATCTATCAATAAAAATGATACAACTATTTTTTGTATCTGTATTGTGATATGCTTTACTGGGTGTTTATTTTACATCTATTTCACCTTTTAACTACAGCAGTGATGATAAATTTGCCCTCAATATATACGCACATGCAGTAATCAGTAACAGATACATTCTGGGAGACCAACATGTTCTACCTATACTACTTCACCCATGGAGGTGTGAAACACCTGCAGTGCTGTATGAGGGTGGAGGATCAGGCAAGACTGAAAATAACTTTTGCTAGGTTACAATTTTCTTCCATAAAAAGGGCCCATTCATAACCTCCAATACGACTGCTTCCATCAAGTACAAAATGTTCTTCTCCCAAATTACCCACTTAATTTACTATTGCTGTTATCTGGGCTGAATTAATCATTTTTATAAAAACACAACTCACATCAATTAATAAATGTCAAAAGTAAATTTTAAAGAACCACAAAATTGAAAAAAGATAAGAACCATGGAGTTAAAATACATTATTCAGTGATAATCTGATATTGCACTGACTTATACATAAAATACATACACACACACACACAGGATTTTGGCACTTAAACAGTCTGAATAAAAAAAATGAATGTATAGCTTTAAACTATGCACGTTAAAACATTTACAACTACTTCACGTATATTTAGAAAATCCAGATTTAGGCTAAATTCGTGAATCTGTGTTTTTAATTTCTTCTTATACAGGTGTATGAGATGCCTTTAGTAAAATAAAAATATAAAAAACAAAGTATCATCCTATGGAGGTGCTCCAAGATTCCACATAGAATGATACAAGGATGATCACACAACTGCATAGGGCCTCAGGAGACGTGTTGTCTATACACACCTTCATATTTTTTGCAAAATTCCTTTATTTCCCTAGACATCTCTCCAATATATATATTAGTTTTCACATTTTTATTTTAAAATAAAATCTCTCACTAAAAGCAGATTCTCATTTACCACATTTTACGCACTGGCACACCTAATAAACTCCATTACTGAAGCTGCTTTTTTGTCTGTGTCTTTATTCAACTTGATTTATTTCTTAAAGAACCATTAATCCTACAATTCAAGTTTTCTTAAAAAGACAATTCCACTTTTAACTTTTAGAAATTGTACCCGCCAGCTTACTTAGATGTTTGGTGTTAGACATTTGTGCTTTCTCTGTGCTTCATATGGGAGGCCTGAAATGCAGAATAGGCCACACTGTGTTAGTCCCTCCTCCCCCCATCACATTATTACACCACTTCAGCAGTCTGAACTAATGACAAGTTCTGGCTTCATCAGTAAACACTGTATACATTTCAGATGTCATTCTGCCACTCATCTGACAGTTTTGGCACATGAATGATATCAAAGAGAATAGAATTGTTCAGATGAATATATCCCAAAATTTATGCTGACAAAATCAGGGAAACATAAGCAGAGTCTCTAACCCATGCAATTCGCTCCCCCAGTTCACAAACCCTGTCGCAGTTATTCAATAATGCCCACTATCTGACAAAGCACCCCAGTGATCTGTTGAAGTCCCACCCACTTCACTATAAGCCCCATCCTCTTCAAGGTCCAAAAATCTGGACTGTCTGCTGAAGTCTAGACTGTTTATGAGGATAAGTATCGGAAATACCTGTAAATCTGGTCGAGAGATGCAAACATATGTACTTCAATAGCATCATATCATATTATGTCATGTTGTGGCCGCCTATTATTATTATTATTATTAATATTTATTTATAAGGCGCTACAAGGCATCCGCAGCGCCGTACAGAGACAAACAAAATCACAATACAATGGGAGACAGCACAGTACAGTAAACACAGCAACTCAGTACGCTCAATGCACAGCTAGAGAGGGCGGGGAAAGGGGAGGGAGGATCCGAAAACGACGGGGCCCAAGAAGGGGGGCGCGGAAGACAGGGAGACCCCCCAGGGGGGAGGAGGGAGCGAAAGTGGACGTGGGGTGGAGGACCTTTGAGGAGGAGGGCTAAGTAGCTGGAGAGCAGAGTTAGAAGTGGTGGAAACAGGAGGAGAGATGGCCCTGCTCAGAGGAGCGTACAATCTAAGGGGAGGGGTGGACAGACAGAGAGACGCAGGGGAGAGAGGGAGAGTAGGGGGACAGAGGCAGAAGATAAGGTAGGAAGTTAAGTGGGAGACAGAAAGGCTTTAAGAAAAAGGTGGGTTTTTAGGGCCCGTTTGAAGCTGGACAGATTAGGGGAAGTTCTGATGGAGGGAGGGAGCTTGTTCCAGTGGAGGGGGGCAGCGCGGGCGAAGTCTTGGATACGCGCGTGGGAGGAGGTGATCAGGGGGGAAGAGAGGCGACGGTCAGAGGCAGAACGGAGAGGGCGGGATGGAGCATGAATAGAGAGGAGGGTGAAAATGTAGGGCGCAGTGGAGTTGGCGAGGGCCTTGTAGGTGAGTGTGAGGAGCTTAAAGAGGATTCTGAAGGGGAATGGGAGCCAGTGAAGGGCTAGGTAGAGGGGGGAGACAAAAGAGGAGCGGCGAGAGAGGAAAATAAGCCTAGCTGCAGCGTTAAGGACGGATCGAAGGGGATCGAGATGAGAGTGGGGGAGGCCAGTGAGGAGGAGGTTGCAGTAGTCCAGGCGGGAGATGATCAGAGAGTGGATAAGGCATTTGGTGGCATCTTGGGAGAGGAAGGGCCGGATGCGAGCGATGTTGCGCAGCTGGAAGCGGCAGGATTTAGCAAGAGAGAGGATGTGGGGGCCAAAGGAGAGAGAGGAGTCGAGGATGACACCAAGGCAGCGAAGTTGGGGGACAGGCGAGATAGAGGTATTGTCGACAGTGATGGAGAGGTCAGAAGGGGATGGGGTATGAGAGGGAGGAAAAACTATGAGCTCAGTTTTGGCAAGGTTAAGTTTGAGGAATCGAGAGGACATCCAGGAGGAGATGGCAGAGAGGCAGGCGGACACCCTAGAGAGGAGGGAGGGAGAGAGATCAGGAGAGGAGAGGTATAGTTGAGTGTCGTCAGCGTAAAGGTGGTAGCTGAAGCCGAAGGAGCTGATGAGTTCACCCAGGGAGGAGGTGTATAGAGAGAAGAGTAAGGGTCCCAGAACAGAGCCCTGAGGGACCCCAACTGGAAGGGTGGATGGGGGGGAGAGAGACCCAGTGGTGGTGACAGAGAAGGAACGGTGAGTAAGGTAAGAGGTGAACCAGGACAGGACTGGGCCGGAGAGGCCGAAAGACTGGAGGGTGTGAAGGAGGAGGGGGTGGTCAACGGTGTCAAAGGCTGCAGAGAGGTCAAGGAGGATGAGAAGGGAGAAGTGGCCCCTGGCTTTTGCAGAGAGGAGGTCATTGGTGACTTTAGCCAGGGCAGTTTCAGTGGAGTGGAGGGGGCGGAAACCAGACTGGAGAGGATCAAGGAGGGAGTATTCAGAAAGGTAGGAGGTGAGACGGCTGCAGACGAGCCTCTCAAGAATTTTGGAGGCAAAAGGGAGAAGAGATATGGGGCGATAGTTCGAGAGAGAAGTGGGGTCGAGATTAGGTTTCTTAAGAATGGGGGATACGAGAGCATGTTTGAAGGAGGAGGGGAAGATGCCAGTGGAGAGGGAGAGATTAAAGAGGTGAGCGAGGTGGGAGCAGGTGGTGGGGGAAAGGGAGCGAAGAAGGTGGGAGGTGATGGGATCCAGGGGGCAGGTAGTGGGGGGGGAGGATAAAATGAGAGAGTGGACTTCCTCGCCGGTGGTGGGACGGAAGGAGTGGAGGGGAAGGTGGTTGGGGGGGAGGACAGAAGAGTGGGAGGGGTGGAAGAGAGAGTGGAGGAGGAGATTTCAAGTCGGATGGCCTCGATTTTAGAGGAGAAGAAGGAGGCGAAATCAGAGGCAGTCAGGGAGGAGGGGGTGGGGGGAGGGGAGGGGGCCAGGAGAGTGCTGAAGGTGGCAAAGAGGCGGCGGGGGTTAGAGGACTGGGAAGAGATGAGGGATTTAAAGAAAGATTGTTTAGCGAGTGAGAGGGCAGAGCTGTAGGATGAAAGGATGAATTTAAAGTGGAGGAAGTCAGCCAGGGAGCGGGATTTTCTCCAGTGACGTTCGGCGGAACGGGAGCATTTTTGGAGGAAGCGGGTAAATTTGGAGTGCCAGGGTTGGGGTTTGGAGCAGCGGGGGTGGACGGAGTGGGCAGGGGCGACCGCGTCCAGAGCGGAGGTGAGGGTGTGATTGTAGAGGGAGACCGCCTGGTTGGGGCAGGCCTGGGAGGAAAGGGGAGAAAGGAGGGTATCGAGAGAGGAGGACAGAGAGGCAGGTTCAAGAGCATCGAGGTTGCGTATGGACAGAGTAGGTTTGGGCAGGGGGGGGGAGCAGGAGAAGAGGAGAGAGAGAAGGAGAGGAGATGGTGGTCGGATAGAGGAAAGGGAGAGATGGAGAAGTCAGAGAGATTACATAGGTAGGAGAAGACAAGATCAAGGGAGTGACCAAGGCAGTGGGTAGAGGAGGAGGTCCATTGGGTGAGACCAAGGGAGGAAGAGAGGGTGAGCAGTTTGCTGGAAGCAGGGTAGGTGGGGTTGTCGATGGGGATATTAAAGTCACCGAGAATGATCGAGGGGAGATCGGAGGAGAGGTAGTGAGGAAGCCAGCTAGCAAAGTTGTCAAGGAAGAGGGAGGTGGGGCCAGGGGGGCGGTAGATGACAGTGACGCGGAGATGGATGGGGTAGAAGAGGCGGATGGAGTGAGCTTCAAAAGAGGAGAAGGAGAGGGAGGGTTCAGGGGGAATGACACGAAAAGTACAGGTGGAGGAGAGGAGGAGGCCAACTCCACCGCCAGGGCGGGCACCAGGCCTGGCGGAGTGGGTGAAGGAGAGGCCACCATAGGAGAGGGCAGCGGGGGAAGTAGTATCAGAATCGGAGAGCCAGGTTTCAGTAACGGCAAGAAGGTTAAAGGAGTTGGATAGAAAGAGGTCGTGGATAGCAGTCAGCTTGTTGCGGACGGATCTGGCATTCCAGAGGGCACAGAAGAAAGGGGGAGAGGAGAGGGGGGAAATGGGGATGAGGTTAGCAAGATGAGCAGCGCGCGGGGGATGGCGGGGAGGAACGGGAGAGGTAGGGCGGGGGGAGAGTATGGGTATGGAGTGAGAGCGGGGAGGCATAGTAGGGAGAGAGAGTAACAGAACAGTGAGATAGTGGGGACAGTGAAAAACAGGTAAGAACAAAGGCAGGAAGACAATGAAAAGGTGGAAGATAATAACGAATTAGGGCGTGGAGGGCATGGAAAAACAGTACAGTGAGATAATAAGGACAATGAAGACAGGTAAGAATGATAGCAGAACAGTAAGATAATAAGGACAGCGGATAACAGGTAAGAATAAGCAGGGAGACAATAGCAAGATGGAGGACAATAACCAAATAGGGCGTGGAAGGCAAAGAATAATAGAAGGAGAGGTAATAAGGACAATGGAAATAGGCAAGAATAATAACAGGTAAAACTAGTTGCTGGTAAATATAAAATCAGGAAAAACAAGATAAAGGCATATAAATAGTAGAATAATAACAGGTAAAAAGTAGAAACTTGTAAATGTACAATCAGGAAAAACAAAATAATGGCATATAAAATAATGTTTTATATGCAGTTGATGCAGTTAAGCCAGGGATTCAGCAGGAGAAGGGTTAACTGACAAGCCGGGTCGGTACACAGTAGATCAGTTGCTGCAGATAAGCCAGGGATTCAGCAGGAGAAGGGTTAATTGCCAAGCCGGGTCGGTACACAGTAGATCAGTTGGTGCAGATAAGCCAGGGATTCAGCAGGAGAAGGGTTAATTGACAAGCCGGGTCGGTACACAGTAGATCAGTTGATGCAGATAAGCCAGGGATTCAGCAGGAGAAGGGTTAATTGACAAGCCGGGTCGGTACACAGTAGATCAGTTGGTGCAGATAAGCCAGGGACTCAGCAGGAGAAGGGTTAATTGACAAGCCGGGTCGGTACACAGTAGATCAGTTGATGTAGATAAGCCAGGGATTCAGCAGGAGAAGGGTTAACTGACAAGCCGGGTCGGTACACAATAGATCAGTTGATGCAGATAAGCCAGGGATTCAGCAGGAGAAGGGTTAATTGACAAGCCGGGTCGGTACACAGTAGATCAGTTGATACAGGTAAGCCAGGGACTCAGCAGGAGAAGGGTTAATTGACAAGCCGGGTTGGTACACAGTAGATCAGTTGATGTAGATAAGCCAGGGATTCAGCAGGAGAAGGGTTAACTGAAAAGCCGGGTCGGTACACAGTAGATCAGTTGATGCAGATAAGCCAGGGATTCAGCAGGAGAAGGGTTAACTGACAAGCCGGGTCGGTATACAGTAGATCAGTTGGTGCAGATAAGCCAGGGATTCAGCAGGAGAAGGGTTAATTGACAAGCCGGGTCGGTACACAGTAGATCAGTTGATACAGATAAGCCAGGGACTCAGCAGGAGAAGGGTTAATTGATAAGCCGGGTCGGTACACAGTAGATCAGTTGGTGCAGATAAGCCAGGGATTCAGCAGGAGAAGGGTTAACTGACAAGCCGGGTCGGTATACAGTAGATCAGTTGATGCAGATAAGCCAGGGATTCAGCAGGAGAAGGGTTAACTGACAAGCCGGGTCGGTACACAGTAGATCAGTTGGTGCAGATAAGCCAGGGATTCAGCAGGAGAAGGGCCAACTGACAAGCCGGGTCGGTACACAGTAGGTCAGTTGATGCAGATAAGCCAGGGATAGATGGTATGGCCTTGTCCTTGGAGTGATGATGACACTCCTTTGTACCCCCACAATAATTTCCCACTGTCTTCACAAGTTTTTAGATGTTTTATAATTGTGGACAGATAATTGTGTGGGAGGAAAGACACAGAGCTGATCTAACGTGCAGCCTTCTACAACTGCCGCCCGCATGCCAATTTTGCAAAAAAATGCCCGCCTATTTCTTTTTTGTGATTGTCATTATAATTACTGCAGGAAAAAAGATGATTCTCTATAGAACACAGTGAACTTTAGTAGGATGCTTGTATTTCATTATATTTTATATGGATAACGCACCTTTTGCATTTATTTATTACACTGTGTTGACAAATATTTTCTGCATTAGCCTTCATTACATTTTTAAAATCTAAAGAAATAGGGTGATGTGAATAGCAAATTTAATATTAATGTTATAAGGCCACATTCCCTAGTCTATCATTACGTGTTGTAGCACAATCAGGGGAACAGGTATCATCTCCTGGGTGAACAGCAGCAGTAAGACACATGAGTCTAGGAGTTTCTGGATTACAGCCACTGCCAGTTTATTCACTAGCTTGAAAACAGGAACAAAACATAAATAAAATCCTAGCCGCCTGGCTTCTAGCTAATACATTTATGGAGACCCTCTCTCATGTGTAGGACCTTATGTCCCACACACAAGCCAAACCACATGTAACTGTTGCTCCCTGCAGCAGTGTGTCTCAGGAGGCAGCTCACCTCTCCCAAGTCTGAGACCATGGCTGCATACCCCAGCTGCCTTATCACAGGCACCACCCAGGTGCATCTCTTGATTTGTCTGTTTAACCCACAAATGACAGGAACCTGGGTCTTATGTACCTGCCTCTTATCACTAGCCCAGAGTTTCTGTCACATAGTATACACATGTATTGATACAGATTTGTAGTTGGACACATCTGCAGATACATGTGACACCGCATTCACATTAGGTAAATTTTTTGGCCAAAAGAAAAAATCTTTATGCGAACGTTCAGAGTGCAAAATGCATCAAAAGTCTTAATGAGCTTCTAAATGTATTCTGTACATTTCCTTTTGAAATAAACTAGAATGGTCGGTTCAATTCTACTCATTTTTAGAATGTAATGATAGTTGGCTTTAATGAAACAGTCTAAAGTCAAAAATAAACAAACAATAAACATATTAAATGAATATATATTTTTTTCCCCGTTATATGTCTTCCGCTAACATGGTACAAATCCCTAGACATGGCAACATTTTAAATGTTTTGCAACGGATAATGTAATGTACACCTTTTCTAAAAAAAAAAAATCTCTTTTGACCCTATGATGCTTTGTATTTATTCCTCCCATTGTTCTGTTTTTGGGGCTGATACATAGATAAACTCAGCAAGTAAATCCACATATAGTTAAGAGTAATCTTTATTCTATAAAATATATAAATTTTATTAAGTGAGCAATGTAAATAATTCATAACTGGAATTACATGATAGAAGATGACTCTGGCAGGTGGTTTTATCATGAAGTGCTGAAAGATGGAATCCAGCATTACTGATAGAGGATTGTGAGAAGAGGACTGTGCCAATACATGGTCTTCAGCGAAAAATAGAGTACAGACTAGTGGGACACTGCACGCATTACACATTGATGGAATTCTGCATTATTGGATAGGCAGACAGTAATGACAGATAATATATAGCATGATGAGGGAGGCAGAAAGTGCTGACTGATGGATGTTGGTACAAATTAAGTGATAAGCAGTGTTGACTGATGACTATTCAGCATGATTAGAGAGGCAAACAACACTGATGGATCCCATTACATTTTCTGTTGCTGGTCTTCCCAACAATATTGAAGCAGAACAGGCAATAAGAATAATACCTAGACATTAGATCAGAATGGAGGCACATAGAGATATTAGTCTTCATATGAAAAACAAGAGCTTGGTGATATACTGACATACTGGTCCTCTGTTATATTTTTCATTGTATATACAGTAGATGTTTAGGTTATAAAATAGGTGTGGAAAATAGGAGGAAAAAGGCATTTTCTTCTAATACTTTATCATTACAGGATACCCAATTATACATCACTTTAGCGCTTGCTTGGTGGTACAGTATCTGGCTGCATTGGCACATTGTGACAGCTTACTGCCCATGTAGGGCACACAAACTGGATGTCAAAGAGCGTCTAATCCTAGTTGTTAATTGGGTCCTTGAAAGCTTCGCTAGGCAGCACAGGCATTTGGTGTCTTACATGTAGATCCATGGCATCTTTGTGCAGTGTGAGTGGTGATGGTATACTTACGGTCTTTATTTCACCCCAGGTTATAGCAGAGAAGGGATGTTCTCTTACATTGTCAACTACTCCGAGCCGGAGGGCCTCTTCTTTGCACAGGAGCTTTAATAAAATGTGCTCCTTTACAGGGTCAGTTAAACCTTGGTATGTTGGTTCCTGTTCAATGACCATTGTCTCTATTTCAGAAACTGACTCTCCAGGGGAAGGGTGTTCTCCTATGATTAGTATATACAGAATAGGTTATAAGGGGGGAAGAGAGGCGACGGTCAGAGGCAGAACGGAGAGGGCGGGATGGAGCATGAATAGAGAGGAGGGAGGAGATGTAGGGCGCAGTGGAGTTGGCGAGGGCCTTGTAGGCGAGTGTGAGGAGCTTAAAGAGGATTCTGAAGGGGAATGGGAGCCAGTGAAGGGCTAGGTAGAGGGGGGAGACAAAAGAGGAGCGGCAAGAAAGGAAAATAAGCATAGCGGCAGCGTTAAGAACAGATCGAAGGGGAGCGAGATGAGAGCGGGGGAGGCCAGTGAGGAGGAGGTTGCACGAGTCCAGGTGGGAGATGATCAGAGTGGATAAGGCATTTGGTGGCATCTTGGGAGAGTAAGGGCCGGATGAGAGCGATGTTACGCAGCTGGAAGCGGCAGGATTTAGCAAGAGAGAGGCTGTGGGGGCCAAAGGAGAGAGAGGAGTCGAGGATGACACCAAGGCAGCAAAGTTGGGGGACAGGGGAGATAGAGATAGATACATTCATTTGTAATTGGTTTAAGCAACCTTTCTTTGAGCTCAAACCATTTCTGCATGTTAAGCATGTGATCCTTGCTTGTTTCATGTTCCTTTCAATGTGAGTTAAGATGTCTCCTGTCAAAATACCCAGAACTTATTTTGTGTGTCTGTAACACACCATTCAAAGCCATCATCATCATCATCATTTATTTACAACAGAAGATTAGAAATTAAAAAAAGATAAGCAACCCGTGTCTGTAGTTTTCCATGGTAGAATTTTTCTGAATGTGTTTTGCCACTTGTATGTGGCTTCCATGGTGGGTGCTTTGCAAGTAGTGGTGTGGGAGTAGCAGTAACACAAAGCATGCACAGAGCCAGTGAGGACTCTTAATGGGGGAAAAAAGCTGTGTACTGTCACGGTCAAAGCTGTGGATCGCTATATGGAGTCTCTTGATGTCCTGTTAATCAATGTGAGGTGTAATGTTACACTGGAGCCAGGTGTCCAAAACTTTTATCTGTGAGGTGATTCCAGGCACAAAAAAATATTAGAAGCTAGTAGAAGTGGAGGAATTGTTATAACAGTAGATAAAATCAAACGAATGTAACTAGTGACTCTGACCAATATGCAGGTAAGCCAGGGGTAGAGAAAGGTGGAACAAATATATATGCAATTATAGGAGGAAGGGGAGAAGAAAATCTAAAATGGAAAGAGGAATAGGGAACACAAAAAAAGTAATTAAAAAAATAGATTCCACAGTGTTTGGGCGGCAGGCTTTGTATGGTTTGCTGGGGCTGCTCAGCTGCCCATATTCATCAGGTCCAGTTTAAAGGGGGAGCCCCAGCAGTAAGTATTCAGCGACAGGCAGCCACGCGGTCTCTAATTGCAGACTGTGGGCAGCTGTGCTCTTAGTCTTGTGAAATGAGGTAATCATTATCTTATGGGCCCATCGGCTTTCCCGCTCACTCTGCAGGACTCTTCCTCACTGACTGACATCTGCAACACTGCTGTCAGCAGCACAGGTGTACAGGGGGTCAGGGGTGCTTGATATGGCCGGGGAAGCTAATGTCTCAGGTTCTTAAAGGATGAAAGAACCTCCTTGGTGTAAGATGACTACTTACTGAAAGGACGAAATCTCATCCACTATTTACTTTGATTATTGCTGCAACATGGTCTTTACAATTTGGAGGGCTTGTCACGATAATACATATTTCTGCTTAGATTTTGTGGGAGGAAAGCTAAGAAAAATTACTATGCATGCTTAAAATACTTTATCCTCTATAAACTCTTTAAAATTCACCATAAGGTACAGAAGGTCTACAGACTTAAAGTCGCGGTCGACTTTAGTACTAGAAAGAGGACTAACCTTTCATGGAGTTTAGAGTAGTAGTTACTAAATTAATTTACTATCTTTTGTGGGTCATATATTGTCATCAGGGAGAGTTTTGTATGTTTGTGGATGTAGTTGAGTTTTTATTTTTTTGGCTTTCTGGTAAAATCTTTTTTGAGGTCAATGGGAATGTCTCAGCTTCATTTGTTGGGTACAGAACATGATGAACTCTAGATGAGCACCATTGACTTATTGACAAGCTCTGTTGTGGGGAATTTTTTTTAAAAGTCCTTTTCCAGGTTCTCCAGTATTGCCACTTGATCATTCTCATCTCCTTTCTGATAAGAAGCTATGAAACTTATATAGCTTCTTATGACAGGCCTTTGGGCCATCCAAGGAAGAATAGGAGAGTTAATAGTTTGCTTTCAACTCAAAATAATCTCACACAGCTGATTGTATTTGTGTTCTCTGAATGGTCTTCTCATTTTAACATATATGTAATGAGCCATGAGATAGGAATGATCAGAGAAAATTAGGGATACCAAAGAATAACCTGAGCAAGGCGTCATGAGAATAGAAACCTTATTAATGCTTGACAGAAGGTTCAAAGGAATAACATATGACCTATAAGTGACAAGCTGTTACCTTGTACTGAAAAAAATGTTAAGCTTGAGTAACTATCAAGCTGGCACCACACATCCAAAAGGCTATGAGGGAGAAGGTCCTGAAGTTTGAGCACAGTGGTTTGAGAGTAAAATAATTCCAGGATCCAACCAGTCTAGATTCAAGCACCAATCATCTTCACAATCCTTGGTTCATCAAAAGTGTTAGTGAGTGACCAGGGTGACCTC
Organism: Mixophyes fleayi; assembly: GCF_038048845.1. Classification (NCBI taxonomy): domain Eukaryota; kingdom Metazoa; phylum Chordata; class Amphibia; order Anura; family Limnodynastidae; genus Mixophyes; species Mixophyes fleayi. The sequence goes on from NC_134407.1 coordinate 49,740,164, forward strand.
AGAGTCTTAGAGATGACAAACAAGAAGGCTAAACCTGCCTCCTGGATCAGTAACTTCTAGTCAATATTCAGTGCAAACAAGGTATAAAAGACATCATTCCCCCTCCCACTTTTTCTATTTGAAGTAAAATTTATACACCTGTAGATAAGAGAAAAACAGAAAGTTAGGGGCAGTATTAGTGGCATGTCTCCCGAATACTGTCTCATGTCTCCTGCTGTCTCTCGCCAGTCTCATATTGGGTGTTCCAGCGCTTTCTAAAACTCAATATTTGGAAGACTGAATTATTAGTCCTCACCTACTCCCTCTTTTTCTGTTGAAAGCTCTACCCTCTTTTGTCTCTCTCTCAAATCCGCTGCCTAGGAGTCATCCTTGACTTCTCCCTCTCCTTCAAATCTCACATTCAGTCCTTCTCGAATCCTGCTGCCTCCACTTTCAGAATATACCTAAGATCCGGCCCTTTCTCACCATGGAAGCAAAACTCTTATTCACTCCCTTATAATCTTTTCCCTTGATTACAGCAGCCTCGTCTTGGGCCTTTTCAACTTCCACCTTTCCCCTCTCAAGTCTATCCACAACATCTCCAACCTCATCTCTACCCACACACCTAGTTGCACCCTCCACTCTTCCAACGACCACTGCCACACTGATTATCACGTCCCACTCCCGTCTCAACTATGCCCGAGCTGCTCCCCACCCAAGGAATGATCTCTCACCCCCTATAAGATTATTATCTACTCTTCAAGGTATCAAGCGTGCCCTTAAATCTCATTTCTTTTTATGTATGCGTCCGCATGGTTGTGGAGACTGGATAAAAAATGTCTGGGGAAAAATTGCCTCTCCCCCACTCCCACCCAGCAGACTGCCTTCCAGTGGGATGCCACAGAGCCTCGTTCCCTGTGCCCTCCTCCTCACTGACCGATGGGCGTGATATTCATCATCACGTCCAACACTGTCAGTAAGGAGCTGCGCCAAGAGGAACAGCTGACAGAAAAGAGGACAGATCAAATAAAACCTTCGGAAGATAAGTAGAATAAAATGGTGTGATGAGAGGGGCAGTGTGAGGAAGGGGGCAGACATATCGGTCATGTGTTTCTCTTATTGTTGTGATTTTTAAACTATATTGTGTTTTTACTGAAAAAAAAGAAAGAAAAAAAAGAAAAGAACAAACCTGACCGGGGGGATTAATCGATAAACCATCCCCTCATAAAAGAAAAGTCTAGATCCGCCTCTGATCCGATGCCCATTATCTGCTGAATTCCTATGATCTACAGATAAGAGCATTTTAATCCAATCCCTAACTGTCCAGAAACTTGAGTCTGCCTACTAGCATACGGTCTTTATCAAACAAAACCCAAATCTTAGGGTGATATGTACACTTGTTTTAAAGTTATATGCCTTTAAATCTGCAATTTTTTTATCAAAAAAAAATGCTTAACATTTTTTTTAAATTGCATTTGTAGCTCATCTAATTGAGCTAGAGAGTTGGGCAAGGTCTCATTTTACACATCTTTTTATGGGCATATGATATATAAAACAGCTGTTTCAAAAACCCATATTTTTTACAAAATGTAAAAGTTCATACTGCTATTAATAAATCCCCAAAGTTTTATTTTGGGATAATCTGCTACAAGAGCTTACATTTTTGAGTGGTTCATGAAAATTGTATTTAGGGAGGCACTACATATCTGAGAAAATCAACAAAACAATATTTTTTTCCAGTTCACTTAATTAAAGGAATGAATGTTCCTCTTCATGTGTGTTTGGAGATGATAAAATGTTAAAGAGCAAATTTTTTGTTGAAAAATTGATTTTTTTAGACACATACTGCATACTCCAAAGACATTGCATTTAATTTTTTATATTGGAAAAAAAAGTAGTAATTGTGATTAGTGGTAATGTTATATGAAATAGCCTCACCTTGGTGAAAAGTATGTGATACAGGGCATAAAATCATTATATAAATGGCTATATTGTTAGGGGTTGTTTGCTAAGGTACAAATAAACAAATAAGCTAACATACTGCAACCAATGAGACATTGGCTATCATTCTGATATTTTTACCAGAGACTAAAATGAATGATTGCTATGAATTACTGCATGTTTGTGCATGGTTAGTAAATAACTACTGCTTTTTTGTTCATTATTCTGGGGAAATCTAACCAAAATGTTGTTCACTGTATGCAGCCACATTTCTCTGCTAACCCATCCCACACCACAAAATGAATTAATAAATAAACTGCCCTATTAGTAGGTAGGTATGCTATAATAATTTGTTTATCTATTTTACCTGTTAGCATATCATGCTTTTTAAAGAATAAATCAAAATAAATCATGTCCAATTTGTATTTCTCATAATATGTACATTGCATCATTGCTGCTCACAGTCAGTAAAGACTGACTTTAAAGAACTGATACAATCCAGTAAATACTAATAAGTATATATGCCATACTTGACTACTCTCCCAGGATATCCAGGAGAGTAGTAATTATAATACAACTTATATATTATATAGAATGCTCTATGTTCTGTGTGTTTAAGTTTAAAAAGATTTGCTTTTCTATTTGATATTACAACAGTAGAAAGATGCAAGTGATTATTCAATATACAATCAAACGGATGTACTCAATCACAATACACTATCGTGGACATATATAAAGACTGTTATATGGGATGTATTTGCTTTGACCTATAGCAATCAGACATTTGCTCTCATTTCTAATCTGTACTAGAACGGCTATGATTGGATTGGTTGCAGTTCCTGTACACCTGTTTTCAAAAATGCCCATGAGTACGCTTTCTGGACAACCTGGCCCAGAGGACCATTGGTAACCTTAAATAACTTCACACTGATATGCCTGTACAGTCTTAAATGTTACTACAGATTAAGTAGAGTATGTCCTGTGAAACATGTTAAGGCAGACCTGTCACCTACACAAAGCTGTACATTAAACAGATCTCTTAACAGACAACGTATAATTAAACATATATTTACATTAGCCTTTTTACATATCTGTATGAAGTTAGCCACATTCTAAACAGCTATAAATAAATGTAGTAATCATGAGATTGTGAACAGCCAATGCACTGGCAGAAAGCATGCTCAGTGGGTTCCTGAGAAACATCCTATGTGATCATGAAGCTGTCTGCTTTTAGTACATTCGCTCGGAATCTCAGTGCTGTAAGAACCTCTGATCACACCAACAGCTGATTTAAATACCCAGGCATCTCAAAATCACTGAAATCAATACATTTATCAGTGGGAAGAATAGAACAGGTGAATGGATGAACGATTTAGTAAATTTGTCTTGAAAACAACCAAAATAAACTAAGTGGTTTCAGATGCTCAAGCTCCAAACCTGTGTTAGAGATAGATAGATAGATAGATCGATAGACACACATTTACACACACACACACACACCTATCTATGTCAATCTTTTATGTAAATGGACACATTCATTTCAATATGGTTTCCATAGATGCAAGTGAAGTGAATGGGTGGTTTGAAATTGTAAAAAGAAAAAAAAAAAATTGTCTTTGGTGTCTTCCATTTATAGGCAAATGGCCTAGTCATAGATGATTCGGACATCTAGATACCATTCTGTATTTGTTTGGCGAAGTTCAAATGTTCATGTATTTTATTCATTAATTGTTTTTCCCCACCTCAAGAGAGAAAGTCTTTAGGTTGCAAATTAATTTGTTCTCACTTTGATAATGCTCAATATTAATAGTATACTAATATTTCACTAATGTAATTACAGATGGAGCTTTCAACATTCAGCATAATCACTCAATGGTTAACAAATTAATTAACCACTCAAATATATTTCTGAATAGCTATTGACGTGAACAAATAAAACAGAGTTAATACTGGGACCGTTGGACACATTTAAACACACAGAAAAAAAAAAATGATAAAAATGCAGGATCATTTGTAATACATCAGACACCTTATTCATGTTGTCAAGGAGGGCATTGTCCAAAAATGAATTTTGGATGCCAATTTAGACATCTTTGCACACGGCCAATCGTCATCAGTTGTGACTTAAAAGTTGCCGGATTGTCTATCATGTGCTTTGGAGGGCAAAAGTAAAATCGCTGGCAATGTGCAACTATACTAATGTCCCAAATTGTCATTTTTTGAAAAATGCCATTTTTTAGCATACTCAGCTTTCAATGGGCACCAAAAACATGTGGAATTTTAGCCAGAGAAACCCTATAAAAAACTGCCCACTTCCTCATTTTGTTTCAAAAAGTGTCTGAGGAGCTAGGTGACAGGAGAGGAGTGTTGTTAGAGAGTTGGTCAGCAGTGTTTTGGCAGTTAGTACATTTGAGACTGTTGAGAGTTATCTTGTTCTTTCTTGTACTCTTGTTCTTTGTCTGTTTGCATTATTGTATTCTGTCTTCTGCATCATGGGCCTTTACTGACCAATGCTCTTTCGATATGGCAAATTTTTTTTTTGGCCATTTTACTTTGGCTTGTCCAACGGTTTGTTAAACTAAAGCTACAAAATACATGGTGATTTGTATTTATAACATTGGAAAAATCAGGATAGCAATTTGTAATGTGGCTATTATCAAAATAGAGATTTGTGGGCCTTTTTGTCAATTTTGCCTTTTGAAAATCGACAATTTGATATTAGTTATTAAAAATGCTAGAAATCATTTTTTTTTTTTTACCACATCAACCATTGCAAAAGGTACCTCCAATTGTCACTTGGCTAGCAATGGAAGCTCTGTAAACAAACTTTTCTAGTTAATTTTAATGAACCCATCCATTGCCATTAACTTTTCACATGTAGCACACGCACGAAAATGAATGGGCACATTGTAATGCATGGGAGCTCATTAGATTTTGTAATCATCACTGTTGAATTAACAATTAGAGAATTGGGACAAATTATATTTTTACTGGCGATATAAATTTTTAACTAAAAAGAGATCGGAAACTGACCCTTAACAGATTAGCTCCCCCCCCCCCCCCCCCAAAGTATTCACAGGTCAAAGTGTTCCTTCATTTAATCTCCATACTTCCAAGGTCAACCTCAGTTGCGCACAGAATACACTACATGGGCAAAGGTATGTGGACACCCAATTATCACATCCATATGTGCTTGTGGAGCAGCACATTCCAAAAACATGGTCATCAAAACAGAGTTGGTGCCCCTTTCTGAACCAACAGCATCTTCCAGTCTTCTGGAAAGGCTTTCCACTAGATCTTGGAACATGGCTTCAGAGATGTGCATACATTCAGCCACAAGAGCATTAAGTTGGGCATTGATGTGTGTTAAGGGCTTGTTCGCAGCCAACATTCCAATTCATAGCAAAGGGTTAAGGTCAGTCCTCTGTGCAGGCCCGTCAAGTTCATGCAAACCAAACATGGGAGACCATTTTTTGATGATCCTTGCTTTGTACACAGGAGCATGGTCATGCTGAAATATGAAAGACCTTTCCTCAAACTGTAGCTACAAAGTTAGAATGTGATTGTATGCTGTAGCATTAAGATATTCACCGGAACTAAGGGGCCCAGGCCAAACCATGAAAAATAGCCACAAGGCGACTAGTCCTCTCCCTCCAAACTTTACAGTTGACAATACACATTCAGGTAGGAAGCATTCTTCCGGCATTCGCCAAACCCAGATTCTTCAGTAAGAATGTCAGATGGTGAAGCGTGATTAGTCACTCCAGAGAACGCGCTTCCACCGTTCATGGGTCCAACGGTGTGCTTTACACCACTCCAGTTAATGTTTGGCAATGCACATGGTAAGGCTTGTGTGTAGTTGCTCAGCCATGAAAACCCAATTCTTGAAGCTCCTGACAAATACTTCTATTGCCAACGTTGTTTCCAGAAGCTGTAAGGAACTCTGTAGTGAATAACAGGATAGACAATTGTTACTCACTACACACTCTAGAACTCAGCGGGCCAAGTCTATGAGCTTGTGTAGCCTCTCTCTTTGCGGCTGTGCTCGTCGGGGACAGCTCTAAAGGTCAGTGCCATGTTGAAAGTCACATAGCTCTTCTGTACAACCCATTCTACTACTGTTTGGATATGGAAAATGCTTGGCTATATGCACCTGTTGCCAATGGGTTTGGCTGAAATGGCCAAACACATTGATTAGAAGGGGTGAACACATACTTTTGGCCATGTAGTGTAGTTTCTATAGTAGAGAAACTATAAACCATAATATGACATCCCATATACTAACAACCACTTCAGCCATAAAAGAAAGCTTCACCTGCTTTTAAAAAAAAAAAAAAAAGACAAGACAAGAAAAGAAAAGAAAAACAGGATTGTGTGAGAGGACGGTGTAGAGCCACTGGAACTACAGAAAAATTTTCAACAAGACATGCAGAAAGCTTCCAGTAGCCACTTACAGGGGCAAGTGGCTGGATTGATGAAAGCAGTAATAAAAACAATAATAGAATAATTCAAAATTAGATGGAAATAGTAACTGGACTTGACAATAAATCTGTATACGGGCTTTAAGCTAGTTTAAAGCTGCAATGATTGTTGTAGAATCTAATTTCAAGCTATGATGGAAGATAACCAAGAAAAGTAAACCTAAAAATTAAACACTTTATGACACCTCCTTCTTTTAGTAATAAAACCCACCCCCCCCCCAACCTACTCTTCTGTGTCCAGCTCTGCCAGAGAAACACATAAAATTCCTGGCCCATGTTATGTACAACTGTGCGATCGGCCAACATTGTCTATTGCCTTCCACTCTACTGACCAGAGTGGGAACAATGAATAGCGGAACTGTGATGCTAGAGGAAGCCTCTGATAGAGTACTGTAACTATACAGTACAACAGAGATGTGGAAGTGTGTGGCTCCTATGACAATGTTATGTGTTTCATTACCAAAAAAACAACATTATCCTGGAGTTCTCCTATTAATATATACACAAGAAAAATAAGATCTTTTCAGTAACCACTAGAGGTCACTACTGGACAGAAATATGATTTGCTCAATCATGACAAGTAATTATTATCAGCCACAATAATAAAACTTTAAAACATTTACATTTAAAAAGTGCATAGTGGTTTTAAATGAAATCATTGCTGCATCTTGTTCTCTGTGCAAACGCTTATTTCAAGTTTGAGGGTGAGGGGTATTTATAGCTGAATCACTTATAAATAACACTGCAATAACATATTTAAATTATCAACACAGTGTGCCAATTTATATAGTAGAAAAATGTACTGATTCTTGATACTGTGTATTAGAAATGTACTTATTTTATTATATTGGGTTAAATTTCTGTATAGGAAATGCATTAATTTCTGAGGTATTGATTAGTAACTTCTGAGACAGGAAGGATGTCATGATTGGATTTGTATAACTTTTCTAAAGAAAGTCCCTCATGTTAATTAGACCTTTTCATCTCGGTGGCCAACACGTCTGTTCAGCCTGTATACACAGCAGGGGGTCCGCGGCCTCTTGGTTTGTGTGGCTTGTATCCTGGATCTCATATCCTGTCGAATAATGCACACAGAAGGTTTTGGGATATAGCAGCTTAGTGTAAATTTTGTTAACTTTGCATTGCATTTAAATCCATGTTTTGGGGAAACATATTGCGTCCTGATACTAAAAATAACTCAGACTTTTTTGGGCCAGCAAAGAGATCGGGGGCTGGCTTACCCCCTGCTAGACTGTGTCCAAAACTGTATAAAACAGCACTGGTTTGTACTGAAATGTATCATTATTGTACCCATCTATACTTCTGGAAAGATTGCTAGTACCACAGACTGGCGTGTGAACTGTCATTGTTAGGACTACTTGAGCTAATAAACCATCTTTTGCTTCAAGAACCTGCTTTGACGACTACTTACCCTGCTGTAAATTCCTGTGACCTACAGATCAGACCGAAATCGAATCCGTTGTCAGGTTGTTCTGAGGTGGACCCAGCATTCCAGTACCAACGTTTTGCGAACTACCTGCAACTCTGGCCAGTGTGATAGACCAGGCAGGAACCATCCACAGCAACCCTGATCTGAAGGCAAGAGGTCAGGTATACCAGCCCAGGTGTACCAGAAATGGGGTACACTAGCAGCGACAGTTACCCAGAAAGAACACGGTTCTGGTGCCATTAAGGAGTCCAGTGGTGGTAGCATTATAAGCCCCTCCTACTACGGAGAGGGCACAATTGGGATAAAGAAAGGGAACGGTGGCAAAGTAAACCCAGCGGGTTCCTAGCAACAATAGACCAGGTGGCATAGGCAGTCCATCCTGTCACAATATATATATATTTTATTATTACACATACACATTATTGTTGGTTAAACGCTGCAATTGGCCTTAAATTCCAGCATGTTTGGGTCAAAAAAAGAAAAAGTTCACAATGCCCACTAATGAATGAAACAGAGGATCTTCATCAGGCATGGTTGTAAAGTTGGTCAGAAGATGACCGTTACTGACCTGTATGTGCGTTCTGGAATTTATTTATTTTTGATTTATTTTTTTACATATTGATGGAGGTGTTGTACATAAATCCAAATATGAATCAATTATCTCTCAGCAAAACATGCAGTCAATATAAGTCCGGTGAATGCAGTCTCTCAAGGACTAAACATTAGTTCATACCAGCATCCCAAAGATGATTTGAATGGATAGTGAAGCCTATCTTCTCTCTTAAATATAAATTTAGATGTCCCTTGTGTTACATGACTCATTTTGAAAGTGTTCTGTGATGAATTACATAACAGGGAGTGAAGGTAAATCACATCTGGGAGTCATTTCTGTTGAGGTCAACGGAAGAATATCTTCTCTGGCTCCTGGGATTTGATTCATTCGTTTTGAATTCTGCATTCTATTGTCCGAGAGATAGAGAGAGAGACAGAGATAGAGGGCTAAAGAGATAATATATGCTTCCAATACAGTTCCCGTATACAGACAAATGTGTCACAGCAATGACACTTAAAATGATGTGAAGGTATATTGAAATCTTGAAAACTGACCTGACTACACTGCATACATCTCCTCAACCTTTTGGCTGTGAAAAGAATTATGGTCTGGTATAATTCTACTATAGTTTTCACTGTAAATTATTAATAGTGTCTACTGCTAATTTGAATGCAGATTACTTTATACAAAAGGCAGTTTAATAATTTAGTGCCACTATCACACAAATGTCAAACGAGAGTATGAATTTGAGCCACTTAACTCCTGCAGTGTGAAATAAAAGTGAAAACAGAGCAAAGTATTAAGCATCACATTAAAATAATCATTATAAGCCACTTACCAATGCCAATTTGATAAACCATTTGGCATAAATCTACATGTATATAGAATGCACATTGCTTTAGCAGACACCATACAGGTTTTGAGGGAACTAATGCCCATCACTACCACGCTCACCAATCATTTATTATATATGTGAGTATGCATCAGGCTATACATACTTCATTTAAATACTACTTTGTTTCTCCTGATACAGCAAAACTTAGAACAATGAAATAAAACAATATGGTTAGATGAGGAATACATTTGCTTTCACTGGTTCTGCACTGCATTCCACACCAGAACATGTTGTGCACAAGGGGGGGCTAAGTGGTTAGCACTTCTGCCTCACAGCACTGGGGTCATGAATTCAATTCCCAAACATGGCCTTATCTGTGTGGAGTTTGTATGTTCTCCCCATGTTTGCGTGGGTTTCCTCCGGGTGCTCCGGTTTCCTCCCACACTCCAAATACATATTAGTAGGTTTATTGGCTGCTATCAAATTGACCCTAGTCTCTCTCTCTATGTCTGTCTGTGTGTGTGTTAGGAAATTTAGACTGTAAGCTCCAATGAGGCAGGGACTGATGTGAATGAGTTCTCTGTACAGCGCTGCAGAATTAGTGGCGCTATATAAATAAATGGTGATGATGATGAAGGGGTAAAGCTTGTTTTGTGGGCACCTCCACAGACCAGGGCAGGATTTACCACTAGGCAACCAAGGCCCTTTAAAAATGGGCCGCTACTTATGGGCCAGTGCTATGTCTTTGCCCCCACTGACTAAAGTCTGCCAGCCAGCCCCTGAACAGGTGTATATGTTATGCTAAAAAACTATAGTGCTATGGATTTTTTCAGGGAGGGGGCCCCAAACCAGTATCTTGCCTAGGGCCCCATGAGGTCTAAACCCGGCTCTGCCACAGACTGTTCAGATGTGTACAACTAAAAGCTTTCGTACTTGTCAAAACAAAAACAAGAAGCATAGCTGCATATAGGAATGCTCACCAGCCATTTCACTGACCACTGGAAAATTATGCCACTGGTTTTGACATCACTTCTCAAACATAAAAGCAATCTGATATGAGGAACTAGCTTAATGTGGGCCATAGGTGCCAGCTCTGTGGGTACTTGAACATGCCCAATATTTGTCCTGCTGCCATTTATATCTATGCACATCATTGTTTAGTCATAAGGTTGACAGAGGATTAATGAGAGCACACAATCATTTAAAATAAAGTTGGCTCCTATAATGATTCAAAATGGAGGATTATATACCCGGTAATATGGTTTTATCGACTCCTCCATGTCAGCACATACAAATGGGTTAATCCCTCATTCTCTCACGTCAGGACAAGAAAAGAAGACACACCTGGAAGATGTATAAGGATGCTCCGCCCCTCTCTATCAGGTGTATATAATCCTCTGTGTCCATAGCACACTAACAAATGGGTGACACCCAAACAGTTACATCACTAGGTTGGGTCATCTCAAAATTTTTAACTTCCAAAAATACATTGAAATGAAAATAATGTTTCTCTCTTTTTATTAAGAATATCAGAAATAATCTTCTTCTTTCACTTTAACTTCACTCTTGTAACAGCAATGAGGACTTTTCTTCCAAATGTTGCGTTTGCAGAGGAGATAGTGTTTTGTAAATGTGTACAGATGCCCATCCTTCACCGATGGCCCTAACAGGGGACAGAAGACGACTTGTCTCCTGTACTTTTCTTTTTTTGGCTGCAGTTATCTTCTCCCTCGCTTGTCTACCTGTTATATTCCTCAATTCTACATGGTTGCTCAATCTATTTTCATGTGACAATAGAGTCTTGTGCTTTTCGGTCGTTTCTGTACTTGCCATTCTTACTCTCCCTCTAAAGTCATCATATTTCCTGTTTCTTCCCCACTTATTATCATTACACACTTCCCTTTAGCTATTTTACCTCTAGCTCCTGACAGACACTTGCTCTGCTAGTTTCACTCCCTAACAATCATCTCTCACTCTGGGGCTCAAGACACCGATTTGCGGGCCTTTTGAAGGCTGGAGACGCACGTGTGGCTCTTGAGGTATATCAGGTTGTCCTTCACTGGTTTAGGGCATAGTGAAGTTAACACTATCTCTTGATTTATAATGAAAACATGATGCTAAAAAAATTGGGGGGAAAAACTGGATTGGCCCTAAGGACTACTTTGTCTTCAAATATATTTAAAAATGGTTACCCTAAAATACTGCCTGCAGTTTTGACACCACTTTCCATGCGAGAAGTCTCAAATTAATATTTTACAAAGGTTCACACGGTGCTCTTGTAACTGCCTCTAGGACAATATTTAGAGCTCACAGTGCTAGCAATTGTTTCATAAATGCCACAACTTTTTGTTACGTCTGCACAAATTTTGATACATACTTGTTAGCACCAAACAGTTATTTAATAATGCTCCTGATGCTGCTATCTGCATTGTAAGCGTGCCCACTACCAAACGTTTTCCAACCCATCCTGAAGGAAGTTCAATATGGTAAGGACTGTGTAAAGCTATTCTCTTAATATACCACGTCTTAAAAAAAACTATATTCTGTAATATACTTTTGATGTTGATTGCTTGCTAGCCTTGGGAATAATACCAGTTATATTATCTGAGAAAATTTGCTGTCTCAACAACTCCCACTTACTAGCTATGCCATTAAATTTCAAAGCTTGTGGATTTGGATGAAACACTTGGCCCTGTCTGAGCACATCTGGTACTGGCGGTAAACGCCATGGCCTGTCTACTCCCAGATGCATTTGAGTGCACAGAAGGTAAGGCAAAATTGCTATTGTAATACTCTGCAAAGCACAAGTATATTACTGTATTTCATCATTCAGAAAACTGCAGTTCGCAAGAGTGCTTCTGGGAGTTAAATGCAAATTGCATCTGCTATTTTGGGATGGGCAAACTGCAGTGAATGAACTAGAAGATTCCAGGAGATTCTTGGGAAAAAGAGGAGGAGACAAAAACAGACTGGCTAGTGAGAGAAGTGATGTGTGACTGCTGGCTGAGCTAATGAGGGATCGTCCCACAAAGAGCCATTGAATGCCTAGAAGGAATATTGGAAAAGACCTAACTTGCCACTGCCCATGAGATGTCTGCAGGACTCATATGAAGACAGATAAGGTTCTTTTGATTTGCTATGCTCAAAGTATTTAAGAGAGACATCAAAAACTGTTATTAAAACCTCTGACCGGGACTGTAATATTGCTATTGAGAGGTGTTATAGCAGTGGCTAAAAGGAAGATTTTGTTCCAGTCAAATCTGTTCTATTTAAATTTATCTCCAAGCTGACTGAAACTGCCTAAAATGGATGCTGATGAGAGAATTGCAAATTGTTTAACCCTACAGTTGCTTGGAGAGAGTTGCTTAGTCCAATAGACGGATTGTTAAATGGACACTGTCCTTTACACTGGAAATCGTTTATTGTGCAGAATTGCTTTTGTTTACGGAGCTCAGGAGTCATGCATGCATCAAGGTGACTACTGAAATCAACTTGTACAAGTAACCAAGCTTCATGTGTCAGCTGACACTTCGCTTAAACCTGTGGATTATAATTTACGCCCTTGGGTTCTGTATATCATAAAGTGAACTAGAATACATCTAATCTGAACCAGCTGGATTACTCCTTGTTGCATCTCTACTGATTTGTGTGTGACAAGTATGATCTGTATAATTGCACTAAAAGTATTGTAATTGATTGGTCTATATTATCTGCTGCCACAGCATTAAGTGTCAAATTAACTTGTTCAACCGGATGTCTCCTAATGTATCCATCCAGTGAAATTCATTTCACTGATGCACAGTGCCTAAGTTTAAAGTGGGATATATTTATTCATGCAGTGACCTATGCGTTGTGTTGATTTATATTTGCATATTGTTGAACCAAGATTCCTAAAATGTTATTTATTTTGTGACATGTTGAATAACATTGCATGTTGATGGTATCTTGCTATTACTTCCCTACACTACCTCTACTTATCTACTGCTGTGGTAAAGCCTTATGCCATGAGCAAAGAGGGAAAAAAAACCACGAGTTTATGCAGTTGTAGCCATGTGTTCCTTGTTTTATTCCAACACTACTGGGGGGCACCTTCGTCTCTCTATCATACCATCAAGGCCTGCAGAATCCTTCCTGACGCTACTTTTGGGGTGCCAACCATCTGCCCAGTTACACTACCACCACCCCCATTTTTGTTCTTTATTTTTTTTCAACACTTAAGGAATCATGGGAACTGGCAGAAATATATATGCCAACATGAAAATGTTATTTTGTTATCATTAGAGTCCATTGGTTCTACACGGTCTGTGCCACTATCATATCTATCGAAGACTTTCCAGATTTCTGAATATTTGATTGTTTAATTCCCATTCTTCTGGATGTACTACACGTCTGCTGAGAAAATCTGCTACAGCATTGTTGACATCTGTTATATTAACTGTTGCCAGTCCTTCCAAATGTCAATAATGAGCTTATCTCTTGCATCATCGTTTCTTGTGTCCACCTGGAGATTGACATGTGACACTACTGCCTGATTGCCTGTGTCAGTGGCCGTCCCCACACTTCCCCTATGTACTGGGGACGGACACCTGCCTTCTCTCGCCACTTGCGTATTGTTGCCTAGCAATGGGACGCTCTTCCTTGTTTCGGGTGGCCACACTGTACGCGCATGCGCAATGATGCTCTCGCCCCGCTGCTAAGCAACAGAACACTTCCCTCTAGCTACTGTCGGTGGTCAGCTGCTGCTGATCTCCAAATCTATCCCCATCCAATCAGGGGCCACTTCCCTTTATTTAAGGCACCTGCTGTCAGTGTTCTGGTGCCAGAGTATTGGTTCACGCCAGTTCCAGTTGCCCGTATCAGGTTACCTACGTTTGGCTCCTGACCTTTGGCTTCATACTTGGACTACCCTCTCTTGTTTATACCTGGTATTGCATTGCTCATTCTGGTCTTGACCTTTGGCTTCCCTCCGACCATCCTTTTGGATCATCCTTGTGTACTTTGCCATTGTTTGGTCTTTAACCATTCCTGTTCACCACGCTACTGCACTGGTGACTACCTTAGAGAACCACAATCTGCGCACCTCACACATCCAAGTTCACACCTCCTTGTGGGTATCCCTAGTGAACACCGGGGGTTCGTTAGACTCCGTGCCTCCCTGTTTAGTAATGCCAATACCAGTCGGTGGTGAATTCAGCATTAACAACATGACAGTCTGACTGTATCACTAGCTTGGGTCCAGCAATTTACTCCTTGCAATACAGACAGACCTCTACATAGCTCTCATCTTTCTTACATTTGATGACTGCATGGCTTTTATTTATTTTGGACATCTCCATTGTGCAATATTGTGCCCACACACTGTCCCCCAAACTCAGGACCCCAGGGGCTAGCTGTGGCAGGAGTGTAGTGGAAACTGGGGGGCTGGATGAATGTCTTGCTCATAGAGCTTGCTTGAGTCCTGTATACAGGATGTAGGAAAAGGAACCGTACAGAGGACAACCGCTGGAATCAGTACACAAGCAGGTGCAAAGAAGGTGAATCCACACAAGGGATAACTAACCAAGGTATTTATTTAGCAGGGAATGAAGCTGAATTCACACAAATGGTTAAAGGTTTGTAATTCACATAACAGCAACAGATGAAGTTGAATTCACATGAATGGTTAAAAGGTTTTCAGTTCATTTAATAGCAACAGATGAAGTCGAACTCACTGAGAGAAGTCCATAACACAGCAGCAAGTTGAGGCTGTACACAGTGGGAGGATTGAAGCAGTAATCAGGATGAAGCTGAATACACATGAAGGGTAGAGCTCTGTATACAGCAGGTAGTTTGGAGCAGCAAAACAGCAACTGTAGATTTGGAATCAGAAACTAGGGAAGTGTTGCACTGGCAACTTGCCGAGTGTAGGAGGGGACTCATAGGGCCAGAGTAGTTAAAGAGAGCAAAGCATAAAAAAAAAGGAGTAACGTTGCACCTGGGCAAAACCATGTTGCATTGGAGGGGGAAGTATATTTAAAATGTAGGGACAGATTTATAACTGGGATAGGGCATGTCCTAGATCAACTTTAAATTTCAGTGTAAAAATTAAGCTATCAAGTATTTGTGTGCTAGATGAAAAAACAGCCAGTATTTAACTTGTATGCAAAATAATAAAACTAATTTGTACCCCTTGCATTGCAACATGGTTTGTCCCAGGGAACATTTACTCCTTTTGTTGCCTTACTTTCTTTAATGACTCAGGCCCATAATCTGCAGAGGGAGCCAATTGGGGAATGGGATCAGGTGTTCAGACTCAGCAGGAAGTTTAGCAAATGTCTCACCCAAGATGGCAGCCTTCAGTGCTGCAGACAGAAGTCACGCTTGTCCCAGGATAAAATGCTGCATACGACCATTCTTGTTTTATCTTTTGTTACCTTTCTTTAGTCATTCATGCTTTTCCCCACCACTGTGTCCAATATCATGCCAAGAAATTAAATTTTCTATGTTTGAAGAGTTGACTTTTCATGACATTTACTAACCAATCATGCAGCTTTATCAATTCCAGAAGTATTGCCATGCCCCTCCTTATTTCAATCCCAGAACCTGCTGATATGAAAATGTCATACAGAAATTGCCAGAGGAAAAAAACTTCCTCTATGAGCTTTGCTTTTATTACCACTAGGACCTTGGTGAAAGCCCTTTGGGATGGCAGGCAAGTGAACTGGAAATACCTGTTGAACACAGTGAACCAAAGAAAATGTTGATGCTTTTTGCAAATGGGTACATGACGCTAGGCGTCTTTAGATCTACTGATGTCAAGTACCAACCTCCATTGGCCCCCAGGATTAAGCAAATTGATTCCAACTTGAGTTTTTTTGCGCCTATAAGATGTTGGAGATGCCTCAAATCCAAAATAGTATGAAAACCTCACTACTCTTTTTTAATTCTTCAGTAAAAACCTCTCCCTTCTTGCTTTTTTTGGGACCTCACAAATTACTTTTTGCTCCAATAATGTTCCCAGACTTTCCTGCAGGACATTCCACTCCTTCCACTGCCTTGGACAATGAGATTTTAAAAAACGGACTCTTGGAGTTTTGCTTATAACCCCAGCTTGTAACCACGTATTATTTCTAATACCAAGTGATCTATTGTATTCTACATCTATACTTATTTAGTCTGCCACCCAGAAGATGTCAATGTTAGGGGACAGACCTGCCAGCATCATTGCGTAAAAGGTCTGAAGGAGCCCCTGAACTCCTCACCCCTGTGTTGATGAAAGGACTGCCTTGGAGCTCCTGACTGTTATCTCCTTCCATGGTACTTCCCTGGCCTACATAATCTGACCTCACTAAATTCTGCCCGTGAGCTTCCTTCTCACCGACAATTATATTGCCTCCTATTTGGTCTGTCTTGTGGCAACCAACTTGACCTTCCTAGAGACATATTCTGGAGAATGGTATCAATCTTTTGTACAAACAAACAAATATTCACTTTGAAAAAGTAATGAAATTAGCTTTTATTTTGAGTGTACATCAGCCATCCAGGGCCGTAGCACTTTTCTCACTGCCATCACAGTTGCCATACTTCTTGCTGTAAATTTGATTACGACCAATTCATAGATCGCCTCACATATCAATTCTGTTACAACATTTATATCTTGTAGTAACGTCAATAATCCAATTTTTTATACTCTATCTTTGAAACATCTTGAAAAGTCGGCAGTGGCCACTGCCGCCCTCGAAGCTGCTCTCAACTCAATCTTCCTATCCATGGGATCTCTAGAAATATTCACATGTTTCAGTGGAATAGTAGTCTTTTTTGATATCCTGGCCACTTCATCAATCTTAGGAGACTCATCCAAACTCCTTGTATCCTCTACTCTATTACCTCTAATTTATTAGTATTAAACATGCGCATATCCAAGTATCCATTCCTCTGTAGCCACACCTCTAATTATTATATTGAGTGGAAGACACTTGCCTTTTCTCTTTGTGTCCTGAAACAAAACATCTTGTGATTAATGTCTTTCTTTAGTATATTTAATGTCCATAACCTTATAAATAGATTTAAGCACACTATCCACCAAATCAAAGTTAAAACTGCACTCTTCTGCCAACACAACCGATTCTACTTCTGATTTCCCTTAAATTTCTTACTAAATATCCTGTATCTATCTCGTGTTTGATCTCGCATACTACTCACTGGCCACAGACCCAGTTCTTTTTAGTTTCAAGGATCTTAAATCCTCTTGTGTTACAAATGTGTCTGCCAGCCCCACCTTCACCCAATTCAACATCTCTATTATAATTTTCCCATTATATCCTTCTGCAAGACTCATACAGGGCAATTAACTATTTCAAGTTTTTATTAACAAAATCAACCTGAATTGTTAACATGCTAAGAGAAAAACAGTGCAGGGAGACTTCAGACATATAGGTCTCCGACTGAAGCCAGTGCAACCATCTCCTCTCTGGTTCAGGCTTCCGAAGGCTCAGCCACCGGGGACTTCAAGATGGAAGTTGATCAACCTTTAAACCTCCTGGTAACCTTAGTAAATGGATAAGCCCTACCTCTATCTATCATCATCATCATTTATTTATTTATATCTCAGTCCTTACTTTTTCCAAAGGACAGGAAAAGAAGACACAGGAAGAGAGGAGGAGCCTCCTTCTATAACTTCCTAGCGTGTCTTCTTTTCCTGTACTATCTCTGGAGAAGGAGGGATTAACCCATTTGTGTTTGGTGCTGTAGAAGAGGAAGAGAAAATCTATATTCACTGGGTGTTACATTGATAAATAGTTAAATAAAAAAAATAAAAAACATTCTAAAAAGTATTACCCTCATTCAGACAACAAGGGAATCACAATAATGACAAGTTTAAATACAAATGTTTTATATGAAATTTTAGAATGTTATTTAATAATCAATCCACTTGCTAAAGGACAGAACAACCATCACTAAATGACTATGACCAGCAGTAACATTATCCCCATAACCTCAAGCCAATTAACTTTATATCCTCCTCTCTAGTTTTGACCCCAATTAATTTCCAAAGAAACCCTCTCCAAAAAATTATCCTTGGACCCTGAATAATTTCCGAGGTCAATAATTAGTATGTGATTTGGGAGGCAGAACTTCATTTTAACACAGTGACAGCAAAACCAATTAGTATGTGCTCTGTAGTTCTCGAACATCAAACACGGACACGTCAGTTCTCTCCTTTTCCTATGCAATTAAGAACTGTCTTTGTTGGTAAAAACAGTAAGTTGTGTGTGGAGGCTTATGACTCCTAAGTGAAAATGGCAATACGTAGATACTTCTAGAAATGAAACCTGTTGTAAAGCACTTTCAGGGATCTTGGTCGCCATAAAAGTTGCCATGGTGCCACAATATTTGGTCATGGTCACTTTGTCAAGTAAGATTATGTATGTATGTATGTATGTATGTATGTAGGTAGGTAGATAGATAGATAGAGATATATCACCCCCTCGGAAACATCTTTAATTACAATAAAAAATAATAAAGGTGTATATAAAGTAAGCATATAAAACTCAATTTAAAAATTCATTATAAAAGTCAAGAAACCTACCTGACACATTGTCATTTTCACCAAGTAGCAAAGGAAATCTTTTCTTCTCACTGAACCTTGTACAGAAGTCAAGCGTTTAGCTGTCAGCCAGCTACACTTCAGTTCATTTGTGCTTTCTTGATTGCTCTCAACATAACAGCAAGCTCTAGTTCCAATATGACCAGAAGGCAAAGATTTAACAATTGCACTTGTTCCTGTGTAAACAGACTTTTTTACTTCTTTGTAATTTTTACAAAACCTCCGGACCAGCAACGCTGAGCGGTCTTTTCTATTCCTTGACAAATTATGATCTATTTCATCCATGTAGCTTTCATGGCTGTCTTGACTTTGTAAGGGCTTTGCGTACATAACGCAAGGCAAATTCTGTCCATAGGTAATGTCACCAGAAAATACTGGTGTTGTTTTCAAATAGGACCTTGACGGATTATTCACAAGATGACTGGCTTCATATAGACCGGTATGTCCATCTTCCCTGCCACAGCTTTTATGCTGCTCGTTTAAATGAGCAGAGCTGGAGACAAAACGGTCACAGCAATTACTGCTCATTGTCTGTAGATGACTGCCCAAAATACACTGGTTATTTGAGGAGCATAAAGCTCTCTGCTGAGTAGAATAACTTATATGTAATGCTGGAATTCCACAAACACCATCTGCACAGCGATCATCAACTACTAACTGACCCTCTAATGCCCTCCCCTCTACTGATGATCTGTCCACTTTAAATTTAATTTCTGTCAACACAGCAGGAATCTTAGGCTCCAGACAAATATTGTTCCCTTTTAGAGGATTGTAGGACTTGCAAAACTGATTGAAACCTAGGTTGGTTTTGCAGGTTCTCTCAAAAATGTTGTTGTTAATATTTAAATAGTCAAGTTTATGGGATATGCAAGTGTTACCCTGCAGAACATCTCTGTCAATAGGGTTTTCTCTGCTATCTCCTTTTAAAAAAGACTTGGTTACAGAATTGTGAACAATGTGCCCTTTTACCAGAGTTAAGCATGGTGCAGGCTCTGTGTTCTCCCCTTCTTGTAATGTACTAGATCTTATTATAACACTAGTATCCAAAGTATTCTTAGAATTTTCATCTCCAGTTGACTGAGAGGATATCACTTTCCCATCCACTGATGGTAAAACAACAGAAGCTGCTATGTCCTCCGAGGTCATCTTGACAATCAGGCTGCCTTTTCTATCACTCAAACACCAGATACAAAATGTACTGTACCTTAGACAAAGTTCATATTTTTATGAAAAAATATTGATACAAAGGAAAATATTTAGCTTTGCAACAGATGTGGAATGCTAATTTTCCCTAGTCTTGAATCCGATACTGTGTCCCAAGTCATGTTTGTTCAGGGTAGTTTCATCCAGCTGTTTACTCCAGAGATAAATGCAGTAAGCTCTACTTGTGTATTTCTGATAACAGTCATGTGGATTCAAGTTTCATTCCAGGAGTCTTTAGCGCTGCAAAGTTGTCCACAGAACAGCATTTCTGGGGGGAAGACAAGAATAATAATCAGCTACTCAATTTGATTTGATAGCAATATAGACAATAGTAAATGAAGCAACTGATTTAAAAAGATTAGCAAAATAAAAATAAAAACGAAGTAACAGTTTTTAACAAAGGATTAAATACCTAAATACACTGGTTAACAGACACAAGTATGAGGAATCAGGAAAATTGTGTTTTGTATTAAACTCATGGAAAGTTAACTTTTTACACCAACATGTGGGACTAGACAGTCATTAAAACTGTGTATAATTTACTTTTAAGACATTCAAGCACTGCTTTATTGAGATTATTTATTATCCATTACAATTTGACTCCTCCAAGACCTTTATTGTACTTTTGTGGACATTTTATTTTATTTTTGGGAAAAGTGTATTTTAATGGAAAAATGGCACTTCACAATTTTTTCCTCATACCACAGAGGTGTATAGGAAAATAAGCAATATTCCGAGTACTGTAGTACCTGGAAATGAGCACAGTCAGACATTATTGTGATGTCCAGGGGCTCATTGTGGGAATTGAAACCCCCCGTGGTCAAAAAAGATTCAAATGGTTTAAGTCACAAATCTAACAATTGATTATATACACTCGCTGTGGCTAACTAGTAACACTCATACCACATGTTGAAATGAATGGTAGGAATTTGTAATGTTGATTAAAAAAATAAAAAAAAACCTCATTACTTAACAGCATAAAACATTAACAAATATTTTCTTTTTAAGCTGGTGTGCCTTTAAACAAGCCTTTAAATATTTTTTTCTGAAAACAAACATTGCTCACATAGAACAGTGTCAAATATAGGAAATATGAACTTGCTATCACTGATCTTTCATTGTGAACCTGATCTAAGGAAATTGAAGGCTGGTCATAAACAGGCAAATGTGGCCAAAAAAGTTAGTGTTGCTGTTATTTTTATTAATGTGTTATGGATTGCATTTTAGTAAAACCAACAAGATAACAAATTTCACAGTTTATGCGCTCAGGATTAAGGGATTAAAAACACCAGGATGAATAAACACTGCAAACTTATCAAGACAATCTATGTCTATTATTTGTGTGCAGAAAAACCTGCAAAAACAAAAAACACCAACAACTTGCAGCTGGTTTATTATCTACAAATAAGTGCAAAGTGCACTGTCTTGATCTTGTTTTCTCTAGACTAGACTATGCTCAGTTTTTGATTTCCTTAACACTCCTTTCCCCCTCTCGGATCATCACCTTATTAGCTACTCTCTCACCCTCAGTTCTTTACCCTCCCCAGTGTCAATCTCTTCCAAGCCTCCTCGTACCCGCAGGAATATCAACGCTATTGATCTTAAACAGTTTTCCACTTCTCTCCAACACCTTCTCTCTTCAATTTCTACATTCTCCTCCCCTGATCGGGCGGTACCCCATTTTCACCAAACCTTAGCAACTGCCCTGGATCAAGTAGCACCAGCAACACTACATATTCCGCGTAGACTTCGTTGCCAACCGTGGCACACTAAAGTAACATCAACTCTACGAAAACTCTCGTAAAGCAGAACGTCACTGGCATAAATCTTGTACCTCTAATGATTTCATCACATATACTGGTATCTACCACTCCTATAGAAATTCACTGGACACTGCAAAACAAACATACTTCCAATCTCTCATCTATGCTCAGGCTTCTAACCTCAAAACGCCTTTTTAACACATTTAAATCTCTTTTCAATCCTCCCACCCCAAATCCTCCAACTACCATCAGTGCTCAGAATCTTGCTTCCTATTTCAAGGACAAAATAGATAAGATCAGACTTGAAATGGTATCATCTCCTGCGATAAGCAAGCAGCTCAATTCCTTTGTAGCACCCTCTGATGCTCTCTCTTCATTTCCTCCCACAAATGATGAGGAAGTTTCTACTCTCTTCTCATCTTCCTATTCTAATTTCTGTCCTCTTGATCCAATTCCCCCTCAAATTATTAGGTTCCTGTCTCCTGTGCTCATTCTCCCTCTAACTAAAATCCGTAATCTCTCTCTTTCTACTTGTATTTTTCCATCACTATTCAAGCATGCAGTGATTACTCCCATTTTAAAAAAACAAAATTCTGACCCAAACGCTCTCTCAAATTACCGCCCCATCTCTCAGCTCCCATGCCCCTTCAAGCTTGAGAGAATTGCCTATACTCGCCACACTTTCTTACAGCAAACAACCTACTGGATTCTCTTTAGTCAGGCTTTCGCTCTCAGCACTCCACAGCAAAAAGTAAAAGCCATTACTCTCCTCTAATTCTCCTGGATCTTTCTGCTGCATTTGACACTGTTGACCACTCTCTCCTCATACAAACGCTACAATCCCTAGGTCTTGAAGGCACTGTCCTATCCTGGTTCAAATCCTACCTATCTAATCGCTCTTTCAGTGTTAATTTCTTTGGATCCACCTCTGCTCCTCTTCTTTTATCAGTTGGAGTAATATCAAAAAAATGTCCTGCGCTCCCTGCTTTAGAGCCATTGTGCTCTACTAAATGCCTTTAAATATTGTAGCAGGTTATTACCACACAATTTCTCTACTATAAATCTATCCATAACATACTGTTTTTAAAATAATTCTTGCTTCATAATATATATGAATAATTTGAAGATACGTAGGAATGTATGTGGTTATTTAAAAGGTTCCTCTAGTGACAATAAACGACAAGCTTTTATTACAAAAAAATAAATAAAAATCAAAGCAGCTGTACAAAAGAGCAGGAAATACAAAGGTTGCCGGCTGCATAACAAATCAAATATAATTGAGACCATTTGGTTTTATAATTAAATATGATGCCGTTATTTAGATTTACGCTTATCTAAAAATATGATTTTGATTATGCATCCTTTTGTTCACAGCAGGCCAAACACTGTCATAAGGCATAGGAACATAACAGCAACATTTCACACTGTAATCAGGGGTAAGCAAGCCAATATGTGCAGCTTTATACTACCAGATTCCAGTTCACAATATTTAAATGGCAAAGGGTACAAATATGTTAAAATTTCAGTTCATAGAGATTCACAAAAACATATAAAATATAAATCTGTTAAAATTTGTGAAAATAGTGGGAAATTACAAAAATAGTGCAGAAGACTGTCCTCACACAAAGTGGTTTCAAAATGTATTCTGTTCAACTGCTGCACCCTTCAAGCTCAATTGTCACTGCTGTTGCTTCCTCTGTTCACCTGTTATACCCACTACATTTCAGTATATGTTAACAGTTAATGCTGACTAACAAGCTGTACCAATCTCACTTTACCTCCTGTTAGCTAGAAACAAAATATTTCAATAAGCATTCAGTCCAGACAATTACAATAAGAGAATTTATATATGAGAGATCCCAGTCAGGAAAGTGTGGCTTCATAACTATGACCAGCCGATGTACTGGTGATTTAGCATACAGGCTGGCCTTAGATGACAGATTGGTCAGAAAATAAACAGTATTCTGCTCCCCAACAATCTCTAACCTAACAATTACAGCTAAATCGTCAGAGCTCCGTTCCTTCTCTGGGTGCTCTGAAGACCACATCATCAATGGGCAGCCACGGACCGCCATTGGTGGGCTCTGCAACCTCCATGGTGGAAGCAGCTGCAATCATAGCTTTCATTTCTCCACTTTACAACGATTTTCCTCATTTCAGCTGTACCACAATCCCGGAAGCTGCACAAAAATGCCAGTTGCCAATAGTGCCTTAATGCCTTATAGTACAGTAGACACACAGTGGCCTAGTGGTTAGCACTTCTGCCTCACATCACTGGGGTCATGAGTTCAATTCCCGACCATGGCCTTATCTGTGTGGAGTTTGTATGTTCTCCCTGTGTTTGCGTGGGTTTCCTCCGGGTGCTCCGGTTTCCTCCCACACTCCAAAAACATACTGGTAGGTTAATTGGCTGCTATCAAAATTGACCCTAGTCTCTCCCTCTCGGTCTCTGTCTATTGTCTGTGTCTGTGTCTGTGTGCGAGTGTGTGTCTACATAAGGGAATTTAGACTGTAAGCTCCAATGGGGCAGGGACTGATGTGAATGAGTTCTCTGTACAGCGCTGCGGAACTAGTGGCGCTATATAAATAATTGATGATGATGATTTCCCCACCAATAGCTGGAATTATTATTCTGCTACCTTAAGTATCAATTGTTTTGTATTTGGGCAGAGCCATATTTACCTTCCGTTTCATGACACTTCACTAAATTTGTTTGTATCATGATCCCCCTCAATGTACAATGCTGTATTAAATGCGAATGCTTTATAAAGAATAACATTATAGTAAATGTTCACAGATGCAGCATATGCTTCCCTAAGCCACAGTATATGTGTTGTACATTTTACCATCATCAGATAGCTTTTTGGGAATAAACTTTTAAGAAGAGCAGAATTAATTCTATTATTTAGTAAACATTGTAGAACAACCTTAACATTAAAAATGTTTCATCGATATTCATTATAAATTTCAAATACTATGAATAGGAACTTAATTGTACAGAAAAGCTCAGTGAAAATAATGCTTAGTGAAGCAGTCGCTAAGAGGTATGATGCATATTATTAGGGGCTGATCTCTTACAATTGATTTCTGTCCTATCAGATGATTGAGTACTTGAAAATGGAATTGAATCATTAATATTTTTGCATCCTTTACGATTTAAAAATTGTGTGTTTGTATAACATTGGGCATTTTTAGTCTTTTATAGCACTGGTTATATTTGCTATCTCAGGCTGTTGCAGTTGTTAATATGTGTTTGACCTGCTATAAATAAAGCCATTTTAATCCAAGAAGCTGGAGCACAATTGTATTTTCATCATTTATACTACTCGTGAACACACACCAGGGAACAGGCTCCTATTGACCAAGAAATAGAACTACTGCAACAACTTATCTTTAAAATGTTTAAGGGTTATTTACTAATAAAATGCAAATGTGCAGTAACACATACCATCCAATTGGCACTGACTGACCTAGTACAGGACAGACAATGAAAGAAAAAAATCTGATTGGCTGGAATTTTTGATTATTTGCACTTGGTCAGTAAACAATACACATTAGCACCTTAATCATCCATGCAGCCCCCCATCTCTGGAACGCACTTCATCTCCCGGTTAGGCTTTCCAGTTCTCTCCAAGGATTCAAACGGGACCCCAAAACCAATTTTTTAGTCAATACCAACCCGCTCTCCTCTTATACCCACCTGCTCTCCTGCTTCTTTACCTATGCCACCAACACACTGTCTCTCCTTTCTACATTCTCCAATCAGTGGTTCTTATTTATGTGCTGCACCCATCCTCCTGGGTACAAGCTCCACTACAACAGATTTGTTCACTACTCTGTCCCCCACTTCTCATACTCCTCTCAGAGTTATATTGAGAGGCTATTTCCCTTGTAGCACCTCCTTGCTGCTGGTTCAGCTATTTGTTGCTGTGTATTGTACGGTTTTTGCTACATTGTATTGTACTGTATTACTACTTTTTTAACCGTATGCTCTCCACAATAATGTGGACCTTTTGTGGCACTGTATCAATAAAAGATAATAAAAATCATCATCAGGACACTTTGTAACTTTGAAACCAGACACATTTTAGCATTTTTGCTATTTGCTGGTCAAACAATATGTTGTTTTATTTACTAGAGTATCAGTGTGAATTTAATAGTGTTTTTTTTCTCAACAGATAAGAAATTTTTGTTAGCATTTTAAATAGTCTTTTTTTTTTTTTTTTAAAGGTATTAAAGCTAAATTAGACAAAAATAATAATAAAAAAAATATTTTTTTTTCAAATCATTAAACTCATGATTATTTGTAAGCAATTAGTGCATCCCTAGAACTATTTAGTTGCCCTAATTTTTCAATTTATTTTAATACCAAATGTTATATGCAAGTTTATTCAGATTAGAAATAGTTAAACGGGCTACATATGTTTGTTTTTTTACTTTTTATTTGTTTATTCATTTTTAACTTTTATTACTTTATATTAGAATGTCACCCAGCAGGTCAGCAAGGACCTAGGGCACCATGCTACAGATATTTTCATTCTTTGTTAGAGATTAAATAAAGTCATTCATCTAATTATTTATTTTTACCATGAGAGATAATCTGAGTCTTCAAAGGCCCAGTAGCACTCTTTTGAAGAGGATCTCAGCAATCATTTAATCATTGAGGGGATACAGGTTGCTAAAGTACTGCATCCAGTATATAATACACAGCATTCTAAAGTAAGCTGAGCATGACAGACCATTAGGAGGGCTTGCTAAAAGCCGCTCTGGTGTTCCAGACTGTCAACGGCAGCCCAGCTCCAGATGTGTGCCCGCAAATCCAATGAATCTTCAAAAAAACATGCAAAGGTTTAAAGACCTTGCCGGGTTTATGATTTCTTAAGCAACAGAGTTATCCCAGTTTTTCAAAATATTCTGCAAATACAGCAGAAATCAATATTAAGCGACTATAAACAATATAGATGTAGGAAGAGAGGATCTACAAATTGATTAATGGCTTATTTTTTTCCTCAAGAAACCTGAAGTCTTAACCTTTTAAAAGATCCACACATTAATGTTTAGTGGGATATAAAAAATTTTGCTCTGGGAGGACTAGAAGCCTCCAGTCCTGTAGAGACATTGGATTAAAGTAGTTTGGTACGTAAAATCAGACTGACTTACTAAAATATGAGTAATGAGTCTTAAAAATTGAAGAATATGAATAAAATAAATAAATTTTCTGCTTCAGGGATAGGATAACAAAAAGATTCATGACCCAGCCCCACAGCCCAGGGGAAGGGGGTAGTTACAGGCCCAGGACTTTCCAGCCTTGTGCAGGCAAGCCTTTGGCACATGGCTTTTTAATTTGTATTTCTTTCTATTAATTTTGTAGGGGGGGGGGGTGGGAGGGGACCTCCATCCCCCCATAGAGGCACTACTCCTGTGCCGACTAGAGGCGAGTGAGGTTATAAAAACTAATCTGTTCTCATCACTAACCCACACCACATAGCAGAAATAGACACCTCCCATCTCTATTTATATGGGCGATTCAGTCAGGTGCAAATTTGTAATTTTCACCAACATAAGGGGCTATCCTGTGCAAATACCAATATTTTTCACATTGCGCAATTCAATTCCCATATTTTTGTTTTTTGCGCACCTTCAGAAGCGAACTGTAAAAAACTGTAAAAAGTTTTACATATAATCAATTTTTTTTTAGCTAAAGGCTTCACGGAACGGTCATGATGTTAACCAAGAACTCCTTCAGGGTGCCTGGTTCTCGCACAGCACTGGTCCACCTTGTAGTATAGCAGAGACCATTTCTCCACAATCTGAGGGTTTCAAGAAATCATTCCCCTGAACGAATGAAATATCTGCTCAAAAAGTCTGCCTCAACTGTCCACTCCCAGGATGAATACTGCAGAAATTGCTGGAACATACCATTCCATCCAGCATATATTCCTGATGGTCTACATCACTAAGGAACTCAGGGTGTCTCCCTGATTATTTCAGTTGGAAGACATTTTTATGTGGAGTTTTATCTTCCTCTCGGACCAAAGAAGGTCCCCAGCTACATCTCTTCTCTCCTTGTCTCCTCTGTATATCTCTGTTTCCCTCCTTTCTACAGCCCATCCTTCTTCTCAGTCACTAGAAGACTGGACAGGGTTATCACCATAGCAACCAGCTTGTGTCACTTTTCAGAAACACCCAACATGCCCTCTAGGTAACCCTTCCTGTATTCACTGGGGTGCAGGGTTTACTAAAACGCCACTAAGGGGCGTTACACAAACATAAAATTTATTTTTTTGGAACTGGGTAAACACTTCAGAGGAATCTAGAGACTGAATGGCCCCCTAAAGAGACACGCTAATGGTCCAGTCTCTCTCGAGAACACTTTAGAAAGAAAACGCCTAGACGGAGGACCAAAGAGGTCCAAGATGTAACCTCTTTCCTATATGCCCGTTTCCTACTACGGTGGCCACAATGTGTGGCAAAGATGTGGCCCCTTAAGGATGATCCTCTCATTCTTATTGAGAAACAAGAGGATCAAAAGCTCTGACCCCTGGGTATGAGAGCATTTTATGGAAGGAAAAAGCTCATGCCACCAGAGGCGCAAGTAATAATTTTGTCCAATTCTGGACCAAAAAGAATATTCTCCTCAAAGGGCAGAGACTCAAGAGTCCTCTATAATTTCACCTCAACCTCCTAGCACCTAAGCAATTGTGTACACGTGGCAGCAACCACTAGAGCCAAAATACTGGACTGAACCAGACCTGCATGCAAGGCAGCTTCACTCAAATATTCAAATGTATCTCTCACGTGATCTGCTAAAGGCAAAAACTCTGATCTTAGCCTATCAGGATGTAAGTCCTCATTATTCTGTTCAGATCACATTGACTACTATTATTACCAAAGCAGATGTAAGAATAGGTATGAGTGCTGCACAGGCTGCAAAAAAATAAACAGATTTTACACTTATTCACCTTGCTGTTCTTCGAGGAAGCAGCATTCGAAAAAGTAATTGTATGATCCTCAGGAAGAGAATAGGTAACTCAAAACCAATGCAGAGCCTGACATTTATTGTCAGATTTAAAACAGGCTCTACCAAAAAGTTCTGAGAATTTTGGGGAGGGAAATTAATTACTTATTTTCCCTCCTAAATAATGTAATATCAGGAACCATCGCTAGGTCATCGACATCCTGTCTACTAGAGGACTTCTCCTTGAAACTTACAGGGTCCTCAAAATCTGAATTGCTCTGGAGTTTTCCTTCCTCCATTGAGGAAAACTCTGATTTCTCAGTCCTCATAGGACTGAATCTGAATGGACCTGGCATTTGCGAGGCTTCTGAACTGAATTACAACCTTTTCCAAGCTAATAAACCAAGCTAGTTCCTGTACCACTTGGGCTCTGACCACCCCTGAATAGAAAATTACTGAATAGGATCCACTCCTGAAATCAAAATGTAAGGTAGAGGAGGGGGGGTTATCACTAACCTCTTAAGGACGAGAAGTCAGTCATGCCAGCTCCACTATGAGTTGGGCCAGCAAGTTTCCACAGGTTATCTCCACCACCTCAACTGCGCCCCTTGCACCAGCCACCCTGAAAGTAAACGGGTGCCATGGTCTTCAGTTTTGCAAGCTGAACATTGGGCATGTGGTTCCTGTTCTCTATTTCGGCAATTTAGCCAGATTCTACCCCCAAATTTAGTTCTAGCACTGGTCCCCTTATCAGACCTTACTGGTGGGTAACAATAAACCAGCGGGATAGATGTAGAGCACAGTTAAAATGGATGAAGTGAAATTACAAATCACTGACATGTATTCCTAGTGTACAACACAATCTGGATGCAAGAAAGTGCTGGTACAATACTTTAGGAAAAAAAACGTAGAGTTCAACAAACAGTGGAGGAGACTTTCTATAGTGTTATTACAGGGTCATTCCTTGCCAAATCATCACAAAAAAAAGTAACTTTTCAACCTGACCATCTCAGATTTTCGTGAAATTTGGTTGGACGATAAACAACATAAAGCAACTTTCATATGTAAAATTT
This sequence comes from Mixophyes fleayi, assembly GCF_038048845.1. Classification (NCBI taxonomy): domain Eukaryota; kingdom Metazoa; phylum Chordata; class Amphibia; order Anura; family Limnodynastidae; genus Mixophyes; species Mixophyes fleayi. Next base: position 49,769,986 of record NC_134407.1, read on the forward strand.
TAGCCGTGTGTGTGATCCACTGTGTGCATCACTGAGGGCTGGGGGCTGGATTTTATAAGTAGCCTTAGGACTATAAAAGACACTGTTTCACAACACAACCATAGGCAAATTAACCAAACTCATCATGGGGAGTGATTAGCCCACTGGTCTTTTTAATGGTGCAACATTGAATACAAATACCTTTGACAAAGTCTGTGAATACAGACAAAACACAGCATGAAATACTTTTCAAAATGCAAGATGAAATGTGAGAGATTGATGCAGACTAGACAAAAATTTAAACACTAGCTTTTCTTTTCTAAACTGTACTAGACACAACTACTACATACTAGGAGTACAGTCTTTTATTTCCACCTCCCATTGATCTCTATGGAACAATGGAGTCACCACACATACAGGTACTGAAGAGGTGGATAAAATAATAAATGTATATATAGTCAGTCTCGATAGAGATCAATGATATTTATGCCTGTGTATCCATCTCTGATGATAAACGGAAAAGGTGATCTTGCACATAGGACAAAACCGTAGAGCAAAGATTTGATTGATCCAATAGAAAAATCAGGTTGGCTGAAGCCTGCTTGGGACCCCATCTCTCACGTGAGTTGGCAGTCATCCATGGTATTTAATTGTTAAGGTGTTAAAGGAGTTAAATTTAATGCAATGCATAAAGATGTAAAGTTAGCCTAAATGTTAAGTGGTTGTCTACAACTTCAGTCCCAGGTAAGTGAGCAGACTGGGTCTATTGTGCCCATAGGGGTGAATGGTGGCAGTCTGATTGGCCTCACTTAACTTCCCGACAGTCAGTTTCTTGCTCTTAAGGGGGCGTTGTGAGGACCCGGCAGCAGGATAAGGTACAATTGTAACTACAAAACGTAAAATAAAAAGCCTAGGGGGCTTTTAGCGCTGCCAAAGTTAATAGTGTTTATAAAAACCACACCTATGCTTTTTATTTTAACTTTTGCAGTAACAGTTGTATCTACTTCTGCCGCCGGGTCCTCGCATCGCCCCCTTAAAAGCAGTCAAGTAACTGCTGGGAATATAAGGGGGACCAATCAGACTGCCTGTCGGAAAGGTTTCCTGTCACTTTTTCTGTAAATGTACATTTACTATATGTCGCTATAATACCCATCTGCATTTTCCTGTCTACATCCCTGTTATCGGAATTGTATTGTTTGCTAATTCTTACCCCACCCAGGCAGAGCCAGATTTAGACCTCATGGGGCCCTAGGCAAGATACTGGTTTGGGTCCCCCTCCCTGAAAAAATCCATAGCATTATAGTTTTTAGCATAACATATACCCCTATTCAGGGGCTGACTGGCAGACTTTAGCCAATGGGGGCAAGCACATAGCACTGGCCCATAAGTAGTGGCCCATTTTTAAAGGTTGGTCTCACCGCCGGCCCTGGGAGGGCACTCTGGGGACCGCTGGGCCCTAGGCAATTGCCTAGGTTGCCTAGTGGTAAATTCAGCTCTGCACCCAGGCACTGAGATAAAAGCCTGAACCTCCTGGGTATTTTGTTCAAAAATCTAACAAATTACGGCTCTGGTGACAGGATGACGTGATCACTTTCTTCCCTTTGTTGTAAGGATGATAAAGCTCTGAAAACACAGAATACAAAGTTTTCAAAGTGAAAAACTCTCATGGGACAGGGGTAGAGCGTTCCCATTTCACTTCAATTTAGCCCTTAAAAATACAGAAATGAAGGGTTCCCATACAACACCACCCTAAGGGGCAGATTCAATTGTCCGCGATGTTGCTAAGAACATCGCGGACACGCTTCTTTACGGCTACTGCAGTAAAAGGTAAAGCTGAGTTTTGCTCGCATCTCTATGGGCGAGGCAAATAAAAATTAGCGTTCCTTCTGTCAAAAAATATATGCGCCAGTTCTCCTGTGTCCGCGCTAGGCACCTCACACTGATATTTAGGGAATTGAATCTGCCCCTAAGAATACCCCGCTTCCATCAATAGTATTCCTTTGTGTGAGCAGATCTTTTAATTAAATGGCATAAACAGGGGCAACATGGTCACAACTGTTTTGGGCGGTTTTTTTGGGTGTAAAACATGCTATTAGAAAAGAGGGTGCCATCTGTTAAACGTATATGAAAATCAAATTCCTACACTGAATACAAAAGGGTTTGCATCAGTTTCACATCTACACATCTAGTGTCAGGTTTGATGTCATTTTGACAGGAAACATTTGTTTCCTCTACTTCCTAGTCCATTAGCCAAGACAGGTGTTTTAGAATATATTTTGTTTTTCTATTTGAACCAGCGCTGTACAAATAGCCCATTATAACAACAACATAATTGTTAAAGGTACACAAACATAAAGACAAAATAGGAATGAGAATCTTGCTTCAGAAAAAAAAACAAAAACAAACCACAATGCAGCAGACACTCATGCTGCTAATGGACACAACACTTGAGTGGTAGGCATTTGTGGGATGAAAGTTTCCCAATAACATCTGGACATGAATTCAACCATTTACATGCATGAGCCTTCAAATAGGTGGAAACCACAGGGAACTACAGGAGCAAGCAAAAAAAAAAAACACACCTAACAGGGCTCAGTTTCCCACTACAGGTGGCTGTAACTAGAACGGGTAAGTGCAGCTGCATCTCAAAATAAGCACATTCTATAGGCAAACGAAACTGGAGAACACTTAAGTCATATTAAAAATGTATTAGTGATCGGGCTGTTCAATATATTAATTAGATTCTGATTAACTCGGTTATGCCCAATGAGGTTTCATCTCTTCATGACAGAATCAATTTTTGGATTTATTGTTTATTGATTAAACCACTAAAAAATTTAAACTGACCCTGTTACAGTCATCGGGCCTGATTCATTAAGACACATACTCTGCACATGTCCAGACCCAGGACAGATTGCCAGTAAACACAGCCATGTGTCCTCTCAACCTTCAAATGCAATGGACACTTACTACAGCCTATGATTTTGGGGGCTGAACATCCCAATAAATGTATTTCACTGTTTTATCAATTAATGCCTATATTATTAACATGTGACATTATATAATATATATATATATATATTTTATTTTTTTTATATTATTTTTTTCTTGTGCATTATTTTGCACATTTATACTCCACATAGGTATTGGACGACCCTGCAGTGTTTTGCGCAGTACAGCACAGCAGACCTTCACCCAAATACACAGCTTGCGCTCAGAATGCTTGCTTGATGAATCAGGCCCATCTTGTTTTGGTCTATATATAGTGCACCATGTAAAAAGGAAAGGAAAAAGAAAAAAACATTATACCCTAAATGCTTGAGAGATTGTTTTGGTATATTTTACCTGCAGGAAAACCCTAATGATGTTGTCAACAAGGATGCTGCTTAATCCACGATACATAGTAATCTCAGCATAACTCTCCCTGATTCATTGATTTTCTCAGTAACAGTCAACAATAAAGCTATGAACAGCAATCGTCAACCTTCTTCCCACCACCTCTAGGATTTACAGAGGCGGCCTCCTTAGTGTATCACACGCATCATCATAAATTCTACTGCAACAGGGTAAGACTTCTGGTCTCATTAAGAGGGAGACGTAGGCCAGTTTGCGTAGTGCCCTGTGCATACTAAGAAACGGAACACATGCAACTGTGGCTATAAAGACCAGTGATCTTTTGCTACTTATACCTGAAGAGGTGTCACTGGGGGAGGGAAGGGGTGTTTTAACGTGCGCAATGTCAAGGGAAGGTGTATGTAGTGGATTATGATGACAAACACCCAAACTAGTGAACTGCTTGTATGTATGGGTTTGCAAATGGTTTACATACCGATTTGATACTTTAGTAGTCACATGGCCATAGAATAGGATTTGCCAGCGAGTTGAAGCAAAGATTAAAAAATATATATATATATTTTTTTGCATGCATGTCAGGAAGTTGATCCTACTGTATTAGGTTGATTTTTGATTTTAAATGATGCTTTACAGCAATTGTGTTTGTAACATATTAAATAAAGGGTTTTTCAGCATGTTGGCAAGTTGGATGCAAGTGTGTGAGGGGTGTGTGTTGTCAAGCCGACGTATCTGCTACTCATTCGGACCTGGAAGCATCTTTGACTCGGAATATGAAGTACATACGAATACACCTGAATGAAACTATTAAAATCACAAATTACGCTTACTCCACTCTTAATTAGGCCCTTGGTGTTTACAAGTGAATTGTTTATGTTCTATTTTATTATTGTGATTATAACTAGAATGCCCAAAAATTCTGGAAGCATTAAAAAAACGCTACTTAGGAACTTTCTCTCACCAGCACAATGCCGCCAAAACAATGTTATCCCAGGGAGACGTTCCCCCCTCCCCCCCCCGAGATCATCTTTACCGCTGTGCCAAAAGTTTTCTGTTGGTTGCCAAAGAGTTCATAGCATTTCAGCACCTTGGACAGTGCCAGTTTATAGTCTGATTTATCTGTGATTTATCTGTGATTTCACCCACCCCTTCCTAAAACCAATTTACCCACTTAACAGGCTTATTATTGTCTGTATGAATCTCCAGCTACTCCCTATATGGAAGGCATCACGCCGAATACTGGTGCAGCATTTCATAGTTGCCTGAGGATGCAGGCCCCTATAAGGAGGGCATCGCTTCAAATACTGGTGCAACATTTCATAGCTGCCTGTAGATGCAGGCGCCTATAAGGAGGGCATTGCTCCGAATACTGATGCCATGCAGCATCTCCTAGCTGCCTGAGGATGCAGGCCCCTATAAGGAGGGTATCACTCTGAATAATGGTGCCATGCAACATCGCATAGCTGCCCAAGGCCCCTATAAGGAGGGCATCACTCCGTGAGAAGGCCGGTACCACCATTTATGCTCTGTTAACATTCAGAGCAGTGCAACTGCCAGAACTTCCAGAGGAGCCATCTCCTATCCTCCTGCTCATTCTGACAAAAAAAAGTAAGTAAGCAGAGAAAATAATAAACCTGAACTGTCTGAATGTACTTACTACAAAGACAGAAAAGATGACACAGAAAGGAGGGAGGCATGGCCCTATATACCCTCCGGATGGGTCTTTCCTATCCTGACTTACGTGCAATGGGGAATTAACCCCATAATGTATGTTTTCATGGAGGACGAGGGCAATGTGTTAATGCGCTGAAGGGATGTTCCTGTAGGTGAAGCTTCTGCAGGAGATTGGGGGAACCTAACAGGGCATCCAGTAATGAGATCTATGAGAAGTTCTGGAGATTGCATCACATGCAGAGTCAGAAGAGAAAGTAAATAACGAGGAAATATTCTGGTGACACATTGTGATGGGACATTGGTATGCCATGGTGTTGAAAAACACTATGTTATGTGTTAGTCTTGTTTCACAGTGTAATGATTCTGTGTAATGATGTACAGCATTTTTTCAAAACTATTTCATGTACTTTTATTGATCAGTTAGGGGTCAGAATAATAAAAGGCACATTTTCAATTAAAAGAAAAAACAAAAAAAAGTTCAGTGGTTCAATCAATTCCCAATAAAGCGTTTGTGGCAGTGTAGGGATATGTATTATACATATAGCAAGGATTTTTCGTGTACGACCCACACTACAAAATGTTCTACCATTACATGATGGGATATGTGTAACCAAGGACTTATATCTGGCTCCAGTTTCACAGTGGGGACTTTAGTCTCTATACTGAAATAGTTTATCATGATCACTTATTGCCTCCTCTACAGTTCGCTTACTTAAATCTCTGCTCTCCTTTTTAAAAAATGTCTACCACCAATAATCTTCGTTCTAATAATTCAAGAACACTTTCAATTCCTTTGAGCTGTAAACGGTTTGAATTGTTTGCCCAGACAGACTGATTATTACCATCTCCTGTGTCTCAGCATTGCTGAGACACTGCACAGGGAGAAGGCGAGGAGCTGGCAGTCTGCGGAGGATGACGCAGGAACAGGTAAGCTGCCTCTTCTGTCTGAACATTAGAACTCAATAAATAACACCATACTATTAAATCAACGGACACTTCACCGCCTGCATAGGGCTCTACTTTTTACAACAATTAATTCCCCAAAACATATAGCGCTTATTTTATGCTGACATTTCTAACATTTACAGGGATATCAAATACGTGGCCTTTTTAGAGGTTTGGCGAACGTGTTGGCCCATAAAAACATGTCTGCGTCTTTTGCAACTTTTTTTTTTTTTTTTTTTTTTTTTAAACACTATATTTTTCATTTATTAACTGTAACTTTGTAAAGCATGTGTTAACATGAGCTACCATATCCTGGATTGTCCAGTCACTTATTAGCACTGCATACAGCTCAGTTCTCTGCTGCATGGAGACAAATTGACGAGTTTGTATTCCTGTGTTTGTATGGGCTATTGTGCCTTCCATGCCTCACAATGTGCTATATGTCATTGTATATTATAGAGCTACGTCGCACTATAATCTATCACATAGCTTATTCCAGTGAAGTAGGAAAGTCTATGAAACCAAGTGTGCAAACCTATCAAACTGTATCCAGGCAGCAAAGAGCCAGTAGTGAACGGCATGCAGACACTGGACACAGTTACTGTCCCTGGAATTGCTGGATAGGGAGATTCTATTTCACCCATCATCTGCTGCCTGCATGTCAGAAAACTGAAGTACAGAAGACTGAAAAAGTAAGTGTAGAAATATGAAATAAACAGGCTTAGCACATTTCTAGTAGGAATTTCACAACCAATGGCTAATGTTCTAAAGAAACTGAACCCAGTGGCTAAACACTGAAATATCAAGTATCTGTTGACAAAGGACACCAGGTAACTGGACCTACGAGTCACCTTTGGAAAAGTGACGATAACCAAGGACTATTGCGCTAGAATTTCGAATTAACAGTCCTCTTTTCAGCTGAACTAGAGATGAAATCACCATACAAGGTCACTTGGGTTGTTGTGTAAAACAAAGAACAACAAAAAAAAAAATCATCCCAACACAGAGAGAAAAATACTTATAGCATTACCAAGAGTTATCTGAAATTGTAAAGAAAAACTTCTAAGTTGCTGCACAAAAAAAACACTACAAATTCCAAGCAAACAAGTAGAGCCACAAACCATAAGTAAACAAAACAAACAAAAAAAAAACTGTGCATAGTAAACCTTATTTTACAGCAACTCAATAAAAGGTAATTTACTAAAAAATGTTTTTCTGCGATACCTTGTGCCTATTTTTCTGTAAACGCTCCTATTGTATGAAACATGCATGGATTTGCAAGTCAAGATGTCTATGGCTTCTGATGGGAGGAGGGTGGATAATTACATTCCTAGCTAAATACAGTCACATGCAAAATCTAGATTTTATTTTGTTGAATGAGATATTTAAAGGAGATTCAAGGGGTGTAGAAAGTGCTCTTATAGGGGGTGTTACCTGGAAAGCACCTCAAAACACCCCGACCCCCATGCCCCATACAAAAAGTGTTTGTATTATAAAGGTAATCTGGAGATGCCGGTAGTCATTCATTAAATGAAAAATCCCAAAGGGTATGGCAACAATACAAACATTATTATTGTTGTTTATATAGTGCCACAAATACCACAGCGCCATAGAGGGGGGGACATCTATTTCCAGAGTCAGACCCTATTACATGCATTTTATAAAAGTTAAAAATGCATGTAGAACATTTGGTTATTTTGAGTACAGGCACCACCACACTTAGCGTGGACGCCACCTGACACGGAGGATAAGCTCATCCACTGTTCTCCAGTTACAACCCTTCTCCCCCATTCACGTCATCCTCCATCTGCATACTGTCCTCATTCATGATGTCAAGTAGCAAGAAAACCAAATCCCCAGAATGACAGGTGGGTGGAGTTCAGGGTTCAAGTGGCACCAATATAATTAGCAAGTACCCAAATTAAAAAAGTATACATGGCTTCTGCAGTATATGACCTTGAGAGTAATTATTTTTACTATTATTATATATGTATTTATATGCCGTCCGCATAATCCATAGCACTTTAAAACTGGAAACAAACACAGAAATAAAACAAGTTTTGGTATTAACAGAAAGACAAAAAGGTAATTGCCCTGCTTGGAAGCTTACAATCTATAGCAAAATAGATTGCAATGGGAAAAATTACTTAGTAGGGGTTAGAGGGTTTGGATTTTTTTGAATACAGAAGGACATAAATGGGACCTTACTAAGTGCTAATCTTGACTCCTCCACGACACTATAAACAATGGGGTTAATCCATCCCTCCAGAGTTAGCACAGGAAATACCCTCCATGCTTGGAGGGTATATAGGGCCACACCTCATTCCTTTCTGTGTTTTATGGATCTCCTCAAGCTGTAAAATATTTCAACACAAACATATTAATAATAACTGAACATCAGGATGGGCAGCATTCTTCCATGGGGGAGTCAAGCAAACCAGATTAGCAGGTAATCTCCAGTTTCCTCCTCATCCATGGCAGCATACACAATGGTGCAATGCAAAACTGCATCTTCACTTAGGGTGGCCCCCTTCACATATTTTAACTGAAAATCATGATAAACTTCTAGTCTATTAATAATTTGTTTGTTTTCTGTATTTCTGATCTCTCTCTCTCTTGGCACAAAGTACTTTTCTTCAAAACTTTGCATCTGCTGAAGCTTGAATGTCGATAATGTTTAATGAATGTATGAACAGAAGACCAAATCCGACTGTCTATGATATAGCCATAGTTCTAGTGGAATGTGCCTTGATACTTTCTGGCATACCCATTTTCTTGACTGTATAAATTTCTTGAACGCAGAATTTTATCCATATTGCAACAGATGCATTTGAGGCTGCTTCACCTTTCTTTTTGCTGTTTATTAAAACAAACAGTTGTATAGTTTTTCTAAACTCCTGCTTAAATATATTTTAATGGCTCAAGACAATTCTAACTGACATAATGGCAAAAGAAAAACATCTTTCAACATAAGGCGCTTTAAAAGGGATATCATGCATAGGTTAGAAAAATGCATTTGAGAGATCCTTTAATACAAGGTTCAATACCCTGGGTGCGAATAAGAGGTCTTATTCAGCTCACTCCATGAATAAATCATCACATTTATTTGTGGTCAGCTTCTTATGCAAGGACGCAACTAGAGCAGAAATTTGGACCTAACCTTTGTTAATGTACTTGGCAAGTTTTGCCCTTAAAGACATTGTCGTTTTAAATTTAGCTGTCAAAGTCGCCGAGTATTGGCTATTCATCATAATTTATTTATATAGCACAACTAATTCCGCAGTGCTGTACAGAGAATGCACTCACATCAGTTTCTGCCCCAATAGAGCGGTCAGTCTAATTCCCTAACACACACAGAGACAGAGTAGGGTCAATTTGATAGCAGTCAATTAACCTACTAGTATGTTTTTGGATTGTGGGAGGAAACCGGAGCACCTGGAAGAAACCAACGCAAACACGGGGAGAACATACAAACTCCGATTTGCAGAAATCGCAGTTAAATACATTTACCCCCTAGTCTTTTAGCAAGCCCATATTGAAGATAATCAATAATTGAATTTATAGATTATTTGCCACTATTTTCTTTAAAATGCATTATTTATGAAGAGTCACAAATCCTGTAATATGGTTTGGTTGTAGATCATTTCCTTGATTTTAATAGTGTGAAAATTACTTTCCCTGGGAATCCCTGGCATTTAAGAGTTTCTATTCAACAGCCAGGCGGTCAATTTCCAAAACCTTGGGTGTTGATGGCACATTTGACATTGATGGAGCAGGTCTGGATGAAGTCGCAGGAACCATGGTTTTTCCATTGCAAGTACTAATGTCTGAGAGAACCAAGCCATGCATGGCCATAGGGGTAACATCATTATCAATCTTTCTTTGTTTTTTTTTATTTTATTTATGATCATAGATATAGGTGGAAACACATAGCTTAGGCTGAAATGCTATTTTATTGAAAAATCATTTACCGGTTTTGCTCCTTTGTCTCTGTACCTGGAAAAATGCCTTGTCACTTTGGTATCTTCTGATGCTGCCATATGGTCTACCTGTGAAAGGCCCCCCTTTTCAACAATCTTGAGGAACATTTGGCTGTTCAATGCCCACTATCCGGACTGTAAAATACTGCAATTCAGGAAATCTACTCTGGTATTGTTGGTTCCCACTATGTGGTCGACCAACAATCCATCCATATTGCTCTCTGGCCAAAGTAGTAGTGGGTGTACTACTCCCATCATATTGTGATTGTTTCTGGCTCCTTGACGACTGATGTAGAATACAACTCTATTGTCCGAGTGACAGGACAACCCATAACCTCTGAAATTGCACACAGGCTCTGTGTAATGTTTCCATTTGAGGACAAGGTTGCTGTGTCTTCCTGCTACTGACCTTGAGCTATCCGGTGTTCGCACGTGGCACCCCGTTCTTGTTTGCAATATACGGGTCATCTGCAATAGAGCTGGCTTTTTCCAAAAATTGTCTATTGACCACCATTGTAGGCCCCCTTCCTTAATTTTTTTTTGTTAGAGGAATAATTCGACTTTAATCCTTTGTATTTTAGTTCAAGCTAGCTAGAAAACATAACTAACCTTCCCATGTATGACATGGCCCATGGTATGAATCTTAAAGTGGCCACAATAAGGCCTAGCACTCTCAGGAAAATCTCTGGTGTTACCCAAGAACTACTCCCGAGAGCGAGCACCTTTTGTTTCAACTTAGTCTTTCTTTCTGGCGTTAGGAATGCTTTTCCTCACCGTGTCTAAACACATTCCTAGAAAATCTAACCTTTGAGCTGAACATAAAATTACCTTTTTCTCATTTATAGTCCATATGTGGTCTCTCAGAACTTGTAGGACACAGACTTTGACTTAAGCTGAACTCACCACTGACGTTGCCGCTATCAGGATATCGTCCAGGTAAGGCCAGGAGGGATATTTCCTCACTTGTTAGCTTTGCAATGACTACAGTAAAAAAAAACATTGTTACGGTACTTAGCAAGGTTGACAGTCCAAAAGTTGAGACATTTGTATTTAAAATGTTGTTTGATTATAATGAAGTTTACAAACATCTGACGTATTGGTATATGGAGGTACCCATCTTTAGACCCACTGAAGTCTGAAAACTTCCATGGCATTAAGAATGGTCCTCACTGGTTCATTTTGAATGTGCTTGTTTTGATGTTTTTGTTGAGCTTCCTGTGACCCAAAATAATTGGGAAACCTCCATTGTTTTTCTCCACAATAAATATTTTGGAATACAACCATGTTCTTCTTTAAGTTGCAAGTACTTTGCAAATTACTTTTGGATGAAAAAGCATTTTCAGGTACTCTCACTGCTACTCGTCCTATCCAAGTTCTTGGTATAGGAAATTTTATTTTTGTTTCAGTTTGAAGTTCCTGGCAAATTCAGAAAATCAAGCATATATTATTGTTGCTAGTCTCCACTCATTGGTAGTAGTTGAGGTTCATTATTCTAGGAAATCCTATGAGCCTACATCCCACTCTGATGTCCCCTGAAGGGTGAACCTTCCAGCATCATTGGGAGAAAAATCTATGTGACCCTTGCAGCTTCTTGCATTTTTGAGGACAAAAAAAAAAAAAGTTTCCATGGATGTACCCGATTGGTAAAATGTTTCATAGTTTCTGCCAGATCAGCATAAGCTTTCCTGTCCTTAGGCAACCACTTAGATCTGCCCCCAAAAATGTTATAGATTGAATCCAGCTAAAAATATTCCCTTCACAAGAACATGACACAAGCTTATTTTTAGACTGGACGTCCACAATCAATGGCAGCAATCAGAATGCTCTTCTGACTGCAACCAATGAAGCCATAATCCCAAAAGGATTCACAAATGCATTATGTAGCAATTTATCTGAACAATTTTAAGAAGTTCACTTTTCTTAATCCCATCCTGAATGCATCTTTCTAAGTAACTGTTCCAAACCCACAGGGATCTGGAAGTTACCACAGCTGCAACTGTGAGTATTAACATTGCCACAGTTATTACAAACCATTCAATCTTTTTATCCATCCAATCTGTGAAGAAAACTTCTAAAAGGGGTAATTGTCTTTAGACAGCCTAGTCACTGCTGCATCAACTTTTGATGTTGTAACCCAAAAGACAAAATGGTACATACAGCGTGGCCTATTTATATTTAAAAGACATCTGTCCGGATGTCATCGCACTTCAAGGATTCCTTTAATTATTTTATTAAGGGGAAACTGGTGATCCTTTTTCTTTGACCCTTAAAACAGTGTTTTCTGCAAAGACTGACTCTCTAGAATCATCAATATGCTTTACTCTGTAAACTCATTTTAGTAAATTTTCCAATAAATCTAAATTAAAATTAGGGTCCTCTGTGGCTGGTACAGAACTATCATTGCATACCCGATTCATACTCTACAGAGTCAACACTGACTAATGACAGTGACATTAAAGAATTTAACTGATGCAAATTTTTCTTAGTAGCAATAAACATCACTGAATATAAATGCTCTTAGTGCTTTTCAATAGCAGGAATTTTTTCTGGTTCACTGGCTACATCAATTTTATATTTGGCGATTTAAAACATGCTTCCAGCTTGCTCAGCACTGCAACGTGAATGCACGTAGTATCCTGATGCTGACTGAGGATGCAGTTCACCAAGAAGGCATCACTCCACACACCAAGCCAGTCTCGCCACACTCCCAAGTTAGTACTTCTGCAGGTACATATGCCGGGCTTCAGAAAATAGCTTGTGTATCTCCTGCTCCAGCAGCACAGCCACAGATAAACCTTTCAAACTAAACAATAATAAACCTGTCCAGTCTGATTGTGGAGCGAAAGGACTGGAAAGAAGACACAGGAAGGAGGGAGGTGTGGCCCTATATGCTTTTCAAATGGGTCTATTAATGCTGGAGGGAGGGAATTCTACAGAGAGGGCGCTGCCCAAAAAATGTCCCGAAGTGGGCTACAAATGAGAGCAGGTAAAAAGTGTGAATGAGGGATGAAGATTGGAGGGGTAAAAGTAAAGAGATTTTTGAGACAATATAATAGAGGAGTGTTGGTTTAAATCTTTTAATGGCTTTATATGTTAATAGAATTATTTTATACTGGATTCAATGAAATATGTCAACCAATATAGTGACTGATAGAATGCACAAAGACATGTCCAGGAATATTACCTCCAAGTCTAAAACAAACCAGTAAGATGCAACTACAAAAGACTGAACACTCACGTCAGTGTGTACAGTCCGGCAGTTTAGTCATTATTACGTCAATCATTATTTGTCATCTATAAAACGGTTTGTCTAATTGCTTGCAACTCAAAACGAACTATTTACAATTTAACCAGTCTTGTTCAATACATAAAACTGGGAAACACAATTCAAAATACAAATTTAAGTACCTCTTCTAGAATTTGATCTTAAAAGAAAGGCAAAATCCCCCAAAACCACCGAAGTTAAAACATCATTAATATAAAGAAAAGAGACATTATTACACAGCATGAGATCTCTTGCCAACATCTGTTACACACCAAATAAATGTAGAACCATTTAAAGCACAACAGCTTAGTGCTTTGTGAAAGTATTGTGTCTATTGACTCATGTATACGAGTCATCTCCCTTTCATCTGAGCTGAGCCCACAGTGAAATCCCACACTAACATTGTGTTAAAAAAAAGAAGGGAAAAAAAAAACCTCACACACATACGAACATAGAAATAAGTCTGAAAAAAAATATTTATAATATTTACAAATGTAATTAAACAAATTTAAACTAAAACACAAATTTGAAATGTTTTAGTGTGCATCCAATTTAGTTTTCAGAAGGTAAACATGCTCATCAAACCAAGGGCTAGATTTACTAAGCTGCGGGTTTGAAAAAGTGGGGATGTTGCCTATAGCAACCAATCAGATTCTAGCTTTCCTTTATTTAGTACCGTCTACAAAATGACAGCTAGAATCTGATTGGTTGCTATAGGCAACATCCCCACTTTTTTAAACCCGCAGCTTAGTAAATCTAGCCCCAAGTATTTAATATCACTTGTAGAATAGAACACATAGAAATGGTTGAATTTGCATTAGAATACAAAGTGTACACTATTTTACAGATTGCAGCAGAGCACTTATAAATATGAACTTGTGGATATTACATTAACAGAGCAACTATGAGAAAATGTAAAATAAAATAAAAAAACTGAAAAACACCTATGTATCTGAACCAAATTTAAATCCAGACACAGAGCATTGCCTAAAGGAAATAGGAAGAGTCTTCTCTGACCATCACGCTGACTGCCAAGAACAACACAGGGAGGAAAAGTGAACCCGTCTCGTTCTGCTGTAGGATCACTCATGCAGTTATTTCCGTTTTGGACTAGGAAAACGTAATTTCCAACAGTAAAACTGTGACTAATTGTTATCATAACGAGTTTTATCAAATAAATATTTCTTTCCACACAGCATCAATTGCAGTTTGATACTGTTTCCAGACTCAAAACTGTGGTGCCAATCTATACAGCTTTCAGTAAATGAACTGTGGTTTATTCAGTTTAGTGTGCAGCTACAACTGCAGACCTCCAAAAAGCTGTAGCTGGTGGCTCCAATCACAGCTACAAATGCATGCAGTAATCCATACCACTGCTCAGGACACATCTTTGTATTTATACTAGCATTTCTATGCCAGTAACTAGGTCGCCAGCAACAGCTTGTTTTGGATGGATAGTGTAAAAACAAATAAAGAAATAAATCAATACACCGCTACTCCTTGACGTGAATCATGTTCTCGTACTTGGCATTTGTAGACATAATCTAACTATTTCAGTACTGCTTAATCATATCAAACACTACCCATAATAAAGGGGCAATACTTTGATAAAAGCCAAGGTGTCATTATTTTCAGCAAGAGCAGTTTTACCCTAAATAAAAATAAATAAAAACACAGACACAAGCTTCCACTACTAAAACTTGTACTTCATTAATTTTCAGTCAAAAGCCTAGGCTAGGTTCCTGTAATGACTTTGTGCTGCAGACACATCGCAAGTGTTTCTGTCAACTACAAGTTTCACTATTTACCATCCAACAGGGAGAGGTGCATGTTGCAGTCTACAAGACAAACCGTCAATGTAGCCCAACACTTAGGACTCATTCATACTATGTATAGTTGTACAGTAATATATGATGTTCATATTTACATTCTGTTCTTGACATTCCTTTGTTTTCAAATATCTTTTAATTACATCATGCTATTTTACATGCATAGGCATTAAATTAACCATTAAAAAATGTATTTCTCGTGCATGTTTTTAACTTTGTTAACAAGGTTAAAAAAAAAGGCACAGGTCCATTAAGTGCTAATTTTTATAATTTCCCATTCTGTTGCTCCATAGACAGGAAAAATGAAACTCCTGAGTGACTGTAACCAAATAAGCCCCACTGGGGGGGACAAAAAAAACCCCAAAAAAACCACCTACGTTTGCATCACACGTGTTGATCCCAATTTTTATGCATCCCAGGAATTCATGTGCTTTTGCTGCCTGTTATTGTGAGCTGTAACTCAGCTTTCCTTTCTACCTCAGTTTTACAGTCCTGTATTCCAGGATAAGTAGCTTAGTCCCAACCATAGCTTAGACACATAACTTTACATTTTTGGACAATAAATTTCATCTGTCAAATCATGGTCCTCTTTGCCATTTTGTGTGTAACATCACTATTCTGCTCAGTTTTACAACCCTTGCAACCGAACCGCAGGTAATTGTTTAAGTATATTATTTAGTATTATTTAATTAATGATTAAGGGTGTTTGGAACTGTAGTTATTTAATTAAAATAGAATTTCAGAAGTAGGAGTATATTAGATATACTTAAATCAAATAGGTAATTGATATCACATTTACACGTTTTCATATTTATCCTTGTTTTTGGCAAGCACATTGTCTATTGTATATCTATAGTGGAAAACCCAGGCAACACGTCCAAAGCCTCATCTCATCACTCCAGCAAGGATATCGTATGGCTGAGGAGTCTCAGAGCTGCTTGGCATCAAGCCATCCCGGTATCAAATTTCCAACAGCAAGCCAGTGTCACCTAAGAAGTTAGTCGTCAAGAACTTTAAAGGTACCACTTGTGGCTGTCTCCTAAATGCATCACATGTATACCTGCTTTTAATTTAATTAATTTTAAAGTTGGAAGGAGTGGAGGTATTCAATATAGCTGTGACTACCAGCAAGTAATAGCACTAATGGCTTATCCTGGGTCAGAGCCAGAAGTAAGAGTGACAAGGGACATCTGTGAGGACATAGGAGGTACACAGGAAAGGGCAAAAGTGAAAACAAATAAAGAGCAGGTGGACACAGATGTATAGTGTAAAATAAATCTCAAATTAATTCAAACAATCACATTACTCAAAGCTTCCAGACACTCGCCCATTCACTTACATTCTCCATGCCACCACTTCTAATTTCTAAATTTCCGCTCCAGCCACTGCCCATGTTTAGTTGGACAAATTACTTATGATTAGGCCCAAATAGTTCTATGAGCTAATAATGACATGCATAATTATAAATGTATGACGCATATAAAAGGATATATATATGGAAACATAACTACAGAACAGGAATAATATAATTTTATACATATATATTTATCCATATAATTATCAATTATTTGATGAGGGAAAAAAAACAAAAAGCACATACAATCCGATACTTGTGGTACACTACTAATCAATGTAGCCCCCTAAAAATATTCCATTTACGACAACATTTTGCCTTCGTCTTCTATCATTTCACCACCACCACCAAGCCACCCAGTGCTTTCATCGTACGTACCAAACGTTTTTTTTGGAACAGCATCAAATTTTGCAAATTTGAAAATATATTGCATCAATTGCGCTATCAAGATCAAGTGTGAAACTTATCTCCTCTTAAAAAATAAATAAATATATATGTTAGTCTTAACTGGTCTTTCAAAAAACAGCTATCAAAATTATGTTCTACAATATATTTTCAAATCAAATCCATTACAAATAAATTACCCACCACAGGTCTGTAGTTTCCTGGTTCCAATTTTGTTCCCTTTTGAAGGATTTGAACCCGGAAAATAAGAGAAAAATATGGGAACATTGGCATTCTAAATGTAGAGATCATCAGTAGTAAAGAAAGTAAAAGAAAAAAGAAAAAAAAACAAATGGGAAAAAACGAGAGCACTAATACATCAGATTACCCCGAGGATTAGTCTGGCCAGTTTTAAACAAGTAGAAAGAGTGTGGAAACTACCACTGCTACTTCAATAAAACAACTGAAGAAGCCAAAAGGAATATGTTTTATTAAAAATATTAAAAAAAAAGTCCACATTTGGCAAACAAAGTAAAGCTGGAAGATATAGAATCCATACATTCCAGCCTTAAACTTCATAATTTATGAGGCTTTCACAAACCAGAAAAAACGCAGAGCATTTCCCCATCCTTCATCCTGAGATTAACAAAACTACTCCCTCAAGAGACATGTAAGTCTATGTTTATCACATTTAAGATAGTAATTCCCGATATGTCATAATTAACAATGTATAAACAAATTAATAAGAACAACAATACATATATAAAACAACTTTCCTTTCTGAGTAATACTGAGCAGTTTCACAACTGGCAGAGTCAGCAATTTGTACAAATTTTGCTGAACAACTAGATGCTAATACCACTATAATACCAAATCAGTTAGTCACCTCTAGGAAATGCACATTGAATGGTAGCTGTGGGGCTATTGTACTTGCAGACAAACTTCAGTGAGTTGGAAAAACTTGGCTTACTTAAAAAAGGGGGACAGGGTGTCATTTTAAATGTTAGATAACTTACTAGGCTACTCACATTGTAAACAATCATCCATGTTAGGTATCTGAATCATGCTACAGAATACTTTTGAAGGTTGGCGTTTCAGTGTGGGAAGGAGTGAATTGGAGTCCTAATACCAAGGCCATAACTTTAACAGTGTCAGTAGTGTTAGCAGTGCCGGATTAACCCGAGGTCTAACTGGGCTATAGCCCAGGGGCCTCGGGCATCCAGGGGGCCCTTCAAAGTCCTCAGCAGCATTATTTATCGGTCCGGGGGCGGGGGCGCCCCCAGCCCGATCAATGCTGCTGAGCACTGTCACTGTAGTCCTCCGTCCCTGGCGCTCAGTAATCTGCTTACTGAGGAGATCTCGCGAGTGAACTCTCGCGAGATCTCATCAGTAAGGAGCTTACAGCGCGCCGGGGACGGAGGACTACAGTGACAGGTAAGCGCTTGGGGGGGGCCCTCACGGGGTACGGGGGGGGGGGCGGCGGCGGGTGGCTCACATTGGGGGCCTCACGGGGGAATGGAGGCGCCCTTAGCCCAGGGGCCCCCATTACCTTAATCCGGCCCTAAGTGTTAGAGTATGTTAATGTGTACTAACACAGGTTTAGGTGTCAATGACATCCTGGTGTGTATAATTATATATATTTAAATCTTTTTCATTTTGTAAAGGCTCACATATAGCCCAATCCACTTTGCACATATATTTGGTAAGTCGCAGAATAAAATTGGGGTATATTTTATGAGTTGCATTAATTGCATGACAGTACGTAGAGGAAGAGTCATAAAAAGTATTAATTTTCTATGTGTGCCTGGTTTACCTATATAATACCAATACATTAAAATATTTAAACCAATTCAAAATCAGAGCCAATTTTCCTTTCTATGGCCAGATCCATTGTCATGGTTTTTTTCGTTGGGTTATTTCCTTCTAAATTACTTTTTCATTTCTTAGTTTGTCCAAGCAAAATGATTTTTGGGATTATTTTGATATCACATTGAAAAAACAATAACTCCTTCACATCCAATAGTTACTGAAAAAGACAAAGGCTATGAAAAAAATATTTTGCAGAATTTTCCCATAGTTATTTTTATCAAATCCAAAAGAAAATGAACTTGGGAGTATATTTTTGACTATTCTCCCAAGTATTGGGATACTAAATGATTGTACTTTCGATCAAGGTCTTAAAGTGGATCTATTACCAGTCACTCAAGTATAATTTTTTATGTTACACCATAGTGTCTTGTGAAGCTGGTTTTATAGCGATCGTTGTGCAGCTAAGCTGTCAGCCTAGAGATCTCGTTCCCGAGCGGATTCCTCTACACATTACAGATTTGCTGTGCGAGCTTTGGATCCCCATTTTCAGCTTACCACATGGTGCACAAGGCATTAGGTAGTAATGCTGTAATACAAACTGGTGACTAGTCGGCTTTAAGAAATTAAAGGGAAAAATACATTTTTTTTTGTTGAACTTATTTTTTTCACTTTTCTATCATCCTTTAACTGACCGCTACAGATCTCTCCTACACTTATTACTAATTATTCAATGTAAACTGCACCTGTCATTGTAGTTGCAGTTTCTATTAAATCCATGTCCACATGGATCCAGCTGTACTGTCTTGTATAAGACCTCAAGCCTACATACCAGAAGGCAGCCCCTGGTAACATCACATAGTAACTTTGCTGGAACTTCCCACAACGACGCAGAAGCGCTGCGCAGCTTCTGTACTCTGGAAACAGTGTTTGGCTTTTGGGCGGATTGTGTGAGTTTAGACCGCACTGCAGTCGGGAAATGGGGGCTTGGTGAACCAGCGGGATCCCCCATTTCCAGTATAACTCGTTAAATGTTTGTGCTGAAACAAACCCGAAAACCCACAACATAGAATTTTCTTGGTTAGAAAAAAAAAAAATGTTTTGAGTCAAAATAGATGTAGTTCTACAATGAAAACATTGTATTTTTGCAGATATAACTGCTTACTTCACTGTCCTATGTCATAGGCTACATGTAACCACTGCTTTTTGTTGTTGCTCTAGATGCCAGATATAAAAAAAAAATAAGTCTAACTTCAGCCAAGTAGGGCAGACATACCCAACAGCAATGAGATATGTCCACATACTCTCTGGCCACAGCAGACAACAGTTTTACACCTTGAAAAATGTACATTAAATAAAAGATGTTACTACTGAACTGCTGCTCTCTCTTCTCAAATAAACAACACAAAAACAAAGTGGCTGAAATACAAGAGAACTAAGTAGCAACAAAATGCCAGAAAGATCCTGTGTTATACAACAGAACTGCGGATGTTCAGGCAGTAAAGGATCAAGAGAAAAGGATTTTGTAACCATTTCTGCACTTGAGTATTTATCTTATTCGTCTCTGTTTTAAAAAATATTTTTTTTATTTAAAACAATCCTTGTAAATAAACGTATTTGTAGCCATGCACCTGCTCCCTCAGCTGTACATGACTTCACCGAGAAGCAGCTTCGTACACAAAGGATACTGGTACAGGAGCACTTCGTGCATCCACATATTAGTTTATGCATTGTATTTGCCTGCATGGGGCGGATCTAGATTTTTTTTTTATTTTTTTAGGGGGGGGGGGGGACGACAATTTGTGCTAACCGAAGCAGTGGGCATCCAGCGGTAGCTCACTGTACTCACGTTCCCGGCGGCCGCGCGTTGGCTGCGTTTTAACACAATCAGCGCGGTCGGACAGGACAGAATCTGCCAGCCTATCAGCCTCCAGAAACATTAGTATAGTGAGCTACCGCTGAATGCCCACTGCTGCTAGGTGCTCCCCTGGATCTGCCACTGACTATGGCTCCAGGTGTACCTAGAGCAGAGTAATTTAACTTAATATCGTCACTCACAAAAATGATTTATGGATTGATTAAACTTTTTATCATACAGTGTCCTGCATTTCCCACCTCAAACATGGAGAGCGATCCTTGCTCCAAAACAGCCTTTACACAGAATCCTATATTTGCACTCTTGTAAAGTAGCAGAGTTTACTAGGTGTTGATTATAGAAAGAGAGAGACAAATATATATATATATTTGTTGGCGAATATCGCCCACAGCTCTCATGGTAAAGTTGCCAAACCTTGCACAGTTATTTAAAATCGATAAAGTAACCTATTAAACCACATAGCGACAACGCAACAAATATTGAAAATATTTTTTGGGTTGTAAACAATTGTTTGACTGCTGGAAGGAAACCTCGTGACAACACAACATAATGTCACTGCGACAAAGCAACAAATCTTATTTTCTAAATAGCATTTTTGGTTTCTTTACCAAATAATTTGCTAATATATAAAAACTGCCACACATTACAAATCGGACCCACGCAACACTGGGTGACCCTGTTTGTGTGCGTGTATATTATACTAGACTGTCAATAAAAAAATAAAAAATAAAAAATGGTTTTCAGTAACTTATAAAATTTTCAGAGATAAAGAAATTATATTTTTCATCTTCAAGGTCAGAAAATAGCTTATTTGAAATACTCATTCTGCAGGGATCCAGCTACAGTACAGGCTTCCAATATGCCATTATGCTATGGAACTACAAGTCCCAGCATACACAGCAAGTCTGCCAATTACTGTAAACATTCTGTTGAGGATTCCATTACTGTACTGGTCTATAATCTGAGTCCTCAGCTACTGTGGAACTACAAATCCCAGCAAGCTCAACAAACCCAATGCCCACTATATTCTGCAGGAATCTCACTACAGCAAAGGTACTTTATGTCTTCTAGTTCCAGCTGATAGAGAACTACAAGTACCAGGTAGCCTTTGGCTATCTGGTACTTGGTAGTGTAAACCCCCAGCACCAACCAAGTGATGCTTTCAGCTGCTCGGGTATCCCTATCACTGCCGTGCACCACTAGTCCCCTCACATCAGCTCGCACACAGAGTAAGGGGAAGTTACCGGAGAGAAGGGGACTCTGCACCGATCCTCCCGTCCAGCACCCACAGTCACTCCGTGTCCCGCAGCCGGCGGCTGAAGTTCGCACAGAGGTGTAGATCACGTGCTCCGCCGGGAGAGGGGGGCGCGCTCCGGGCTATGTCGTGTCCACACTAAGCTCGCGCACTTGGCGCGCTTCACCCCATCCACAGTCTCAGAGACGCCCTTCCAATGTTCTACTTATTCCCTGCAATAAAAACTTATACTACTAGTCCCTGCTGGTGAAATAATTAATGGACTTTATTTTACCTGATCTTTACCCTACCACGCGTTTTCCAATGTATATATTGCTCTCACTTTTAACCCTATGTATACCACTCTATTTGTATACTCTTGCAAACATTTCACAAAAGTGTGTGCTTCCAAGGTGTAACCTTAGCAATATTTTGTTTTGTGATGTTTGTAAATGTGTACATCAAGTTTTTCAGTGAATTTATAGCTGCCAAACTCATCTGAGGCAACTGTGACTGTATAATCCTCTGTTTACAATACAACCATCATTAGTTGGCTACCTTTGATATTTAAAATGTTATTTGACATGAGGTAGGCATTTAGTGATGAAATAACCACTGTGGCATACATGTAGAACCTGAGATAGAGCCCCATGGCACCACCTTAGTGGCGGATTGGTCACTGATCTTACCATTAGCCCCCACAATGTCATGGGGCTGCTGAGGACAGTGGCCGGCTAGGCCAGTCCCATGTTCAATGATTTAGGCCATGAGCTGCATGTTGCTTTATCTGTTTCTGCTATTCCCTCTGTCTTTCTACCCCTTTGTGTGTTTGTCCTTCTGTCTCCAGTTTTGTATGTTCACCTCTGTCTCCCAAGGTGTGCCTCTGCCCCCCCCTTTGTGTGTCTCTCCATGTGTGCTTCTGCCCCCCCCCCTTTGTGTGCCTCTCCATGTGTGCCTCTGCCCCCCCCTTTGTGTGTCTCTCCATATGTGCCTCTGCCCCCCCTTTGTGTGTCTCTCCATATGTGCCTCTGCCCCCCCCTTTGTGTCTCTCTCCATGTGTGCCTCCGCCCCCCCCCCTTTGTGTGTCTCTCCATGTGTGCCTCTGCCCCCCCCCTTTGTGTGTCTCTCCATGTGTGCCTCTGCCCCCCCTTTGTGTGTGTGCACGTGCATCTCTGTCTCCAATTTTGTATGTATACCAATGGATACATGCGTTTGTCTCTGCCCGCGCCCCCAGTTGTTTGTGTGTCTCTGTCTCCTTATTATGGGTGCGTGCCCCTTTCTTTCTTCCTTTGTGTGTGTGTCTCCCTTTGTCCCTCCATCCCATCTGTCCACCTCTTTTCTCCCATATGCCCTCACTGCACAGTTGCAGCACATACTAAATAGCTAATTAACTCTATAAATGTTGTGAGCTATGTAAGATTTGCTAAACTTTTGCACCAAATAAATCTAGAAGTGTAGTGTGTGCAATTCACACTGCACTGGTGCTAACACCTTTGTAAAAACAGTGCATTCACTTGTGTTTTGGTGGACAAGCCTACTACTAACACCAGCACAAGGAGGATAGAATACACTATGCAAAATTAACTGAATAGCCATGAGAACAAAATAGAGCATCTGCTTTCATACATGTAACCCATTGTATTATTGCAATATTTCTGACCATGTCATGACACTGGGACAAGCTCACCCTACAACAGATGGGCTTGGGCAATATTTCAGGAGACATGTACAAAAAAAATCCTATAACTGAAATTGGGTTGGTTATTTGCTGGAAAAACTTCAGATCCTTTTGTTAAATGATTAATCGTAAATGTAATCTTGTTCTTACAGTTACGATGTGCTCTAATTCATGACTTGAAAGATAGATGTAGTTTGGTTTCAACCACATTTATGTGCTGAAAAAAATTGGTAAAAAACCCCAAAACTTATGAAAACCAACACACGCTTTAGACACATTTCGGTGATGTAGGTTTTTGACGCATTATTCATGAATTGTGATTTTACCAGTATAAACTGTACTGTAATGTACTGTGCCAGTACTGTGAGTGTGTATTAATGCATAACAAATGAGTAATGTAGCATAACATTTTATATGCAACAGTAACATGTTACTGTGCAATCATGGCACTGCGCCAATAAGAAAAAAATCATCTTATTTAAATGTATTTTTCAGGTGTTCTATGCTTAAAAGTACATTAACAGTGTATAGGTAGGATCCAGACTTTAATCTGCGACAGTAAACACCATCATTTTACATTTGCTCTTGCAGCATGGTGTGAGCAATTGCAGAAATGAAACTATACAAATCATTCAACGTTGCAAATCTGGCGTCAGCGTGGGAGCCTCTCAACATAGCTCATGGCATAATTATAGCAGTGATCGCCACAGAATGTTAAATGTGGTACATATTTCTAGCCTATTTCCTTATTATAGACACCTTTTATACATGACATTCATTCGTTCTATTTTTTCTGAACAAGAAACAGGAAAAAATGTTTAATTAAATGCTGAAGAGCCCGGCGGTACAAAGGTATTAACTGCTTTCACCTGAAAAACAACCCTTCCCACAATCCCCAAAACTCACACTTACATGGTGCAGCCTTCAAAGCACATTTAATGGCAGCTGCAGGGTCAACAAACTTACAACATATGAGGATGTGCTACTGATTGTTTGCATAACCTTGACCTTCTACTGAGTAATTGAATGTTTGTCATCTTTATCATTTATTATGAAACTAACAAAACTGGTAGTTCATGCACTTTCTCTTAGCAAACTGAAAACAACTGACACTAGTGAAACTTAAGACATGAATGTAATACAAACAGCAGCATGTCTGGTATTTTTGCAGTTTGATGTGAATTGTCTGCATGTATAGGTCACATCTACAAATGTGTTTAGGCAGAAGGATCAATGATCCCTTTCCTGCAGTGAATTCCTGCAGTGAATCAAATTGGCTTTTATCAGAATTGGACAACCATTGCAGCATGTGTGGTGTCATCTTGACAGATCAAATACAGCCAACTGGACTGAAACTGATCTAACATTGTGTTGGCCTCTACACCAGGGTTTCCCAAACCCAGTCCTCAGGGTTCCCCAACAGTGCAGGTTTTCTGGATCACATGTGACATAATTAGCACCACCTCTGGATCTGTTACAATGTGTCAGTCAGTAATGAATACACCTGTGTTCCAGCAAGGAGATATGGAAAACTTACAGTGTTAGGGAGCCCTGAGGACTGGGTTTGGGAAACCCTACTCTACACTCTGTCTGATAATGTTTGAGGTCATCAGCCAGATACAGGTCATAAATCTGCACAATTTAGCCACCTATATGAGTGTCCAACTAAGACTGGGTATACACTAAAGTGTTTTCTGACGATTATCGGGCCAATCAAACGATAAACAACCCTTCAGGCGATATTACTGTGTACACTGCAACGATGAACGACTATCGTTCCAAAGCACATCGTATCGTTTCATTGGACTTTTAAACCGGACTAAAAATGACGTTCAACCATACTTGCCAACTCTCCCGGAATGTCCGGGAGACTCCCGAAATCAAGGTCAGACTCCCGGGAGAGAAGGCAAGTCTCCCGCATTGCGCAATTCCCTGGCCAAAATAACGCGATTCTCTGTGAATCGCGTCATTTTGGCCCCGCCTCCTCGTCAAACCGGCATTTCCATCGCAGGGGGCGGGGCCAAGTTGACAATTGGCCGCCTATCCCATCCAGCCCTCTAGTCACGCCCCTCTCCCGGACTGCACTGCCTGAAAGTAGGCAAGTATGCGTTCAACAATAGAACAGTGTCATTCCAATTCTGCAGTGTGTACTCAGACCGGCAGTATCCATAGATCTCTATGGAGTGTGCAGAGTCCTGGGGGTAAATGTATCAAGCTGCGAGTTTCCGAGGGGTTTGAAAAGTGGAGACGTTGCCTATAGCAACCAATCAGATTCTAGTTATCATTTATTTAGTGCAGTCTACTAAATGACAGCTAGAATCTGATTGGTTGCTATAGGCAACGCCTCCACTTTTCAAACCTGCTGGAAACTCACAGCTTGATACATTTACCCCATGATTTTTTCAGCCGATGGTTATGACAGATGAAGAGCACAGATCTGAAAGTAAATTGTGTAAAATGTGTTTAGTGTATACACATGAATTGGCATGCTGATTGAGACTATTTTTTTTTCGTTGTTAAAATCATTAAGGATATTGCATCGAGAGAAATTTTGTATAGTGTGTGCCCATCCTTACTTATCGATTTGTCACTCGAGACAAATGACAAGCTTGTATGGTGTGTGGCTAACTTGAAAGTTCCCAGAACAACCACGGGTTGTGTTTAAACATCTAATTTTCATATTCCAGACCTTTAGGCTAAAGCTTATGTCCTGTTACGTGGAAGCATTATTTACATGTTTTATAATGAAGGAAGCATGAAATAAAACTTGACAAAACATTAATGACAGTTGATAGTGCTTCCTCTACATATGCCCTTGTTTTTGGTGTTAGTTTTAGTAAGAACTATTGTATATAATTTCTGGTGCACTTTGTAAACTTTATCTTCTAGGGGTGATGCATTACAATTGCAAATTGTATAGTACTGAATACAATGCTAGCTTTATATAAGAAATAAACTGCTAATTCATACAGATTTCACTTTCCCCTCAAAACTCAGTTTACATTTTAGGCAAAGTATTTAATTTTAAGGTGAAAGTGTTGAAATAAAATGGGTCAGCGCTTAAGGGAACGCTTACACACTGATATCTATGCTCTTGAAACAATTTTCAGTTGTGAAAGACAAAACACCTGTTTTGCATACAAAGTATCCGATTCTTCCTTTTAATGCTGGCAGAGGATTTACCTGAGAGTGAAACAGCATTTTAGAAGACCAATCATTTCATATTCAACTACTAAGTTTGTTATCAAAGTGCCTGAATGTTTGCAACACTGAGTCTGCACAATTGTCAATAACAAGAGCCCATGCAGATAAATGTGTCTCTGTTGTTTGTTTGCCATGAGACTAATTAGTAGCCCTAGAAACTTTAAGCACCAATAGCTCGGTCAATAAAATAACTTTTAACCATAGAGCCAAGAATGTTGTATTCAGTTATTTAGTACATTTTGAAAATCAGATATGGTGAATGCATTTTCAGTAGCAAATTTGAGCAGGAGCAGTCATTCACAGTAAAGCAATAACTCATTGTGCAATTCAAATGACTTGGTCAAGGCAGCTTATGATCAATGTTTCAGCAATACATGTGTCTCTTACCCTGGGGCTGCACAGAAAAGTTTGTGTGTGATCTTAGGTTGAAAGCGTCCTCAGATTTCTGCAGTGCTGAATGTTGGTCAGAAGCCATAGTATTCCTTGTGTTGTGAATGAGAGAGCAGGACTGGGGGTGTTACTGCCTCAATAATTGCTGGGCTGGGTGACCAGCCCTGACACTGCTGTCTCACAACATTGGAATGTCTGAGCTAACGCTGCTACCAGAGCACTCGCTAGTAGTGATCATAGAGCCAAACCATGTGGACGGTGGTGCAGATAATTACATCTTGGGGGAGATGGCTACACAGTGGAGAAATCCAGTGATGAAAAAGAGGAGGGTGGAGGCATGTAATTATGTGTGCAACACTGTACCGCAGCCCATATGAAAAAAGGGAGATTTATGATTTCAAAGAACTGCACAGATGTGGTTGGACAATGTAGAACTTTTAACCCTCCAGACACTACATCGGAACATTGTGGGGTCATCTGGTGTGTCAAAGTTTCTTTATTATATATATATATATATATATATATATATATATATATATATATATATATATATATATATATATATATCAAGCACAATCCAAAAGTAAGCAGACACTGTGTGTCACCTACCACTGCCAGCAATCAGATTCTAAATATTGGTCTAATGAAATCTACAATATAAAAGCAAACAGCTGAATGGTTGATATGGGTAATATGTTGTGCCAGATTTTATACATGTCCTATACCATAGGAAACACATCCTGAACATTATTCCATTACATACAAATACTTATTTTTAAACACAAATTATTTTAACTTTTATCTAAAAATAATAGAATATTAACAGCAAATTCCAACTTGTCCTTCTGGTATACCCATTTTAATTTTAATAACATACATTTCAGAACAGACTCCTATATATTGCCTGTCATCCGTATAGTAGGTAATACACCTTTAGAGTACTAGGATATAGGTCTACATTCCAAATGAACTGTGGGTGAGCACTCCTTTCCCAAATCTGGAACCAGGCCACTAACTGGTGCACAATCAGTACATGTGGCTGGGTGCTTGGGTGACCACCTCCTACCTCATTTCTTGCTTGATGTGCATCACAGTGATTTTACTTGCAGTCATCCCTTTTTCTTCATAATAGGAAAGATTTAACACTTAGTTCACACAATGCGATTTTACAAATATTAAAATAATAATGACTTTTAGGCAAAACACACTTTACTAAGGACTTGATTTTATGCTGCTCATTACAAATACTTAAGTGAAAAACTGTGTGTTTCGGATTTTGGTGGGGGGTGTCTTCTTGATTATTTTTTATGGTTGTAATTATTGGTTGTACATAACGCACCTTCATGAATAAACCATAATTACTTTTTAAATCCGCCTCCCAATAGATATTTAAATATATATATTTATTATACTAATAACCCACCCAATTCAGACCCATTCCTCCATTCAACCACAACAGACACTTTAATTCCATTTTTTTTTTTTTATTATTTGCTTTCTGTATTATATGTCTCTAAATTTGATTTTACATTTTCAACAATCCCGTACTGGTGGCGCAAAATTCAGCCTTTATTTTCAGGTTTGCGGTATACTGTAATCTGATTTTTGGTGGCACGTTGGTTAGCATTGCTGCCTCCCAGTGCTGGGACCATGAATTTGATTCCAACCAAGGCCCTATCTGTGTGGAGTTTGTATACTTTCCATGTTATTGCATGGGCTTCCTCCGGGTGCTTCAGTTTCCTCCCACACAAAATCCATATTGGAACGTTAATTGGCTTCTAGCAAAAAATGGACCCTAGTTTGTATGTGAGTGGTAGGGATTTTAGATTGCAAGCTCCAATGGGGAAGGGACTGATGTGAATGATTACCTATCCTCTGCACAGCGCTGTGTAATAGAAATAACAACAATAATTGGGTATTGCTGTTATTATGAGGAGCTTAAGCAATGATGAACGCAGATAATAAATAAATAATAAGGCGCAGAGCAAATAAAATAGCCGCATATATGTGTGACATTATATTGTTTATGAAAAGTTACTAGAGCCAGAGCTGGTCAGAAAATGTTGCAGATATTTCTATCAATGAGACGCATAGTGACGTTGAACCTTTTGCATCATGTTTGTGCTAATACAAACGTGTGCAGCTTTCATAAATGTACAAGGATCTTAGAGCAATTATCTGCCTTTTATATTACCCTTCACTTTTAACAAGCACGAAAAGTTAACATAATTCCGGAAAGGTAGTTTTTTTTAATTTGGCAAGTATGTAGGAACACATAAGTCAGCTGTTAACAAGTGTGTTTTTGACAGGGCAATGCCTGTCCATTCATACAGCAAGCTATGATTGGTTAAACACTGTCACAGTTTAGACTACGTCCACACAAATATTTTTTTCTTGCAGTTTGAAGTTTCAGCTTTCAGGTCCAAAAAACGCAAGAAAAGAAAATGTACAAAATGTGTACAAATGCACTGTGCTTTTTCAAGCACTTAAAAATAAAACACATGGAGGAGAATAAAAATCATGGATGTAGCCTAACAATGCCATGTGCAGAAGAAAGAGGCACGTATTCCATTGAAAAATGTATTTGAATGAACATTATACATAAAAAATAGTATATTTGGTGATTATTTAATCTGGCCTCTATAATGTGTGAAAAATATACTTTTTTAAAACAAAAAGATATATATCATATATATATATATATATATATATATATATATATGTCTATATATAACAAAATTAAAAGACTGGTGTCAGCGCTTATCCTTAACACTTCATATGTGTGTTTATCTAGCAGAATTAAGGAATTATTTCATATCTTGATCAAAACATTTAAGCCTGCATCCCAGCGTCAAGGGCACCTCATTCATTGTAGACAGGTCCTACACTCAGGGACAGACTGGGCTGTGGGGCAGGGGGACATCTGCCCCTCGAGCTGGTCCCATAGTGGGCTACCTTGGGCTAGGTCACTGGGCCACCTGCATTTTTTTTCCGTTAAAATAGGCTACTGAGTCAAGTTTTGCCCCCCGGGCTAAAATCTGCCAGCCCTCCCCTGCCTACACTGACCTATACACTTTAGACACCATAAAAATGCACTTAAAATCAGATGCACTTACCTCTCTGGTATGAGGGCTTACATCTAGCAATGGCTGGTTTGTAAGCCACACCTAAATGAGCTTTAAATAAGCTTGATGGACATCTAAAACAACATAAGGCAATATTTTAAGACAAAACAAGAGAAAAAAATAAGCACAAGCTCCGTATATCCCATATTATATATGGTACCAGCTGCATGGAAAAAAAGCCATATAAGGCCGATCTCATACTAGCATCTTTGAAGGCCACAATTTCCATCCAAAAGAACCACAGTATTCTAAAGTAATTGAGCATCTCCACAGTGAAACTGAAAGGTGAACACTTCTCCACTGTCACACCAGAGGGCTTTGGTTGTCAAAGTGCTACATGCTATAGATAAACATTGCAGCCATTGTGGTCAGTAAGATCGACCTGCATATATTTTAAGAAAATCCCTCTTATTTTCTTTATTGAATTGTTATTCTATGTGGTTTATATAAACTAATATGTATTGTAAATTAGTATTTTGAGTGCAAAATGTACTGTTCTGTAAATATATCAAAATGGAAATTGTAAAGCACCAAGGTACATTTGGACAGTAGTTCAGGACTAAGTTTTCCTGGAAAATTATTTTACAATGTTGACTAAACATTAATATTTGGAATGAAGAATTGTACTGTGCATTTGGGCAATACCAAAAAATTAAGACAAAAATTTGAAAGGACAGATCTCCCACAAATTGGACGGTCCCTGGAAATTAGGGATAGTTGACCAAATGACCGGGACCGGTGCTAGCAATGTGAGAACCTAGTGTATGAACAGAGTGTGGCTCTGGGCTATGATGTTACAACCCAGCTCCAAAGTCTCAGGCTGAGGATCAGGATTTGCCACTAGGAACACTTTTATCAAAATAAATCTAACTTTGAGGGGTCTATTTATCAAGGAAAATAGGTAGAAACTCTATGTTTGCTTTTGGATGGCCGCTGTCAGTGTGCGTGGTCAGAGGAAGAGGAAGAGTCAGGAGTGAGTAATCATTACCATATGACTTGTTGTGCCGTTCCCTTCTGTTCTTCTTGTGCTGAAATACTCTGTAACCTCTGAGGTGTCACTGCTTTGTTTTTAAGCAGCTCTGCGTTATATGTAATACCTAAGTATTACATATGGTGCAGCTATATGCCAAAAACAGAGTACTGGGGCTCTATGCACATTAGAACATAAAGCCCTTAGTGATTTACGCATGACTATTACTTTCCTATATCGTCAGTTCTCTTCAATTAATAATGTATAATTTTTTTATATACTCCTTACATAGACATTTACTTGTGATCAGGGCCGGATTTACCACTGGACAACCTAGGCAAATGCCTAGGGTCCAGCGGTCCCCAGAGGGCCCTCCCAGGCCGGCGGTGAAACCACCCTTTAAAAAAGTGCTGCTACTTATGGGCCAGTGCTATATGCTTGTCCCCCCGGCTAAAGTCTGCCAGGCAGCCCCTGAATAGGGGTATATGTTATGCTAAAAAAACTATAGTGCTATGGATTTTTTCAGGGAGGGGGTCCCAAACCAGTATCTTGCCTAGGGCCCCATGAGGTCTAAATCTGGCTCTGCTTGTGATATCTGGCTATGGTTTCTTATCTTCCCGTCCACATCTTTACAGTCTTTTTCCCTGGATCAATTTCCCACATCAAGTTGATGTACAACAATAAGAGTTAGAACGAGCAATGTTTACCAGAGACTGTAGCTGGACCTGTCAGTGGGAATATCAGGCACATAAACTAGAATGTAAAACTTGCACTGTTTACAAAAGAACACATAAAACATAAAATGATGTACAGCATGGTAGTATGAGTAACACATAGAAAATAGTAACAAATCCTGAGAAGATATTAATGTGTGTAGTTTAGGTGGCTTGATCCCATCTTAGCTGCTACTGTAGAAACAAGGTGGACTTGCACACACAGTGATTCCAAACAATAAAACAAATATAAACATAGGGTTTCCACTGTTTTATTTATATTTGTTTACATCACTCATCTCAGTATATTAATTTGGTGGGGTCCATCCTCCAATTAGCAGCTGCCTCATTGTCAGCCATGGTTTGCTGCTCCAAAGAGGCTCCAGGGCTAAAATAAATTCTCAGCAGGTTCCTGGCTGCATATATGTACTTCAATAGAAGAAGAGTGGTGGTCCCAAAAAGGAAACCCCACCAATTTAAGGGAGGAGAATTTAGGAGGGTAAGGGAGGAGAATTTAATTAAAAAACAAACAAAACAGGAATTGC
Organism: Mixophyes fleayi; assembly: GCF_038048845.1. Taxonomy (NCBI): domain Eukaryota; kingdom Metazoa; phylum Chordata; class Amphibia; order Anura; family Limnodynastidae; genus Mixophyes; species Mixophyes fleayi. The sequence continues at coordinate 49,802,288 of NC_134407.1, forward strand.
CAGTGGTAACACGGGGTATTTAAAAACATGATAACTAACAAATTGTTTACTTGCTAGTGCCTCTCTAATGGCAAACTGATCTCTTTTCCTTCCTGACCATCAGGAGTTCCTAGGTCTGCACGATCATTTAACCTGTGTTGCTTCTTTATCTATACAGGCTTTTATGTCTTTTTGGTTGCTCCACATTGCTGTCCTGACTTTACTTATCTTAACATACATTTGTTGTCCCATTTATACTCACCTGGCTCTCCGTTCTGAATTATATAACTGATCCTTAATGTTGTTGGTCACTGAGGAACTATGACTCTTCCGCCTTGGCCTTACCTACCTGCATGTCTGGGCCAGTACTGTGCCGAAAATCGGTGGGTCCATGGCAGCTCATTGGAATGGGGCTCTTGTAAAACTACTAGGCTGATTTTTATAATGCATTAAATATTCTATACTGCAACTACTACATAACATATACATTATAAAGAAAATGGAAGTTGCTTAAATCAATTTATAGGCAGGTGCATGAAAGGGTGGGGTTATCCTAAAAGGAACAAACACAGACAAATCCCCCCAGCACACTGCTATAGCCAGCAACAGATCTGCTATTTCTACTGTAGATAAAAATGCAAAAGTCTTAGTTGCACACATTTGCAAATGTATGTTAAAGCCACCTGCCACTTCATGGCGCTTTTGCTAATAAGGTGGTCCTAACTCTAAACAATGAGAGTCCCATATATTTGGGCCATACATATGTGTTTTTAAATTGAGAGCTAACTTACCAAAGAGGCACCCCAGAAGCCTCCAAATAGCAATCCAATTTCAGCACTCCCCCTCAGCTACTGACACCAACATGCCTCTCAGACAAATAAAGAAAATGGAAGTTGCTCAAATCAATTTATAGGCTATAGCAGGTGCATGAAAGGGTGGGGTTATCCTAAAAAAACATATACATTATAAATGAACTTTTCAAGTATTATCACTATCACAATCACAATTTTTAGCACACAATTAAATAGATATCAACAATAGGAAAGGCGCGTAAAGTTTTTATAGTGTTAGTATATAGTTGAGTATCAAGCATCTCACCAGTTTCGCCCCGTGTGGTTCACTGTGTGCTTTGGTTTCCCTTGGTTACTGCTATCTGCTGTTTAGCCTGGCGTTCCTCTATCATTGGACGCCATCTTGCCTAGTGGTCTGCGCATACGTTTCCCTGGGAACCTTCAAAACCTCTGCTCCGCAGTGATTGGATCATCTGCAGCCAGTTCCCTTTATAAGGGCCCTCCTCCCTTTAATGAGTGTCAGATCATCAGGTCTCTCTACCTGATAGGAAGCATTTCCTCTGATTCCTGTTGTTCCTGACATCGTGGATGGTGCAGTTTGTAGTTACTCAGAATATCTGTGCTGCTTACTGCTTCCCAGCAATTACATGTGCAGCTCATCTCTACTCAGCAATACCTGTGCTGTTCACTGATTCTCAGCAGTTACCTGTGCAGCTCATTGCTTCCCAGCATTATCACCGCAGAGCATCGCTCATCATTGGTCCTGTTCCAGCGTTATAACACCTGTGTGGATCTCAGTGCTATTGCTCTCTGTAGCTCATTGCTTACCAGCATTATCACCGCAGAGCATCACTCATCATTGGTCCTGTTCCAGAGTTATAACACCTGTGTGAATCTCAGTGCTATTGCTCTCTGCAGCTCATTGCTTCCCAGCATTATCACCGCAGAGCATCACTCATCATTGGTCCTGTTCCAGCGTTATAACACCTGTGTGGATCTCAGTGCTATTGCTCTCTGTAGCTCATTGCTTGCCAGCATTATCACTGCAGAGCATCACTCATCATTGGTCCTGTTCCAGAGTTATAACACCTGTGTGAATCTCAGTGCTATTGCTCTCTGCAGCTCATTGCTTCCCAGCATTATCACCGCAGAGCATCACTCATCATTGGTCCTGTTCTAACGTTATAACACCTGTGTGGATCTCAGTGCTATTACTCTCTGCAGCTCATTGCTTCCCAGCATTATCACCAAAGGGCATCGCTCATCATTGGTCCTGTGCCAGCGTTATAACACCTGTGTGGATCTCAGTGCTATTGTTATCTGCAGCTCATCGCTTCACTACCATATTGGGTCAGCTTATCTCACAGTCAAGACCTGTGGCTTCACTGAAGAGCATCGCTCATCATTGGTTCCTTTCCAGTGTTATAACACCTGTGTGGATCTCAGTGCTATTGCTCTCTGCAGCTCATCACTTCACCGCCATATTGGTTCAGCTTCCCTCACAGTTAAGACCTGTAGATTCACTGCAGAGCATCACTCCTCATCGGTTCCGTTCTAGAGTTATACAACTGTGTGGACCTCAGCGCTCCAGCTATTTGCCATGCATCTCTTCACCACTACTACTGTTCTGCTTAACAACTACTTGGTGGTTCTGCATATTCTCTGCTCTGCGCTGCACCCCCTAGAGGACAGAGACCTACATTGGAGAGCAGCCAAGGCCATATTCCCTTGTGGGAATCCCTGGTGAACACCTCTCCACCGTTAGACTCCGCACCTCTCTGGGGGTAAGCTGTCACTCCAGCAGCAATCAGGACCATTCCCATTATCCGGCTTTCGTGACATTGAGATAGTGTATTGAAGATAACTGGATACTTTTAAAATATAAACACAACAATAAATTGGTTGGTAATATCCACACTCTAAATGCCAACCAAGCTCTGCATGCTCTCCTTAGGGGAGCTGTCCCCATAGTGGCTATTCTCTGTGGTGCCCTGCACCGTGGTCGAGCTGGGAGATGTCCTTGACTTCCAGCACCACGATAGACATAGTTGGTGAACTGGCATCTCTCTTCCAGACAGGCACCATGGGGGATCTGCTGTATAGCCTTACTTTAGACTGAGACCAATGCTGATCGCTGGTGTCACCCAGCTGACTGATAAAAGCAAAGAAAGTGAGAGAAAAGGGAGGTGTCCACAGGATGGACAGGAGCCTAGGATTACTTTGCTGACGCTTTCAGTTTCTTCAGATGCACAGCACAGTTGTCAGTGGACACTGCAAACAGCAATAATACTGATTACTGGATACTGAGTTGGCGTTTTGCTGTTAAGTTTAAGGGGCTGCCACAGTATCTTCCCTCCTGTTGCAGTAGAGCTTCATAGGCAAACTGAGGGGGGTTTTCTAAGTGCCTGGACACCCCCCTCTAAACCTAGGGCACTGTATAATTCAGGTGGCTGGACCCTGCCCCTGCTTCACACGGCTCTGCTTGAAAAGGGATAGCTGCGTGCACCTAACAGTAGTCCACGCAGCATTGCCCATGTATATTATGGGGATAGGAAGAGTTGGAAAACAGCCAACCACTGTCTAAAATTATAGCCACACCCCCATGCATGCTGGTCACGTCCACCGGCGGCGTGGAATGGAAACCCCCCTCTACAAATCCTGCGTTTGCCCCTGGGCTTTTTGCTTGCAGCTCCCTGAGCTGCGAGCAGAAAGCCGGGTTAATATTACCATAATAACAGTAATACATTTAACGCGGCGGTACTTCGGGGGGAATTTAATTCCCCCTTTAGATTACAGGAGTTGTATTTATGGTAATTTTATGTTGTCCTGCAGTGATGAAGTAATAAGCTCTCTGGATATCAATTGTTTTATCATTCTAGGACTAGTTTAAAACAATAACATAACAGACTACTTTTTCTAAATCCTAATTTCAAACCAGGATCTATTTCCTATTCTAAAAATGTGGCATCAGTTGTCTGTAGTGTAGTGGGTATATACTTTACTATTCCACAAAGCTGCTGTGAAATGCTTGCATAATGAGAAACAATGTATTTTACATTCATCGTTCATATCTGTACATTTATACTTTGGGGTTTAATGGTACTTAAAGGGAAATGGCCTACTAGACGACCCTAGATCATAGCTCAGTCACCCTTTGGAGGTGAACTGTGGTGCTGTCTTTCTAAATACATGGCTAAAATTTCCATTTGTTCCAGCATATTGTAAAGGAAGAGAGCAACATATCTTCTACCAGTGAGATATGTTTCCAGATCTTTCAAGTCATTTTTACTGCCCTGATAATTGACATTTTCTTCCAGATTATTTTGATTGTTTGCTGTGAAACCATTTGATAAGGCCTATTTAGTATAGGGATGGGCAGAATAGTGCATCACTGGGCCCAATAGCAAAGATTAATTGTATCCTCCTCTGAAAAGCACAATTGCTGTGACATTACAGGGCCTGCTCTGGGCCTCTGAGCATCTGCGGCCGGAGCACACAGCCACTGCTCATGCACTGCTCAGAAGCAGACTCTTCTCTGCTCTTGAGGGGGACTCCATAGCAGCTGCACCTACGATAGTGCTGTGGCTGGGTGTAGGATCTATTATACATAATGTCTGGGTAATAAGTGTCTCCATAATTTGTACTGCAATGCCTAAAATATACTAAGTTACTTTTAGAAAATTATCCCATCTGCCCACCTACTTCTCTGCCATATCTCTACTGATTAAATAAGTTAGTACTGCCCCTCACAGTGATTGTAGGAGAAAACACTTAATTAATCTTTATGTATGACATTCTCAGCTAGCATTAGTCGATAGTGACTTTTTTCCTTACTACAGTCTCGGCCAAAAGTTTTGAGAATGACACAAATATTATTGTTCACAAATTCTGCTGCCTCAGTTTATATGATGGCAATTTGCATATACTCCAGAATGTCATGAAGAGTGATCAGATGAATTGCAATTCATGTCAAAGTCCCTCTTATCCATGACATTGAACTTTATCCCAAAAACAACATTTGCACTGCATTTCAGCCCTGCCACAAAAAGACCAGCTGACATCAGGTCAGTGATTCTCTGGTTAACATTCTATCATACTGATTGAGTTAGAATAACAGACTGGAAGCTTTAAAAGGAGGGTGGTGCTTGAAATCATTGTTCTTCTGGTTATCTGCAAGGAAACACGTTCAGTCATCATTGCTTTGCACAAAAATAGCTTCACATGCAAGGATATTGCTGATAGAACTTCAAGGAGAGAGGTTCTATAGTTGTGAAGAAGGCTTCAGGGTGCCCAAGAACATCCAGCAAGCGCCAGGACCTTCTCCTAAAGTTGATTCAGCTGTGGGATTGGGGCACCACCAGTGCAGAGCTTGCTCAGGAATAGCAGCAGGCAGGTGTAAGTGCATCTGCTCGTACAGTGAGGCGAAGACTTTTGGAGGATGACCTGGTGTCTTGAAGAGCAGCAAAGAAGCCACTTCTCTCCAGGAAAACATCAGGGACAGACTGTTATTCTGCAAAAGATACAGAGATTGGACTGCTGAGGACTGGGGTAAAGTAATTTTCTCTGATGAATCCCCTTTCAGATTGTTTGGAGCATCTGGAAAAACACTTGTCCAGGCAAGGAAAGGTGAGCGCTACAATCAGTCCTGTGTCATGCCAACAGTAAAGCATCCTGAGACCATTCATGTGTGGGGTTGTTTCTCAGCCAAGGGAGTAGGCTCACTCATAATTTTGCCTAAGAACACAGCCATTAATAAAGAATGGTACCAAAACATCCTCCAAGAGCAACTTCTCCTAACCATCCAAGAACAGTTTGGTGACGAACAATGCCTTTTCCAGCATGATGGAGCACCTTGCCATAAGGCAAAAGTGATAATTAAGTGGCTCGCGGAACAAAACTGCAAAATTTTGGGTCCATGGCCAGGAAACTCTGTAGATATTAATCCCATTGAGAATTGTGGTCAATCCTCAAGAGGTGGGTGGACAAACAAAAACCCACAAATTCTGACAAACTCCAAACATTAATTACGCAATAATGGGCGGCCATCAGTCAGTGTCAGTATGCGGCCTAGAAGTTGATTGACAGCATGCCAGGGCGAATTGTAGAGGTCTTCAAAAAGAAGGGTCAACACTGCAAATATTGACTCTGCGCATAAACTTAATGTAATTGACAATAAAAGCCTTTGACACTAATGAAATGCTTGTAATTTTACTTCAGTATACCATAACAAAATCTGAAAAGAAGGTCTAAAAACACTGAAACAGAAAATTTTGTGAATACTTGTATCATTCTCAAAACTTTTGGCCATGACTGTAACTTCTGGAAAATAGTTTTCCAGATAAAAGATCTATATCTTGTATGTGAGATTGCAGCCCTTCTCTCTGCCTGGGCTACCAAGTTAGGTAAATGCATCCTAGTTATTTTGAAGGAATTAAATTGTTTAATTTCTTATCCAAGTTTCGTTGTCACTCATTAGCTTCTACTGCTCCCCCCCTTTAAACAAATGATTATACACAATGACTGGTAGATTTTAGTTAATGAGAATCTCTCTTACTACAATCTGCCTCATTCAATTAATTTTCTTGTTCTGTATTTCCAGTATTTTACACTTTAAATGACTATCTCCCTTCTATACTGTTCTACTGTAGGCCACATATATTTTTAGGCAAGTCTTTCTTCCCTTCCCGTTTCTTTTCCCCTCTTCTATTTATCTAGTCTTTGCATTGTTGTTAGGTCTTATTATTGTGCTCTAGTTGCTTTGCAATTTCAAAAGCTTATGGCCTGTGTAAGATGTATATTTTTTTCTCTCATAAACCTCTTAGAAGAAATTCCTGAGAGAACTTTCCCGTCTCTTTCTTTGAATGCCGCCTTTACTGTACATTGCCTCATAGAGCAGCTAAGACCTATTGCATCCTAGGGATATAGCCCTATAATTATAGCGAGATTATTTCTAGACAGATAATAGTGTGACTGGACTTTATTGTATTTTATTGATCTTAACTGAAGACCATGTTTTTGTATAGTTCTCAAAAAAAAAAACACCATTTCCTCTAGTGATAGATTTATCTGTTTATGATGAGATTATTCTTTCTTTATTCAGACCTATAGAGGGTACCATTTTTAATTATCTTGAATAAACATTTGCATAGTATGCAAGTCACCTTGTACAGCAGTGTAAGGCAACAATAGGTAAGGCTTTCTTCCTAGCAATGTTGATGTCAAAGTGTCAGTACTGGATTATCATTTTGTCTTTGGAGCAAAAGAATCCATTAATGGTTGGTGATGTAGTCTCATCAAGTGACGAGCATGTGTAATCATTCATGAATTAACAACTTCAGTCCTAATTAATGTTGTTATTATTGAACTTTCCCGTTAGCCACAATTTTCATTTCTTGTATTTAAAGGGATGCCCACGTACAACTTTTTTGTTATTAAAGTATAGTCCCATGAGAAAATTTGGAAAGATGACAATGCTGTGTGTTATGGTGGGACCTGATTGGATAGCTGAAATTCCTGCCCAACCAGATGCGGCTGTGCAACTCTACTCTTGTATGTTGTTAAAGGCAAGCGGCCTGATTTGTTAAAGCACACAAAAAGAGCGTAATGTACTTTTTTTTAAATGCAGATGAAACTGGTATATGCACGTCAATATTCAACAAGGAGCGGATGTGAAGATACGTCTGGTGATGAATATGGGTGTAGGTCTGCTCTGCTCTACTAGACAGAACACTGCAGAATACGTACAAGACTTATGGGGAATATAAACTCACAAAAGAATGCACAGAAAAAAAACTATTCAGTTAATGTCACTTTTTAATAATATAGTCGTTTATGACAAAACATTAAAAACATTTTTTTTTTTTTACAATTTTTTCCCATGAATCATTGATTTGGGTGTAATTAATGTCTACTGTACATAAAATGCTAGAGATGCTTGGCCTCAGTTTTATGAAAACCAAACCCACCCGAACATCGCAGACCCAGCGCAGCTCGGTACTTTCGTGCGCCCTTGGAACTGAAAATGAGAAAAACGTCATTGATGCATCGTCGGATCTTGTGACAGTTCATCTGCATCACCACTGGGGCTCTTGGGAAAGCTAAGTTTTTTCCTAGCAGCAGTTGTCTGAGAAACTGAGGGAGGAGACGTCGTTGTGTCATGTACAATTTGATCTGTCAACTTGCTGACCAGGAACTCATTGTATCTCTTAAACCGAGGATCAAGCACAGTCGCCAAAATGTAGTGATCCGATTTCAAGATGCTGATAGCTCTTGGATCCTGGCAAAGCGAATAAAGTACTTGACCTACAAGTTCGACATACTTAGCGGAATTTCTTTGTTTCATCTCCATCTGCTATTTCTTGAGGTGCTTTTCCAAAAGTCTAATTAGGAGAATGAGTTGACTCAAGCTAGCAGTGTCTGAACTCACTTTCACAGGTGACGACTTTGAATGGTTTCAGCACCTTGCACAACACGGAAAGTATTCTCCACTGCGCTGGACTAAAGTACATTCCCTCTCCTTTGATAATGTCATGTTTTGTTGAATAAGCGTGGATGGTTTTTTGCTGTTTCTCCATCCTCAGAAGCATATAAAGGGTGGAATTTCACCTTGTTACCACCTCTTGCTTCAGTTGGTGGCACAGCAAATTGTATTCTTCTTGTAGCTGCTGCAATCTCGTACATGCTGTTGCAGAATGCCTAAAATGTCCTAAAATATTTTGGGATACAGACAGCATCTCCTGCATGTCACTGTCATTTTTTAAAAAGATCTGCACCACCAACTTGATTGTGTTAGCAAAACAGGAATGTGATGAAATTCACCCCGCTGTAATGTTCTCGTAATATTGATGGCGTAATCAGAAGTCAAATCACATATACTGAGGGGAGTCCAAGTGGGATAAGCCATGTAGCAATGACATCCCTTAGTTTTTCGAAAAGGTGCCTCTTAGTGAAGTCGGTGATACACAGAGTAGTCTGTCTCAGAAAAATCTAGCATTGTTGGGTACATGCTGCTGCTGTTTCTGCTGCTAAGGCAATTCATCAACCCAGTGGGCGGTCACAGTCATATGATCTTTAGTTTGCCCACTTCCGCTTGTCCCCATATCTGTGGTTAAGTGTACAGTGGGTAGAATGGGATTTTGTAGCTCAATAATTACATTTTTTCGAACCTTCTGGTAGAGGTGAGGAATTGCTTTTCTAGTAAAATGGTGTTGTGATGGAATTTGGTAATGGGGACACAGGACCTCAATTACCTGTTTAAAACCAGCTGCATTAATTGTGGATATTGGACGCAGATTTAATACTAGCATAGTCGCCATGGCGTTTGTGATCCGCTTTGCAACTGGGTGACAGCTTTCATACTTGCTTCCTCTTGCAAAGGATTGTTTAACAGTCAATTGTTGTAAACTACTAGTAGTCTTCTTCTTGGTCTATTTCTTAGTTGAAGATAAAACCCCAGCAGCAGCGGGACTAACGCTCAAGAATTCTTCAGAGGCATCCTGGATAGGGGAGGAGTCATCTAGCCGTATCAACTTGGATGCAGGACTAATTCTGATAACTAGTGATGATATTGATGGTGAAGTGGTTGGCGGTGTAGATTGCAGATGCTGGGATGTAGCGGAGAAAAGGGAGCTAGCTGATGCTGGACTGCTTGTTGTTATTTTTTAGTATAAGTTTCTGATTTTCCCAAAAGCTTCCCATGAACTCTCTTCAAATGGTGTAACATGGATGAGGTTCCTAGATGGTTAAGGTCCTACCTCTACTGACTACTTTACAAATGCTACAAATGGCTAGACAACTGTTGTTAGGTTTTGGGTAAAAATTATTCCATACATAAGAACTGAATTTTTTGGTCTTATGCCCAGGCATGACAATGGCCCTTTTCTTATCACTGGCAATAATTGCTTCCACTGGTGCAGGACTTACACAAACAACATCATCATCATCATCAACAACTTCATTAGCGCCATCATCATCTAGACAAATATCCAGCTCATCCTGTTGCAAATACAAAGTGGCATTCTCAATTTGGGTATTACCGGTTGCACTTGGGCTGCTAATCCACAAATTTGCAGAAATTGTGAAAGGAGGCTTCTTTATGAGTACAGTATCAGAAAAATCAAGCTTAGACATAGCACTCGTGGATAGACTCTGCTCAGGAATTAGTGTCATTTCTGAACATACAGTTTCTTTTACTACCTTACTGTTTTTTTCCAGCTCTGCTTATACACATAAAAGTTTTTGGGCACCTCTTCTGGACACCGAATGACAAGGTCTTGCATCGTGATGACAGACCTTAGCAGAAGATGATTCACTGACCGTTGCAGAAGTTGAACTAACACTCATACAAAAAAGCAAAGGGCGGATTCTTTCCTTGCCAAGGCATGTGTAGAATGGCATGTTGGCAATTTTATGTTTTTCTACAGTTAACTTTGCCTTGATTATAGGTGTTTTTTTCTTTACCAAGGTAAAAGCTTTTTTTTTTACATTTCTGTTTCCCTGACTTAAAATCACTATGCACTTGTTTTTATAGCGCAAGGTTTTTTTCAATCTGTACATCTTGAGCTTTATTGCAGACTGCAAATGTAATGGTCAGAAGCTCGACATGGAAAGTACATGGATGCCATTACAAATAGTCTACCTTTTACAGGAAAAACTGCACCTTACTTAAAATAATTTCAACAACATGTATTTCAGTAGCTGTAGAACAGGACTTAACAAGAAACAACAGTTTTGTTCTCCTGAAATGTGTTGTCATAATTAAAATACAGTAAGATCTGTATGAAATAGTGCCAATTTTAACAATCAAATGAATTGAGAAAATTGACCCCACTGTTCATTGACATATGTAACTGTACATGTACTATAAAGCAAAATGCAGTATCCAACAAATAAAAGGTTTTAGTCGTTCATGTGTCTGTGTAGAGAAACCCGTATAATTGGCAGGTGCCGACCCCGGACATTTGCTTGGTGCCAGGGATGCCTTCCTCTGTTGCGACCCAGTCGTGTCCCGTTGCCTAGCAACAGGACATATCTCCTCTTCTTGGCCATGGCCGACGGGCACTTGCGCAGGCAACGGGACGCTGGTTGGTCGGTGGTCAGCTGTCCTGCCGCCCTAATCACTGCCACCAATGAGAGATCAGTATTGTCTATTTTAAGGAGGCTATGGAGCCATTCTGGTGCCACAGTATCAAGGTCCCCTTATGCTCCAGCATTCCTGTTTGCTCCCAAGCATTCTGACTGACTCCTCAGTTCCAGACTTGGCTTTCCCTGACCTCCCTTTTAGATCTCCTTTTGGCATTGATAGATTTCCTGACTACGATCCTGTTTGACCCTATTGTACCATTCTGCTCGCACACACTAATTCACCTATTACTTCACTGGTGTCTAACTAGGAGGGCCACGACCTGCTTGTCTTCTGCAGCTAACTTCAAACTACTATGCGGGGGTCCGCGGCGAAGACCAGAGGCAAGTTTAGACTCCGCACCTCCTTGTTTAGCAGTGCAAATAGCAGTAAGTAGGCCTTGGTTTTCTGCTATCCGTGACAATTAGTTTCCTAAACTGCATATAGTGGATGTCTTTTTCTTCTACACATCACCCTTTACGTATATAATTAAATAAAGACACAAACACTTTCTTGAGGTGGCAAATTAATAGGTCACAGTTTATTTAAATCAATTGGTAAATTGGTGGCAGAGAAAGCACACTGCGGGGCAGCTAATGATTGATGACTGAAACATACCGTGGATGGACAACTGGCCCTGAATCCACTTAACCAAGGATATAATCCCTTACGGTATGACCGACGCTAAATCTGTCGTCAGAGTGACTACACTCCCTCTATACTCGCCATGACCTGCCCTCACAAAGCAGATCATCCACACTAAAGAACCAAGAGCCACCTTTACCTCGAAGGGGGCAGTGACCTGCGACAAATCAGTGATGTGTTGGCAATACCCAACAACTTAAAAATCAACTTTATTCCTTGTAGCAACTTATACGCAGTGCCAGGGATTTTAAAATTATTTTTGGAAAATTATAGTAACAAACTTGAGAGCACAACATAACATTGGCCAAACTGTTAACATGCATGTTGCTTCCTTGGAACCTAAATATAGTAAAGGCGATCTGAAAGTGACAGATATGGTTCTCTGTGGACACTTTGGCCCACTGAAAACACTAGTTTATGACCATTACTTTGGCACACCGAAAACGCTAGTTTATGGGCATACTGGCACGGTGCAGGCACTCGGATAACTCCAAAGACAATTCCATCTTGCTCTACTTTTCCTTTTAGCTACCTCTGTATGGCAATGTTTCATAGATGTGCTATAAACTGCTGTGTGCTTTGCAAAACTTAGCTTTCCCAAGAGACCCATTGGTGATGCAGATGAGTCAGCACAACATTTTGACATTTGGTCTGGTCTAAAAGAATTTCCCAAAAATCGTGACAGCTCTGCCTGAAAATGAACTACAGATTCCACGAGGAAGAACTTTACGGGTAAATACATCAAAGTACAGTGACTTCTGTAATGGTGGATTCCAGCGGGGATGAATTAATATTGTGTGTACACACTGATGAGAATGAGGGTGAATATGATGACAACAAAATCTTGCCACTGTAGAATTCATTAACAGCACTGTTGGGATTAAGGCAGCTAAGCTATTGGTAGTTTGTTTTGTTGGGGCACAAACAAACCAAGCACTTCAGCCACAAAAGTAGCACTCCTTGTCGCTTGGTTTGTTAAACTGATCCAACATAAGGGTGGGTGGGAGACAATTCCATCTTGCACCACTTTTCTTTCCTGACATTGCTGTGTGGCACTAGCAATGTTTCCTAGATGTGATATAAACTGTTGTGTGTTTGTGCCATTGCTCTAACCAGCCTTTTGCTGCAGTCTTACAGTTCACTGTCAGCACTGTTAGCTTAGCTGCCTTAAGCCCATTGTTAGCTTGTTTTGTGGGGGCCCAAACAAACCAAGCACTTCAGCCACAAAAGTGGCACTCCTTGTCACTGAAGTGCTCGGTTTGTTAAACTGTACCTGCTACCCCTCCTGTTTCTGTGTGAGTCTGTTAAACCTTTTCAACATATGGGTGGGTAGGTGGGCCCAAGGACTATTCGATCTTGCACCACTTTTCTTTTTTTCCTGCCACTGCTGTGTAGCAATGTTTCCTAGATGTGATCTAAGCTGCAATGTGTTTGTGTCGTTGCTCTGTCGCTTAACATCCAGCCAGCTCGCTGTCTTTGGCCAAAACTGTATGAAAATCATATTGTGACCTGTGAGGTGGTCAAAATTGACTGGAAATGACTGACAATTAGTATTTATTGAGGTTAATAATAATGTAGGGACAAAAAAAGAGCAGAATTATGTGATTTTAGCATATTTTAGCAATTTTTAAGAAAAATACAGAACCAAAACCAAAACTAAAACAGGGGGTCAGTGAACATCTCTATAAAATACATCTTGACAGTTGCTGCTGATTGCAAACACATGTTCTAGCATAGATACACAGTTGTCATAACTAGTAATCTGCACTTTGACTAGACCTGTAGAAAGAGACACCGCTGAGATACAAGTACCTTAGAGATACCCACAACTTGAATCGGATGCTGCTGCATGTGCTCATTACTGTACATTTACTACGGACACATGCCCCCCATACCTAACCGATTCCCTCCCTGAAATCGTAAGCTGTCATAAGTGTCCTTTGCGCTTGAAGATTAATTGAAAGTTGTTGCGTTGTGTGGAGTATGGTCTTGTGATTAGTGATTAGACGCGTTATACACCAAAAAAAATAAAATTGAATCACCAGTTACACTCCTTAATGAATCTGGCCCAAGATGTTTTGTGCCATTCTGTGAGTCAAGGGAACGGGAGCTGTTAGTTCACCCATCCCATTTAATTTCTGCTAGTGTTGATTTAAATCTAATAGTACTATAGGGGCTAATAACTTTGTGAAAGAATCTAAACGAGGTAAAATGCTAATACCATTCCTTCTTTTGGCCCTAGAAGAGACTGCATAAACTTTAACTGAGCCAAGAACATATTATTTTCATATATACAAGTATAATTGCAGTCTCCTTAACATTAACATGACATATGTTATTCAATTAAATAATAAAACCAACAATTTAATGGTAAGAAACATTAATAAAATATAATTTGGATGAAGTAAGTCTATAAAGTTATGAGCAATCTCCCAGTTTCTGATAGACTCTGTAAGTGTTTTTAGAATGTTATTTTTCCCCCTCTTGCTCAAAGCTAAAGTAGCAGAACATTCAAGGTGGCTGTTTTACACACTAATTCATGCTCTCCAGGAAAAATGCAAGCTATACTGGCAAACAATGACTCAATTCATAAGTGCAGCTCACAAGCTCTGCATTGTGTACTGCTGCCAGCCATTATCTGCAGGAAGACAGGCTGCTCACTACACGATCTGTGCAATGTACCATGGAAATAATGTAGTGTTGTGCAGCATTACATGCAATGCTTCATAGAGAATACAAAGTCGGGGGAAAATGAGAAAACCAGACCAAATAAAATACAATTTTCAGCACATTTATTTAAATAAATATTAAACACTTCTCAAAAGTATGAGCTGATATAGATGTCAGAATTTTAATATTCTAAAATCATCCAGCATTTGCCTGGTTTATTTATTATTATTATATTTAACATGTATTTTGATTTTTACAATAGGGGAAAAAGTAGCAAGGCCAAGGTGTGGGTGGTAATTTCACACATAATGCATTCATGCTGTGCCTCTAAATATGTTTCTATCAATAAGTATAAAAATAATGAATCCACAATCCTTGTAATCCAGAGCATACACCTTTAGATCTTCTTTTAAAACCTTGTATGGTTCAATGTAGCAGAAAAACAATTTACATGTCATATGGGCCTTTTTATCATTAATGAAGGATAATTTCCGCAAACCAGGGAAAGATATCTAATATTTACAAGCACATTAAAGGATTATTACACTTTCAGGAAGAAAATGCCAATTGTTGCAATACACAGCAAGCAAATAGCAGGAGATAGGCCATGTATCAATCAATGGGCATACATGGTTGAAGGGGGGATAGTGTCTGTGATTAATCATTGATGCTGACCGTAGACAGGAGCACTTTTTCCAAATATCCCATGGCTCAGTCACTGTAATATACACCCATTAAATAATCCAGAATATGCCCATTTACAATTGCACATCTTTGGTCACTGAATGTTGTTTCTGTTATGCGGTAATTTATAAGTAGACATTTTCCTCTTAAGGGGCCTGATTTATTAAGGATCTTAACTTGAGAAACTTCTTATTTCAGTCTCCTGTACAAAACCATGTTACAATACAAGGGGTGCAAATTAGTATTCTGTTTTGCACATAAGTTAAATACTGACCGTTTTTTTTCATGTAACACACAAATATCAACTTTAAATTTCAGTGTACAAATAAGCTATCAAGTATTTGTGTGCTACATGAAAAAACAGTCAGTATTTAACTTATGTGCAAAACAGAAAACTCATTTGCACCCCTTGCATTGTAACATGGTTTTGTCCAGGAGACTGAAATAAGAAGTTTCTCAAGTTAAGGTCCTTAATGAATCAGACCCAAGGTTTTTTTTATTTATCATCTCACATTGATAATAGACATAGCAAGGCTGTCCACCTTGAGAGACATCATCATGGCAGGTGCCTGTTAGTAAAGGCTGTACCTGAGATGACATGATAAAACCTACTAGATATATTCATGGTATTAATTTTTAATTTCCTATAAGGGGCTGGCTGCCAATTTTTTTACCCGGGGGCTGAGACCCCAGCTCAGCAGCTTTTTAGAATAATTTTAAAGGGAAAAAAATGCGGATAACCCAGACCAAGGTTGATCATTATGAGACCAGTCGCAGGGCAGATACCCCCTGTCCCCCAGCCAGTTTCCTATACCTGTGTTCAAACTCTCCTTTAGAACTCTCCATTGCCACAAACCTCTATATGTCCCGCCAGTACAAAAGTAGTTGGTAATATAGAGTTTAAGTATATATTAGAATCATCAGCAAAATTTTTATTGTGTGTGAACATCTGCATTAAGCCACAAGGAAAACATAACATGAGCATAACTTCTAATATTCCTGAATGGAACATTAAGACAAATTAAACAGTGTCGCCCCCCCCCCCCCCCCCCCCAACCCTCCGCCCGATTGTTCACACCCTGTCCTTTTCAGGAGGCTACACTATTGGCCATCAACGATTGGTACTATCTTGCAGTAATTATTGGGAAGTATGATTTCAGGCTTTTCAGCTGATTATCATGCCAATCACACGATAAATGAATGTTTGGCCCATTTGATTTTTAAACCGGACTAAAAATCTCATTCAACGATGGAACAAAGTCACTCCATTCTGCAGTGTGTATGCACTCCTCACGAGCTGGATCTCCATAAAGTTTACAGAGTCATGATCTTTTCAGCAGATGGATATAACAGATGAGGATCTGAGGGTAAGTCTTTTAAAACGCGTATAGTGTGTATACATGAATTGGCATGTTGATCGTGACTTTGTTTTGCCAGTCGTTGGTAAAATCATCACTGATACGGCACAGGGAGGAGAAATTTTCTGTAGTGTGTACCCAGCCTTAATTCTGACTCCATGAAACTCTGATTTGACAAATGCATTGCATTTTTGATGCAGAATATGTTTCTATTTTGAGCGCAGGGAAAGGTTGTGGGAAAAACTTTACTGTGACTGGTACAGGTATAAACTCACAACATGGAGAATTAACTAGAAAAGATAGAAGAGAGTATACAATCACAATAAAGAGACTACATAAGACAAATTAAGATACAGTGCCACCTATTGTCCCTCCAGTGTAGTCACTCAAGTAATACTTAGCCTGTAGCAGTTATACTCCAACAATTTCAGCATGGAACTAAAGCCAGTAAAGTATATTTGATTCCGTTGAATCATTATACATGCATGTATTGTCCAGGGGCCATTGTTTAAATATGTATGTATTGCATTAGGGATATGGTTTATATAAAGGTTTTTATATGAATATGACCCTTTGATTACAGATTATAATTATAACATTGCAACATGCAATCATCTATCTAGAAAATGGTGCTGTGGCACTGGGCACTTTGTTATAATTTCAGTAGTGCAATTATTGAGACTTTCCTGATTTTATTCACTTATCATTTGCATATAAACGTTTGATATTTATACTAAAAATGTCATTATAGACTGAATAATTGGTTTAAAAATTAATAATTTGTAGGGAAAATAATCTAAGATTCTACTGCCAAATACAGAAAAATAGAAGTAAATGAGATAAATGCCAGTTGTCCTTTTTTTTTTTTTTTTTTTTTAAAGCCTGAGGAACGTGCTAAAATCACCCAGTGCAGTGACTATGCTGGGGGCTTGTTTCTTTGGACCCTTCCCAACAGGGAAAGGGCCTGGTTTCTTCCCATCCCCTGGAGCCATAAGGCCCCTTATGGGGATAAAGGTCTGAAGACACCCCTTCAGCAAATTTAGGTGGGACTTGAAATCCCTGACCCCAGAATCATATAGCCTTTAGGGGGCAAGGGTCTTCAGGCTCGCCTCCACTGTAAGTCTTGGATGGGCCACTTTCTCCCCAAGTCCAGCCCAAGCTGCCCTCAAGGATTTAAGTCATCAACCTCCCTCAGAAGGAGGGAGCTTCTGATGACTTGGGGAGATGGTTACCCTATAAGGGTCAAACCCAAACTCCTTGACAAAGACAATAAAAGTACTATGTATCAATAAATATAAAATAGCGCTCTAACAGCTGGGGGATATTAATATTTTTCTTTCCGAGCCATAAGTCCAGGAAATAAATAAGCGTGGCAGGGAGGATTTACTTCATAGTGCTCGTGTCATTACACATGCTCAGTGAAGGTTTCCAGGTTACCCCAGGGCCCTGTCCCTCTAGGGCACAGGCACCTCTGGCTCCGAAAAGCACCTTCTGGCCTCAATCAAGGCAGTCCATCTCATCAAGGATTGGTGTCTCCCCTGATAAGACCAGATACTACACTTGATCTTATACAAAAAGAGAAGTAAAGGAGATCAATGTTATTACAGTACCTTTAGAGCATGCAAAGAGGTGTAGAGAGGTTATACAGTGCATGAGGACAATGCAATTTATTAGTTCTCCTATTAGTCAAGGCGGGCCCGAATTATCAGTAGGTGGGGTCAGATTAGAATGCATTGGGAACTCTGGTGTGGTTGTGGGCAGCATGGAAGAGCAGGGCTATCTCTTTAGACAGTGCTAGTCTGACCTTTCCCTTCAAACACACAGGAAATGGAGTGGGCAGCACTGTTAGGTGCACGCAACTTCCCTTTCACGTGCAGAGCAGCGTTAAGCGGAATATACCTCCCACATGTCACAGCAGTCAGGACAAAGTGTAGGACTAGCTAGCAAAATTGGGAATTTCTGCCAACTGTTCCATATTGTGGTGGGATTTACTGCTCTCATTTCTTACAGCTTTTACTACTTGCTGCTGATGTCTTTAGCTCAGTTACTGTTTGTTTAGATTCTGGAATGATAGGGCCTTGTTGTGAAAATAGATAGGTACTTTCCCTTTCTGGAAAGCTGAGCAACAAATCATCATTCTAAGCCTCCCTCCCCTATCCAGACCCAACAGTAAATCAATAGAACCCACATTTATTAATTGAGCCTTCTTCCACCCCAACCTGCCAGACAGTAAATTAATAGTGTTTACATTTAAAAAAATTGGCCTCCTTCCACCCAACTGGCTCTGACATTAAACTAATAGCATTCACATTTAATAAATAGACTAATTTTCTACAAACTTGCCAAGACATAAAATTAATACCATATATGTTTAAAAAATAGGCATCAAACCAGCTCAAAAATAACATTAATATAATTCACATTTCATAAATAGCCTATTTCAGCCTAACCAGCCCCAATAACAAGTTAATTCAAGTTTTTCCCAGTGAGCTTGAACATTAAATTATTACCCTCTGTCAGAACTATTTTGAACTCAAGTAGGATTACACCCAGTTGCCGGTAACCTACTTCTGGCAACAAGTTGCACAATATCTAAAATGATAAGAGTTCAATCTTTAACTTGAAGAGCAGTTCATCTTCAATAGTCCTTTCATAATATAGAACAGGACGGCAACTAGACCTGAAGTATAGTTAAACCACAATAAATAGATAGTAACTTGGCACTTCCCAAGAAGTAGAAATATATATAAAGATAAGCACAGTACATATTCTTGATAAGAAGCAGAGAACATCAGTTTTTGGATTTCATGTAACTAGCAGCATATAAGGAAAACAAGTTCATGTAGGTCACCCCATTAGTTCATGTTAATACTGAATCAAACAGAATGCACTCACAGACCCTTTATAGTAATCATAAGTCTCAAAACATATGGAGACTGCAGGAAGGCCCAGCACTGTTACTTACAATAGAATATGTCCATCACCCAAATAAGAATTTACCAATCATAAAATGGATAAGCTGCATTGAAGTCAGCGCTATTGCTTGCAGAAAGAGAGCCATCTTAACACCATACTTGCCAACTCTCCCGAAATGTCCGGGAGACTCCCGCATTTTGCGAGAGTCTTCCGGACTCCCGGGCCAGTGTGGCAATCTCCCTGATCGGCAAAATTCGGTTTAAACGCCGCGATTCACGGCGTTTGGCCCCGCCCCCGCTGTAAAATGACGCGATTTGCGTCATCACGTCAAGGGGGCGGGGCCAAAATGACACGATCTCGGCGCCCCGCCCCCTGTACGCCCACGTCCCAGCCGGCATCTCCCGGAAGCCAGAAAACAAATGTTGGCAAGTATGCTTAACACGTGGGCACACTGGGCAGTTCCCCACTAGCATAGGGACCCCATAGGCTTGCCAACTTTTCAATATATTATTCTGGGAGATTTATTCAGAACCTTCAAACCCTCTTTATTAAAACGTTTAGGTGGACTAATCACCTCAGTGTCAGCTGTTATCTGTACATGTGAACTTTCTGTTGCGAATATATATCTTGACCTTGATGAAAACAATGTACACGTACTAATTGTACATAAGGAAGACAAAATCAACACACATCTTTTTTTTTAATTTGTAAAGCTATAATAAAGTTCTTTTAATATTTTCAACAGTCCGTGTCAGTTGCCTCTCCCTGCTACCTACTGAACCTAAATAATGAAAGAAATGGAACGGAGCGCAATGAAGTTTGAAGGCTATGACGCGACAGTGATGACACCCGTAGTAAACTGGACTCCAGGATCTGGGATGGCAAACACAAAGGTAGAAAATGATGATCTTCACAGTGACAACCACAGAGTGGAGAAAGGTCAAGCACTTGTGTCTCCTTAATACCTTCAATCACCAAGTTCAGCAGTTGTAGCTGACAAGACACAACAGATACATGAATGGAGAACACCCAGCAACACAGCACTAGATAGCATCCAATAGAACCAGATACAGCCAATGCAGTAACAGAGCACAGCAATAGTTCAGTGCTTGAGAGCAGCAGGTAATATTGGACACAGTTAATGCAGGAACAGGTACATCATTAGTTCAGTGCTTGACAGCAGCAGGTAGCACCAGACACAGCCAATGCAGGAGCAGAGTACAGGTCAATAATTATAGGCTTTAGACTTAAATAGTATACAAAGGTACTATACCAGCACTGCAGCATGTAGTAGCAAAATGTCCAAATGGACAGAGACTTTAGTCAAATTAATAAAGCACAGTCAAACAATGTGGTCAGAAAGGCAAGCAGCTAGCAACAGCAGTCAGCACAGAGCAGGATCAGGTACCAGGATTGCTGGACATTGGTCTGAGAGACTCAATCATCTGGCAAAGGATTCTTGCACTGACTGGACCTGATAAGCAATGGTCTTCTCTCCAGCACCTGCACAATATCAATGTTCATCAGACACAAATAAGATGAACCCTTCCTGTATCCTTTAGGCCCAGACCAGCTGCCACTGTTTGTGAGTAATAGTTCCTAGCAATTCTCCTGTAGTGCACTTTCTTAATATCAAATGTTACTCTAGGTCTTTAAGCCTCAGGGGTCACCAAGGCTGAAACAGGGGCAGACCATGATTGTTTTCCTAAGGGGGGGAGCGATTTAGTGCCCTGCCTCCTTTTTTGTCTGCCACACATTACAGTCATGTGCCTGTCGGCAGAGACCAGGCAGAGTATCCTGCTCTGATTGTGTTTATAACACAAGATCTCTGCCTGGTCTCCGCCGACAGGCACATGACTGTATTGTGCAGTAGTCAAAAAGGGAACGGGGCACTCACCAGCACGCATCTGATAGGGGAGGGGTGATTGCCCCCCCCCCCCCCCCCCCGGATCCGCCTGTGGGCTGAAACAGTTTGTAACAGCCCCCATATTTAATCAACAATATGTTAAAAATTCACACCTACCCCACAGTATATTAGTAACCCTACATTTAAAAAGGAGCCTCCTAATTACATGTATACCCCCGCCAGCCCCTACATAAGATTAATAGCGCTCACCAGTCCCCAAATAACAATATTAACGCCCCACTAGTCCCCAAGTTATTTTAACCCCCTTCAAAAAATAAAAACACCTGGTCTTGACGGTTGTTTGGAAGGCAGACTCTTCCATCTGACTGTCATACAGTCTCTGCACCAGCCCTACGTGTGTGGAGGGAAAGGAATGAAGGATTTGAAAGAGGAAGGGAGGAAAAGGAGAGGAGGAACTGATCTGCAGTACATACAATAAGGTGGCTGTTCCAGGAGGAGGGGGGCGTCACCTACTTGCACTACAATAGTAGGGCTGCTCCCTTTAGGTCATGGCCAGCCCCGATAAGCCTGGGCCTCCCAGATAGAGACCCCCTCCCCCATTTTTTATGTGAAAACAACGTGTACTTGGGAACAAATGCTCGCCTGGGAAGGTATGCTCGTATTTTTAGGACCACATCCTCTCCTTCTTAGTTTGTGGCGCACAGTCTCTTCTACAAATTTGAAATAACTGTGCCCTCACAGTTTTAACTCGTCTGTATGACCTTCTCCAGGAATCTTACATTATTTGCCAATTTGGTTAATAGCTCTAATAGTGTTTGTTTGTGGTTTTCATTAAAACTGCAGTTAAAAATAAATCATATTGCAAATTGGGATGCAGTCATTTAAAGTATGGATCTAACCTACATGAAAGTTAATATAACGGTATTAAAGTTACTTTAGATAATCTAATTTATTCCTGTTGCAGTATATGCGGTAACCACTAGATGTTATGCCTTCCTTGGGAAGTTTTATTCACTCTAATTTGCCCACACTCTCATTTCAGTTTGACATGCCTGCCAGGGACACTTTGGTGAGTGCAGTGGAACTATGTGCAAGAGTAACACATGCCTCCCATCTTCCCCTCCTCTCTAAAAAAAAAATGTATCCAAGAAATATATATGTATATAAGTATAGATTTTAGATTTTTTTAATAGAAGACCTTAATTAAATGATTGATATGCTCAATATTGAAAGCTTACTACAGTTTCAATAACAAATATGTAATGGAAGCTTTCAATATTCAGGATAGTCACACAATGGTAGTAAATTAATTAACCACTCAGTGAAAGATTTCTATATCTCTATTGATGTGATTATACTTAGGCTGGGTACACACTAAAGAAAATTTCTCCCAATGTGATATAGTTAACAATTTTACCAACAATTGAAAAAACAAAAGTCCTGATCAGCATCCTGATTCATGTGTACACACTAAACACGTTTTACAAGATTTACCCTCAGATCTGTGCTCTTCATCTGGCATAACCATCTGCTGAAAAGATCCTGACAGCCCCCCAAACCCTGGGTCCTTATAGAATCACATAGCTCATCCCCGTTCCCCTTGGAAGGACTCATTATGGCTGGACAGACCTAGTAGACCGACCTCACCCACAACCCTTCGTAGCGTCACTGACTCGCTTAGAGTTTGGGATAAAATGATAACTTAGACCCAGGACACATGCCTCCCCTCTACCCTCTTTTCCGTAATGGCACTCTCCTCCTTAATTCCAAACCTCTGCCTGGACTTCTGGCATAGCCAAGGCATGAGCTGCATGACTGCATGAGAGCATGCAGTCATGTCCTTCTCCCAACTACAGAACCGTTACAATCTCCCGTCCCAAGATTTCTACAAATACCTCCACATTAGACACTGGATGCAATCATATTCACCCCATCCTCTTTCACTAAAACCTGTCCCCCACATATGAGTGCTCATTTCATCCTCCTCTCACTCGGGAGGAATCTCCTTATGGTACCAGATTTTGATGGTTCGTGGTGAATCTTGCAGTTTGCCAATTCAGGCCTGCTGGGAGGCTGAACTAGGGGTCCCACTGACTGATTAGGATTGGGAGAAAATATATCAGAATGTTTACAAAATATCAAAATGTATAAATCATACAGAGATGTTGCTTAAGGTAGTCCACAGAATGTACCTCACCCCCGATAAACTACACAAGATCTGGCCTGATGTGTCCAAGTTTTGCTGGCGCGATTATGGTGAGATCCTTCATGCATGTCTTCTGGTCATGTGCGGAGCTGCACCCAGTGTGGGAGGCGGTGTTTGACCTGATCTATGAGGTCACAAAGGTGAGGTTCCTGATGTGCCCTGCTATGGCCCTATTACATCACTATCCTCCACAACTCCAACACCACAACTGCTATGTTACTGGATATATACTCATCGCCACCAGGGCGGCGATTGCTCAGCAGTGGAAGTTCCCAGACGTACCACTTCTCCCTAAAATTGTTGCTAAAATCCAACGTAGCTATGTGATGGAGACCATAGGTTTCAAATACTCTACCTCAGCATCTTCCCCCTTGATTAAATGGTTCTCCTGGTACGAGCACTATATGAACCACCCGACTTCACCAGATCCACTGGATTCAGCTATAAGCTCCTAGGGCCCACTAGTCACAAGTTTCTACCTCTGACTAAACACTTGACTCCTGAAGATGTTTCCTTATACTTTACACTTCCCTACCCTTCCCCCCTCTTCCCTCTCACTTTCACTCCCTTTTCTTTTTTTCTCTATCTCTTTCTAGTTAATGTATGTATAATTTTTTTGTACTGTATTATGTTTTTTTACAAGCTATTGATAATAACGATATTGTTGTAAACCATTGTACTTTGTTTTATTTTTGTTGTAAAATCTCAATAAAGATTATTCAGATAAATGTCCCCTAATGTGTAATATAAGTTGAACACTGTTGAAGTTTTTAGAACGAATGGATAAACTACATCATTAGAATCTTTTTGCCTAATTTACAAAGTGCACTTCATGAGCAACACAAACGCTTTGGTAAATTTCCAAATGCACTGTGCAAAAGTGTAAATTTCAAAGTCCAAACTCCTACAACTTTAGAACAACCACACCCACTACACACATTTGTGCATCTCAGGTGAACTTTGTAGCCAGTGGTGAAATTGAAAGGCTGTCTGTGCATACTTTATGCTGTGCCAACAACAGTCTTGTTTTCTAGGTAAACAAAGCAAATGGAAAGATACATGCTTTATATATGTATAGACATGTAATATATATGACTTTACAAATTTAACATAGGTGCATTATGCCACAAAAGAAAACAAACTGCAATTGCTCTGAGCATCTTCAATACTGAAGCTTTGTAAATGAACTTAGTGGCTCAGTAAGAAACCTAACAATGGACTTCAACGTGCCTCCCACATCATTCACTGACACATAAAGCATAGCTCTTATCTTCAACACTAGGCTTCCAGGATGTCACTGGTGTTGGAGGTCCAGTGATTACCATGTATAGAGCTCAAGCTTTACTATGCAAATTATAAACACAAAACAATGATGTTTATAAAATATAATATGTCATAGAAGCATATAGCAAATTTATTACAAAACTTGTCTACCATGCTAATACACAAATTAAATCAAGTACTTATATAAAAGGACAATTTCATAATAAGCCCACCACCATCGACAAGGTTGTTTATTTTTTACATCCTAACCACTAGCCCTATGAGCTGACATTCTATGGCTTTTAGAATGTGTATTTAGTTTATATAAAGTTTTTTTTATCCATAATGACCCCTTACAATTGGTACAAATGCCTTGCTTCTCTAAACTTCACATTTGTTTTCCTATTGCAGTTACATGTGCTAAATGAATTAATTGGTTTTTAACAACACCCTTCGTATCAATTAATTAATCTAGCCAAATAAACTGCAATAATAAAGAAATGGAAAATTCAGGAGCAGAGTTTTTGATCGTAGGTAGATGTGATTATGTTAGAGGGTCTGCTGGTGTGGGTGAGGTGCATTCCTCATAGATCCACTTATAGAAGCACTGACTTCAGCATAGAACAAGAACCTATCAGGGTGCCACAAAAATCATTGCTCACTATTTAGCTAGCCTAAGCAATTCTAGGAAACTTTGTCCATAGAAGTTTCTGCAATTAACACATTCATTTGAAGATGAAACCTAGCACAGAACATTGATTAGGTGAAATATCCCACTGGTATGAAATATTTTACCTTTTTTAACATTTATTTACTGGCTACTTAATCTCTGGAAGTCCTCTAGTTTTCCAGGCCCACATTTTTTTTATTTCTATCCAAGATAAGCTACTAGACAAATTATAACATATAAAGCTGTGGTAAAAGAACATTGTCATGTGTTTCAAAATCACAGCTTCTAAGGCTACAGTTCAACTCTAGAAGTAAATGTTTGGGTATCATTGAGACAGACTAAGGGGACTGGCCACAAAATTGTTCACCGCTGCTTCTAAGCCTGCTTTCTGTCACTTGAATGGGTGATTGAACAAAGAGATGCTGCCTGCCATAGGCATAGTGAGATTATATGGTGCTGGCTGCAATATTTCAGGTTGGGTCAAATTATTGGTAGGCGGGGTCAAATTGGCATGCGGCAGCTCACACTCTCTGTCGGTGTGGGCAGCACAAAAAAAGTGCATGTCTCTTTAGACAGTTCCATTTCCCCTTCAAATAGACCACCAATGCTGTGTGCATCACTGTTAGGTGCATGCATCTCCACCTCCACAAAAAGAGAGACATAACTCTGAAAGCAAAATTGGGCCTGTCCCATCAGATTTGGGATTGTTGACACATAGTCTTTCTTCTACCTGTTCTTGTAGATTTCACTACCTACTGCTGGAGTTTTAATCTTAGTTGCTTGTATGGATCCTGGAATATTGGGCCCCTGTTTGGAAAAGAGATAGATTCTCTTTTCCAGGGTCGGATTGGGACTAAAAATCAAATTGGTGCAGCGGCGGTGGCGACAAGGGCGTGGCCACATGATGTTGGAGGCGTGGTCAACATGGGGCATTGATACATACATTATAATAAAACATTACATTTATCAGGCCATCCCCATCCACATCAAGCCACCCCCCACCCCAGAAACACATTACAACACCCTAGTCCACTGTACTTATCTATGCTTCTGACATCCATCAGGGTGGGAACTTCCTGTAGAGTGAGCAGGGAAGCCCTAGGCACTTAAGACAGGGGGGCTCCTATATGTAATATGGTTACTAGACACATTTTCAACAAATACACAAGAAATACTGTGAGCACTACTGTTAGGTGCACACAGTTCTGCCTTCACAAGCAGTACAATGTGAAGCAGGAAATACCTGAGGGTATTTATGTAAGCACACCTTTAACGTACTCAGCCTGCATTTGCACACCCCTTCCCCTCCATAGTACCTCTCCAGGCATAAGCAGGCATAAGTACAAGACTCCTGCAAGTCTCTATGTACATATGTGTGCCCCCACTTTCTGGGCATGGTACGCTACACAAACTGGAGTATGTGCCACTCTGCCCCACTGAGTGCATCAGTGCGCAAGTCTAAGAACACAGCACATACGCAGGTCAATTGGAGGTCTCTATACAAGAACCTCACCACACACACATGATTACATCATTGCAGGGGTGTATGTAAGGCACATAGGAGCAGTTCGCTCCTCAAGAGACAGCAAAGGACATAGATGCCAGAAAAAAATTCAGCAAAACCGAGAAACATATCAAAACAGAGGTCAAGTTTTCAGAAACAGAACCCTGAAGGAAGAAGTCTACCTTGACCAGTAGACTTGCGCCTTAAAATATATTTGTTTAACAAAACACTTCTGCATTTCCTCTTGTAACTTTCAGTACAAGTACTCTGTGCATCACCTTTTAAGAAATGTGTTGCTGTACTGTATTCCTTATTGGTAAGAAATGTGAAAATGACCTTGTAGTTGGAGTTGCTACAAGACACATACATAACTTTTCCGTGAAGTTACTTCAATCCAGATTGTTGGAAGGCTTGATTTTTGATTCAACTCATCTTCTCTGCAAAACACATTATCTCATTTACTGTACATTGTTTTGTAAGCCTCCCAGAAGCTACTGGGATTATACCTGCAGGCTTGGTTCCAAGCCATATTGTTTTTATGGTGCCCTGAATAGTTGATTAGGTGCTATTGAATATGGGAACGCAGCGCCTAGCAGTTATATCCAGTTTTCCAGGTCTCTAGCCAGTTAATTAAATGGCAAGAAATTCTTCACAAAATCTGCAGTGGAAGTCAAAATTCATAACACTTTATATTTAAACAAGTTCATTCCAGCTCTCAGTGAATCTACTTGACTGTTTTATCTAGCTCTACTGAAATTTCATAATAATCCTTGTGTAATTCTATTAAAGAAAAATGACAGTTATTATAACAATAAATGTAGGGAAAAAGCACATCTGAGAAAATGGAAAACACAGCGTTTGCACTGTGGGGTTTCGTACCTTTAGAAGCTGCCTGGGAATGTTTGATATATTTTAATATATTATAATATTTCTGAATCTCTGAAGAAACCTCCATTGTGCCAGAGAAAAGCATCAGGATATTTACAAGCTTCTGGACAATAAACTGTTTTACAATATTGGGACTTCATATTTTAAAAAGACAGAACTCACTTGCAGAGAGGAATGAAAGTAACGGATATATCTCAGACATTTCTCATATAGCTGTAGAACTTTGCAATCGCCATTGGGATTTTAGTTCGGTAATAATGGCCACCTGAGAATTGCTTTGAGGCAATGGGTACACATTAACAAGTGCGGATCTCCTATGCTAACTGAGCGCTCATGTTTATCCTGTCTCATACTCCAAGTACTGTGACAGCCATTACCTTTTAAATTGATAAGGAGTAAAAGGATTTGTCGTTTTGTCCTGCAGCGTTGATATATCCCTTTCATTAACTATGTGTTTTATATATGCTGAGGTAATCTATAAGTGAATGTCCGGATTACTGCCTATTCTGAAACAGAATGTTTTAATATACAATTTTATATGTTTTAATAAATTTGTATGTAAAACAACCTTGGGAATGTATTTAAGATTTTCTCTGGTATTGTTGAGTCCCAGTAAAACGTATATTTTGTATCCACGTTTTGGATATACACTCAGCGCTTTCTTGTATCTTGGTTTATTATATATTTGCTATTGGATTGGCAATTTCACTTTTTGGAAAGAGTGAGTGTATACATACATATTCCAAGGACACATTATAATTGATTCAGTGTGCAATGTAGATTTTTTTTCTCTTCATATATTTCTGGATCTACAAAAAGACCTGCCTCTAACCTTTATACCTGGAAAGACTCCTAAGGACTTCATACTGCACAAAAGTATTCATATTCTTTAGTGAAGGTAAATGTGTATAAAAGTATGAGAGGAGGAAGAATATAAGCCATGTACAACCTGAGTAATAAAGAGCCTTATTAGCGCCAGCAGAATATTCTATAGTAAAAACAGTTGTTTGCAGGTTATGTATCCATGCTTCTCCCTCACGGCAGGAGGAAAGCAAGTGCCCAAGGAATTGACTCTTCTCTAAGTAATTGATCAAAAGCATTTATTTAAATACATTGTACATAGACATTAGACTGTAATTTTCACTGTAGACCAGAAATACCAGTTAAAATATGTAGAAAGACTTGCATTAACATTTCTAACAATACATAAGCACTTTTCTGACTCTCTGCAGGGCGTTGTGATATTTAGATCTGTCTAGACTTCAACATACATATGATGGTTAGAATTTGTATGAATAAGGAGTATGACATTTTGGGTGAAATGTAAAGGCTTTAAACATATCTTGATGTAACCACCTTCTTACATCGTATTGCGAGCTGCATATATATATATATATATATATATATATATACACACTGTCGACAAAAGTATTTGGCCACAGCTGTTAATTATTGAATTGAGGTGTTTCAATCAGACCTGTTGAACGCAGGTGTATAAGATCAGCACCTAGCTAAGCAGTCGCCATTTGTAAAATTTTGTACTAGAAAAAGGGTCATTCACTAGAGCTCAGTGACTTCAAGCGTGATACTGTGATAGGATCCTACCTTTGCAATAAGACGGTTTGTGAGATGTCATCCCTGTTGGATATTCCACGGTCAACTGTAAGTGAGATTATTAGAAAGTGGAAGCGTTTAGGAACAACAGCAACTCAGCCATATAGCGGAAAACCGCGTAAAATCACAGAGCGGGTTCAACGACTGCTAAGGTGGATGGTGAGTAAAAGTCGCCAATGCTTTGCTAATTCCACAGCTGAAGAATTCCGAATTTCCGCGGACACTAATGTAATCACAAAAACTGTGCGGCAGGAGCTTAATGGAATGGGTTTTGATGTTCCGAGCAGCTGCATGCAAGCCTCACATCACCAAGACCAATGCCAAGCGTCGGATGGAGTGGTGTAAAGCACACACCGACACTGGACTGTGGAACAGTGGAAATGTGTTCTGTGGAGTGATGAATCACAATTCTCTTAGCAGTCAGATGGGTGAGTCCGGGTTTGGCGGATCCCGGGATAACATTACCTGCCTGACTGCATTATGCCAACTGTGAAGTTTGGTGGAGGAGGGATAATGGTATGGGGCTGTTTTTCAGGGTTTCGGCTAGGCCAGTTATATCCAGTGAAGGGCAAAGTTAATGCTTAGGCATACCAAGTCATTTTAAAACAATGCTTCCAACTTTGTGGCAACAGTTTGGGGAAGGCCCTTTTCTATTCCAACATGACTGTGCCCCAGTGCACAAAGCAAGGACTACAAAGACATGGTTTGATGAGTTTGGTGTGGAAGGACTTGACTGGCCTGCACAGAGCCCTGACATCAACCTCAAGATTGCTCGTCCAACATCAGTGCCTGACCTCATAAATGCTCTACAGAATGAATGGGTAGAAATTCCCACAGAAACACTCTGTTACACATCCATATCTTGTGGAAAGCCTTCCAAGAAGAGTGGAAGCTGTTAGCGCTGCAAAAGGGGAACCAACTCCATATTAAAGTATATGCATTTGAATACAATGTCATTACAGTCCCTGTTGGTGTAATGGTCAAGTGTCTAAATACTTTTGTCCATATTGTTACAAGTTCATTCTCTCTTGTTGGGATTTTGCCCAAAACAAGTCTGCCAGAAGCTATGTGTCAGGCCAACTTATGCCTTTGTCCTCTCCAACTAAACCTTGGACATATCTTCAAATGACTTCATTGTGGATTTACTCTGGTCATCCGGACAAAACACAATTTGGGTAGTGGTAGATCAATTTAGCAAAATGGCACACTTCATTCCTTTGGCAGGGCTACCAAATGCCCAAACTCTGGCATCTCTGTTCATCCGCAAAATCTTCCGTCTCCACGGTCTGCCTGAGGATATTGTCTCTGACCTTGGGTCTCAATTCATTGCTCAATTTTGGAGATCTTTCTGCACCTACCTTAGCATCAGCATCAGTCTATTATCTGTCTATCATCCACAGTCAAACGGACAGACAGAAAGAGTCAATCAGTCTTTAGAACAATTCCTTCGATTATACATCTCCAAATTTCATAAAAATTGGTCTTCTTTACTTCCATGGGTCGAATTTGCCTATAATAATTCCTGTCACTCTTCCACCCGCATATCTCCATTCTTTTGCAATTTTGGTTTTCATCCCAGGGCTAATTCTCTTTCTTCAATCAATCCTTCTAGTTCTCCTGGTATACGTCCAACAGTCTCTCATCTCAGAGTTAATTGGAAGAAGGTCCATTCCGCCTTGCTCCAGGCCTCCTTTCGATCAAAATTGTTTGCGGATTGTCATCGCAGGAACTGTTCTCTTAAAGTAGGAGACAAAGTCTGGGTGTCCAACCAGAATATTAGGCTCAAACAACCCTGCAAGAAATTGGGACCTAGGTTCATTAGACCCTTTTCTATTGTTAAAAAGGTTAATTCTGTTGCCTTCAGGCTGAAGCTTCCATCTTCATTGAGAATCCATAATACGTTCCATTGTTCCCTCTTGAAGCCTGTTGTCTCGTCCACCCAGTTTGAAACTAATGAACCATCTAAACCTTGACCAGTCAATGTGCATGATTCTTATGAATTCATTGTGGAGAAGATTCTCGACTCCAAGAAAGTCCAGGGACAAATCCATTTCTTGGTGCATTGGAAGGGCTGCGGCCCAGAAGAGCGCTCTTGGGTTCCTAAGAAGCGCCTGCACACTGACAAACTCCTCAAAGAATTCTTTAAATTCCGTGACCCCTCTCAAAGGGGGGCATACTGTTACGAACCGCAGCAGGGCCTCAAGCCGCCGCGACTCACTGTGCTCAGATGCGTTCCGGCCATCTCCATGACGACCGGGACATCACTTCCTGTTTTCACGGACGCCATCTAAACTACTGCCACGTTCCGGCATCAGGAGTAGCCGGGCGCGTGTGGAGGGGGATCAGAATTTAATTAACAGCCCCTGAGGCTGATTACTACCTCCTGGCCTGCTCTGCTTCCATTGGCCAGTCAGTATATGTTAGGCAGAGAAGGCTTAGCCTCCCTGCCGGTTATAGCGCTCAGTTCCCTGTCTGCTTGCCTGCTACTGTTGCTGTTTATGAAAACCTTGGATTGATTACTGTGTATGACCTTTTGCCTGGAATCTGGACCTTGATTGTTTGCTCGTTGTCCTGACCTTTTGCCTTGTTACCCAGACCTCCTTTGATTGCTGAAAGCCCTGACCACTTGCCTGTACTCGACAATATTTACTGCTTTAAATCCTAGACCTTTGGCCTGTCCCTTCTCCGTTTGTACCTTCTCCCGGCACTAAACTATTAACATCAATGTTTTGCTTTATTATATACTTAATATAATAGCATTTCATTACATTGTGGTTTCAGCAGCTCAGTTATTTTTTTATATTCATATTTTGACAACATTATTATTATTATCATCATAATTTATTTGTTAGGCGCCACAAGATTTCCGCGGCACAGTACACAGCACAAACAGTAGATTATACAGGGTGAAACTGTACAGAACAATAAACAAACAATACCAACACTTCAGAAACTCCAGGTAGGCTAATGCAGTAAAGGCGGAGCAGAGAACAGGTATGGAGACAGGAGGGAAGAGGGCCCTGCTCATGCGTGCTTACATCCTAAGGGAGAGTAAACAGAACAGGTGCAAGGGAGCCAGTTGAAGCATGGGGGAGAGAGGAGGGGGTCGGGAGGAGAGAGGGGAGAACGAGCGGAGGAGATGAGGGGGTTAAGTGGATGGTTGGTAGGCTTTGAGGAACAGGTGAGTTTTAAGTGCAAGTTTGAAGGAGCACAGATTAGGAGAGAGACGGATGGAGTGAGGGAGGTCATTTCAGTGAAGGTTGGCCGCACGGGAGAAGTCTTAGATTCTGGAGTGGGAAGAGGTGATAAGAGTGGAGGAGAGGCGGCGGTCACTGGCCGAGGCAGGAGTGTGAATGGAGAGGAGGTTAGAGATATAACAGGCAGTAGACTGGGAGAGAACCTTGTAAGTGGTGATAAGGAGTTTGAAAAGGTTTCTGTAGGGGAAGGGGAGCCAGTGTAAGGCAAGGCAGAGGAGGACTGGTGTGAGAGGAAGATGACCCTGGATACTTATGATTTGCTTTTTCCCCACCTCAACTGAGTAAACAGATGGGGCATAACTAGAAAAGTGTTGGCCCCATAGTGAAACCTTGTAGGGGCCCCAAGGTTTCTAGAGAAGGACACACTCCTCCTCTCACTTACCTTATAGGGCAGAATGCCTGCCTTGCCTCGCGGTGTTGGCAGTCGCGCAGCGGGGAGCTGTTTGCTGATCACAGATCCCGCACTATTCTCCCCTGTAAAGAGCTGACCTCATATCAGCAAAGGTGGCAGCTGCACAAGGCTCTCCAGCTGAGGGGCTGCCCTGCTAGTCTGGTAGTTTCGTCCATACACAGAATATTGTGATATTATAAACCTTAATATGTAGTAACTAATATTCAAATTGCTAATGTTTCTTGAGCAACTGAACTAAGGTGATTTCAGTATACTCCAGGAAAGGGATATCTGTGCATTAATTCCAAGGGCAAAGCAAAACTAGTGAACAAATACAGATAATTTGACGGTTTGGCGTGAGAAGCCAGTTTCATCAAAAGCAGACTGAGGCAGAAAGTACTCACGCTTCCCTTGGGGGCTCAGTGGTGGGAAATTCTGGTGGGCGCAATATGGGTAAGGACAAGAATGGCAATTATACAAAGCCAAGAGTCAGAACCGAAGAAATAGTCGGGACAGGTGAACAACAGAAAAGCAGGACATGCGTAAGTAATGAAGTGCTGTATTATTGGTTTGGAGCACAACCAATAATCTAACAATGCTCCCTTATTGGTCAACATTATTAAATTGTGTCTCAAGCTTTCCGATTGGGTCACAAGAGTACCAATATCAGCGTCTAATTGGTCATTAAGGATGCTGCTAGCCACACAATTGGCTGCAGGCATGGCCTCAAAAAAGACTGTGCGCATTGGGTTAACTTTAACAGAACTGAGCGCACATGGCCTGCCCTGTCACAAGCTTTTCAATGCCTGCACTACTGTGAGATAAGTCTGGAGCTACTAAGCATGCTTCCGGTAGAATACTTATAATATCTGACCGCTATTGCTACCAGGAAGACAGTGCCATAGATGAAGAGTCTGATAAGTGCGAAGTCACACTTCTTCTCATGAAGCAGAGAAGCTACAATTACTCTTAATTATCTTTGGTATATAAAAGTTAATAGTGTATAGTGTATAATGCCATTATAACAAATGAAATAAGTAGCTATATATAAACATGAAACTCAAGATTGCAGTGATTATACCATTTTAATGCCTGGAAAGGGGATCATCTACCTTGTAACAATGACCCTACTCAACAATCATGTTTATCTTAAAATCTTTGCAGTTACATATTGTGTTTATTTACTGTAAACCTTATTCAGAGCATAATATTAAGCCAATTTATTGAAAAGACAAATGCGGGTAATAATAATAACAATAATATAAATTAATATATTTATGTAGCGACTTTCACCTAATAGGACTAAAAGCACTTTTCATTTGCAGAATAAAAACATATGATTCAAAATAAACATATATAAACGATTAACAGAATACAGAAGAGAGAGCTAAGCACTGGGTATTATAAAAGCAGAGGTGCATTAATGAAATGCTTGAGTAAACACATAAGTCTTGAGTCTGTATTTTAAGATTTCTAGACAGGAGGCCTCTCGAAACTGTACGAGGAGGAGAGTTCCAGATAGCAGGAGCCATAAAGCTAAAAGTTCGGGTCCCATATGAAGTGTATGAGATTCAAGGTACTGTTAGCAATCCTTTACCTGCAGATCGAAATGAGCAAGTGGCAATCAGAAGCTGCTTCAAGCATCTAGGACTCTACTTATGTAGGGTTTTGATTGTTAATAAGCCAATATTGAAACTGGTTTGCCAACTTATAGGCATCTAGTTCAGGGAATAGAGAACACGTGTTATGTGTCAGGAACTTGGCTGGTCAGTTAAAAGCTCGGCTGCTACATTTTGCACCAGCTGCAAGAAATGTAATTATTTTTCTGGGAGACCCAGGTAGAGTGCATTACAGTAGCCTAATCGTGAGGATACAAATGCATGTATGAGTGTAGGAAGATCTTTTGGGTGAATTAAATGCTTGAATCTAATGTTCCTCAAATGATAGAATAGAGATATGGTCATGGCTGGCACCTGATATTTAAATGTCAAGCCACAATCAAGGACACCAAGATTCCACACATGATCAGAGATTGGCAACTCAGAATATTTACTTAATGTACTTTGAATATTAAAGACACAGTGTGGATTGGTTGTGCACGACGTCAGATATTAACATTAGTTGGGGGACTTTGTGGTGAACATACGGATCCTGACAGTATTTTATGTCTTCATGAGATAAACCTTGAGGTACACAGTGGTTTGTTATGAGCATTACAAGTAGCTCTGTATATATAAATATGGTCTTAGCTATGTGTGATCCCTTACAGATGTAGCCCTGTATAGTATTTCCCAGAAAGTCCTTGATCTTTGTTCTGTAACAGCAGTACATTTTACTCCCAGAGACCAATGATCCCTTTAGCGCCTGTGTTTCACCGTAATCCCCCTTTTGTCAAGCAGCCACAAAACAAATCATGAGTCATGGTTTTTATTTAACCCTTTTTACTAAAATTACAGTGTTTCTGTGTGTCTGCTGTTTAACATACTAAAAAATTACATCATACATATTTAAGTGCCGTAATGAAGATGAGGTGACTGCCTTCCTGCATAACTGTCCATCTACTGACTGCAGCTGCCAAAGTCATCTGTTGAGTGAAGCAATGGGTCCAGCAATTGATTTGTTTGGTTCTTCACCCTGGGACCTTTACAAACCATGTTCATGACAATTGAATTCCCAGTGATGTTACCATGTGATGTCACTAGAGATTTATACCATGTCAGCAGGTCTGATTCCTTGCTTGGAGTTGCAGAATTAACTATCTCAGCAAGGCATTGCTATTAAAGCAGGGCAGTACTATTACATATCTCCCAACCTTCTCAGTTAACAAATCCATCTGATGTAACTTTACATATAAAATTCATTGGTCTGTTTGTTTGTTTGTCTGGTTATACATTCGGATACCCCTGGACCGACTGAGATGAAACCAACGCAAGGTGGTCCAGCTGGATGCGGGCCAGGTTTTAGGGGGGTTACGGTCCCAGTCAGACCTCCTGTTGGTGTACGCTGGGCAGAACTTTGACTTGGGGAGCCCGTTCTGAGTTTTCTACTGGATGAATTTGGATGAAAACTTCACAGACTGGTAACATTGGATGACAGAAGACATACTAGGGGGTTGAGGTCCTAGTCGGAGCTCCCGTTAGTGTACACTGGGCAGATCTTTGACCCAGGGAGCCTGTTCTGGGCCTTCCACTGGATGGATTTGGATGACATTTAATATACCAAAAATGACACTGGGCAACCATCTCATGGGTGTTTTGGAAGAGCTGCTAAGATGCTCATTATTTTTAAAAAGTTGAGTGTTGCATCCAACTCATTGATAAATTAATAACTTGTAGATTTATATATATTTAAATGTAATATGTCATGGGATTTTATACATGATGCCTTGGGTGGGAATAATTAAGTTTTGTGCACATGTTGTAATAATGAAAATTACTGTGTTTTGCGTAGAACTTTTTATGCTAGTGATTTTTTTCTGTTTAACCCCTTTGTTGTTGAGGCTTTTCTTACCCCTGTGCTGATCATATATTGGTACTATTTGGGTTATGCATACCCACACAAATTATGCCTTGTTTTTTTCAAAGAATTACATTTTTCAGCAAATATAAGTTGCATCAAAAACGAGCTTGTACCGTGATTGTTGAGATCAGGCAGGAGTGTCAAACCCTCCCATTTATGATCTGGTAGATGTAATATTCAGTTTGTATTACACCTCCCTATATAATTTGCAATCTCCGTCGCCTTTGCTGCCCTCTCAGAATAGACTTATTGACTGATATTTGCAGTCTGCATCCCTTCCTTGACTCACCTCACAGCTTTCAGTTCAGTCAGCGTTAGGATTAAAGAAAATGGTTACAAATTGTTGTACTGCTGGTACTATGTCCCCACCAGACTGTGTAAGATTCTCCCAGATGTCTCAGATAGATGTTGGAGGGGGAGCCCAAGGCCAGGCATGTCCCTCATATCTGGTGGTCTTGCCCCAAGTTGGCAAGTTACTGGTCCACTCTCCATCACTTGATTCATACAGTTGCTCTCTGTGATTACCCACCCACACCAATATGATCTCCTCCTGCTGGCTCCTCCTGACACCACAAAATGTCAACATAAGCTGATTGATCACTTTATCTCTGCTGCCACCTGTCAGCTTGTGGTGGATTGAAAATCTCTAACCTCCCCTTTCTTTTAATGCTCTGCTCACTAGAATTTGGTATATCTATCGCATGGAATATATGACGACTATTATTAACATCTCTACAAGACAATTCTGTAAAACCAGGGAACCTTGGGCAATATATAATAAAATGTGCCTTCCATTTCACAATTCTGCTTTCTGACTTGCTTATCTTTTTCTTCTGCTACTAGTTGGAATGATTCTTTTTTTACTCTATGTTAAAGCCACCCACCACTCCAAGGTGCTTTGGCTAATAGGGTGGTCCTAACTCTAAACAGTGAGAGTCCCATATATTTGGGCCATACATATGTGTTTTTAAATTGAGAGCTAACTTACCAAAGAGGTACCCCAGAAGCCTCCAAACAGCAATGTGTCAACAGGTGTCAGTACCTGAGAGGCGGTACTGGCGCTGAATTGCTGTTTGGAGGCTTTCGAGGTATCTCTTTGATAAGTTAGCTCTCAATTTAAAAACACATATGTATGGCCCAAATATATGGGACTCTCACTGTTTAGAGTTAGGACCACCCTATTAGCAAAACCGCCTTGGAATGGCGGGTGGCTTTAACATACATTTGTAAATGTGTGCAACTAAGACTTTTGCATTTTTATCTACAGTAGAAATGGCAGCTCTTTTGCTGGCTATAGCAGTGTGCTGGGGGAAAATGTTGTGTGTTTGTTCCTAATTCATACAGGACCTTGAAAATTTAAATACATTTCTTGAATCCACGAGAACTCAGACTTCCCATAAGAGTCAAAGGTCTGCTCATCCTCTCTTAGTGGTCTCTGATTCAGAGGACCAGTGGGAAAGAGGCAGAAGAGGTGTGTAGTCTGCTTCCCTCCTTCTGAAGAGCTGACGAATCACATTGAGTCAGCATGGAAACAGCCAGACAGAAAATTGATTGTACCACGTAGGCTTCCTAGCCTCTTTTCATTTCAGCTGGATGAAATGGCCCAATAGGAACAGGTACCATAAGGTGGATACACCTATAGAGCGCTAGGCATGCCTTACCACTCTTCCAGTACCTGGCTTGGCTATTCAGAAAAATAGCACTGACCATAAAATTGAAAATTCTTTGAAGATCATGCTTTCTTCCACTTTGGTGGCTAGAGAGATAGAGACCTGGGCAGATCAGTTTGCTGATGGTCTACAGGATTCTGATTTGCTTCCTCTGGTATTACATATGAAAGAAACTTTAGGATATCTATATAAGGCAGCTTGGAATGCAGCCTCAGTGTCTTCTTGTATCTCTGCATCAGTAGCTGAAAATCAAAGAATTTTGTGATTTTGTTCATGGAATGCAGATAACAAATCTCAAAAATTGGGAGGCCGACTACCTAAGCAGACACACCATGTTGCCAGGGGAGTGGTCTCTACTCACGGAGGTGTTTTGATGGTTGGTCCAGAAGTGGGAACGTTCGGATGCGGCCCTCATTGTATCTGCCAAAACCGCTATGTGCCAGGTTCTGCTCCAGGTCCAGAGACCCTTGGCGTGCACGGTGGATGTCATGAACATGACATGACATTAGACACTGTGGAATTCCAGTGATGCTGATTGCACCTGATTGGCCATGTCGAGCCTGGTATGCGGATGTACTGCGCATGACAGCCAGTAAAGGGTGGCAACTTCTATATCGAGACTATCCACGACTTCAGGGGCCATTTCAGCATTCTGTCCCCGAAGGTTGTTGATGCCATGTTGGAGGCAAATATACTGATCTCTGCCCTAAATTATCATAGTGTGGCGAACCTCAGTTGGTGCGAACGCAGAACTTGTAATACAGCAGCCTTTCAAACCTCCAGGTTCTTAGCTTTTTCGTAGGATGGTTTGGAGGCAGACTTTTGCCTTAGTTCCCTGAAGGTGCAGGTATCAGCCCTTTCAATATATTTTGAGAAAAGGCTAGCAGTTATACTGGAGGTGCAGACTTTTCTCCTAAGAGTTCTTCCTTATGTACCACCTTATGCACCTTGGGACTTGAAGTTGGTACTTAGGGATCTGAACTCATTCCCCTTTGAACCGTTGAAGTTAACTGAAATCAAGTTCCTTATTTGGAAGGTGATTTTTCTCCTAGCCATTGCTTCTGCAAAGTGAGTTTCAGAGCTTTGGGCTCTCTCTTGTTGTTCAGTTTATCTGGTAGTCCATACTGACAGGGCTGTATTGTGCAAGATACCTTCCTTTCAACCAAAAAGTGGTCTAGTTTTCATCTTAATCAAGAGATTGTGCTCCCAGTAGGTGACTCCCTCTTAAGATAAAGGGATCCTTAACTTCATTGGATGTAGTCCATGCTCTAAGAATGTATGTGGATAGGATGTCCTCTATGCGGAGAACTGATTCTCTTCTTGTATGATGCTCACAAGAGGGGCTTACTGGCTACAAAACACACTGCTGCTCGGTGGATAATGTTTCCTGTCAGCAGGCTTATATTAGTTCTTATCAGCCTGTACTTGGTCATGTCGTAGCGCATTCCATCCATTCTGTGGAGGACCTCTTATGCTGTGCGCAACGGCGCATCGGCAGATCAGCCCTGCCTGGCGCCAACCAGGTTCTATGCTTTACCCGGTTTTACTGTTTTCATGTTTTTGTGTCTCCTGATGCAAGTTTTGGCTGCAAAGTTTTGCTGGCTGGATTGACAGGGCTTTCCCTCCCTCAAGGGGCTGCTTTAGAACATCCCCATGGTAGCAGTGTCCCCCAGATTGGATGAAAGAGAAAAGAGGACTTTTGTACTTAAGTTAAATCCTTTTCTCTGATTCCATCTGGGGGACACTGCGTTCCCGCCTTTCGCTCTTCTGTTGCTTTTGTTGGTTGTATGCTATTCTGTTTCTCTTCCTTGGGGCTTTTCAGTTACACGGAGGATCTACAGGGGTTGCAGAGAGGAGGAGCTTCTGTCAACATTAACAGTTTAAATAACTATTTTAAGTGCCAACTCCATGCATGCTCATACAACCCATGGTAGCAGTGTCCCCCAGATGGAATCAGAGAAAAGTATTTAACATAAGTGCAAATATCGCCTTTTTTTTCAGAAGATAAAGAGTTGTGATATGAAATAATATAGCTTAGTCATACACACTACATCCCCTATGTGGGACATGGGCTCTGTCAGGACCAGAATAACAAGGTACTTAGCAGAGCTAAAATTCCTTGCCCTGCTAATAAAATTAGGACTTTTGTCACTAGCAATGGCTGTGGTCCCACTTTACTGCCTCACATGAGGCACAGAGTATAAATGAATGTCCAGTCTTTGCCAAGGATCCCAGCAAAGGCATAATGCACATTGTGTGGGGACAGCCACAGATCACAGCCTCCAGGCTCACCCAGCCAAGCGTCAGATGACACAAGAAGGACCAAGGCACAAGACATAATTGTAATCACTGGAGAGATGTTGTCAGGATGGACAGCACAGGTTCACAGTCAGAATAGGAGTCAAAGATCAGGGTCAGGATAGTCAGAAGTCTCACTTGGTCAGTAACGGGTGTCAGGAGGGTGCCAGAGTTTTCGTTTACTTTCTCAGTGTGCCTGTGTTATCTTGCTATTCTTACTATACTGGTTCCTGACTTAGCTTCCCTGACTACTCTCCTGGATATCATTTTGTGCCTCTCTGCCTGTTCTGGTTTTGATCCTCTGCCTGTCGCCGACCATTCTGATGGTTACCTACGTTGTACTGTGCCACCACTGGCTCCGACCCGGACTGTTCAACATTTCCACTTCTTTCACTGCGCTGGCTACTATCTGGGAGAATCGCAACCTGTGCACTTCATGCAGCGAAGTCCATACCTCCTTGCGGGGGTCCCTGGTGAACACCGGGGGTGCATTAGACTCCGTGCCTCCCAGTTTAGTGGTGCCAGTACCAGTCAGTGATCATCTCTATTATTATTATTATCCTTTATTTGTTAGGCACCACAAGGCTTCCGCAGTGCCGTACACAGTACAAACAGTAGACTATACAGGGTATAACAGTACAGAACAATAAACAAAAAGTACCAATACTTCAGAAACTCCAGTCAGGCTGATGCAAAAAACACGGAGCAGAAGAACAGGTGTGGAGACAGGGAAGAGGGCCCTGCTCATGCGAGCTTACATCCTAAGGGAGGGTTAAACAGACCAGGCACAAGAGGAGCCAGTTGAGGCAATGGGAGAGAGGGGAGAAAGAGCGGAGGAGATGGGGGTTATGTGGATGGGTGGTAGGCTTTGAGAAAGAGGTGAGTTTATGAGTGCACGTTTGAAGGAGCACAGAGTAGGAGAGAGGCGGATAGAGCGAGGGAGGTCATTCCAGTGAAGAGGGGCTGCACGGGAAAAGTACTGGATTCTGGAATGGGAAGAGGTGATAAGAGTGGAGGAGAGGCGGCGGTCATTGGCCGAGCGCAGGGAGCGGGCGGGAGTGTGAATGGAGAGGAGGTTAGAGATATAAGGGGCAGTAGAGTGGGAGAGAGCCTTGTAAGTGGTGGTGAGGAGTTTGAAAAGAATTCTGTAAGGGAAGGGGAGCCAGTGTAGGGCAAGGCAGAGGAGGAGCGGCGTGAGAGGTAGATGAGACTTGCAGCCGCATTGAGTATAGAGCGGAGGGGGGAGAGACGGGAGTGGGGGAGGCTGGTGAGGAGGAGGTTACAATAATCGAGCCAGGAGATGATGAGTGCGTGGATGATGGTTTTGGTGGCCTCCTGAGAGAGAAAGGGACGTATGCGGGCGATGTTGCGTAGTTGGAAGCAACAGGCTTGGGCAAGGGAATGAATGTGGGGGGCAAAAGAGAGAGAGGAGTCAAGGGTGACACCCAAGCAGCGGAGTTGGGTGACAGAGGAGATGGTGGTGTTGTTAACGACAATGGAGAGGTCATGGTGGGATGAGAGGCTGGGAGGAGGAAAGACAATGAGTTCAGTTTTGGAAATGTTGATTTTGAGAAAGCGCGCCGACATCCAGGAGGAGATGGCGGAGAGGCAGTCAGATACCTGAGCGAGGAGGGTGGAGGAAAGATCAGGTGAAGAGATGTAGAGTTGAATGTCGTCAGCATAAAGGTGATACTGATGGCCAAAGGAGGAGACGAGAGCACCCAGGGAGGAAGTATAAAGCGAAAAGAGTAGAGGGCCGAGAACGGAGCCCTGTGAGAATCCTACAGCGAGAGGG
Organism: Mixophyes fleayi; assembly: GCF_038048845.1. NCBI lineage: Eukaryota > Metazoa > Chordata > Amphibia > Anura > Limnodynastidae > Mixophyes > Mixophyes fleayi. The sequence continues at coordinate 49,844,393 of NC_134407.1, forward strand.
TAGGGGGAGGAGGAAGAACCAGACGTGGATACAGAGAAGGAGCGGTTAGCAAGGTATGAAGTGAACCAGGCGTGGACAGAACCGGAGAGGCCGAGATAGAGAAGAGTTTGCAGCAGGAGGGGGTGGTCCACGGTGTCAAAGGCCTCGGAGAGGTCAAGGAGGATGAGTAGGGAGAAGTGACCCTTGGATTTGGCCGATAGGAGATCATAGGTAACCTTGGCCAGGGCAGTTTCGGTAGAGTGGAGGGGGCGGTAGCCAGATTGGAGAGGGTCAAGAAGGGAATTGTCCGAGAGGTGCCTGGTTAGGCGGCTGCAGACAATCAAGAATGTGACAGTATACTCTGGCCATAAGTGAACCGAACAAACCTTCGGCCCGTGAACTATTGTTACACCTGTCCCAGAGAGTGGAGCGACAAGAATCCAACCAGGCTCAGCTTCTGCAATGTATCCAGGGGGTCATGTCTCGTCTGGATTTCCTGCAAGGGTCCCTTCCTGCACACACAAGAGCTCCATCTCCTTCAGTCTTTACTTCCCCTCCTGCTGCTATTTCCAGCACAGCATCCACCAGAGGCCTACGTATCCCTCCTCCAGAAAAATATGATGGAGACCCCCAGAAGTGTCGCGGTTTTCTTAACCAATGTGCTATACAATTCAAATTAGTGCCAGAGAATTTCACTTCTGAGAGGCCCAAAGTGGCTTAATTGATTTCTCTCCTCTCCGGGCAAGCTTTATCCTGGGCAGCTCCTTTATGGGAAAGTGATGATCCCATGCTTCCGAATTCGGTGGTCTTTATTGACACTTTTTGCAAGATGTTTGATGCTGCCTCTGGACTTCTTGGGCTTCGTCAATGCTCTCTTACAGCTGGCCAATACACTGAATTCCAGTGGAACAACAAGGTTTTAATAGCAACTTTCTGGCAAGGCCTCAGTGAGTGTATTAAGGATGATCTCACCTCACGTCCAGTGGCCTCCAGTTTAGACGACCTTATCTCCCTTTGTATCAAGAAGGATTTTCGTCATAAAGAGTGTGCTCTTGAACATGATCGCACCCGCCGACCATTTCCTCGACTGGCACCTAACTTCATGTCTCCCACTCCTTCCACTGAGGAGCCTAAGCAGATCAATCGTTCCCGCTTATCCCCCGAGGAACGGGAGAGACGTATGAGGAACCGTTTATGTTTGTATTGTGGTGAGCCTGGACATCTTCTCGCTGCTTGTTCTAAGAAGCCGGGAAACGCCTCTTCCTAGGTGATAATAGGGAGGTCAACCTAGGTTCCCAGTTCTTCCCTCTCTATTCCTGGAAGGAATCCGAATTTCTGATGTCTGTTACCCTGTTTTCTCCGGAGGGCCCTCATTCTACCTTGGCTTTTGTGGACTTGGGATCCGCAGAGAACTTCATCTCCACCAGATTGGTGTCAGAACTCCGCCTTCCCACGATTCCCTTATCTCTGCATTTGGTCCTGACTGCCGTTGACAGCAATAGGGTTACCAATGGTTCTATTTCTCTTTCCACCTTTCGAGAAGATGGAGGTAGGAGCTCTCCACTTTAAACATATAAGTTTCTTGGTTTTACCTCAGTCTGTTAACCCTATTATCCTGGGGTTACCTTGGCTCAGAACTCATTCTCCACAATTTGACTGACTGCGAGCACAGGTTAGCCATCCATGCCTTCATCAGTGGCCTGGCATCTCTACTATAGATAGAAGAGCACATTCAATAGGCTTTTAGAGCTGAAAGAATAACTATAAAATAAACACTAATTTATCTCTTCACAGTGACACTGGCAGGTTATAGAGGACAATCCTCATAAGCATTTTTACAAAAAACATGCACTACTAAAGCCTGCAGAGTGCTGTGGGCAACTTTGCAGACAAGAGGAGAGATAAATGACTTATTTTCTAGTAACATACAAGCTAGGCTGAAGGCTGATGTATGTATCGATATGCAGAAATTCTGAGTGTGTTTCTAACTTTCTAAAACAACAAAACTGTCCTTTGATGTATTTTTGTGCTCTATAGACAGATTCCATGTTCTCTGCTTCTATGTTTCATTATGCTCTCCCTGAAGCGCCAAGGTTATTCCACATTCAAGTAATGTTCTGTATGAAAACTGGTATCTGGAGGTTTCATCCCCTGCATTATCGTACTCATATTTTGACTCTAGCTATATTCTTTTGCTAAGTCACAGCAATTTGTTGTTAAATCAAATCTGTTTGATTGAAATTCTTTTTGAATACAAACATAAATAAAAACATCCTACATCCTAAAACAAACACTAATATAAATAAACTACACTTAACGTAAACACAATAACATAATGACTGAATAATGCATCATAACAATATAGATAGGCAATAAAGAAAGCGTTAGGTACATACTGTGCTCAAAGAAAGGATTTCAGTTTTGAAAAAGGTCTGAAATAATTTAAGCTGCTCAGAAGCAAACATAATTATAATGAGCTCCGAGGGGGTGGCAGAACAGCTACAGCTCATAATAGGACATACATCCAGAAATCCCATTGCATTAGCGTTGCCCACGGTTGCCATTATAACTAAAGGGGGACTTCCATTGGAAACAGTGATGTTCACATTATATTAGTGTTACTCATGGTTACCATTATCAACCCCAAGAGGACAGGGGGGACTCTCATAGGAAACAGTCAAAGTCATCCGACAGTGACTGCATATCTGGATCTAACCCTCCTGCACAATACCTTGACATACTAATGCATGATATTATGGGACTGATTAGTATACCTCCCATTCCCCACAGCCTTGTTGACCAAGGCAGTCCATTTATTAAGGATGGGATATTCACGGGCCATGTTCTGGCAATGATAACCTTAGCCAAAGCAAAGAGGTTAGTGACATAATGGATCAAACCTTTGTTAAGCAAGAGGTCCAGTCCGAGACCAAATATACATGTTTTAGGAATCAGCAGTGGCATAGTTAAACCCATGTTTTTGTACACCAACCACCACTTCCGACCAAAAGAGCTGGACCCCATGGCAGTCCCAACACAGGTGCCAGAAGGAAGCAGAGTACTCTCTGCATTTAAAAATGGACTCAGTCCTAGCACCCATCTAGGAGAAGCTATGAGGGGAGAAATAAACCCTATGGAAAATATATAACTGGATTTGCTGGTACCTAGTACAGGAGGTGGCCTCCTTGGCACTACCCAATACATAACGTCACTCCTCATCATCCATCAGCCCCAGTTCAACCTCCCACTTAGCCCTCAGGTGACACAGGTTGTCAAAAGTAAAAGGGAAAGACATTAGCATATAGAATAGAAATTGCTTTGCTGGAGCCCACCTGTCAGAGGAGGAGCTTAAGAAGGACTGGACTAAACCTGATGGTGAGGCTCCAAATCAAGCCACCACAGCATGTTTTAGCTGCAGATGACTATAGAATAAAATGGTTGGGAAGGGGAAAGTCTACCCGTAGCTGTGCAAAGGACATCAAAGTGATACACATGTATAATTGGCTAAGGGAAGTAATGCCCTAAGCATGCCATATGGAAAAACTCTTTAACTTATGTAGTTCAACATGGATGGAGTTGTCTCAGACAGGTGATTCAGGATCAAGGGAGCCTCAAGGCACTGAAAGGAGTCCAAGGTAAGGTAGGGAAAACACACCTGGTCAAGGTAGTAATTACAAAAATTGTTAGCAATCTGCTCACTATGAAAATATGTGGTACCCTGACAGTCTGAAATGGTAGAGATGGTATTATTTTGCAATTCTGTTTTAGCCAAGTAGACTCCCACTCTTGTCCCCCTGTGTCTGCGAAGCATGTCTGGAGAAAAGGATTCTGCGCCTCGACTTCTCTAATAGATGATCAGCCCATGCTTTTTGATCATGCAGCTACTGCAGCCGGTCTGAGGTAAAAAAAAGTAGAGGTAGGTCCTCTAAAAGTCACGACAGGTCTGCTCAAATCTAGTCTTCTCTTCCCTGGAGAACCTCTTACGCCCTACCACTCTATTAATCAAAATACCCCTGAGGAAAGCCTTGAAGGACAGGGGGATGGAATGTGTCCACATTCAAAGCAAAGAATCGCTCCCAATCTGCCACCAAATCACTTACCATACCCATGAGGGCGAGTCAGAATTGGTTTAGTTTCCAGAAGCTAGATCTGGATTGAAGCGTAAGATGGGTGAGTAGAAATACCCCTAGGGAGATATTGCACCTCCCCAACTAAGAGAGCTACACTATGGGAAACTAGAGTAAGATTGATGCGGGTGGAAGTGTGGTATGACGAAAAGCGACAAGAGAAGTGCTGAAGATGCGAAAACCGAAGCCCTCAGACATCCGCCAACCCCATGTCTGCTACCAGTTTAGCAAAAGGAGAAAGGCCTACTTTAACACCTCTACCTATCAAGAACAGCGTCCATGACTTTATTGAAATCTCCCATACACACTACCAGGGTTTTTGGGAGAGAGCAATGAGCGATGCTGTCTTTTTAGTCATCTCAGAATTGAAAAGTGAAGGGATGTAAATGACCATAAGTGTAATAGGAGAAGTAACTACTAGGGCGACTCAACACGTAGTGGTCATCGAGATCTATCTGAACCTGCTCCAGCATTAAATGCAAGTTTTTTCTAATCAATATGGATGCACCCTGAAAATTAGGAGAATGCACAGTATGATAAGACCAACTCACCCAAGGCTTCTTAAGAGTCAGGACTTGGCTACAAATAACATGAGTTTCAATCAGGCACGCAATGTCAGGATTATACTTATTAATTTGGGTTAGAACCAAAGACCTGTTAACTCTATCATTCAGACCCCTCACCCAGGAGAGCAAACATAATCCCCCAGCACCCCCTCTATCCACAGCCATCATACAAGGAGAAAACATGGGTCCTAGGCATGTTAGCAAGCCCCCAATGCCACCAAAATAGGAAAGCAGTGACAGTAAAAATAGATAGATACAGACAGAGCAGAGAACATCACTGTGCCCAAAAGAAACCATGAGCAAGGACACATGTACAGAACATAGCATGAGCACCAGGCCAAACATAGTCATCGCCAGCCACTTGTCTCACTTTTAAAAAAATAACGTTTAAGTCAGTGGCATCACACAGCATAGAAAAATACCCCCCTCCCTGTATACCTAGAAGAAACCCAACAGTGGTATATCTAAAACCCTAACAAACCCTGATAAGAAACAAAAAGAGGGCTATCTTCTTCTAGCTTGTAGCAGGGAATTCTAAAGAAATATAGCATCTACACATCATATAACTGATGAAGATCTGCAGATAAAATATTACATTCTAGTCTGAACAGCATTGAGACAAATAGCATAACAACATAAGGATATGAGAATCAATGTCTTGCCAGAGCCCCAGCCCCGGGTCTGCCATCCATCTAATTGACAACCTCTTTGGGGGTAGAGAAAAAATGGGAGCAGCCATTGAGAATCACTCAGAGCTGTGCAGGAAACAGCATTGCATAGGAAAGTTGCAGGTCCCTGGGCCTCCTCTTTATTTGGGTAACTTGGGACTGACTCCTCCATGTTCAGCCTCTCCAACCCTCTCTCTTATATTTTGCAAATCTTGGCGAATAAGAGATTGGTCTTTTCAAAGGAGGTGATCGCAATAAGAACCTGTTGGATGAAGTTAGCATCCAATGAAGACCATGTGGGGCATCAAGCAGCAGCTGTCAGAGGCAAGATGGCCACCTCCAGGCTCCTCTCCACTAGAGCACGTCCAATAGTAAGAGACAGGCAGAAAGAGCCATCAGGCAGGCAGCTCAGGTGTGACAGCCATGATAAGGCACAGCCAGGCAGCTCCATGGCAACAAGTGGATCTTCAGGCTCCAGGTAATTGCTATAGCGGGAGGCGAGAGGGGCAATAGTGAGTTCCCCCCAAGTGGACTGGCAGCCCGTTTCACTGTCCATTTCAAGCCAGCAGCAAAGGACCACAATACTGCAGCTTGAGGTAGGTGCAGGGATACATGGAGGCAAACATAAACGTTGACAGTGCCAATCAACATGCAGAAAAGCAGATGTTTGAACAGGATAAAAAGAGATATAAAAATTATATAAAAGATATAATATTTTATATATTTATATAAAAGATATAAAAATTACCTGGCAGATTCCAGACAACTGTATTTCACTATTGCAATAAGCTACTTTGGAACATGCTCCCTACTCTACAAAGATATATAGTAGCACATGTATAGACTCTATATTATTTTTGCAGCTACATAAATTATATGCGATAAGGTAATTTTTATTTAGAAGTCCAATATCTAATGTTAATTGTTTTTCACTTTATGTTTCTGTTGTTGTCGTCGAAAATAAACAGATATAATAAAAGAAAGAAAGAAAGAGAAAAGCAGGAACCGTGCTGCCTTCTACATGTTGGCCCAAGCCATGACCCAATTCACAGCATTTTAGCATTTCCTGAAACCTTGTTTGGAGCAAGTCCACTCTTGCTACATGCCACCTTAGGTCTGGAAATTTGGTCCTCATCCAGCAACAATATCACTTTAGCTTAGTGACTCTTTAAACTGTCATAAATTTCAAACTTCATTGCAGACATACAATGCTCCTTTATGTGCGCAAGTGCGTTTACTTGTGCAACAAGTGTATTTTAAAATGTATGGGCCAATTTACAATCTTTGGTAACACCTCCATAAAATCAGTCTGTGTGTAGTTTCTTGGGTTGATGGATTCTCTTGAAATGATCAGGATGGAAACAGTGGAAAGATCACATCAAGGTCCAGCTTACTGCCACTTTAGGACTACCCTTGTTTCATTTGAACATTTATTGTTCTACTAAAATACTACTCTATTTTATTTATTACTTAAATTAATCATAAGAGTTAAGGGAAGACTGTCATATTTTGGCCTGGGTGGCAAACACAAGCAAATGGGCAGGTTATTCTGACAATGCACAGCAACAGAAATATGGGTATAAGAAAAACTGTGTGGATATGGTTTGTCTAATGTAAGCGTAGTTTTCTATAGCCTATAAAATATGATATTTATTATGTCAAAAAGCTATATACAAATACAATACAGCCCACTGTTATTTTATACAATGAGTAGTATTATATACACAACAGAGGTAGATGTAGATTTAGTGACTTCTATGCAATATAGTATTCTAGTAACCACTGTACAACAGAGAGTGAGATTTAGTGACCACTATGCAATACAGAGGATTCTAGTAGCCAACATGCAAAACATTCTATTGACCAATATACAATACATAAAGCACCTTAATGTTCATGACATGACCCCCCCTATCCTCTCCCTTGTCACATATTATGCTCCACATTCTCTCCTTGTCACACATTGTGTGTTCCAAACCCTTACCTTGTCACACAATAAACCTTCCACCCTCTGCTTGTCACATATCACCCTTCCCTTTTCTTAATTTTTCACACATTTTAATCCCTTAACTCTTCTACCTTCCCTTAACTTACTTTTATGTCCAGTAACAGGAGGGCTGGTCAACCATATGGAGGGACGGAGGCTGTGACTGGCCAGCGACTCCCGTTTATACTCCATGCAGTATTTCAGGTTCTGCTGTCTCACAGCTTTTTTGGCCCATAAAGTCATATATTTCTCCACAAAACTAAGTGTGCTTTAGATGCAAGACCTCACAAAACAGCATTTGCATTTTGCCTTTGCACTTTTGCAGCTCAATATGCGTCTTGTAGTAATATAATGCAGACAGAACTTAAAGGTTATTACATAACTATAGTTTTTAGCAAAACTTTGATATACTGTATATCCAAAACACTTCCCGACCACACAATACTTTTCTAATTCATCTTGTGCCTCTAATGATTTCATCACATATACTGATATCTACCACTCCTACAGAAATGCTCTGGACACTGCTAAACAAGCATACTACCAATCTCTCATCTATGCTCAGGCTTCTAACCCCAAACGCCTCTTTAACACATTTAACTCTCTTCTGAATCCTCCTGCCCCAAATCCTCCAACTAACATCTGTGCACAGGATCTTGCTTCCTATTTCAAGGCCAAAATTGATAAGATCAGGTTTGAAATGGTATCTCCCTTGACAAGCAATCTGCTCAATTCCTTTGTAGCACCCTCTGACACTCTCCATTTGATCCCACAAATGAAGAGGAAGTTTCTACTCTCTTCTCATCTTCCTACTCTACCTCCTGTCCTCTTGATCCCATTCCCTCACAAATGGGTATGTCCCTGTCTCCTGTGCTCATTCCCCCTCTAACTAAAATCTGTAATCTATCTCTTTCTACTGGTATTTTTCCATCTATATTCAAGCATGCAGTGATTACTCCCTTTTTAAAAAAACAGAATTCTGACCCTAACTCTCTCATAAATTACTGCCCCCTCTCCCAGCTACCATGCCCCTCCAAGCTTCTCGAGAGAATTGCCTACACACGCCTCACACACTTTCTTACAGCAAACAACCTATTGGATCCTCTTCAGTCAGGCTTTCGCTCTCAACACTCCACAGAGACTGCGCTGACTGAATTAATACTGAATTAATAATATTCCCACCCAAAAACAGAAGCTTCTTGCCTGACATTTCTATTTCTGTCGATAACATGACCATAAATCCCACCCCGCAAGCTCGTTGCCTAGGTGTAATCCTTGATTCACAACTGTCGTTTATTCCCCACATCAACTCTATATCTAAATCATGTTACATACACCTAAAGAACATATCTGACACAAGACACCACAAAAACATTAATTCATGCACTCATCATCTCCCGCATCGACTATTGCAATTCCCTCCTTACTGGTCTTCCCAAAGTCAGACTTGAACCCCTACAATTTATTTTGCACGCAGCGGCTAGACTGATTTTCCTTACAAACCGTTATTCCTCTGCTGTGCCACTCTGTCAGTCTCTACATTGGCTGTCTGTATTTCAACGAACCCAATATAAAATTCTTCTACTAACATACAAGGCCATCAACAAAATTGCACCGACATACATTTCCTCACTTGTCTCAAAATATCTCCCTACTCGACACCTCCGTTCTGCACAAGATCTACGTCTCTCCTCCACCTCATCACATCCTCCCATTCTCGGTTACAGGATTTTTTCCGGGCTGCACCTACTTTGTGGAATTCCCTCCCACGCACAGTAAGACTTTCCTCTAGTCTTCAAACCTTCAAGCGTTCACTGAAAACCCACCTCTTCAGACAAGGTTATGATATTCCTCAACCATCATCTTAATTTCCCTAGATTACCCTATTACCATCCTCTACACTGCTAACGCAAGACAACAACCTTCTGACCAACATTGCAACACACACAGCCCACTCAGTACTTTTACCTTTGCAGTCTGGCTGGTCCATTGTGCAATATGATGTAGCACATGCCCTTGTGTTTCTAACTCCCATTGTCCTATAGAATGTAAGCTTGCAAGCAGGGTTCTCTTACCTCTCTGTCTGTATGTATTACCCAGTATTGTCTTATTAATGTTTGTTCCCAATTGTAAAGCGCTACGGAATTTGCTGGCGCTATATAAATAAATGTTGATGATGATGATGGTGACCCTATTTTACTGACACAACTTAGAACGGTGGTAGGCACTAATAGCAGCAATCCAATATTGGCAGAAACTCTTTGATTTGGTTTGAGTTCTTCCAATTGCTTGAACTCAGTGTTCAACATAAAGCATGTGTTCAAAATGCAGAAGTAACTGAGTACATCTACAAACAGTGCCACATAGTTCCTAGGCAACAAGGTGACGTCACTGGGATTTTCTTAAGTGTGGGGATTCTTTTGCAGGGAATTCAAATTGGTTCTCTGTACACACAGACGCTATTAAATTAAATATAACCTTGATCTTATGGCAGCTTATATGTAAGCTGAATAAAATAAAATACATTATATCTAATATAGTGTCAAACTTGATAAAACCACTTTAGTCATTGATTGTGAACCTTAAGCATTTGACACAAGTGTCATATACTCATAAAAATACATACTTGTCAAACAGAATGAACGTCCCCCAAAATTTCCCACATGGCACCAGCATCCCAACATTTGTTCTTTTAACTCCAGTAGTATCCAACTTACTTCCATCGTGAGGATTTGTGCACATGGGTACATTGTACTTAGGTGTAGTGACAACACAACGTGAAGGTAAAAATTTAAATTAAAATGAACATGCATATCCTTGTCCATAGTTACAAAACGGTGTCAGACTTTGTATAAAGTGCCCTTACTTGGTATCCATATACTTTATTGTTCTTGCTGCTCAAATAAGGCTTATATATAATATATAATTCCTAACTGCATGGTGATGAGAAATATTTTGATGTTCTCTAAAAGAGAATAATAGTAATGAGGGTTTCCTGCTTCAGACAAGCTCCAGGCAAAATATATTTGGAATAAATTTTGAAATAATTATTTGGAGTAACACATACTTACATAAAAGCAACTTGGCTGTTTTCCTTATATAATGCCATAAAAGGTTCTACTCTTCTCAGAGGCGGAACTGGCGAGCTGTGGGCCCTGGTGCAGGGAAGCCGGGAGGAGTGAACCGGGACCTACAGCTTGCAGTTCCCTGTGCAGCGGGTCCCATTATCTCCATGGGCATCAGAGCACCACATCTGCTGCATCAATGGTAGTTACACCATTGACTCTTCTATTGAAAGAAATTTCTATCAGCTTCAAAAATGAATAATGTTTTATTGTGCAAGCAATGCAAAAAACAATTATTCTTCAACAAAGTGTGAAATTTGGGCTGGTCGTGATAGGGGCAGGGAAACATCCACTTATGAAGTGGTTAAAGGTTCACAATGAACCAACTCTGTCCCATGTCTGTGATAGGTGGATGGAACATGCATCACTCTGGGGCAGAAGAACTGGACGAGGAAGTCAGGAATTCTCACTCTAGTGCTCTGATTCTTCAGAGATTCTACAAGATACTCACTATGAACTTCAAGAGTTCACAAATCTTTAGGGTTCATAAGGTTCCCCATCCCCTACTGAATCTAATTCCAACAACTCCTCTGCATTGTACCCCTTATAAGATCTAATGAGAATGATCATCTTACCTCCTTGTCTGATATACATCTTTGTATTTGTTTATTGTATGCTTTTAATATTATGTATAATATTTAGTTTAGTACTTTTCTTGCTGTTCAACTATATTTAGGTATAATGCATATGGCGAGCAGAATATTATATAAACTATAACAATAATGAGCAACTCCTATTACATACAAATTACAGAGAAAATCTATTCTGAATCATTGTGTAACATTGATATAACTTACTTCTACAGACTTTTACATTTTATTTTATAGCTTTAAAACAATTGTTAAAAATCACAAATAATGATAAAACAATTTGTATAAAGAAAATAAAAGAAAAGAAAAATCTCAAATAAACAAATTATGCTACACTTACATATATAATGCAAACTGTTTAAGGAGTCATCAATCTTTAATGAATAACAGCTTTTACCTGTCCACCTTTTACTTGGTCTATGTCTGTAAATCAATATTGTACTTTGTTTATTTCCAATTGTACAGTGCACAGAAAATACTTTTCTTCCATAACCTACCCCTACTAATAACAGAGAGTCTTGTTATATGCAAGCACAGTTAGGTCTGTGTATAAAATAATGAGATGTGTCACCAATAACTTTGGTTAGTAGTGTACAACATGTGACCTAAATGACTTGACGGATGGTTCAATGTTGGTCAGAGACATCAACCAAATCCATTTCATCTAGGAGATATTTGTGTGCTCCTGAACTTAACAATGAATTTCTGATTGCATTAACCTGAGCTCAATTAAGTAATTGATATGAAACAAGTCATTTACATCAATTAATGTATTGAGTTCCGGTTAATTCAGTGTTACGTTCTGGTGGAGACAAATATCTCCCAGAAGAAATGAGTCAGGCTGACGTCTCTGTTTGAGGCTCCTTTTACAGAGCTACATAAGTCAGGCTTGCTAATGTTCCAAGGAGGTATGAGACCTTTTAGAAGATAGTGGGAGGAATCACTTCACCCGGGATTGTTATATCTACGCATTACTTTACAGTACAGTAAGGCTGAATCCCCCATGGGGGGACAGCACTAATCACAGAGTAGTACAGATTTCTTTTTCTTGTTATTCACTTTATATTACAGCCTCTCATTTATCAGAAGTGTGGAGGAGTGGGAGGTGTTGGACAGCACAGCATGAGCATGTGCAGAGCATAATGAACAAGTATTTCAAAATGTTCAAGGTAAAGCAAACCTCTAAATAATGCCTTATACATAATATTCCAAATCAGAACAGCCTGCACAAGTTAAATCTGGGAATTCTTGCAATTATTTTTTATTATTCATAGAGCAGCACAATCTCTCACAGAGTATGTAGTACATAAGGGAAAATTACAATAATGACAAAAATAAAACAAAATGAAAACAATGTGTATTTTGCCTCTGTTAATTTGTACAGGTCTTTTAATTTGTTTGTGTTCTGACTCAGCAGAGTCACATGGTGCTGCAACATCAGTCCATGTGGCTGCAGTGAGTCTCAGTCACATCGGTAATGCATTCTTGCCTACTTTTTTGACTTGAACTCCGGGAGATCCAAGAGTACAGGTCATGTGACAGGGGTAGGGGGGGGGGGGCAAGGTGATATTGTCACATCATCATTGCCCCTCCCCTACTATAAAATGCTGAACTTCACACCATTGACTATCGGGGACAGGGCTTAAGGACATAATTGCAGCATTAAGCCTCGCCCCTACTATTCAATTGTGTCAATTTTGGCATTTTGTAGTGGGGGTGGTGCTATGGTGACGTCTCCACGCACCCCGCCACAAGGATCTGGGAGATCGCCTTCTCTCCCTGAAATTCGGGAGCCTCCTGGAAATTCCAGGAGACTAGGCAAGTATGCAGTTATGTGGCTTACGATTGTTTCCTTTTAGATCAGGTAGTTTCATCACTGGGCGCAGCCATCTTGGAATCAGCTGCTTAATGTGTTCAATCATTGCATCTTAGACACAGCTGTCAGTCATTAATTTAGGTTGCTGCTATTGGATACCTCTACTTTAAATGGCTTTGTTCTCTTGTTTCCTGTACTGGTTGTAGTTTATGTCTGCTTGTCTCTGTAGTTCTCTGGAATTGGGTGTTGCGGTTGATCCAAGCAGGTGTTTCTGGTCTTGTATGAGCTGCTAGGTAAGGGAGGTAGCCAAGCTCCTATTTATAGCTATAATTAACAAAGTATACTTAGTGCTCTAAAGTATGATAGCTGTGGTGATGTTTCGCATATAGACAGAAAGTAGGTGTGGTGTAATTGGTGCTTTATTCTGCAGGGGCACCGGTGATTAATCTTGATAGTAATAAAGAAGAATGAATATATTTGTAGTATCAAATCAGGAGATGGAGTCATAAATCATGGTTATAAATGAATAAAGTTCGAAGTTGTATCCACTGTTCCAGTAAATCAGTCCTGCCTTGGATCTAACATATGTTGTTTCTTTTCCTTTTGCTGTGTGTAGGTGTGTATTCCAATACCTTACTCTGGCGTTTTCTGACGCATTTACTTATGGCAGTCCTGCTAGTGATGAACATGTTCTTAATCTTTGGTCTGTCTCTTTCTTGTTTCTGTCGCCTTTCTGAAGTTTCTCCCTTATTCCTGTGTCTCATGCCCGCTTTGTTTCAGGTTCAGGGATACAGATCCAAAAACATACTAGTAGGTTAATTGGCTGCTATCAAATTGACCCTTGTCTGTGTGTGTGTGTGTGTGTGTGTGTATTAGGGAATTTAGACTGTAAGCTTTTTCGGGGCAGAGACTGATGTGAATGAGTTCTCTGCACAGCGCTGCGGAATTAGTGGCGCTATATAACTAAATGATGTTGAAGGGAAGGTACATAGTGAAGTCTGTTTCGCAATCAATTTATTAATGCATTCAAAATTACACTCACACTGTGAGGATATAAGGCACCCCATAAGTGGCTAAAAAAGCTGTTAGTGCTGTTTCAGTTCCATATCTGTGGTTTGGTCTGTCACAGTTTCTTAATACAGAAAACTTTTGGACAGCGTTTCAGATATGTTACGGCCGCTTTTTAGTCCGTCACCCTGTACTTTGTCAAGGAAAAGTCTCTGTATTCCTCTGAATATTTTGGATTTTGAATGATTGGAGATTTTTGTTTTCTACTCGTACTCAGCATGCCCCAACCTTTGGATTGCATTTAGACAGCGCTCACAGTGCCTTGACCAGTGGACTATATTTTGGAGTTTGCTCGGACTTTGATTTTGGATTTGACTTTTGCTGTATACCATTCTTTCTGGACTTTTACTGGACACTGATGCTTGATCTCCTTGGGCCTGTGTCATGTCAACTTTGTCAACTGCTTTAGAACTTGAAACAGAACTCCTCGCTTCATAGAGACAGTGTTCCTTTTTAATGAGGTAGGTGAAACCTACACACATGCATGTCATTCACAAAAAAGAAAACGTAACATGTTTTTAAAAAAATAAAAAATAATTAAACTGTTGTGTGTTAGCATTGCTGTTTTTTTCATTATCCCTTCAAAAGAATATGTTAGCATTGCTGTGTTTTTTCATTATCCTTTGAAAGCATACATTAGCGTTTATGTTTAAGTTTATTTTTTTATAAACATTTTACAAATTACATCCTTGATTCTTCTGTATGGCAATAAAATGTTATAATATATAATATATTCATATATTAAGCTTTTAATTTTCCCCACATAGAATCTGAATAAAATTATATATAAAAAATATGGAATATGTGCTAGTTGTAAATATTTCTTATATTCTAAAGTGAAAGTTCAAAGTGCCCTGAAAAATGTTTAATGCAAACGTTAAATTCTCCACCTTCTTTCCAACATCTAGTCATATATTGCACAATGGGTGATACCGTAGTCCTCGCCAAAATTGCATTTGCAACACCGTCGCCGACCCAGATAGCTTGTCCTCATGCCACGTGTCAGCCTCTTTGGGATGTCAGATGCTGAGGTGATCCATCACTGTTGGCTTCCACCTCATGTCATCATGGACATTTTGTGCATTATGTGATCTAGAACCTCTGCACAACATACTGACAGCAATACCACTACTGACCAGACTCTTGGCGTTGTAACATTTCTGTGTATCTACAGATGTTCCTGTCATGCATCCGTCAGTTTATCCATCTGCCACTTAATGAGTCAATTTGCCATCATGGTTGGTGTGAGGATACCTGATTTTTAGAACCAACGTTTATTAGGTTACCCAGCCCCCTTAGGTTCAGAAATCACACAGGCAAGAATGAGAATGAAAGATACAACACTATCTTTACTTTTTCTACAGCAAAACATCAGAATATGAGACCGCACACTTTAAACAATAGGTCAGCGGATCACCAATATCAATAGAAGTCCCCGCAAAGTTCTCCAACCCACCTTAGCCATGCAAAAGAGTCTGGCAACAGAAGGTCCAGGTAGTGTTGCTATCTTGCTGTTCCTGGCTGCTTGGCCAACTCTCCCCCAGCATGGTGGGGCTCTGGGTATCAGTCTCCCCAGTGCTCCATCTGCTGATAGAGAACAGAAACTCAAAACCAGTCAGCCCCACGCCTTCCAGGAATCAATTCTCAGAATGAATACCCCCTCTTTATATCTATGGTCAAATTCCCACAGTGTTTTCCCCTCCCCTGGGTCTCTACTTCTTAAACATTGTTGGGTGCTGGGCCAGGGGTTTGGAGTTGGAGTGGAGATGACCTGGAATTCCACAGTGGCTCCCCTGTTGTGTCCCTGCCACAGTTTATTGCCCAGTCCTGTGGAAGACAATGGGTTATACTTATATTTTCCTTCAGATTTTGGCTAACATACAGTCCCTCCTAAAATTAAACCTCTTCCACACCTTTCTAACATGTCAGGACTTCCAGTTGTCCCTCGCTTCCGGTCCCTTCCTTTTTACTCTCCCACAATAAGTTCTCCCCCTGTCCGCCAACATCAGTTTAAGAACTGGTCTTGAGGTGACTAATTAATCCCTGCGGTTTGACGGACTGGTGGGAGATGTTATCTTGGCAGTGTGGCCTGGTCCTTTAACAGTTGGCTTTCTGCATGGTATATGGGCAGTAGATGGCACACATATAGCCAGGGAAGCAGCCATGAATCTTTTGCCTTCAGGCAATCATTCATGTGGCACATATTAGCACAGAGGCAAGATACACAAGGCCACATAGAGACGTTATTAGATACTTTTGTTTTTTAAATATTGTTAGTAATGTAAGAATATTGTAAGCCCATTTTAGATTATAAATATATTGTTAAAAATTGTACTATTAAAAGTTTTTTTATCCTGTTTTGACAACACAATTTGCCTAATTGTGTACTTATTCAAAAATGTGTTGAGTAGTGTTTGATTTTAATAGTGCTATATAATGCAAAAGTGTGTCATTCATTTTGACACAATTGTGCCCCAATACACTCATACATTTTTTCTCATTTTATTTCAAAGGAAACAATGCGTACCCTTACCGCCCTTGGTTCCTCACCTCGAGTATGCATCCACACACAGAGCAAACGGTCACATACAATTACACACATACCTCAACTAGATCAGTTATAGTTATAGAAAGTACTTTCGGGCTTTTAAAAGACTTATTTAATTGCCTTGACCTGTCTGAGGGAGCACTTATGTATGCAACGGATATTGTGTGCGACATCATAGCTCTGTGTGTTCTATTTAATAATATTGTCACCCAGAGTGAGTTTGAAGTGCCAAGGTTGCTGGTCAACGTCAATACTGATCTTCCAGAATCATAAGACTATGCCGCATTAAAGGCATATGCAATTTCTAATATAGAGTTATTATGCGCTCATTGACTTAAAGATCAGATCGGTTTGCTGAAAATGGATTAAACTAAGGGGGAGGGGAGGGGAGGGGGGGTTATATGGTGTCCAGATTTAGACACATTTCATAGTGGTTGGAACTGTAAGAACCACCTCTAGCTTGAGATGGTTCTGTAGCAGTGGCAGCGATGTCTGAGTTGAAAAAGAAGGAGTATTGGTTGGCTGAATTGTAGATCTTTCCTCTGAAAATACAGCAGCTGGGAAGGAATCTTTACACCGCTTCTGCTGATTTTCCACAGGTAGCTCATGTCCTGCAATAACTGGAGTCTGGTTTGTCAGTGAAGTTGGTTTCGGGCAGGAAACAGTTTCTGAGTGAGCACCACACTGAACATTATTTGTGGAAAGTCCTTTGATTAACTTAGGAAGCAGACACAAAACTTGGGCTGACAGAGCGAAGATGCAGTATATCAATCTGCAGAGTCTGTAGCATAGTGGTATCTGAAAGAGCTGAAACAGGTGTGGTCCCAGCGAGATCCATGAGGTTAGGCTGGATCATTCTGTTACGGCTCTCAGGTGTATCACACAATATCACAGAAAAACAATGGTGATGATGAACTTAAGAAATGTTTATTGTTATTACAAGCAGGTTAGGATCTCATTGGCTGAAGGGCCAGGCAAGGCATGCAATAAAAGTCCAGAAATAATATTCAAATACAAAGTCCTTTAAACCTGCCATATTCAGGGTTCCGGAAATGCAGAGTAGTCAGACTAGCTGTTGGGTCAGGGTATCAGAAAACCAGGAGTGAGGTCAGGAATATCTTTTGGTTCCCGACCTTCAGTCTCTGGTTGTTTCAGCTCATTCCACCGCCCAGCACCCTTTTCCCCTGAAACAGTCTTACCAGAAGTCACTGGAGATCGGCGTAGCGGAACTAGGGGCCGGTGGGGTATACTCGTTAGTTCCTCAGCTGCCAGATACCTCTCAACATCTCCACAAGCTGGTCTGCTATTTTGGGGTCTCCATGGCTTACCCACTTGCGCAGAGTTGTAGGCAGGGCCCGTAGATAGCGATCCATCACGATCCTTTCCACAATTTGGGGGCCTGTCAAAGTCTCCAGTTGTAACCATTTTTTTGTGAGGTGGATTAGGTCATGCATCTGTGAGTGGGGAGGTTTATCCTCCTGGCATCCCCAACGATGTATTCTTTGCGCCCGGACAGACATTGCGACACCCAAATGGGTCAGAATTTCCGCCTTCAATTCATCATAGTCCTTGGCATCAATAATGCTTAGATCATAGTATGCATTTTGTGACTCCCCAGATAGGAAGGGAGCCAATAGGCCGGCCCACTGAACTTTACGCCAATTTTCCCTTTCAGCTGTTCTCCCAAAAGTTGTTAAATAGGCCTCTACATCATCTCACTTGGTCATCTTTTGAAGAAAATGACTAGCCGGTATAGAGCTGGAGCTATTTGTGACTTCTAGGGAAGCCTTGTGATTAGCCAGGGCTGCAAGAGTCTGCACCACCGCTTCTAGGCCTAGGTGTTGTTGCCTCTGGGACTCCTCAATGGCTTGTAATCACCTGTGGTACTCTTCATTGGCTATCTTCTGTAGCCTGTTAGTTTCCTGCCTAGCTGGATTAGTTGCCTGCTGTACCCTGGTAGCTTCCTGCTGGACCGCAAAAGATTGTATCAACGCTTTGACCATATCATCCACGTTACCTCCCGGTGCAGAAAAAGGGCAGAATGTAGCCTTCTTAATCAGCTGGCGATGTCTCAGGTTAGGGTTCACAAGACTTTGTCATATAGAGTACTTTCCCAAAGTTTGGTGCTTGTCTCTTTAAATTTTCACAGAGTCTCTTTTTGGCTGAAATTAAAGTGTATTGCTCGCATTCTCCACCATATGTAGTAAAATTGTATCTGGGTCGCCGTTCTTCTGGGGTGGACGGTTGAACTTCAGCCAGAGAAATCACATAAGTCCAACGTTTCAGGTTAATAGCCTCAGCTAGTTTTATTCACCAGCTTATAACACATAACAAAACATAAACAAATTCCTAGGCGTCTGGCTACTAACTAACACAGTGTAGTACACTCTCTAGAGTGAGGGGCCTAATGTCCCTCACTTTAAATCAAACAAGTGGAACTCACAGCATAGATTGCAGCTTCTCTCAGGAGACCCCTGATCTCCTCCCAAGACAGTGAGAGAGAGAGATCAGGACTGGAGCCTTTTATAAGCCCCACACAGGTGTGTGTCCTGATTACTCTGCTGGGAGTCTGCAGAGCCAAAGACTTGGACTGGGACTTTTGTATGCAGCCCACCCTACTCTCTCCATACAAAACACCAGGGACCCATTACCAGCTATTCCTGAAGCTGAGAAACCAAATGAGAAGCTTTTCCTCAGAAACAAACAATGTCCCTGGAGTTTAAAATACAAATGACAGGAACCTGGGACTTATGTACCTGCCATTTACCTCTTGCCCAGAACTTCTGTCACAATTGTCACAATATATATATATATATATATACATACACACATACAGAGCTGTATTAACAATCAGATGAACCTTTAGGATAATTTACAGTTATGTAGCACCTCTCAATTCTGTAGAGCTAGAAACATGAGCACCCATAGAGCACAGATATGTTTCTGACAAGTAATAATAATGTTGTGATGTTTTAATATAGTATCTTATTTTTTACATTTTTTCCAGGTGCAGAACCAACACCCCTGCACATTTTAATTGCAAGAATTGCATGAAAAAATAAAAAAATAGAAAAAATATGTTGAAGAAATTATCTTTTTTTGTATGTTTGATGCTTGCTTCTAAAAAATAACTATGTTCTAAAAAACATTTGTGTGCTTGTTTTATTTATGAAAAGCAAATGTGTAATATTGAGACATATTTGATAGTAAAATATGTGATACGGGGTAACTGTCGGCATGGAACAGTGCAGGCTAATGAGGTAATGCACTGAAAGGGTTAATATTAATTAATTGTCAGCAGTGTTGCTCTAACCCACCCCTTCAAAATAAAACCATTACACAACGATGGAATTATCTGTCGTAATTGATTTACTACCGTATTTGTATCAGAACGTATCTTAGGAAACGTCTGGATTTGGATATTAGCACACGCATGTACAAGTTTCCTACTTTTTTCAAACACGCAACTTATGTGCAAGTTTCGTTCCGATTTGAATCAGGCCTTATATGTATAGGACAGTGAGAGTGTTGTGAGACAGCAGTTGAATATACACTACTATATGAAAGTGTCTTCTTGCCTAAAACCAAAAAGAGTAAGTATCAAGTAAGTTTACATGTTCGCTTTAGAAGATTATGGTCAAGTGATTATGGTTGTTGCTTTGTGATTGGTTCTTTTAATATTTACTGTGCTTGGTTCGGTGTGACATTATGAAACCTGACTATTCAGTACAAACTCTGCTCTGTGCACTGTTTTTGTTAATAGACAGGTTTCAGAGTATGAAACACCAATGCATCTTTACTTGCCTAACCATCAGACCCTTTTACTCAAGAAAAAAATCTGTTGGGATCAATATTAATTAGTTGGGGGTGGAATCCAGTGTTAAGATGGAGATGACTGTGGACGAAAAGTCTGTAAATTATTTTGACAGATGTGAACAGCAGGGGCAGGCTGGGCTGGGGGGCTTGGGTGCATCTGACCCCCAGGGACAGTCCCATAGTCGGTTACCTTGGGCTGGGTCACTGAACCACCTGCATTTTTTTCCCCCTAAAATATTCCTAATATGCTGCTGAGTTGAGTCTTGCCCACCTGGCTAAAATTTGCCAGCCCTCCCCTGGTGAGCAGGTTATACAACATAACTCACAGGCCTTCAGCGTGACAGCCTAGTTATGATTAAGATATTGAACCTGATGAAGGTGGGTCCAAACCAATTTATGCAAAATTCGAAAATCTTAGATTTTAAAAAAATAGTCTAATCATGCAAAATGTTTTTGTTTTCATTATTTTAAAGTTAGAAAAAGGTCAGATGACTCTAAATACTCTTTCTAAAACAGAAACATAAAAATATACTGCTTCCAACAATAGTATCAAAAGGTTTGCACTGCTATTGAATAATAAATGTGATCCTCCAGGCAAATGGAATATGGAAGAGCAACACCTTAAATAATCTTCTTCCCCTAGTCTGAGCTATGAGAAATATAATGTGTAATGTATATTTATTATTTAACCAGATAGACTTGTTAATTATTTTCTGCACAGAGATCAATGATCTGCTGACTCATGTCCTCTCTGTACAATATGGAACAGGTAACTTATTATTAACCTTTGACATGTAAATATTGATATATTTGGCAGAGCATAATAATCAGAAATGAAACATATATTAGCATTTATCTGGAGCCGTTGCTTCCTAAACACTTGCAGTTGATATAAATAGTTCAGTACTGTTTTTTGCTGTTAATTGCATTCCTGCCTTTTTTCCAATACTTAAATCAATCAACTTGGTATTCTAAATACTATATATATATATATATATATATATATATATATATATATATATATGTGAATATATATATATATATTCATATATATATATATATATATATATATATATATATATATATATATATATATATATATATATATATATATATATATATATCAAAGAACTATGATTAAACACTGATTGGACAGGTGGACAGTCTGTGTATATGGAATTCTATATTCCTACTATAGGCTTCATATCTACCGATAAGAGATATAATAGACACACACACACACCCGGACTAGCCACACCTGTTTTTGATAAGACCATGGCTTTCAGAACAGTCACGTCCATTTTTCCTTGCTGTAAATCATGACTGTCCAGCTAAAATCTTAATTGCTGGTAGACTCTGAACTTTGTAGCATCATCAAGATGCAGGCCCTTGCTGGGGCTTCACTAGAATGGCAGGAATACTGGTAATGTGACCGGTTTACTGCACAAATAAATGTTCTTCTTTACAACACTACAGAACAGTCTTTTTTGGGCCAGAACCTTTAGGCAGTGTTGACTTTTATTATTAAAAATAAGAGTTACTTGACAATTTTTAATTAAACTTGATGTATTTTTTTTGTGCTAAGGTGCCAGACTTTAAACCATCCATGACACTGTTAAAAAAAAAGTTGAATTTGAAATGTTTATGTCACTAGTTGAATTCAGCTGTAATTAACAAGTGCAACCTGTAGATGTCATGAGAGCATAGCACATGGTTGGTAGTAGAACAAGACTGCACAGAACAAAGAATGGTGCATGTGTAAAGTCAGTGAGAGTAAGTACAGGTTAAAGATTCAGCCAAAAACAATTTAAAACAAAAACTTTGCTTACAATAGAAATGAAAAAAAACTAAATCCAAAATTAAAAATGTTGTATCCGATGGGACTTGACTAAGTTAAAGGTCAGCTAAACCCAAATGAAAAAGTTAGTTTTTGAGGAGTTCACCTCTGGTGAGGATAAAATGTGCCATTCACTGATCTACTAAGGCCACCACTTGTTCCCCAATGTCTGCAATAAACCAAAACTAATTTGTTCTCTCCTCCTAGGGGGGAATTCAATTAGTCGCAAGGTGCCGCAATGTGTCTCAGAAATAGTCCGCAGCACACATTGTGGCAGAGTTTACACTCAAATCTATGCTCATATGGAGATGCACAGAGATAATGAGCAGAGATTCTGCACCGTATTAGCTGGCAATGTGTGAAGCAGTACATCAGAATTCCCCCCATTCTGTCCCAAACAGGCTAAGAAGATGTATGTGCCCCTCTTCTGTGACATTCACATTCATGTGAGTTCCTCTTTAAGATAAAAAAGTGTTATTTACCTGGGCTGCACTGTTCTGTGGAATCGCCATGTATATCTGACCTTATTAGCTGTATCCAAATGCATTAAACATAAAATATCTGCTTGGAAGATAAACTTGACTTAATATGAGCCAATTAGCTTGGCAACCTCCCCACACCACAACATTATTATTTTTGTACAATATTTCTTTATTGAAATAATTACAGACAAGAACACTGGTAAATGCAGGCAAAGCTTTGTGCACAGATAGGGATGTGTACAGATAAGTGAAATGATACTAAACACAAGGCACTGATACAGAATATTAAGGCCTATGGAGTGGTTAAGCTTCCTAGTCATAAAATGGGTACATCTGTATTGTAATAGGAGACAATCCAGAAGCAAGGGCATATACTGCAACCCTAGCTTGCTAACCGTGCAAGTTAACCAGTCATGAAATATAGGAATATAATGAAACAATAGAAGAACAATTGAGGTAGGAATGAGCAAGGAAATGGGGAAACCAATGGAAGGACAGAAGAAAGAGTCTAGGAGGCATCATGGTCCAGTCCACAAAGACACTAGATAAGGGGCATATTTTGTTTCAAAGGGCCCACAAGTACAGTTTAATATATGGAAGGCACCACAAGGTTTCCACAGCGCCGTACATATTACAAACAGTAGATCATACAGGGTATAACAGCACAGAGCAATAAACAATACCAAGACTTCAAACAGACAGCAGGCTCATGGGGGAGTCAGTGGAGGGGGTCTATGGCAAGAGGAGAGCATATGTAGGGTTGGGGGAAGAGAGAGGTGAGGTAATCACACATAGGGAGGTGGTTAGGTGGATAGTTGATAAGCTTTAAGTGACAGGTGAGTTTTAAGTGCCCGTTTGAAGGTGCACAGACTAGCGGAGAGTTGGATAGAACGCGGGAGGTCATACACTCAGTGACCACTTTATTAGGTACACCTTTCTAGTACTGGGTAGGACCCCGTTTGCCCACAGAACAGCCTGAATTCTTTGTGACATGAATTCAACAAGGTGCTGGAAAAATTCCTTAAAGATTCTGATCCATGTTGACATGAATACATCACGCAGTTGCTGCAGATTGTTTGACTACACATTCATACTGCAAATCTCCCGATCTACCACATCCCAAATGTGCTCTGTTGGGTTGTGATCTGGTGCCCGTGGAGGCCATTGGAGTACATTGAATTAGTTGTAATGTTTGTGGAACCAGCTTGATATGAAGTGTGCGTTGTGATATGGTGCATTATCCTACTGCAAGTAGCCATTACAAGATGGGTAGACCATGGCCATAAAGGGATGCACATGTTCAGCCACAGCCACAATACTCAGTCAGGCTGTGGCATTTAAACACTGCTCAATTCTTAGTCTGGTGAGTAAGATAAGGAAATTCTCATCTGTGGCCACACACGGACAGGGTGATCGTAAATTAGATTGCAGCTGCCTCATTCTGATTTGCTACTACGCTACCTGTCATTGGTTGATCAACTCTGGGACCGACCATCTTGATGCCAGGGTATGTCTGACTGGTTAAATAAATAATTTTGTAAAAATTACAGAGATGTGAAGAAAATATAAAAATGCCTCAGGCAGCCTCCACTTTAAGGGTTATGGCCAAGCTGCCCCTGCCTGCCGCACGCTATACTTTTCAGTGCACAGACCTGTTTTACACATCTAGTTCCTTGATTTTTTTCAGAGCAAACATGAACATTTAGGACATCCGGCGTGTGATAGATAAGATGGACAGCACCTGACTAGGCTCCTCCTCTTGAGCTCTTGGTGTTACATCAATCTCCTCTCGACATCACTGGGTTCCAGACTTCTAGACGCTCCCTCTCAGAACTTAAACTGACACTGAACGTATGGGTACAGGAATTTTTTCTTGCCACGACTGAAAGGTAACAGTAACACACTTCTTGAAATTAAGCTACTCCTTACAGAAAGAGAGGATGTCTTCTCTGAAATTAGATCCCTTTTCCAGGGTACCAAAGCGATATTTAAATACTCAAGTCTTGCCACGGTACTTAGTAAAGCCCCAGAGAGGGGCACTAGATAGGGGTTAAACATTCATACATCATTGTATTTATACACAAGCACCCAAACCATTGTCATACATAGAAACAGTCACAATTTTGGAAAGGCAGAGCTTTTCTTGGACCAATATTCCTCTATTCTTCTTTTGAACTGGATATAGAGTTGTATGAATAAACCCCATCATTAGCTTCCAAAGTGTCTGGTTAACTTCAAGTCTGTATGTACCTTTATTAGTGTTGTGTGGTATTTATAATATAAATGTATAATGTACCGTATTTTTCGCTCCATAAGAAGCACTTTTTCCCCCCAAAAAAGAGGGGAAAAAAGTGTGTGCGTCTTATGGAGTGAATACTAAAAAAAAAGCCTTGTACCGATCCTTAATCGAGAAGTGGCTGAATGAGCGGTTGTGAAGTAAAAGTCAGCGGCACCACGTCACTCGCTTGCGCATGTGCACACTTACCACTGGAGAATCGAGACATCCACCCGGCAGCAGGACGCTTGAGCGTCCCCACGGCAACAAGCCTTACACAGACGGGAGCGAACCAGGTATTCGGGAGACTATTGTGATTGTGTTTGAGCCATTCGATATCCCGATGACAAGACCTAGATTTTGGAGAATTCAGTAATCTACTGGCACATCTACTACACAGACGCCGAACCGGCACAATTATATCCTGGGAACTACAAGTTTGGTGTTTGCTCCCGGAGCGGAGAGTCGGCTGTGCTGTTTTTGATTGACTGCACGGAGTTGCCCTACAAACTCGTAGATCACGTTATTACAGACCATTATACGGGACAGTTCATCGGACCAGGTCTGTTTATGTTAACCGCATCAGCAGTGAGAGAAGTGATGTTTTTGCTATAAACCTTATTGTTTGGATTGACGGTCAGTACATTTTCCATGCCTATACGTTCTACTAATTGAAGGGGACTTTATACTGAGTAGCGAGGGAATCCCCTATTCGCTTTATATTTGCTCTATTGGTGTGGCGACACCGTTCTATTCAATTATTCTTATTGTTCCCTATCGGGCTATTGGAGATTATTGTCCACACAGTAGGGACATTGGACTCTCTTTCAATATATACTTTTGGGCTCATTTATCATGATCATGCATTATTTTAGTAGTTCTCTTTTTCCTGTTTTCCTCCTCTAAAAACTAGGTGTGTCTTATGGAGCGAAAAATACGGTACCTTTTTAACATTATATTAATTATAATGCTAATGCATCTTCTTATCTGTTTATAGCAAATAGCTAGTGTTCCCCTTTGACCATTTGAAATATTGGGAGGAATGAGTAATGAAAGAGCACACCAACTGAGAAAATGAAACGTCACCCCAAACAGAACTGTAGGTGGTTACCTAGGAAACAAACCTGGGGTGGCAAGGAGAAGGATAGGAAAAGCAGACATGTGCATGTCACATTGTTTAAAACAATTGTCATACATAGTGACTTTAGTCACTAATTATAACAAGGAGCTCTGGAAGAAACTGTAAACAAATCAAAATAGAGGAGCATATAAGCATATAGCAGCTGTCAGTAATAATATGAAATACATGTTTTGAGTTAACATTGTAGTAACAATGATGATCTCCTGCCTTTTCCCTACACCAGGGTTTTTTAGAGGGTTTTTTAGAGGGTTTGAAAACGGAGTAAAAAAGGGATCAGAAACGTTCTAGTTGAAGAAGACCTGGCCATGTCACACTCCCATTAAGTGACAAGATTTTTTTTTTTTAAGTTGCACCCTGTCATAAAGGAGATTGAAAAATGAACTTTTCAATTATTAATATATTGCATTTTTTTTACACTTCATTTCTGGCATATAATCTTTACTAAATGCCACCCTATGTGCTCTATTTTGCTAGTTTCAATGTAGTGCACTTCTGTTAAACTTCTACCGTACAGAGCAGGGGGTCAGTGACATAAGATGCAACATTAATTATTTTTTTTTTGGGGGGGGGGGGCAGCTTGCAGTTCCATATCCCTTGTAGGTCCCCACTCTGCTCTTCTGTGCAGGAGCAGCATGTGCTTAGTAGAGTCTAAGTTTGTGAGTTCTACCCTGGTGGTACATGAAATAATGATGAAACTGACAATATATATACCTTACAGTGATCTTTACAATAATAATGTTGACAATTTTGTTACAAATTTAAAAACTCTGTTCAGTGTGACCTTCATGAACTGCTTTGCCGACTGCAAAACACAAATATTAGTTGAAACTTTAAAATATGTATATCACCATACCAAGCATACAGAAAAAGACTGGAATCTATACACAGGATAAGTAAGCACCCTGGTAAGTATGGCACCCTCTACCATGCTTACTGACTTTACCATGCTCCAATGGCCCTGAGCCAGAACTACAAGGGAAGCAGAATTCTAGATTGCAGAATGTCCAAAACACAGGAACACAGACTAGAATAGCTGAAGGTGGAAATAACATCAGAACTCTGTTCTCAGTGTGGGCATGTGGGAAGGGGTGAATCAAAGATAATTTAAAATTGTGAAAGTGGAAGAAGACCGGTACAAGAAGATACCTATTTTCTAAATCATGTAGAGGTGGCAGGGTTGGATGGGAACAGTAAAGATGAGAAGGAGCCACTCAGAGTAAGGTTGTAGGTTTGAGAGGTGCAGTTCTTATCTTCTTTAAAAAGCCACAGAGCCCGAACGTTTGTAAAAAGATCTGGCCTATCATAAAGGAAATATGTGATTTATTTCTATGCATGTGACATGCCAAATATATATTATGACCATGGAGAGGGTGAGTGATCCACCCACTCCCAGTGGGATAGAAGATTTGGCTGCAGCTAAGATGTGAGACTAGTTTTATGGAGATCTTATGGGGGATAAGAAAGGAGGAATATCCACTCATCATTAAGTTGAGAAGTCTATAGATCTTGTCCCAAAATAACGGTATCTCGAGGCATTTCTACCAAATGTGGAAGAAAATTCCACGTGTGTGCTCAGAGAGCCCCACCTCCATTTTGCCCCACCTCTCAACTTAGGTGGGAGGGACAGCTAGCATTTTGTACTTACCCATCATACTGTATCAAAATTTGCCTATAGCTAAAAGCATAACCTACAACTACAAAAGGACTCAGGGACTGTAATTAAGTTGATCCCAGGCCTACACAACCTCTGAGTGTGACACTTCACGCTTTTATTGCAGCATCAGATGAGAGACATTTTTACTAACTTTGACTTTTCTTTCTGACAGATGATTTTTTTTCAGCACTACAAACTGCAAGAGTTGTAGCTGGAAACTGGTTCCTTTCTGTTGAAATTGATGTTTCCCGCAGTTTCAGATGGGTCTGTATAAAGCAACATGTTAATACTGTAATGATTTCCTCAAATGAGAGGTCTCTTCGTTTAGATGATACCAGGTAGCAAGTAATATGAGAGACTGAGAACCTGTGATAGCAGAGTATGCTTCTGAACTGTATAAGATAGTTTTTAAGAAAAACATAATTGAGTAAACGATTCCCAGGAAAATAGATTGACATAGAGTTGAGAAAAATGTTAACATTTCACATGAGGGCAAAATATTATGGGTTTCACTGGTGGAATTTATCCATAAGTGTCCAACACAGAATTTCCCTATTATTTTTGCCATACACAGTGCACTGTGTAATAAAATAGAAATATGTTTATAAAATGGGCAGCTAGACAGACTAGGCTGGTGTCCAGTATATCAGGAGGACCATAAACTGGTCTCAGGCTATCAGTGCAAGGCTGCTTCTTCTTGCACAAGAGTGTGCCCCCCCCCCCCCCCTCCCATAGGCTAACACCCCCACACTGAAAAGTACTTGGGCTCTTCCTGACTGGTCTGGGTTGTAGAGAGTGGGGTAATTATCAACATTGGGACCACTGGAGTGGCAAATGGCCTCAGTATAATGACAGGGTACATTATACAAATAAAATTAAAAAAGTACACCAACAATATTCAAATAAATTGTATTTGAATAAATGATGCTTTAAAACCCTACACACCACTTTATTAAAAAATAATTCTTTCTTGATCCATCATAGTCCAGATGGGCCCCCCTGAATAATCCCCACAAAAAAAACAATCCCCCCCCTCTCACTAAGTACAGCAGTCGCTACATGGTCAACACTGGCATTCCCCCTCACTGTCAATCACAAGCAGTTTCCTATTCTGGCGGCTTGTGATTGGTTTGCAGTGAATGGGAGTCACAATTATTCCTGTTAATAATAATCTGTCATTAGTGTGTGTGTGTCTTTTTTAAAGGGAATTTTCAATTTTTGTTTCTACACTTGATCTATAATGTATCAAGAAAAAAGAAGATATTTTATTTTATAGTTAATAAAGTGGTGAATAAGGGTTTTGGCAAGTTTGTTGGCAAGTTTTTTTTGACAAGTTTGCATGTTTGTTGAATTGTTTGTAATGAAATCGTGTTTATTGATTTCTTTTTGTTTACTCTCCTCTAGTTATAATGGGCAGGGATCTTGGGGATCCTTGTCCATTATACTGTGAGCACAGGGTTTGCCACGTCAAAGCAGAGATGGATTATACCTTTGGGGGGCTCGGAGCATTTAAGAAGAGTGTAGCAACTTCTATCTTTATGTGAGAAATGAAAAGTTCTGCCATTTCTCCATTGCCAGCGCTAGTCTGTTACTTGTGGAGCTGTTGGTGAGTTCTTTCTATATATTTTGTAGCTATCTATGGTTGCTATCCTATGAAGGATATTGAGTGCGTCCTCTCTCAGGACAGTTTTATTTATAATATATATATATATATATATATATATATATATATATATATATATATATATATATATATAACAAGATTATATTGAGAGGGGGTGCCCACCCCCATAATCCATTCTTTTGCCAGGGGTCTCAAAATTGATAATTACCCTAATGATAGCAGCCCAGGAAGTGTCAAGTGGTGTCCCAGAGCTTTTCGGCCCCTGGGAGAGCACTGTGTGTTTTGCAGCCTCTCCTTCCCCATAGATCCTCCAGTCCGGAGCTGACCTGTCTGGTGCTGGCTATTGCAATAGCCAGGGTAACGCATGCTTGTAGTCTTCCTAACATAGTGGAAATTAGCCAATGCAGTCTTCCAGTTGAGTATTTAGCAGTGGTGGCAAATTATGCATTTATTTATGACATTATACATGTGTTATGGCAAAACAACAACAGAAATGCATGAAATCCACTTTTGACTGGCAAGATCAAACCCTTGTATGTATCCCAGATTATCTATTTTGGAAAATGCAGTGCAATAAAAAACAAAAAACCTATTTAATTTACTGAGAAATTACTCAGTGGATCCTGTATTTGGTGCTATAGTAAAATGTGGGAACTTTGTAGGAATTCACAATCAACAGCATAATATAGTAGAACAGGCTTCTAATAAGCTAACTGGACAATGGCCACTTTTTGGAAAAGAACATACAAATCGACATCAGTAAGTGGAACTGTCACCACACAAGCCTTTACCTGGCACAAGCATGACAGAGCCCTGTGTTCATAATAAAAAATAGATGACACCATATTGCACATGATAAATGTTACTGTGTAGTTATCAATACCTACAGAGTAAGACAGAGTATTGTGAATTATACTGACCCTACTGAACATAAGAAGTAGTACTGTGCTACAGTCCATAGCTACAGAGCTACAGTTCATACTTACAGGGCAAAACAAGTTAATATGGATTATACCAACCATACTGAACATGAGAAGTAGTACTGTGCAATGGAAGGCCCATGCCTACAGAGTGACACGAGTTACATCCACCATACTGACTATGAGACTGATGGTCATTTGATAGCCTCTTCCTGAAAATACATTACTCTTCAATTCAACTAGTTTCCTTTTGTACTTTGTCCACTGTTATGCATCCCTATTGTGCTCTGAGATTGCAAGTTTAATAAGAACAAATTACCCCAAGGTGACTTTTCTGCTCTGAGAGCAGAAGTCTCATGAATGGATGTTCAAGGCAAAAAATGACAAAATATTTATATAATAATGCTTGAATTCATTATTATCTATATAGGAAAGATGATAAGATCTACCACAATACCAGTTACAGATGACAGGTGCCAGTGCAACATCAACACTGACAACATTTCACTCCTTGCAATCAGCACTTTACTTAAGGACAAGTCAATTAGGACTATAAAAACACTTGATGGCTAAGAGAAAGACTGTTGTATGAGTGAATTCCACAGAGTGGGTGCAGCCCAATAAAAGTCCTGTAATAGGAACAAATAATGAGTGTGGATGAGATGCGTGGATCACAGGCAGAGCAGAGGGGTCGAGTTGGGAGATATTCTGAGACAAGGGAAGAGATGAATGTTAGTAGAAATATTTTATATTTGGTTATTACAGATTAAGCCTAAACTATTTATGAGAATTATGGGCAGCACGGTGAGCTAAGTGGTTAGCACTTCTGCCTTACAGCACTGGGGTCATGAGTTTGATTCCTGACCATGGTCTTATCTGTGTGGAGTTTGTATGTTTTCCTCGTGTTTGCGTGGGTTTCCTCCAGGTGCTCCGGTTTCCTCCCACAATCCAAAAACACACTAGTAGGTTACATGGCTGCTATTAAATTGAACTTAGTCTCTCTCTATATATGTTAGGGAATTTGGACTGTAAGCTCCAATGGGGCAGGGACGGATGCGAGTGAGTTCTCTGTATACCACTGCGGAATTAATGGCGCTATATAAATGATGATGATGATGATGAGTACAGATTTAATTGTAATGCATTTTCCTTGGATATCAGAAAGCTCTTTTCATTCAAAAAACAAACATTGCCTACTAGAGGTTACCATATTTAGATAACAGTGAGGACATACATTAAAATCAAATTAACCTGTCTAGTTCAGACTTGTTATAATTTTAATGCAAATTAGCAAAGATTTTTTTTTATATTTATAACAGAAAATAAAACAAAGGCATGGTTACAATAACAAATCCAGAGATTGTAAGTTAGAAGAGTTAAATTTTACATTTCACGCATGACTAATAAATGAGATAGCTATAGAAGTAACAACCCCATCCCTTGGAACCCCACATCCACCCCGGAGCTACCTCTCTGGTCTGAAAAGAGCAGAGCACAGTCCTCTTCTGTGCTGCCTTTCAGAGCAGCATCACTAGGCCCCAACCCAAACTTTGCCATGTGGCCCAGCGATGTCCTGTTTCAACCTTGCCTAAAGAGTGAAATGGGACAGCTTTGCGCTCCTCTGTCCTAGTACCACTGGTCTGTTTCATGCACGCAGCAGTGTTAACCTGCTGGATCTGGGGGATCATCATACCCCAGGAATGTAGGACTCATTTTTAGTTTTGGATGAAGTAATCCTATAAAGTGGCCCTTTACACATATTTTTCCCTTAAGCTAAAATGAAATAATTGTGCCTTATAAATAAAAGACCCAGGCAGCAGTTATACTTTCCATTTAAACATTACAATAACTGTGTATTTACTTGAATAATTCTATTTCAATAAAAATGTTCCCTTTATTAAGTACACGTCACGTTATTGAAGTATTTGCTACAATGTGATGCTCGCTCCTTGGTTATAATATTATATAGATTGCAAATCAAGCTGGTTTTCTAATAGGGTAAAAGTGAATTAAACCTATCTCATTACATATAGCTCTTCTTCCTATTCTACCTAGTTAGTCATATTTATTTTTAATTTTTCCACTCATATATTTCATGCCTGGTTTCCTAGTACATCAGTTTTTCAACACCAATCACATTGGCTGCGCTGATGACATTTACAGATTGAATAGTTATTTCAGACGCATTACATTTGTTACATTACTGTCTATTTCCTCCAAGGTAGATCACGTTTAATGTTGCCTCTTTAAAGTAGTTTTAATAGAAACTATCATGTTGCTTTGCTAATCAACACTGCTTCTATACTCTCAGCACGTTTCAGTAGGCATAAATTTCAATCAGGCTGCTTAACTCTTTCTTGCTGCCAAGACAGGTATTCAGGTTGACGTGCACATATTGGCTAGTCATCTGTGCATGTGGGCTGCCAGGGAGGGTAAGGGGCATGTCTCAAAATAATGATTTGCCTTATGGACATCCACAAGAATAGCAATTTAGTTGTTGTTTGCAAAATAAACCTTGCTTCTAGTTATTGATATCAACGTCATAAAATTTAGACCAGGCTTAGATAACGTGCAACTGCAAGACTCACCATATTCTGCTCCAGACAACAGCTGGAGAGCTACAGGTTGCCTACCACTCCTGTAGACTGTGAAATTACAAGGCAGGCAAGCAGGACTGTGATTTCAGTATTTGCTCCCTTAGGCCATTGAGAATTTGCATGCTGTAAATTAGTAATTGTGTGGTTTGCATGCTCATGCTGTATCTTGGGGTGCAGATCGATTAAAGGGAAGCTCTGTTCAGTCAGGTGTTAGTTTTTATCTCACTGAGTCTCCGTAGATTACTAAAACAGCAGGTCTCACTCATGTTATTGATGTTGGTGGAAACTGCAGGGAGAAATGTTCTACGATTCCTCTGGCTCTGTGCCTTCATAATATATGCATAGGATGTCATGGCTATAGTAACACAGATGCCTGATGCCCTGGTAGTAGTGTCACTGTAGTGAAATATTTCACTTGAACACCCTAGTCCCTAGTACTCCCCATGAGATAGTTCATCATGGCTTCTGTTTCTAGTTTAGGCATTAATACATACCCTTAAAAGTCCAATTACAAAACAGTCATGATCTTCATAGGTAAAAAGGCGCATGGATTATTGGAATGGAGAAGTGGCTACAGAAAATTAGGTTGTGGTTGGGTGCATTGGGCAGGTTGTCTCGGGAAAATTGGTGACGGTACAGTTGTCTTCTAGTGTTTTTTTACATAGAAATGTTCTGTGTATGTTAATACATGCCCCTAACATTGAAATTAAATACATTTCTTTCATTTTCTATGTTATGATCCTATTTAAAATGAAATACACATCGAGGGGCTTATGTTAAGTTAACCACAAATTGTGTTTTTGGCGTATAAGATGCTTTTTTTTACTTCTGGACAAGCGCACAAAGCACAAATTCCAAAATGAGTGGATTGTGCGCATGCCCAGATGTAAAAAAAAGTGTATTATACACCAAGAAAGCAATTTACGTTCAACTTAACACAAGCCCTTGAATTGCAGATAGTTTGCATTTGTATAGCATGCAGTTTTTACTATGTAGCCATACAGATTGCATGTTACCTGATCACAATAAGGCCATGCAGTATATGTAATAAGAGTTGAATTTAGTATTGGTTAGGCAACTGTGTGTATGAATGATAGAGACGAAAAAGTTCCCTCTTTGCAGATATCCATGACAAATCCTAATCTATGGCCAAGCAAGTACTAGCAAATCATTTGCAAACCTAATTACAAGCAGTGTCCTATTATGGATGTTCGTCATCATCATTATTCGCTACATACCCCTGCCCCTGACCTCCAGCAAATAAAAACACTTTTTGTCGTATCTACAACTATGTCCTAATCTGAATCTGTACGTAATTGCTCAAACATGTTCTTACTGTACACTGCCCATTCCCTTTAGGGTCACGTCTCTTCAGGTGTAAGTAGTAAAACTTTCCAAAAAGTTGCAGGTCTGAATAGCTGTAGTTGCGTAGTTTGACTTTCAGAGCATGTGCAGTGACAAAAAAAAATGCAAAAATACAAACGGGCGTATGTCTCATTCTGAATCAGGCCCTCTGTGTTTCAGGTGCCACCTAACCACTGACGCTCTGGGCGACCGCCTAGGTTCACCTAATGCTAGCGCCAGACCCTGGTTGTACTTGCCAGTTTCCTCCCTGTCAGTCTACACAAAACCCACCCAATTTCTGGTGATCATGATTGTAGGTGAGGGCTTAGGACATATTTCACTTTTATATGGAACTTTTCACTGTAGGTAGGCAGAGTAACCAACTGGAGCGTCAAGTCTGTAAATACTGCGTTGTGTTTCAACTTTTAAGGGTTAAATACTAATCTCTATAGCAACAGCATTAATTTCAGGTTGCTGTATTTAAGTTAGAGTTTCCCAAATATACACTTTTAAATGTTTTTGTGATCCTCTCTTAAGGGTACACAGCATAAAGCATGTTGTGCTCATCTCCAATGCTGCACATGTTCGGCTGCAGTTACATTCATCTCGTCGGCAGCTTATGCTTGACGCCTAGGATGATGACAACTGACGATGCATTTCCGTCAATCAGAACAGCAAGAGATGCACGCTCACCTCTCACATCCTAGGCTGCTGTTATCCACATGACGGAATCAATAAAAAGTCTCAAAATATGCAGTATTTTTAACTATTACTATTCAAATATATTTTAGTTGCTTGAGCACTAAAGGACACAATATGCAATAGATGTTTCTGTACGTGTTATATTCAGGGTTTCCAACAGGGATTGTAGAATATAGAAATCACAGGGTTTTTATTCTTAATAGCATCAGTAATCAAGAAGCCGAACCTGTCAGGATAGCCAGACATGGGTGGACACTGCTGCCGACAGGATCAGTGTCTAGTTTGGCTGCACGTGTACAGGTTTTACCATGTTAAGCAACCACCATAACATTAAGTTTGGCCATTTACAGTGTTAATCCGGTGTCTTTTATTTGTTAGAAGAGGTCCTGTTTCAGTCAGTTTGTCTGTACCCTTGCATAGAAGACAACTCCTTACTCACCAGGCTGCTAACAGATTAAGTTAGTGTCACTTGCTACACTTGAATTAATTCAGCTGGAAGTAACGGTAATTAACTAATTCTTAATGAACTGGTAACCGGCCACCTGCCAAAGGCCTTCATGTGTCCCTAATGGCTCTCCTCACTGGGCCAAAGAGTAGAATCAGTTGCAAATGCAGGCCCTGGACCAAATCAGGATACCTCTGGACACCTGGACTGGATCTGGACTTCTTTTGGACCACTGGCAGCTTACACTGACAGAGCCCCATGTAACTGGAAGCTCTCACTTTGATTCATTAAGTTCCGCAAAGTTGATTAAGTTCTGTCTGTGGTTCTGGCACCTCTCTCCAGTAAACTGGTAGCTATCTCTGTTAGATTGGCAGTTCTCTCTGTTAAAGATACACCATAGTATTACCAAGTGCAATTTGACTGGATGCAGTTTACATCGTTTGACCCTGTCCCGGCGAAGCCATGCGGGGCCAAAACAAGACGATTTGCTGCAAATTGTGTCATTATGACCCCCCACTATGAGGTGGGATGGACATGAGAGGCTGGTCTGCTCTCCCGGTAGTTCAGGAGAACTAACTGAAATTTGGGAGTTTCCGGGACATTCTGTGGAGAGTAGGCAAGTATGAAGCACACCAACTCTGTTTTTACTGAAGCCAGAGTGGGAGTCCACTACCTCCTTATAGCTTTTTTTTTACTATAGTAACTATGATTGCTAGAAGTGGAATTATTTTCGTTGTGGAGAGCTTATCCTTCCAATCTCTGAAATTGGAGTAAATTAGCGCCTGACACCTTTTATGTATGTGTATCTGGAGGCAAATATTAATAAAATATTTTTAATAAAATGATCTTGTGCTATTTTATGGAAGATGGAAGTTTACTTTTGACACCAAGCTATTTATCAAGATGTACACACTACAATGACAACTTCAGATGATGTAAAAGGCCTGTTTATTTTCTTAACTGGTTCAATAGTTCAGGTTTAGGTTATCATAAAAGATGATAATATTTTTTGCATCTGGAAAGACCACTGTTGAGGTTTTTACCATACTGTTGACATTTCATATATTTATCCTGTAGCATTCAGTGCAAATCTTCCATATGTGAAGCATGGAAATAAGAGAGTGCAAAGAAAAACCATTCCAACATATTTTTTAAATAGTAATATATTGGAATGGGATGACATTATCATGTGTAACTTTAACTACAGTTACATAACACAGACACATATATACAGTGGTCGAAGTGGAAATTTGGAAAGACTGAAAGTTTACGAGCTTTTATATAGTGAAATTAATTTTAGATGCATTTTAACACTATATAAAACATATTAAATGATGTAAGGCTATCCACTCTGTGTCCCCCACCTCTCATGTGTCCTTTGTGTACTTACATTTTCCCTCATATCTCACTATTATATTAAAACTTTTCCAAAATAGCTCCCTTATATCTTCCAGGTTACCTTTTCTTTCCCTTACGTTTCCTTTCTCTGTCCCTATGTGCCCCTTCAACACACTGTACCTTCCTTCATCACACTATGCCCCCTTTCCACACACCATGCATCCTTTAACACACTGCACCTTCCATTAACACACTGCACCTTCCTTCAACACACTGCCCACCTACGTTCTCTCCTTTCTATAACCTTCTTTTCTTCTCTTCCTCTTCTGTGTTCTGGCTCCTCTCTGCGCCACTCCTCAATGACAGTGTCAGAACATGATGATGTTACACCCAAGAATAGGTGAGAAGGGAGTCGCGCCTAGTAATTTATTTACTGGGCCAGCGGCCAAGCATGGAAGGCAGGCGGTGCGTAGAGCCTCTCAGGCATGGCACCCCCTGCCTTGCGTACCAGATTCCGCCACCCCCGATATATACACTATTGACAAAATACATCTTATCTAAGTGCTTCTGTAGTTTGTTGTTTAGAATGCACTGGCATTACTATTAAATATCCTTTATCTTCATTGGCAGCTCTTTATTGTTATGTTTTACATTAAACATATTTATGGTGCTTCTATATATCGTTTCAAATGGTACAGATGATTTGAGACCGGGACCTACTACACTATGGTATTCCCTCTTTCTGAGCCTTAGTACCTCCTGAGAATCGTTGCTGTGGTGAGAAACTGAGAAGATAGATTCTTCATCATAGAATCTCTATACATCAGATAAGCTTCCAATTATTTTATTTTGGTATGAGGCTACATTAGATAGCAATCAAGAACATTTTGTTGTTATATGATATACACTATGTGTTGCATGTATGTTTTTTTGTTTTACAGTCTAGGAATTTGCACTTGCAAAGAAGTGCTAAAGACAGGGAACTGCTTATTGTATGTGCTACTATTTATTATTATTCACCTGGTTGGTTATTTTTGCACTTATCATTCTAGTGCCTTCACTACTTATTATTTTTACAAACACTATATTTATTATATAGATATACACACACACACCATTGGAAAGCAGCATCTTAGTGGAAATTCACAGAACTTTGTGGCCGATTTCCCCACCTGTACGTGCTACGGAAATGTCTTATAAATGGCCGATGCCATGGTGTGTGATTAATGTCTGGCACTGCGGCAACAAAACACATGATTCCCAGCGCTGTGCGCCTAATGTAGGCCACATAGCAGGTCTTTAAAGGTTAAATCTCTCAGCCCAGGCTTAGTGGTGCCACACACTGGCAAGGCACGGCCAGATGGAAAGAGCACACTCCTCTGCTATTTGGAACAATACAAATAAATGTGAAAATATGCAGGCTGAGTCACATGCAAAATATAAGAATTAATCTGGATTGGCTAAAGGGGCAGGAGGCTGGATTACCCCCTGCAATGATGTGTGTAGAAACTATAAATAAAGCAGTAAACTGTGTACCATCTTGTACTTCAGAGTGATCATATCTACCATAGTGATGTGTAACAGTAGTTGTAAGGACTAGCTATGAGCATTCTGCTTATAAGATCCTGCACGACATCCATTATTTGAAGTAATCCTGTGATCTACAAACAAGAGCCAACCCTCTAATCTGTCCCTGGCTGTCCTGTGTTGAACCCAGCGGCCAGAGACCACACTCTGGCTGGTCCCCTGAATTCCTGATCCTAAATAAGCATGCAGGAGGAACTAGTCAGTCACCAGCAAAGAAGCACTGCAGCAGCTATACAAAATAGCCATATGTAAACTGTGCCAGACGCCATTGCAAGAGCCACTACTCCTGCAACCAGGGTGGCAAAGTAAGCTCATTCTGCTACTGGTATTTACTGCCACTTGTAACGGAAGTAATATAAAACTGCTTCAAAGTACAATTACAGGGTGGCATTTACATTTAGATGCAGTTTGTGATAATGAAACATTGTTATTGGTCAACATACTATAGGTAACTATCTTGAGGGAATCCCTTCATTGCCCGGCTACCAGAGAGGAGGAGTTTGAACATAGAACTATAGAAAGATAACAAGGAACTCGTTTGAAAGCACTCTATTTTGTAATTCTGATGGAAGTTAAATACTTGTAAAACCATTTATATGCTGAAAATTTAGTTTAAATAAAGAGACGTAAAAAAACACAACGATGACAAGTTTAATAAACAAACTTCTTGTTTTTACTTTTCAATTTTACACAAAAGTAACTTTAGAAGCAATGTTATACATGTCAAATGAATCCAGGAAAGGCTGGGAGTCCCAGCCTGCAAATCTGCATACTAGAGTTCGAAGAGCTGCAGGAGCAGCAGACTGGGGACCCAATTTCAGCTGCAGGTGGGAGCCAGACCCAAGGGCAAGGAAGTATATATAGACGGGAGATTTAAAGATAAATCTCCCGCCTTAGGCATAGTAGTGTGGTGCCCCAAAATCTGAGTACCCTGGGGTGTATCTATGTTTTTAATTTGTTAATTTAATTTGTTAATTGTTAAAAGTGTTTAGAAAGATTTACAAAAAAAAAAAAAAGTTTCTTGAGGGAGAAGTGACAGTTGGGAGTGGTTGGTGGTTGCCGGGAGTGACAGGAAGGAGGAGTGTGTGGCATAGCAACAAGTCCACTAACATTGGTAATAACTGTGAACTCCCAGAAGGCAGTGGGAAGAGGAAAGTTCTAGACTTCTGAGGGAGAGAGATCCCTGTGTCTGCATAGACTGAGAGAGAAGAAGAGAAGAAGTGAGCCAAAGAGAGGTGTGAGTAAAAAGGAAAGTACTGAAAACAAATAAGCAGTATAGAGATCTGTGACATCACACTAAACAGACTGAGCTATGTACTGAGAACAGTGTGAGAGGAGAGAAAATAGAGAGGTCTGTGACATCACACAAAAGAGACTGTGCAATGCAAAAGATCATGTTTATTTGGCGTGAAAAAGTAATTTATGGGCCCCAACCACGTGCAGCACTTCTACTAAATTCCTGTGCACAGTTCAACCCAGGACTGAGTGTAAAATATGGTAACGTTACCAAGATAATATTGGTGCACCAAATGTTTTAGTTGAATATTAATGTTAAGTGATTTACCTGAAAATTGATTTATTATTATATGTTAAATGCTATTGTGCTCTATGTTGATCAAATGAGTGTTTTGTCATTGCCATTGAGTTGAAGGGGTCAGTGGCGCGGTGGCTTACCAAAATTATCTTTACCGCATTATTATTAAACCCAAGTTATTTGACCAATCCTTGTCCCTCTCATTGAAGTATTTATCTCCTGACCACCGGATGTCCGAATAAAAAAGAACCTGACTCGTGTCTGGAGGACAATGTAAGGGAAGGAAATCCCATCAGTACTCGACCACCACAGTAGCACAAGGGATGGAGAGGAGGCTGATTCTCCCTGGCAGCTTGTGGACAGAGGGATACATTTTTCCCTGCCACTAGAAACAAGGTTAAAAGTGAAACCCTTCTAGACTGACTCATGTGCTAGCTGCATGAATCAGCTTGGCTTGGTTAATGGAGCTGGATGACTGGACTATCTCCTGCCAAGTTATGTTTTAAACTGTATAAAAATATGTACTGTCCATGTATTGTATATATTCCATCTGTACTTCTGGATGATCACAAATAACTTTAACTAGTGTGTAACGGTCGTTATAAGCACCCTTGAGAAATAAACATCACTGCTTCAAGATTCTGCCTGATGCCTAGTACCTGCTGTATCCTGTGACCAACAGATAAGAGCTTACACTCTAATCTGTGCCCTGGCTGTCCTGTGTCAACACTCTGCCCGCTATCCAGTAGAGCTGAACCATAGTAAGGTACCAGCCAGCTCACAGCAGCTACACCAACTACCCAGAAGTAATCTGTTGAAAGTGCCAGTAAAAGAGCCTGGTGGTGGCAACACCACCAGTTGGTGTCGGTGGCAACATTATTACGCAGTTGGCATTCGCACTCAGCAAGTGCCTGGTGGCAGGTGACATTAGGAGTGGTCTGTAACAGTCAGTTACTGACAGTGAGAAAAGAACCCAGAAAAACCGTGTAAGGTCCCTCTCCCAAGGACCACACCGAAAGACTGGATGGCAAAGTAAGCCAGTCCGGTCACAGTAATATTCAACTGAATTAGCGATACATGTAGTTCACATCCCACATTGTCATGCAGGATGAATGACACAGATGTAACATTGTGTTTTGGTACAAACACCATGGTTCAGCAATACTGAAATCTGCAGCAGTAAGAAATCAGAGAGGTGTCCATGATAACCTTCACTGATACCATAGGTGATAATCACATTGGATACCATGCAATAAATGCATTCTATCTTCATGCCTGTACATTGAGGGCAGTACAATTTTTTTATTCAATTTAACACATATCTTTTTTTTAAGCCAAGTGAAATGATTACACTCTACCATTACTTCTTTAGGCCTGTAGATTATCCTATTTATGGCTACAAACCTAATTACGCTCAAGAACAGAGTATTCACCACTACTGAGTGGAGCATATACTAGAGATGAGCGCACTCGAATTTCCTGAATCCGAGCCCACCCGAACGTTTCCGATCCGAGTCGGATCCGAGACAGATCCGGGTATTGGCGCCAAATGAAAACCTGAAACCGAGGCTCGGAGTCATAATCCCGCTGTCGGATCTCGCGATACTCGGATCCTATAAATTCCCCGCTAGTCGCCGCCATCTTCACTCGGGCATTGATCAGGGTAGAGGGAGGGTGTGTTAGGTGGTCCTCTGTTCTGGTAGATCTCGTGCTGTGCTGTGTTCTGCAGTATCAGTCCAGTGATGCTGTGCTCTGTCAATTTTGAGTTCAGTGTTGCTGCTGTGTCCTGTTCAGTCCAGTGGTGCTGTGTCATGTGCTCTGTGCTTCTAAGGGCATTGTTCTTTATTTCCCCATTATTCCCAAGTGTTTAAAAAATAAAAAATAAAAGTAATTATAACAAAATTTGCAAAACTAATCCAGCAGTTAAGTCCATTGGTACTGCAATATTACCAAGTTCACACATTCTGCAGTATCTTGTGCTACATATAATGGAGACCAAAAATTTGGAGGATAAAGTAGGGAAAGATCAAGACCCACTTCCTCCTAATGCTGAAGCTGCTGCCACTAGTCATGACATAGACGATGAAATGCCATCAACGTCGTCTTCCAAGCCCGATGCCCAATCTCCTAGTACAGGGCATGTAAAATCCAAAAAGCCCAGGTTAAGTAAAAGTAGCAAAAAGAGAAACTTAAAATCATCTGCGGAGAAACGTAAAGTTGCCAATAAGCCATTTACGACACAGAGTGGCAAGGAACGGCTTAGGCCCTGGCCCGTGTTCATGACTAGTGGTTCAGCTTCACCCAAGGATCTTAGCCCTCCTCTTCCCCCCCCCCTACAAAAAATTGAAGAGAGTTATGCTGTCAGCAACAAAACAGCAAACAACTCTGCCTTCTAAAGAGAAATTATCACAAATCCCCAAGGCGAGTCCAAGGGTGTTGGTGGTTGCGAAGCCTGACCTTCCCATCACTGTACGGGAAGAGGTGGCTCCTTCCACCATTTGCAGCAAGCCCTCTACACATGCTGTAAGGATCACTCACAGTCCAGTTACAGATTTGGCTAATGAAGGTGTGAATGTTGTACACCGGGAGGATATTGATGTAGCTGGCGCTGAGGAGGCTGTTGATGATTATGATGCAGACAGATACCAAATTACCTTTCTCAATTTCTATTTATATTCTAGATTATATAACGGCTGAATAGTTTTCTATTTTACTCCTAGTGGAGAGGGGATCTGATGCAGACAGATACCAAACTGCCTTTGTCCATTTCTTTGTATATTTGAATTTCTAGTTCTACAGTCTATGCAGGCTGCTTTTTTTATATTCAACTACAAGTGTAGGGCGGGGGGGCATAGATAGCCACCAAAGTAATATGGTCCATTTAATTTCACTTTCTAGCTCCACAGTCTGTGCAGCCTGCTTTTTTTTATCTTCAAAGTATTTACAAGCCTTGCAATCTAAATTAACAAGAGGTAGTGACGTGCTAGAACTCCACCCTCTATATGCTGCAGAGGATGGAGGAGCATCAAAAGGCCATTCAAGCCTACACAGCCACCTACGACATAGGAAAAGGAGTAGGGAAGCGCCTGAGTCAAGCGCACTGGAGAATGATTTCCGTGTTGTGCAAGGTTCTGCAGCCATTTGAACTTGCCACACGAGAAGTCAGTTCCGACACTGCCAGCTTGAGTCAGGTGATTCCCCTGATCAGGCTTTTGCAGAAGCAGCTGGAGAAAGTGAGGGAGGAGCTGGTACACCATTGCGATTCCACCAAGCATGTAGCTCTTGTGGATGAAGCCCTTCGTACGCTTTGCCAGGATCCGAGGGTGGTCAGTCTTTTAAAGTCAGAGGAATACATTCTGGCCACCGTGCTCGATCCTCGGTTTAAAGCGTATGTTGTGTCTCTGTTTCCGGCGGACACAAGTCTACAGCGGTGCAAAGACCTGCTGGTCAGGAGATTGTCCTCTGAAGAGGACCGTGACATGCCAACAGCTCCACCCTCATTTTCTTCCACATCTATGGCTACGAGGAAAAAGCTCAGTTTTCCTAAAAGAGCCGCTGGCGGGGATGCTGATAACATCTGGTCCGGACTGAAGGACCTGCCAACCATTGCAGACATGTCTACTGTCGCTGCATTGGATGCTGTCACAATTGAAAAAATGGTGGATTATTTTGCTGACACCATCCAAATAGACATGTCAGATAGTCCATATTGTTACTGGCAGGAAAAAAAGGCAGTTTGGAAGCCCCTGTACAAACTGGCTCTATTTTACCTGAGTTGTCCCCCCTCCAGTGTGTACTCGGAAAGAGTTTTTAGTGCAGCGAGGAACCTGGTCAGTGAGCGGCGAAGGAGGTTGCTTCCTCACAACGTTGAAAAAATGATGTTTATAAAAATGAATAATCAATTCCTCAATGAAGTACAGCACTGCCCTCCAGATAGTACAGA
Organism: Mixophyes fleayi; assembly: GCF_038048845.1. NCBI lineage: Eukaryota > Metazoa > Chordata > Amphibia > Anura > Limnodynastidae > Mixophyes > Mixophyes fleayi. The sequence goes on from NC_134407.1 coordinate 49,888,106, forward strand.
GGGACCTGTGGTTGTGGAGTCCAGCGGGGACGAATTGATATTGTGTGAGGAGGAGGAAGTACACACTGTAGGGGGAGAGGAATCAGAGGTTGAGGATGAGGACGACATCTTGCCTCAGTAGAGCCTGTTTATTTTGTACAGGGAGAGATGAATAGCTTTTTTGGTGTGGGGACCTAAACAAACCAATCATTTCAGCCACAGTTGTTTGGTAGGCCCTGTCGCTGAAATGATTGCTTTGTTAAAGTGTGCATGTCCTATTTCAACAACATAAGGGTGGGTGGGAGGGCCCAAGGACAATTCCATATTGCAACTCTTTTTTTGGCATTATGTGACCATTCAACAGTCGTTTGCCATGTTCAAAAAGTAAAACAAAATGTCAACAAATTCAAAAAATTAAACCAAAAGTAAAATGCCCTGTCATTATTTAAAACAAGAGGTATTGATGTGCTAAAATTACTGTAGTGTTATATGTTATAAACACTACACTTGGAAGTTGGAGGAGGTATTGTGGCCCCGGTACCAAATTTAGTACCGGGGCCACTCCACTATGCAGTCCAGATAGAGGTGTATCAGATATTAAACAACGTTGACTGTTGCTGCAAAATTTTTAAATAATATTGTGGGGAACACTACACTATGCAGTCCATAAACTTTTTTGGTGGAATTCAGACCCGTGGAGGGTTTTTTAATTATATTGTAGGGCCCACTCCTCTACGCAGTCCAGATACATTTTTTGGTGCGATTCAGACCAGTTCAGGGTTTTTAAATTATATTGTGGTGACCACTCCTCTACGCAGTCCAGGTACATTTTTTGGTGTGATTCAGACCAGTTCAGGGTTTTTAAATTATATTGTGGTGACCACTCCTCTACGCAGTCCAGGTACATTTTTTGGTGCGATTCAGACCAGTTGATGTTTTTTTTATTATATTGTGGGGACCACTCCACTACGCAGTCCAGAAAGATACCTTGTTGCAACATTTTGGACTAATAACAATATTGTGAGGTGTTCAGAATACACTGTAAATTAATGGAAATGATTGTTATTGAATGTTATTGAGGTTAATAATAGCGTAGGAGTGAAAATAAGCCCAAAAACTTGATTTTTGAACTTTTTATGCTTTTTTCAAAAAAAATCCGAATCCAAAACCTTAAATCCAAACCAAAACCTTTCGGCAGGTGTTTTGCGAAACAAATCCGAACCCAAAACCTCAAGAAAATCCGAATCCAAAACACAAAACACCAAAAGTCGCCGGTGCACATCCCTAGCATATACATGTATTATCTGGTTTTGTTTTTTTTAAAAACCTCTGGAATCATCAATGATTTTACAGTCATAACGAGTCACTGATTTCTGAGAACTGTGTGACAATACCCAGTGTACGCCCAAGCAGTGATACTTTTGTAAAAGTAGAACAAACAAAAAAAACAAACAAACCATGGTTAAAAAACACTTAGAGCTCTGTTGTAAATTAACTAGGCAAATAGACAATTTGATCCTCCTCCCCCTCAAAAATATGCTGCGTAAAGTATGTATTTTTTTTACATCAAATATTCGTGTATGCTTGTTAGAAAATATTCAAATATTAGCTATTACAAACCAGCTATCTATAGTATGAAACATCACACAGAAGGCTCTGGTAATATCCATTTATAGTGGCAGGTAAATTATTCCACTTGCTAGCCCTTGTGATAACCAGTGACAACATAACTATCCCTCTTAGCATTTAATTAATCAGGTGTTATTTCCACCACTGTTTCTGGCATTATTAAACTTTTGTAAAATCACTTGATGAATTGACACCTTAAAGGAACAAAAAACACATTACAAAACTCCAGAATGTGTCCTGTCATCCTATGGAGCACTGCTATGGGAGAAGTCAAGTCACAGAGATATGTCCATCCAGAAGTCACAAGCACTATTTGAACTCTTACTTAAACAGGCGAGCTTTAGCAGGGTTTTACAGTTAGGGAGAATACTTGGTAGACATTCAGTTGAAGAGCTCCAGGAGTATTATACAGCATATGATAAGGGTTGTAGTCCTGAGAGCTGCGGTAGCCTGGGAAGAGAAGAAAGGTTGGAAAGAGCAGAGAGTTGGGATGCAGTGATATTGTAAGCTTAGATCTAGCAAGTGAAAAATGATTGGAGAGCACTAAATAATTTTGTAGTGAATGCATAATATAATAGGAAGCCAAAGTGATTTCAGCAAGTGAAATGTAGATACTGATCAAGAGGGGAGAGGTTATTCTTGTAGCAGCAATTTTGAAAAGATTTTATGGGACATTTCCATTGCAGCAATACGGAGCTTGCAGCAGCTTTCTTGGGCATTGATAATAGTACTATGCATCAATACGAAGTGACAAATGCAATTGAAAACAAGGGCATTTAATGAAGCCAGTGAGCATTGAGCTCAGGGAGATGCTGGGGAATGGAAGGGGGTTCATGTGAGCAAAAATCTGGTTGGAGGCAGGGATACATGCGACAGGGAGTGTGGTGGGCGGAGGGGGTGACATATAGAGGGTGGTGGGTTGCGATCGACAAAGGAGACCGCCGGCAGGAGCAGCATGTGTGGAAATCCAGTTGTGTAGGGTGGCAGAGACAGAGAATGGTGGGAAGAGAGGGCAGGTGAGGGAGTCACCTGGTTTCTCCTTATACTCACCATCTTCTCCCTTGCATTCCCCCTGTCCAACACATGTCCCCCCTTCCCTCCGCAGGCCTGCTTTCACCTCAAAACCCTCCTACAATTCATGCCCCAACTCTCACACATCAACTTTTCTCACACGACCCCCTGCACTCTTGCTTTTTCACTCACATGCTCCCCTGCACTCCTGCTTTTCACTCACATGCCCCCCTGCACTCCTGCTTTTCACTCACATGCCCTTTCATCATCAGATCATTCCCCCACACTACCACATCTTCTTATCTGCCTCTCCGTTATTTTCAGTAGTTACACAGGAACAGGCACATTGGCAGCAGCCCGCCTTCCCTATGTACCATGTGACTACAGCAGTCACATGACCTCGTGACGTCAGAAGATCCACGATGACGGGTGTCTAGCCAGACTTTAGTGAGACAGCAGATGGACCTAGATGAGGCTTTTCTATCGGTCGGGGAGTTCGGCCGGTGTCAGAAGCGGCTGACAGCATTCCTAGTGCTGCTGCAGGTCGGTCCTCTCATTGGTAGCCTAACTCTGCGCTCACTAGTCTTCTCATGCAGTCAGTGCCACCCTCATTGGTGTCGCTAGGATACAAATTACAGCTGACCCAACTCAGGGATTCTAAGAGGTGCTAAATTAATGTTCCTGGCACATGAATCATTCATAGTCTGTTCTATTTATAAGCCGAGCTGGCAACTCATTATCCCACTCCGCTCTATGACAGGCTCTGAACCACTGCTGCTGCACAACCTCTTGGGACACAGAGACCTCAGATTTTTCTCACTGGAGATAATGAAATATAGTTTTAAAGATTACAGCTGTAACTATGCTGGAATAACCCGAGTTGTCCTTGGAAACGTGCTAATTATCTAGTGGTATTAGAAGTGCCACAGGCACTAAGGATAACAATGTTATTTTGCAATTGCAAGATGAAAAGCATTTAGGTAAAATGCCTGTACAGCACCTACAAAGAATAAAGACATTCTCATTGAGCTAATGGGGAATGTATTTTCTGCAGTATGAATGCAATGTAAATAATGTTCAGAAGGAAACCGATAAGGCCATAAAAAGGATATGGTTATATATATATATATATAAATAAATATATATATATATATATATTACATACACACACACACACTAAGAGGTGTTACTGTTAGATTTGAAAAGCATTGCTTTGGAATTGCAAATGTTCACACAGAAAAGGTGAAGTTAAGTAAACAAATAATGCAAATGTCCTACCTTAACACTAAAACCTGCGGAACAAGTATATTATTGACAGTATCTTGGCATAAGTATTGCTTACCTGTTTTAAATGTCAACCCCTTACCTGCTAAGCCCAGCTTTCCCCACACACAGTCCTGATAATTTAAAATAAAATTTTAAACTTTTTTATTGGTTTTAAGAGGGTGCAAGGGTGAGAATCAACAATATATTAACAGGTGCTGTAGTATAGTGGTCATCAACAAAATATTCCATGGGAGGACGTTTAAATTTAATGCACATCCTGCATTATAAATGTAACACTCTACTGTGGTCCATTATTGCGAAAATATTACTCTTATAAGTGGATTATTATGTAAAAAGTATTGGATATGTGCATGAAAAGCTCACTAGGAAACTTAATGACAGGCTCCAACACTGATTAAAAATACATTGGGAAAGCGTATAGAAAACACATTTTATACATAATGTTTGAGATGGGCCTTTTGGCCCTTAATGCAATGGGAGTTTACAATCCCTTTAACACATAATCATTGCTTTTAATATGCTTAGTGATGAACACTTTACAATGTTTTCATCCCTGCTAATTTCTATGGCATATCAGCCTGTTAACAGTTATACAAGTTTGTGTTGTAAACTTTTGTTTGATATAGCAAAGCTGCCAAATGTCTAAGGATTTACCCTTTAAAATCATGAATAATTAAATAACCCCACTTATAATATTCAAAAAACAGACCAAGTCCTTCCTGGTCAAAACAAAAATGGTTTCTGACACTTTCCCCTGTTAGGCTCTTCATAAATTGAAATTGCAAGCACTAATCATATTAATAAATGCAGCAAAATAAAAGTACCGGTAGTAATTTTACCAATTCAAAATATTTACTTATTTCCCCTTAATTCCCCAGCATCACAGTTGTAGTCTCTAGTGGACGCTCACAGTGCTTTATTCTATGAGTGTGAGTGGAAACTGAAACATTTCATGGTTACTGATACTTCAGTGTTACTATTCATTATTACCAAACTGATCAGCTACAGTGTGATGTATATCTGTTAAGGTCAGAAAATGGCTGCCCTGTATTAGATGACCACACTTTAAACACACATCATCATCATCACCATTTATTTATATAGCGCCACTGATTCAGCAGTGCTGTACAGAGAACTCATTCACATCAGTCCCTGCCCCATTGGAGCTTACAGTCTTAATTCCCTAACATACACACAGACACAGACAGACAGACAGAGAGAGTGAGAGACTAGGGTCAATTTTGATTGCAGCCAATTAACCTACTAGTATGTTTTTTGGAGTGTGGGAGGAAACCAGAGGACCCGGAGGAAACCCACGCAAACACGGGGAGAACATACAAACTCCACACAGATAAGGCCATGGTTGGGAATTGAACTCATGAACCCAGCGCTGTGAGGCAGGAGTGCTAATCACCTTAGCCACCGTGCTGCCCAATTGCTCCTGCAAACCCGTTTATTCTACTAAATGACAACTATGCTATCGGTTTAGCACAGGTTTAGCGGAAACCGCTTGGTAAAACTGGATGGGAAGCAATGTGCAACACCTCAGTTCTAGTTCACATCAGGCTCGTCCATTAGGGAATGGGCCAGAACGAACATCCAACAGATGCATGGCCCAATGCAAAGTAGTGCTGGGCCCATCCTTGTATCCCTGACTGGTGAGTACCAGGTAAAAAGTAAATAATGTTAAAATGTCTCCTAAAAAATAAATCTAGCCTGGTGCCCCCATTACTAAATAAATTATAGTTTTCCTGATTATTAAATAAAAAAAAAAACCATGTTGAATATCCTTGTGTTCTTGATCTGACATAATCCATATAGAAATAAACTAAGGCTCCCAACGTGAAATTATTTAATGTCTGGTAAGCCCACCAGACTGATACATTTAGCATTTTGTATTTCTATGGCACAATTCGGGGCCGCAATTAGATAGTTACGTTTTGTAAAACTAGGATCCCCCCCTGTGGTTTTACAGTGGTGTTTGCTTCAGTAGATCTGGAGGTTTGAACATTTAAATAAACTGCACTATAATTAGTTTCCCCCCTAAGACTATATTTCAGAATAATATTTTATAAATTGACTTCCAAAGTGAATAGAATAGTTTTATTCTCTTTGCGCCAAAACAGACACTTCCTCTGTCAGACTCTTGCTTCATAAATTGGAAGAACACTCTGCCCTGAAAGGCAGGGGAAGAACAAAAGATACTGCTGAGACTGAACAAGATCCTTTCATAATATCATGTAATTTAATGCCATTCACAATGCGTCTATGGCTGCAAATGTGCTGCATTATGTGAAATGACAAATTGGCATTTTACAAGCATATTTTGGATTCTTGATGGGAATGTAAAATGCATAATTGTATACATACAATAAATCTATGATGGCATCTCAGAAAGAAAGACAAAAAAAATATGTTACAATGTATCAAAAGAACACATTTTATAAAAACATATTTACTGATATGTATTGAGCATCACAGGTCACTGAAGCTTTTCAGTTGTCCTGTGATTTTGTAAAATTTTGTGTAACAAGTGAGTTTTCTATATAGATTCTTGTTGGGTAACGTGCATTCGTCTGTATAAAATGACAATGCGAATAATGTGTTACACTTTTGTTATCCTGAGATACTGATCTTTTGTGCCTATTGCCAGATTTTTGGTTGTTATTTCTGAAAATGATCTGCATACTGATATTTTTTTTATTTTATTGAATCCCGAGGTGCGGTGCTCCAAATCACCCAGTGCCGAAAAAACAGTGCTGGGGGCTTGGGCCTTTAGACCCTTCCCAAAAAGGAAAGGACAGGGTTGCTCCCTGTCCCCCAAAGCCAAAAGGCCTCTTGGGAGGACAAAGATTCTTCGGACACCCCTTCGCCGAAGCTAGGGGGTGCCCCTTTACATCCCGACCCTCGGAGCCAAAAGGCCCCTTCGAGGGCAAGGGTCTTCAGGACTGCCTCTGCCGCAAGGCTCGGGCAGTCCCCTTTACCCCGAGGTCGGCAGAAGCTTTCCCCGGGGGACTGGCTCTTCAACTCTCCCCATAAGGACAGAGTCTCAGATAACTGAGGGAGAGTGGTTCCCCTGAGGGTCAAACCCAAACCCAAAAACGTGCAAACGGAAATCACACAAAATAAAATCCGTGCAAAAAAGTGCTAGGATGTGCATAAGTGCTACATGTTCAATAAATAAAAAAGTGCCCATAAGCCCCAGCCGAATGGCCGGAGGATAAGAAAATATAAAGTGGTGCAGGGTTCGCTCTCAGTGTATTGTGCTCTGTGCCTTACTCTGTGCACGTGATCATGAGGTCACCTCCGGGCCCTGTCCCCCGTAACACAGACACCTCGAGCCGCCAAGTCACCACCGGCCTTCTGGCATCAGACCAAGGAGACCCATCCCTTCCAGGGTATCCTAAAACCACCCCTTATTTATTTTTTTGTTTCCAAATTTTAATTTTTTTTTCTCTGCGAGTGGTGGGGCATGTGTGTACTTGTATTCTAATACTTGTGGTAACATAGACCTGTTTAATCACCAACACTGTAGGGACCTCAGTCGTAGCGGAGACAATGAATGAGTTGCCATGAAACTTACTAACGCTAGTCAATGCTGGAGACCTTGCTGATATTCTTGGCATCGAAATCTTGCATGTCCCAATGAGTCACTTTTGTGAGACCAAAAGTGTGTGTGTGTGTTTCGGAGGTGGAGGGGAAAATGTGTGCACTCCACCACCAGATGTCCGTGGAACCGCAAGTGCATACACACGTTCAACCATGCGCCTGAAGTGAAGGAGATTGCTGCTTTCCAGCTCTTTTACACATACCAGGGATAAGACATGGTTACATCCTTCTCCTGCTGGAAGGCAAGTGGGTACAGTAGGACATGACACACCTCAGTGCTGGCTCTGAATATAGCCTGGAGATGAGTATATCCCTGACCCTTCACAGGATAGTGGTTCAGGCAACAGCAGCTGTGCTGTTGCGGGGTAGTGGAATAAAGCGAAGGAACACAGAAACTCGTTCTACACACAACAATTCTTGACCCGGTGGCAGAAGTATTTTAAACACAGAAGGCCGAAAAGATAATGTAGTTTCCATCCAAACACTTTCCAAATAAAAAAAAAAAGTGATGGCTTCAGGGCGTATAACAAAAAGCAGCACTGCCTGTATTGTGAGAAGCCCCTCTCAAAAATAGCCCCTCATATTGAGCATGTTCACCGTAATGAGACTGAAGTTGCCTGGACCATGAAATTTCCAGAGTACTCGTAAGAACGGCGCATGCAATTTGCACATCTTTGGAATAGAGGTAGCTCTGCACACAACTCTGAGGTGATAAGGACAGGATGTGGTGCTGTGATTTTATGCACTACCAAAGACATGGTTCTCAAAGGTTTCATGCACTGTGCTGCTTGCCAAAGCTTTTTTGCGAGAATATACCTGTAGCAACACATAAAGAACCGTAAGCTAAACCAAAGGTGCATCAAACCCAAACCTGGCAAGTCCAGTCTCTGTGTGCTCAGCGTTGCTCCACCTGACATTAAATGGTGGCTTTTGGAAGCTCTTGAGCAACATGACCCCAGATGAAATTTTACCTACAGTCAAAAATGAAGATGCATCATGCAGATGGGGCAGCCATCTCTTTAACCAGGTCGGGTCAGATGCCAGCAAATACATCATTCATAAGGTTTAATAAATTGGAAGGCTATTGTTAAATGCCAGAAGAGCTACCCCTTTAAAGTTAAAAGACTTTACATTGTATGAAACTTTCTGCATGTAGTAAATGCGGTGAAGTTGGCTGCTGGCTATGATGATGAAACCAGTACATTTAAGACACCATCGCTGGCACTGAAGGTCGGACATGGCTTGCAACTGTTAGCAACCATTGTGGAATGCTGAGCAATGATGGAGAGCTGCACTGCTGCTGTGGAAAATGCACGCAACTTCACCAAGATCTATGAGGCAAGATGAAACAAGCTGATTTCATCGACTGCCTTGAAAACTCTGGAGTCAAAGTGGAACGTACCTCAGAGATGTGAAAAAGATGCAGTTGATGACAAACAGCAAGGGTACCAAAGCAATTTATCCACCAAACCTACGATTAAAAACTGGGCATTGCTTGCAAATGTCACACTGGCACAGATGATCTTATTCAATTGAAGAGGGAAAGGGGGGATCCTTTGTAGCATGTTCCAGACCTGAGTCTTCACGATGCAATAAAAGCAAGTATAGTTGTGTGTGTGTCTATGTCTTTAATAATAATTATATTTATATACAATTAGTGGCCACTTTATTAGGTAAACTTTCTAGTAATGGGTCGAAGCCACCCTTTGACCCCAGAACTCTGATTTATTTGTGTCTCGGATTCAACAAGGTGCTGGAAGCATTCCTTAGACATTCTAGTCCATGTTGACCTGATGGCATCAAGCAGTTGATGCAGATTTGTCAGCTGTACATTCATACTGCAAATTTGATGTTCTTTTGGATTGAGATCTGGTAACCATGAAGGCCATTGGAATACATTAAACTCATTGACATGTTGAGATGATGTGTGTTTTGTGACATGGTGTACTGTTCTACTGGAAGTAGCCATTAGAAGACGGGTAGACTGGGGCCTTTAAGGGATGCACATAGTCTGCAACAATACTCAGGTGCACTGTAGCATTTAAATTATGCTCAGTTGGTATAAAGGGGCCAAATGTGTGCCAAGAAAACATTTTCCACATCATTACACTGCCGCCACCACTACCAGCCTGCATTGATGACACAAGGCAGGATTGATCCATGAATTCATGTTGCTTGAGTAAAATTTTGACCCTACCATCAATAAACCAATGTCTATTTTTGTGAGCTTGTGACTACTGTAGCCTCAGTTTCTTTTTCTTATCTGAAAAGGACGAAACTCGTGTCTAAAAGCATAACAATTATCTTTTGTAAAAACTGTATATTCACACCTTTAAAATGGAATTTAAACCACACCCAATTCATCAAAACAAGGTGATGCAAATATAAAACTGGCTACTGAGATTTTTTAATTTGTTGGGCAATGAATCCGTAATACTTTACTTATTCGCTGGAGGACACTTGTAGGAGATTTCTTTCATCATATGAGTGACTTGAAGTGTGAATTCTTTAAACGAGGCTAGGTTTTAGGGCAGTTTTTCTGCTTCTCCAAAGGGCCACGTACTAGCACCCACTTTTTCACCTTTCGGCTAACTTTGTTGCAACACCTGGGCCTTTTTTTATCATTTCCAACATAGTGACTTTACAACACACAGATATTTTTTTACTTTCTATATTATATGTTCGTCACTTGGTCGTCCTCTGTTGCATAATGATTACTAGGATGCTCTCTGTATGTAATATCTTTCACTAGAATGCTTTCTGCAGTGTATGATCACCACCTGAATGCCCACTGTGCTGTACGTTGAACCCCAGCATTTGGCAATGTTATTTACCGTATTTTTGTACGTTAAATATTTTCTTTGAACCTAAACACTAAATGATGACCCATTATATTCAGACATCTATAGAGTACTTTATACTTCTATTTAACTGTGATTTCTACATTTCTGTCAATGTCTCTTTGGTGAGGAGACATTTCAAAGGTTTACACAACTATTTGTGGGACACTAGCAATTCCAACAATTCATTATTAAATCTACTAATAGCATAATTGATTTTCCAATCACATTTTCTGTCTTTGGATCTATTTTTTGTTTACAGTAGCATGGAACTTTACTTTCTGGCAGTTGCACAACTTGTATCTGTATTGTATGGCGGTCACTGGGAAGCGTATTGTATGGTGATCATTGGGATGCACTCTATTGTATCGTGGACACAAGAATGTTCTCTGTATTGTATGGTGGTCACTCGTGGCCTTTATATATTGTAGTCTGTTACGCTCCCTGTATTTTATGGCGGCAACTAGGATACACTTTGTATTGTATGCGATCATTTTGATTTTCTGCATTGTATTGCGTATTGAATTGGCCTTGTTTTCCACCGTGACTAGGGCTGATGGTGTGCTAACAATGCCTACTTTTGTGTTTGTCCCAATTATACCTGTTTTGGTCCTGTCTACATGAGGCCACTCTAGGGCCAATTAATGTTCCCAATCAGCCCCTGATGCTACTTGATGTTCAGAACAATAGAGAAGAAGAGTGTACATTACCCATAGATGGAATTCTGCATTGTTGGAAAGACAGACATTATTCACAGATAACATTAAGCATGATCATGGAGACACAGTACTAACTGATAAAATAAAGCACAGATAGGGAGACAGACAGTGCTGGCTGATGTAATTTGATACAATCAGAGTGGCAGCACGGTGGCTAAGTGGTTAGCACTTCTGCCTCACAGCACTGGGGTTCAATTCCCAACCATGACCTTATCTGTGAGGAGTTTCTATGTTCTCCCCCATGTGTGCGTGGGTTTCCTCTAGGTGCTTGGTTTCCTCCCACACTTCAAAAACATATTAGTAGGTTAATTGGCTGCTATCAATATTGACCCTAGTCTCTCTCTGCCTGTGTGTGTATGTTAGGGTATTTAGACTGTAAGCTCCAAAGGGGCAGGGACTGATGTGAGTGAGTTCTCTGTACAGCGCTGCGGAATCAGTGGCGCTATATAAATAAATGGTGATGATGATGGTGATGATAGATTGTGCCAGCTGATGGTTTTTAGCATGATGAGAGAGACAAGCAACACTGATGTGTCCCATGGCTTTTTCTGTTACATATAGTTAATGAAGCAGGCCAGGCAGTAAGAAAAATACGTAGACATTGGATTAGTGTGCGTATGGAGGCTGAAATATTTGCCTCTGTAAGTCTTCATGTAGTAAAAGAACCTGGTGATATCCTCACAGAACTAACATTGGCTGTCTGTTACATTAATCCATGTCCAGTACACTTTTACATAAATAGGTGTATTGACAGGAGGGAAAAGACACTTTCTTCAGAAGTTCTAGCCCTACAGAGTACTCTATTTTACATCTTGATGTTAAGGTGTCTAGCTGCATTAGCACATTGTTATAAGTTACAGCCCACTAATTGGATGTTATCAGAGAGCCTCTGATGCTTGGTATGAATTTGTTTGTCGAGAGTCTCATGGAGAACAGGCATTTGGTATCTACCTACTGACCAATATATTCATAAATTCAGATATCTACAGAATACCTTATACTTCCATAGTACTATGTGATTTCCACTTTTCTGTCAATTTCTCCTCATTGGTGAGGAGAAATTTCAAGGGTTTACACAAAGATTTCTAGGATATTGCCAATTCCAACAATTCCATATTAAATCTACTTATAGCATAATAGGTTTTCCATTCACAATTTCCCTTTTTGGATTCATTCTCTTGTTTAGTACAGTAACATGGAAATTTGCATTCTGGCAGTTACAATAATGCTCTGTATTGTATGGCAATTACTGGGATGCTCTCTGTATTGTTTGGCGATTACTGGGATGCTCTCTGTATTGTATGGCGATTACTGGGATGCTCTCTGTATTGTATGGCGATTACTGGGATGCTCTCTGTATTGTATGGCGATTACTGGGATGCTCTCTGTATTGTGTGGCGATTACTGGGATGCTCTCTGTATTGTGTGGCGATTACTGGGATGCTCTCTGTATTGTGTGGCGATTACTGGGATGCTCTCTGTATTGTATGGCGATTACTGGGATGCTCTCTGTATTGTGTGGCGATTACTGGGATGCTCTCTGTATTGTGTGGCGATTACTGGGATGCTCTCTGTATTGTATGGCAATTACTGGGATGCTCTCTGTATTGTTTGGTGAAATTTTAATCTACTTTGTGCAGTGGTACTGAGTGATCATCTTCATCCCATGTTGCAGCATTTCTTTTAATTTTGGAAAGGGTGTTTTCATGGATGACAATGCTCATCCATGGGCACATGTGGTTTGATGAGCATGACGCTGATGTTATCCATAGGTCATAGGATTCTCAGTGACCACATCTAAACCAAATGAATCATTTTTGAGATTCTGGAACTATGCTTGAAATGGCGTTGAAACTTTATTAATGATGTTTCTTCGATGTTCCAAAAATGTTGTACTTAGTGATCGGTTATTCTCCCTACATAGTGAATATGGCTTTTGCAATATATGTGTTATTTAACATAATATGTCTGGCAGTTATTTAAACCATTTTAACATTTTCTTTCATGATATTACAAATTAAGAACATGTGTGAGAAATCTGACTACAAGTTCTATAATGGTTTCTGCCACATTTGTAGCATCCATTAGGTATAGGGCTAAGTCAATTAGATGTCAGTTGTATCCTATCCCTACCTATCTTATATGGTATTTTATTTATAAACATACTGGGGACAAATTTATTTTTTAAAGTGTCCGCCTTCCTAAAGATCACCTCTGGTTTTTCATCTTGAAAAGGCCTCAAAACCTTGTCAAGTTTCATAGTAGAAAAGTTCTTATTGACTATTCTTTTAATCTTTTGAGACTGCACATTATGTTTTGACACAAAAGTAACAGACCTATTAGACCTATTTTTATCAAATCTATTACTATGAAGTAAAGCATTTTTAATTATCTTAAGAGCTTGTACAAAAGCTAATTTGATAAAAAATTTTCAGGTAGCCATTTTCTTTAGATGATAACAAAATATCAGTTTGTCTTCAGAAAATTTCTACTGTCATTCAATTTCTGCGGATACATGAAAACTGACCCATTGGAACATTATCTTTCTATAGTCAGTGACAGCTATTATAATTTAAATAATTGTTTGCATCCACTATTTTTTTGAATGGTTTCTGTAAAAGTTAGACTCTCTGACTGAGTCTGCAATCGATCTGTATGAGGTGACAAGTGTGTGTAAATTTCAAATGATATTAATTCTTATTAAGGTGATTAATAAAATTGTCAACTGAAGTTGTGTCCCCATCCCACAAAAAATCCTCAAATCTGCAATATAGAGGCCAGAGAGCAGCAGATTCACCCCGATTGGCTGACCCCTGGTATTTCGATCTAAGTGACCCATATAAAGATTGACTAAACTGGGAGCAAAACTGGTCCCCATGCCTGTGCCAAGTGTCTGCAAGTAAAACAACTGAAACTGGTGAAATAAGTATGTGCCAAAATAAGTTGAATAGAATCAAGGATAATGCCATGCTGTATCCCTAATTATAAAGAATCAGTCATCAAAACACTTTTGATCACTCCCATACTCTTTTTGTATGGGGTGTTTGAATGCAATAATTCTACATCACAAGTAAGTAGCAAATATGAATTCATGCAAGAAAGAGATGTGGGTAGAGACACAGTTTGTTGGAAAAATATACAGATATCTTATATTCACATATATACAGAGCTTGTTTAAAGTACACTATTAAGTGCTTTGTATGTATATGGATTTCTAATTTTGAATCTGGCTCTGAGTATTTTCTTTAGTGTAAACATTGTGATTAGATTTCGGGGAACATATACCTTTTAATGTCTCAACTTTTGATATGCCGACTTGTATATGTCATATTAACATACTATATAGAATTGTTTCTAAGTATATTCTATTATGGAATTCATGATTAAAATTTTAAATTGCTAAATTCTATATTTGAAGGAATAGGTTTGATTTCTGTTTAATTTATGTAAAAATAGGGCCTTGGGAGAGTTGTTGCCTATGCATACCCTCATATTTTTATCTCCTATAAAATCCCTGCTTTTTTCAGTAGATATACCTGGAATATATCATTTTTGTTTTTACATTTGTATATTAAAATATATCATTAAAACCTTATTCTTGTTTACAGTTGACAAAACTGCATAATGTTAATTTTTAAGGTATGTCGCTCCTGATAATTGTCTTCATTCCTGAAGCTTTTTTTGTCTGTCTTTTTTGAACTTGGTGTATTTCCTTAAAGAACCATTTATCCTAAAATGTAAGTTTTCTTAAGACAATTCCACTTTTTCTTTAATCTTTTAGAAATTCCTCTGCGCTTTCCCTGCACTCCTCCTGGGAGAATAGACCACATCTGTTGGTGCCTTTTCTCCCCCCTACATTATTACACATCTTCAGCAGCCCAAGGTAATGACAAGTTCCAGCTTCATCAGTAACCATAGTGTACATGTCATTCTGCCACCCATCTGAAGCTGACAGCTACTTAGTTTTGACACATGACTGGTCCCAAATATAATGGAATTGTTCAGATGCAAATATCCCAACATGTATCCATTTAAAGTCACCTCAATATAAGCCTAGTCTCTGACCCAAGCAAACTACGCCCCAGTTCACACAAACCCTGCCTCAATTTTCAAATCATGCCCACTTTCTGACCAAGCACCCAAACTTTCTGATGAGGTCCCACCCACTTCCTTTTAAGCCCCATCCTCTTTGAGGTTCACAAATCGGGGCTGTCTGAAAAAATCGGGATTGTGAATGCCTGCAAGTCTGGTTGGAAGATACTAAGATGTGGTCCACAGTAGAGCTGAATGCTCAGGGCCTCATTAAGAGTTGTGGGGACATCCATATGTGGGTCATAAATATATATATATATATACTGCGCATGCATAGCAAAATATGTCCCTATCTAGATTTCAGTGTATATTAGGTACAAGGCCCCTTATGCCTCAAGAGGTGGAATGGGGCCATGCAAAAGTAAGTTGAGTATTGAAAAGGTGTGCACACATAAGTGTGGCATGCCTCCTTTACATGCCACCTAATGATACTTGGACACATCTCCAGTTACGCATCTTTGCAGACTTAGCTTGTGGGTGTGGAAGAGGTCCACTGTAAAAATATGTGGTGATGATTATGACAGTAGCAAACTGTTTAGCCACTTCTGATTGGCTGCTTGCATATCGACCCTCCAGGTAATAGTACTTTATTTATCAGCGTCACCGAATAATCTGTCAAGTAGTGGCCGTCTGTTCAGGTTTCTTATTTGTCATGCTGGAAAAAGATTCTCTTTTAAGTTATAAACCTGTAGATAACAGACGTAGGGGTGTTTTGTATTTAATTACATTTGATATGGAAAATTACACTATAACACTTTTCAAGACACTCTTCTCTCTTCTGCATGACACTTCATTACACATTACATTTGTATATTCTGTACAAATAGGGTAATGTGACTAGTGCATTATCTATTAACACTGTCAGGTCGCTAAATGAGACCCTAAATGTACATTTTCTTTTGAAATAAACTAGAATGTTCAGTTAAATTCTACACATTTCTTTTATAATATAATGACAGTTCTGCTTCAATGAAGCATTCTTAACAGAATTTCAGATAAACATAAACCCAATTAATAAACATAAATTAACATATAAAGTATATTTGATATCTGTCCAGTTTACATGGTACAAACCTCTAGAGGTGACACATTCTAAATGTTTTGCAATTCTCTGTTGACCTTTAAATGGTAAATGGTAAAGCATCAATTGGCCCTCCTGCATCTTACCATTATTCCTTCCACAATGTTCCTGTTTTGGGGCTGATGCATAGATAAACTCAGAAAGTAAATGCACAGAAGCGAGACATCTTTATTTTTGAAAAGTATATTTTTATTAAGTGAGCAAAGTAAATATTTAAAAACTGGAATCACAAGGGGGAGAAAGACATTGGCAGGTTGGTTCCACCATGAAAAGAGGACAGTGCTAAATGGTGGAATCCAGCATTACCGATAGAGGATTGTGAGAAGAGGACAGTGCTAATAGATAGTCTTCAGATAGAGTACAGACTAGTGAGGCACCACATACATACACAGTGATGACATTCTGCATTGTAGGATAGGCAGACAGTACTGATAGATAACACACAGCATGATTAGAGAGGCAGACAGTGCTGACTGATGGATGTTGGTATGGGGCACAGGCTTTTGTTGTCTTACATGTAGATTCATGGCATCTTTGTACAGTGTTACTGGTGATGGTATTTTTCCGGTCTCTATCTCTTCTCAGTTAATAGCAGAGAAGAAGGGGTGTTCTTGTACTATACCAACTACCACGAGCTGGAGGGCCACTTATTTGCACAGGAGCTTTGTTAGAATGTGCTCAGTTACAGGGTCAGTTAAACCTTGGTATGTTGGTTCTTGTTCAATGATCATTGTCTCTTTTTCTAAAACTGACCTTCCAGGGAAAGGGTGTTCTCCTATGATTAGTATATATAAAAATACTTCCAAATGTGAACAAACCTTACAACTGCACTGTATGGCTGGCTTTTTATCCTTTCTGGAGCACCGTAACAGGGTGTCCCACTAAAGTCTTAGGCATTGTTTTTCTCATGCACATTTAAAAGGGCCAGACTAAAGTCTGTGATCTTAATATGGCCCTCTATGGTATTATCTAATTTTAGGTGTCGATGAATGATTGTTTCAGAATGCATGAACTGCAGACCACAAATACTAGTTCGACAGCTATAATTTTTATGGTGGTGATGTTGATCGCTCGGTTCTCGCGCATTAAAAGAAGCATTTCCCCTCCGCCAGCTAGTTCCATTACGTAGTATGCTTACCTCTCTGTATGGAAGGCTGCATAGCCATGGGTCAGAAAAACGGTCTCATGAGCCAGCTCAAGGACCTGACACTCAATCAAACTCTCTTTATTATCTTTTAAACCTCTCTTCATTAGGATTTTAATTGCCACTCTTTCCCTATGTTGCCAGCATCACTTTACCAGAGCCTCCCTCTCCAAGTACACAGTGGAAAGTAAATGGTTGTACCGTTAAAGGGACAGTGTCCTTATTAGCAGGCTGGTGGGCAGAGGACAGGTTATTTTTATGCAGTTTGCTGAATCGGAGAGTATCAAATTTCTCAGCTCTGTTTATATGATCATTTGGCCTTTTTCTTTGACCAGATCTGCTGACCTTTCTGTTTTTCTTATGAGGTCCACTGTGTTCTTGTATTGTTTTAATTTTGTCCATCAGTATAATTTTTCTATGTTCTTCACAATCTGCTTTAGTTTTTAGGAATTGATGTCTTTTCATTTTTTGAATTCTAGTAAACCTGTGCCAGTGTTTCTGTAAAGCTGTTAACAATTCTTTTTTGTGAACACTCTCTTGTAAGGTTTTACCTGACATGTCCACTCACTGCACGCTTTGTCAGGATCTTCTTCACTGTTATTATTTTTCCTGTTTGTTATAACTTTTTCTGCTTTCCTTGGTGTCTACCTTTTTACTCTATTTGTTTTCCTGGGTGTTTTCTTTTTTTCTTTATCTGTTTAAATCTATATCTCCCTTGACAAGATCTGCTGTTCTTCCTGACTTTTTTTATATGGTCCACTGTAATCTTCTGTCATTTTCATTTTAGAAGAGCCTCCAATCTGTTCTAAATATCTTTTTGTGCTCTTTATCAGATCTACCATGTTCTTTTGCTCTTTTATGTTTACTTGAGCGATGTCTATGTTTTCTCTGTTTCTTTTCACTTCCTTGAAGAACTGCACTTGTTTTTTTGAATTGATTTCTTTTCTTTTTTTTATAAATGCAGCACACCTGTCCCAGTGTCTCCGTACAATTGCTATGAATGAATTAGAAGGTTTTGCCTGACCTGACTGATCTGCCCAGTCACTGCATCCCTCCTCTGGATCTACTTTTTTGTAACACTTTATCATGTTTGTCGTAACGTCCTTTGTCTGCTTTCCTTGGTATCTCCCTTCTTTCTCTGCCTGCTTTCTTCTGCATTTCCCTATTTTTATCTGTCTGTTTTCTTTGGGTTTCCTTTCTTTCTCTGTCTGCTTTCCTTGGTGTTTCCCTACTTCCTGCAGGGTTTTCCTTTCTCTCCCTCCTTGGTGTCATGTTGTGTCACACAACAACAGGATTCTTAGAGAGTATAACAATTCTCAATAACTAGCTGCTAGTTGAAATTTAGGAAAACAGCAATTCTGGACATAGTCATTTAGGCCTCATACAACATGGCAGTTAGTGCACAAGAATGTTTCGTCCTATACAAATTATAAACAGTGTGGGATATATGGAGAAAGAGTCCTTATTTTCTACACTTAGGATTTGCTTGTGCTCATATTAAGATATCAGACTTCATGCGCTATTTAAAAAAAAAAAAAAAAAGAGGAGAACTTTGATTTGAGAATTAGACAGTTTACTGGCAAGATATATCGGCATAGAGAAACATTTAAAATAGCCTTGTCTTGTTGGAGAATCCCTAGAGACACCTGGTTCCAGTCAGTCAGAAATATCACAGGCTCAATTTTGTGATACTTTTTGCTTTGTATTATTATTATTATTATTATTATTATTTTTCCTTTGAGAGTTAGGGGCCTATTTATCATGGACATCCCCGTTCATGGTGTTATGTAACGTTTTAATGTTAATCAGCTGAGTATGTCTGCCAGAAAGAGATGTGGTCCTTTGGGGTGATCCAGTTTTTCAGCAGTGTCTGTCTCTAGAGATAAAGTAGCCAGGCTTAAAGATTTTGCAGCACTGTAGAGCGGGCAAATGATTTTTTTATACATTTTTAGCGTAAGTAGTGAAAACGATGTACATTTAACGGAAGAGTTATGTGGACTCTTTGCAAAGTGCTAAAGAAAAGAGCATGAAGACCCTCTTCACCCTGTATCACCCAAAAGCAAATTCAAGGTGCAAAGAAAACATGGGCTTTGATTAGGTTAAGTAGTAAACATAATGTATACCTGCCGAATAATTTGTGTATACTCTTTGCAAAAGTGTCAAAGAATAGAGCATGAAGAGGGTGCATCACCCAAAAGCAAATTCCAAGTCTGGCAACTGCATGGTGTGAAGGAAGCATGGGGGCTTTTGCAGCAGTATACTCTTTTGTAGATCACTTCTCAACAAATTGTCACCAGTTGTGATATCAACCAGTAAAAGCCTAAAATGTGTTCGTCAATCCTGTCAGTGTTCTTCACAAAACGTAAAAATAGTTATTTGCTCTTTGTGGCTTATTTCTTAACGCAGTCTAATATTACTCAATTGTAACTGGCTTGTTTTACATGTTGTAGTTTCACATATTTACATGTTCTTGCATAACAATGTTAAAGTTAGCAATGAGTGCAATTCCAAAAAATAATCCATTGTATGGAGTATAAAGATTATCCATTGTTTCATTAGAAACTATCATGTGGGTTGCTAAGCACTGTATGATGGCAATAAGTCTTTCCAGTACATTGCACCAATAATTCTGTGCACATTGAAGTGCTTGCTGATATTGGCAGTCAGTTGTAATGTGCTTAGACAACCTGTCTTTGAGCTCAAACCATTTCTGCATAGTAAGCATGTGGTTCTTGCTTACTGCATGTACCTTTCAATGTAATTATGGCTCCTATCAGAAGAAATAGAAACTAAAGCAATACGCAAACTGTGTACTTTTCCGTGTCCAGGTTGTTCCAAGCGTGTTTTGCAACAGTTTTGTGGCTTCCTTATTGGGTTCTTTTGCAAGGAGCAATATGGGTTTAGCAGTTTAGCAGTAACACAAAGCTTGCACAAATCAAATGAAAAAAGCTTGATTCTGTCACGATTAAAACTGGATTACTTCTCTGTTCTTGGCCATGGTTCATTGTATGGCGTCCTGGATGTCTTGTGAATTGATATCTGATGTAGCGTCATACATTAAAAAATGGAGGCACAGGGAAGGTGTTAATTGTAACACCCCGAGTACACCTGCTGCTAAACTGGCGAAGGACTCGCCTATAGGAGATGCCTTGACATTGGCAGATGAGCTTTTGCCAATATGTCTATGTTATGCACAAAATTCTCCTATTTATGTATATGCTGACAGCTAGCGGTTTATATATTGCGCAACGTGTGTGTACAGGTAATGGAGAGAAGAGGTGAATACCTTTTTATCACAGTAACTTTTATGCCACAAGTTTACTTGCTGTTCATATAGACATCCTTTGCAGCAGGGCGTAAAGAACACCTGCGGGTGGTAATTACCTGCGGTATTCTTGCTTTGTGTTCTGTTTTGAATTCAAAAGTAACATTCCCAAATCTGTAACCAGGGCCGGATTAAGGGAATGGAGGCCCCTGGGCTAAGGGGGTCTCCATTCCCCCATGAGTGCCCTTCCGCTGTGATGTGAGCCGCCCCCCGGGTGAGCAAAGCCGCCCCCAAGGCACTTACCTCCTTCCCCGGCGCGCTGTATGCTCTTTACTGAGGAGATCTCGTGAGAGTGAGACTCACGAGATCTCCTCAGTAAGGCACCGGGGAAGGACTACAGTGAAAGTGCTCAGCATCATTGATCAGGCCGGGGCGCCCCTGCCCCCGACCGATCAATAATGCTGTGGAGCACTTTCAAGGGCCCCCTGGATGCCCCAGGCCCCTGGGCTGTAGCCCAGTTAGCCCTAGGGTTAATCCGGCCCTGTCTGTAACTAAGATTGGCTGATCACACAGAACAGTATCCTGCATTCAATGTCATTGCAAATGTAAATACAAAGTTAAACGTCTTTTTAATCTATATATTTGTTCATTGTAGTCTGTTCATAGGAGATCTTGCATTTTAAGTTTAGGGCCGTTTGAGCTCAGTAACACATCATTTGGTCCCCTATTGGCTATGTAATATTAGCACAGACATCCTGTTCTTATGGCAGATGAATAATAGGATTTTTCCCATTGTTTCCCTTGTTTCCATTTTCATGTCTTGCAACCTGGGTTTTGTAGAGTACTGTGACATTTTTGTATGGGCTATTCCAGTCATGTTGTAAGGCAGTAGTAACATTAGGCAGCACCTAATATGGAATAATGCAAACACATCTGAAGGTAACTGCTAGTTATGTGCTAGCGTTCTCTTCTTTTATTTTTTGCCCAGTGGAAATTTCCAGCCGTGAATGCTGGCAGTTATGTCTTTTGGGACACAAACTACTGAAACCTCAAGGGAGTGCTATAGCCAACCATAAAGTTCTGCTGCTATCTATGTAAAATGAGGCAACGTAAAAGCCTGCTGAGGGACAGTTTTTAAATAAAGGAATAAAATGTTGTTTTTTTTGTTTTTAAAATAGTTTCTGGAAAGTCTGATTTTAAAGTTGCAAATATAGAAAGAGTAAGTTATTTTTATTTTTTTTATAGCATATATCTGGGCTAGCCAATTGGTGATCTGATTGTTATTGTTGTTATATGTGGAGAAAACACACAATAATAACAGACATGGATCAAATAATGATAATCCATTAGGCAGGGGCGGAAAAAAGTTATGGGGCAAATTTTGAAGACATACAAGGGCATAGGGAATAGGTGAGCGTGTGATATTAGTATCAGTAATATAAGTATGAAGAATAGTATCAGCATGTATCAATAATAATCAAAATCTACTTATAATTTCAAACTTTCTCTGATGTTTTACTGCGCCACCTTAAACTGGGTACACACTGTTGGAAATTACTTCAGATGCCATTTCTGTAACTATTTTACCAATGACTGAAAGTCCTGATGATCATACAGATTTATGGGCACACACCTGCACGATTTACCTTCAGATCTGTGCTCTTCATCTCTTAACCATCTGCTGCAAAGATCATGACTCTGTACACTCTATAGAGATCCGCCTACACTTGTCGTGAGAGCGTACACACTTCCACATTTGACAGACATCATTCCATCGTGGATCATGAATTTTAAGAAGTTTATAAAACCAAACCAAACAATGCAATGTGCTTTGGTACGATAAAACATGATCGTGGGAGTGTACACACTGTTGCAATATCTGACTTTTATTGTGTGATCTGTACGGTAAATTGCATCATGTGTATCCAGCATTAGAGCACTGTGCTCTAGACCATTACTTGCAGCATGGGCTAGACAAACAAAAGTAATGAGACATGGAGGAGGGGACCAGACATCAGTGTATGCTG
Organism: Mixophyes fleayi; assembly: GCF_038048845.1. Lineage (NCBI taxonomy): Eukaryota > Metazoa > Chordata > Amphibia > Anura > Limnodynastidae > Mixophyes > Mixophyes fleayi. Next base: position 49,910,789 of record NC_134407.1, read on the forward strand.
TGGATATGTGATCTGTACTATATATTGAGGGCAGTAAAAATATGTACTTTAAAAAGTATTAGTAGTATGAAGGCCATCTGAAATATGATCTACAAATTATAGTTCATATCTACAGCCAGTGGTGTGCTTAGGGTGGCTACATGGCTCTGTCATTAAAGCCATCAGTAGCTCCACATTGCTTTGTCTTTGCTTCTAAATACTGTGCTACAAGCAGTGAGAGACTGTGGCAATCTCTTTCAGTTAATAGAGCCAGATATATAACACACAGCATGTGGAAGTGGAGTGTTGTACACAGGGCCGCCGAGAGGGGGGGGGAGCGGGTACTAATTACCCGGGCCCGGCATGTCAGGGGGCCCGGCCCGGGCCCTTGCGCTGCTGATTTTTTTTAATTTTCAAATATTTTTTTTCAAAACGTTTTTTTTCCTTTTCTTTTTTTTTTTTTTTTTTTTTTTGGCAGGGGGGGGGGGGGGGGGGCTCGGTCGTTGGTGGGGGGAGCAGGCTAGTTTAAAAAAAAAACAAAACATACTCACCTGATCGCGGAGCCGGCATCCCTCCTCTCTGCTGCTCTGTGCTCTATTCAGACTGTCTGAATGCTGGGTGTGATGTCATCATGTCATGCCCAGCATTCAGTCAGTCTGGAGCAATGGAGCACAGAGCAGCAGAGAAGACCAAGAGAGGAGAAAAGGTAAGTGAAGGGAGGAAAACGAGGGGGGCACAAAGGGGTTAAAAAACGGGGGGGCAGCATGACAGAGGGGTTAAAAAATAAGGGGGAGCACAGAGGGGTTAAAAAACGGGAAAGCAGCATGTCAAAGGGGTTAAAAACGGGAAAGCAGCATGTCAAAGGGGTTAAAAACGGGGAAGCAGCATGTCAGAGGGGTTAAAAACGGGGAAGCAGCATGTCAGAGGGGTTAAAAAATTAGGGGGAGCACAGAGGGGTTAAAAAACGGGAAAGCAGCATGTCAAAGGGGTTAAAAACGGGGAAGCAGCATGTCAGAGGGGTTAAAAACGGGGAAGCAGCATGTCAGAGGGGTTAAAAAATTAGGGGGAGCACAGAGGGGTTAAAAAACGGGAAAGCAGCATGTCAGAGGGGTTAAAAAATGAGGGGGAGCACAGAGGGGTTAAAAAACGGGGAAGCAGCATGTCAGAGGGGTTAAAAAATGAGGGGGAGCACAGAGGGGTTAAAAAACGGGAAAGCAGCATGTCAGAGGGGTTAAAAAATGAGGGGGAGCACAGAGGGGTTAAAAAACGGGGAAGCAGCATGTCAGAGGGGTTAAAAAATGAGGGGGAGCACAGAGGGGTTAAAAAACGGGGAAGCAGCATGTCAGAGGGGTTAAAAAATGAGTGGGGGCACAGAGGGGTTAAAAAATGGGAAAGCAGCATGTCAGAGGGGTTAAAAATTGAGGGGGAGCACAGAGGGGTTAAAAAATGGGAAAGCAGCATGTCAGAGGGGTTAAAAATGGGGGGGGGGGCAGCATGACAGAGGGGGTGAAAAAATGAGAGGGGCACAGATGGGTTAAAAAACGGGGCAGTATGGCACAGTGGGGTTAATAAACAGGGGTCAGCATGGCACAGTGGGGTTAAAAAATGGTGGGCAGCATGGCACAGTGGGGTTACAAAGGGGGGGGAGGCATGGCACAGTGGGATTGAAAAAGGGGGGGAGCAGCATAGTATAGTCTGATGAAGGGGAGCCAGATGAAGGGGGCAAAAACAGCATGGAGGGCACAGTGTGATCATAAGGCATGGCGATGATGAAGGGGCACATTATTGTAATATTGGAGCTGGAGGAAGGCCTAATTATTAATCGTGGATGGTATTGATTTAACGCCAGGGTTGTTTGGAATTATCTAAATGTAGCTATTTTTTTCCAAATAGGGCCCCCAGCATTCCAGGATCCAGACAAGCCGCAACTAAAGAAACATGCAGCCACAGGTGGAGAAAGTGAGAAGAACAGGTAGGAGAGAGCAGGACAGTATGTGAAATGTTGTGATTCTAGTAGGGACAATACCAATTTTTGGTGAATGTTGTGCCCAATGTAAGGTGTAGGCCAAGACTGAACTGTTTGTGTACACACTGCATTGTTTGTATACTACACTGTGGTGGTAGATGTCCTGAAAGTCAGGAGTGCTTGAACATATGTGACGCTCCGGCGAATTGAGAGCCTAGTGGTTTTTATGTTAGCCACGCCCCAATGGCACGTTTGCCACGCCCCAAAATGCATGACCACACCTCCCAAAATTTTTGCACCGCCGTTTGGCTAGCTACGCCCCTGAATGCACGACCATACACCTAAATTTTTTTGCGCCGCCGTAAGGCGGCGCAAAAAATTTTTGGGGCTTATTTGACTATGAGGGGGGGCCCCATGAATTTGTTGTACCCGGGCCCTGAATTCTTCTTGGCAGCCCTGGTTGTACAAGACTTGTGGGGACACAGCAAGGATATAATATACAAGCAATAAAATAAACAGATAAAATGTCAAGTTACTGTTCATCTTGTAAAACATGTTTGTTTTTTTGTGTGGTATGTGGGAGTGGTTGTGAGGGTTATCATGAATCTGTCTTTGCAATGATGACACTTGAAATAAATGATATAGTTCTAAATTATTATATATTGGGGCTAGATTTCTGAGACTGTTGTGTACTATAACCTCAAGGATTTTCAACAGTTTACACCTCAAACCTTTCTGTGAAATTGCTGTATGCAAATTAGTCCACTGTTAATTGATTGTCTAAAGATCAGAGGTGACACATTAATTTCTGCTATATATTTCTGAAGTCTAGTAAATGTCACACATATTAAATTGTTCTGAAAGGGTTATTAATGACCATGCTGATGTAGGCCAACCCTCTTCATATAGGTTAAGGTATGTATCACTGCACCACTTATTGCCAGATTAATATTTACGTAAAGGAATGTATCCCATGGTAGCTGCATTGTAATTAACTTCAGAATTCATTTTTTCAGATTAATGATCCACAATTTCTGTATGTTTCCCGAGTTTCGATTAATCTTGGATACCCTCTTACTTATAAATACACAAAAGTGCAACACTTACACAGCCCCCAACAGTATCTTCTCTTGTGCTGGGGTTATCCAGAAGTGAGTTTTCTCTCTCTGGCTTATTTATTAAGCTTTAAACCATGCAGAAATGGCTGTTTCCGTATGGTTTAGGCATAATTTAGTATCCTAGCTATTCAACAAAAGCCTAATGCAGATCATATCATAGATATCTTCTGCATTAGGCTAAATGTCGCAGACCGCAGTTCCCATAATTTTTAATGGGGACTGCAGTCTGCACCCATTTATCAAGTTCGGAAAAACCTAGCTTCCCAATGGAGGTGTCGAGTTGGAAGATATTTTGAGACAAATGAAAAGATGAATTTTGGTGCAGTTTTGTTGCTGCCCTTGTATGTTAATAAAAGTATTTTATTTTGGATTCGGTAAAAGATTGTACGGGTGAGAGTCTGATTTGGGGGGAGTGCAGTAAGGATAATTTTACAATAGTCGATGTGGGAGATGATGAGCACATGAATTAAGGTTTTTGCAGTGTCTTGTGTGAGATATGTGCATATTCTGGAAATGTTTTTTAGATGTATATAAGAGGATATAGATTGGATGTGGGAAGCAAAGGATAGTTTTGAGTCAAGGATCACACCTAGACAGTGAACTTGAGTAATTATGAAGCACAGTGGGGGTCATATGTCATCAGGTGTCTGATAGGCTCTTTTAACATGAACACTGCCTGGGATTTTCTGAAATTCGTTTTTAGTTGCAGTTTCCACCATGTTGCATAAGAATTGGATCACAGAAGTTGTTAATGGTCACTGGATTTCAGGGGTCAGGGGTTAGCCGGGAATCATAACACTACCCGTAGTCACCTCCTGCCCAAAACTAGCACAATGTATGTGTCCATGTTCACGTATTTCCACCAACAGCTACAATTGCTATCCCACTACCTGATGTATTAAGTATACCCCACACCTCTTAAATCTATAGCTCCAAAAGGGCATGTAACTTCTAAAAGGCCATAAGGGCATTTCTATGGTCATCAAATGGCTACCTACCAGGTCTGCTACAAATATTTATATTTTAGATTTCAGTCGGAACCTTGATGAGCTCCACAAAGAACTCAATGTGATATGAAACTGGTGGAAATGCAATGTCGCCTATCTACCTACTAAAACAGATGTTGAAGTGCAAGTTCTTCACTGAGTTGAGTCATAGCTGGTGGTCTGATCTTTATTATTATTGTTGCTTTTAGGTTTACGTGGCTTGTCAGTCAATGCTGATTGTCATTGTGGGGGCCATACCAGAATATTATATTGACAAGGAAGACGTTCATGATGAGAAAGACTTTATTAAGCATGTTCGATTTGCTGACAACTTCACTTCCATAGTATCTGAGGCAAGTATATTTTACTTATTAGATCATGAGAAAATGTTAATTTGTGTAATTTTGTTTTTCTTCCCAATTTGATCTCTTACTAATTTCCAGAGACAGTCCCAGATTATAAAGGTTTATAATCTGGGACTGGATGTACCTGGCAATACGAGTTTTCAATATTGACCAAACTGCACAATACTATTTCACTTATTCTGTATATTGGCTGCAAGTTTTACCATATGTTACATATTGGGGCTTATATCCTTTCTCACCAAAATCCCGGGTCAGACACAGGATAATGAAACAAAAAAATATTACATATAAAATATAAATGATCACATATATACTTTCTAACCATTATAAAACAATATACAACATTATATGTCTTATAAATGAATTAATAATGGTATGACAGAGAGAAAGAATAATATCACCAATTGATGTTTGGTATAGCAAATATTCTGTAGAAAACTTCTTGATATTGATCAGTCACCACAGATATAGTATAATATGAAAAATCCGATTGTGAACACAGGAATAGATAAGCACACCATCCAGGTGCAATAAATGTTGTCTCCAGCTCACACAGTATAAGGTATATAACTCAGTCTACATATCCAAAGACGGATGGCCAGCATAGATATAAAACAGAGAATATCAGGCAGTAGTTACCCACCCTTTCAGCTGCAGGATAGACAAACACTAAGGGGAGCTTCCGCAGTACTCAACACGTTGATTACTCTTTGATAAATACTTAACTTGCCTAATGAAAGTGTGAGACACACAGAAACGCGTTAAGGATTTAACAACGAATACGTACGTTATCCGATTACAGTAAATATATTCATTTCACCACAGTGAATGCGCTCCAATTGTCATCTGAACCATACTTGCAGCGAGATTGTAATCAGCGTGTGGAGTATTGCGGGAGCTCCCCTTAATGATTTTCTATCCGGCAGCTGAGAGACTCTGCTGGTCATTACATACGATCATCCGAAATCCAAGATGGTCCAGGGAATGGAGATCCCAGCCTCATCAACTTTCACCTGACCAGATTCGCTTCAACCATACCCTTAGCTCTGCCAGGAGGGTGGTTGTAAATGCATTTGGACGACTAAAAGGACGTTGGCGTTGTTTGTTAAAGAGGAATGACATTGACATCAACCTAATGCCAGATATAGTTGCTGCTTATTGCATTTTACATAATATATGTGAATTACAAAAAGAGCAGTTTCTTCCAGAGTGGAATATAGAGGAGCCTGAACTGCCTGAAAGTCAGGTAGATACAGTCACCTATAAGGGAGTAGAAAAAACTTATAATAGCACAAAACTTGAGATGAAAAATAAAATGTAATAAATATAATTAAGATGGTGTATAAACACCTAAGCATATACAATTGAAACAGCAAAATAAAATGACCACAAATGACTATATGCATATAGTAAACCACTTGAAGCAGTCATATAGGACTGTAATCATGTAAACAGACACTGAAGACGATCTATGTGAGATAGTTAAGGAGTGATGACTGCCAGTTGGATAAACCTGGCTAAGTTGAAATCCGCACAGCTATGTGTGCATGTTCACTTCACATCTAAACACTCTGTAACAATAAGAGGTTGCCTATTGAAATGGATACTGAAATGCTTGACTCTAATTATGAAAATCAACTGCCAGATCAAAGCAGGGCCGTAACTAGGGCTGTGCGACAGGGGCGACTGCCCAGGGCGCAACGCTGAAGCGGGGGCGCAATTTAGGAATATTTTAGGTTCATTTGGTTAAAATTGAGGGCTAGGGGGGCGGCATTTGTCTTTCTCGCCCCAGGCTCTAGAATTCTAAGTTAAGGCTCTGGTCTTCAGTGTCTGTTTACATGATTACAGTCCTATATGACTGCTTCAAGTGGTTTACTATATGCATATAGTCATTTGTGGTCATTTTATTTTGCTGTTTCAGTTGTATATGCTTAGGTGTTTATACACCATCTTAATTATATTTATTAAATTTTATTTTTGATCTCAAGTTTTGTGCTATTATAAGTTTTTTCTATTTTCTTAGTATATTTAGGAGGTCCAGATCCTGCTTTAATAGATGCAACTTGATCAAATACTATAGGTTACCCAGCGCCTGTTATTTTTGTAGTATTGTTTTATTACCTATGAGGGAGAGCGACCTAACAGTGCTGAACTCATCTGGAGCATCGTTACTGCCAACACAACAGAAGTGCTAGACACATAGACAGCATTAGGAATGATTGTAAAGACACATTGTTTAGAATTTGTTTGTTTTTTAAATTTTAATTGCAATGGAGTCACACCTGTGCAAAATTGCACTTCACTTCGATTCAAAACAGTAACAGTAATGTTTTCAATTGTAAATATGGTTGCATAGACAATAGCCTGTGTACATTGTGTTCAAGTAAAGAATTGTTTTTAAACAACAAAACATTTGTAATGATTTTAGCAATAACAAATACCCCAATCTATCTCCCTCAGCTGCTCCACCAATATTGTAGACATTGCTGTAGTGGTTTGTTTCATCTTTGTGTTCTTTTTCCTTGATGGAACAGTATAGACTATAAAAACAAAAACAAAAATAATATTCATAATAATAATTACACATAATAATCCAAACTAAGGCTAAGGAGGCATGTGCAGAGTCAGATTCCAGCTGTCTAGTATGCAGGGGATATAACCTGCAGGGACAGCTGCTAACGCTGATAAGTAAAACTTACTATATAACATGGATATTTTCATTATGATTGAAAATAAATATCCAGTGCAAAACGCATCGCAAATAAGTGCAGCAGTGAAGCAATTATTATTACATAAGCCCCAAAGGGAGTTAACTTACTGTGTGAATGCAAGGGCTGTGTATCAGTCTGGTCCGCTGCTTCTTCTATAGTAATCCCTTCATTAATAGATGAATCATATTTGCTATTGTCGGCCGTCTCTTCAGCTACCATCTGTGATGAGGGTGAGCCAGCGCAGCTACTTTCAGGGGTAGCATTACTGTTAGCACAGCTTGAAGAAGAAAGGTGAATGGGGTTGGATAGGGTTGAGTTGCAAATACAACATTACACAAATCATAATATGGTCACTCCATACGGCCATTACTTTTCTTTTGTGGTCATGCACTTTGCTGTATTGCTTCCTGACATACTTGAGTTTGTTGACAACTTGGTGCTGTGAGCGCTTGATCCTCCAGTCGATCAGTATATTTGTAGGGTTCCCATAAATAGTTGTACCAGTAATCTGTTTTTTGATCTCCTCTTCCCCTCTGGCAACCAGTAGCTCTCTCACTTTGTTGTCCTGCCATTGTGCCACCCCTACCGTTCGGCAGTATGAAGACGTCATCAGAGAGCGATTCCCATCTGCCAATAAGCTGCTTTTAACAGATTCTGGGTAGACTAGCATGGGAACACCTTTCATACCAGCTCCAACACGGGAATAACCCCGGTTGCGGCCATGGTTGCGGACGCAGGTTGTATGACCCGGGTTGACCTATTCACACCTTATAGGGAATTCTATAAGAGCAGCACAGGAGAAGTCTTGTAGGCGCGAGTGAGAGGCGGTTACCAGAGATAAGACAAGGCGCAGGTCAGAGGTACCTCTAAGATGGCGGGAGGGAGAATATTTTGATAAGAGATTTGAGATGTATGAAGGGGTGGTGGTGTTGAGTGCTTTGTAGGTAAGGGTGAGTAATTTGAATTGGATTTTAGAGGACACAGGGAGCCATAGTAGGGATTTTCAAAGTGGTGCAGCAGATATGGAGTGGTGAGAGAGAAAGATCAGCCTTGCAGCAGCATTTAGGATGGATTGAAGTGGGGATATATGGGTGTACTGAATGCCAGATAGCAGGAGGTTGCAGTAGTCAAGATGGGAGATGTTGAGAGAATGGATAAGAGTTTTGGTAGTATGTTGAGTAAGAAAAGGGCGTATTCTGGCAATGTTTTTAAGGTGGAATTGACAGGACTGGGTGAGAGTCTGGATGTGATGAATAAAGCAGAGGGCAAAATTAAGTCTCACACCAAGGCAGCAGGCTTGGGAGACCGAAGAAATCGTGGTGTTATTGACAGTGATGGAGATTTGAAGGCAGGTGGTGACTCTGGCAGGAGGGAAGATAATAAGCTCAATTTTGGATATGTTGAGTTTTAGATAGCATTGGGATATCCATGTGGAAATAGCAGAAAGACAGTAGGTTACACAAGATGATACAGAAGGGGGAGAGGACATGGGAAGAGATAGAGATTCGGGTGTCATAAGCTAGAAGTTTTTAAATGTATATTGTTAAAAGTAGTTCACAGACTCGTGTTCAGTGTAATACCAAGTTTTAAGGTGTGTTTGACTTAGGTCAGAGCATCTTATTTGTATTCAATTTTCACTTCTCATGTGAGGTTCCTGTAATACTGATGCAGGAAGATTGTAGTGTTAAACGTTACCTCTATATGAATTGTATTTTGTATATCTATCTCATGTTAATGCAAAATGTATGTATTTTGTATCCACAGTGGCACTTAATAAAAAATGAAGCATATAAGGTCAATCTGGCATCTTCATTATTGTTTGCGGGTCTCCTTATTGGGAACATTTTGTTTGGACCCCTATCCGATAAACTAGGGAGAAGACCAGTATATTTAACAGGTAGGTGGATGCACTTGCTGAACTTGTGCTCTGTTATTGGAACATAATGGTAATTTTTTTTAAATCTATCTGTTTTGGTTTTGGTAAAGGCATGGTCATTGTCTGCTTACTGATTTCACATCTAACTGTTAAAGAATTAAATGTTCAAACATTTATTATTGTAGAAGTGTGGAAAAGGGGTTCCTAAAAACGTAAATATCTCGGCATATATATGCCAATAAATCTCAAATTAGAGACAAGTACTCCAGCTATTTAATTGTATAAATGTGTTTAAGACGGCGCTCCACTATCAACTGCAGCTGTGACTGAAAACACAATAACACAACTATACACCAGTTGTGAAATAAACAGCGAGGAAAAATAATTAGGGTCAAAATCAAGCAATATCTATCTCCCATATGTATACACATCATCCTGTGGTGATAGTCATATAGTAATTGATACTTACGACACTGAACATGAAATGTTCATCAAATCAATCCAGCACAAAAATAGACCTGAAGCAACAACGAAAAATATAAAAATAATAGCGTGGTACCGTTTAGGTACAATTAGCAAAAATAAGATGAAATAACATGTAATTCCATATGATTTTTACAGAATATCTCGTGAATAGAAACGTCTTGATGTAACCCTCCCTCTTATGTAAATAAGCTTACAATCTGTATTCTTGTGTATCCGCACAACACCAGAACTACCACAGATTTCTTGATTATTCAGCAAACCCCTCAAGTATTGCACTTACATAGGAAATGCAATTAACTAATGGAATGCAATAAATATAACTTCTGATTCCATATAACTCTTCCACTATATCTTGCGATTAGAGAAACGTCTTGATGTAATCTTCCCCCTTATGTAAATAAACTAACAATATGTATTCTTGTGTATTTGTGCAACATCAACACTTCCACAGATTTCTTACATACTATGTATGTTGCTGTGATCCATTTCGCCCCCCTGGACTGCACCAAAATTTCTTAAAGATTTCTCCGCATGGACCCCTCACTTTTTATCTTACGACATCCCCACTATCATCATGGGAGAGTTCAACATCCCCATTGCTAATCCATGTTCCAATGCTGCTTCCTCTCTAACCTCCTACCTCGGCTTCTCCAAGTGGGTTGAATCCTCTACTCATCGTGATGGCCACTGTCTTGGTCTGGTTCTGAAATTGGTTTTCAGGGTTTAGCTGAGAAATGCCTCTGTCCAGCTGTGAAAAGCAAAGTGTTATGTAAATGGAAATTATAGTTGTGTTTCAGATAACAGGTTTGATATGTGAGTTGGGTGTAGGCTCTTGTATGGGAATATTCTGCAACAACCATATATAAAATCTGCTCCACATCTGTTGTTCATCCCTTTAAAAATTAAATGGGAATTATTGTTGCCATGCGAATCGATCCATTAAGACCTGCCCTCGGCTGCTCAGTGCTTGGGTCACGGAGATGCGTTTTTCTGTTAATTCAGTAGGGATGTGGGCAGGACAAGGGAGTTTGCGACACTGGAGTAGTCCTGAGAACTCCTACAGATTCAGGAGTCTCCTGGACATTCCCGGGAGAGTAGGTGACTGTCGTATATATGAACCCAGCACTCCGACACACACAAGAGATACACTTCCTGACTGGCATATCTATGTCAGCATCCACATCTAGTTGAGTTGCATTTGCATGATCATGCCCTGTGTGTACTCTGCCTGTACTTCCTGCCTCTTCAATTGCCTATACCGCCTGTTCTGGTGTAAAGAGTCATAAGGTCATAGATATGCAAAAATACTTGATTTGCATACTATTTTTGTGTGTATGTAAAGTACAAAAATTCATATTTTACTCAAGAAAACAGACCTACTTCCAACTGTATATGAGCCTCTTCATGTCTATTATTCATCATAGTAATAGATAACCATTGTTTTATATTAAACAGTGGTTTTACTTGCTCTTTAAATTCGCAAGAAAGTAGACCTCTACTTTTAAAGATACTAAACCCCAAATCAATGCAAATTATGTGTATTGGCTCATGGTACACCCTTAGCCATGATATTCAAGTTGTTTTGCTACTGGTCCATGTTATTCCCTGCCTCTCCACCAAACTGGTTGGAGTCCTGCACATATCAGATTTATTTCACCCACACCTGTGACCAGAACCCTCAATTTATATTTGCGTTTACCTGTTTCTGCAACCCTTTTTGGCCTGTTGTTTATTGACTACAACCAGTTGTGAATAACATGGTGTTTGTCATTTAAGCCCACACTTGACCATAGCTACATAGACAAAATTACACATGAAAACCTACTGGCAATACAACAGAAACTGTTTCCACTTCCGAGTATGCTTTGTCTCTGTTTATGACTTAATAGCTGGTTATATAGTGTAGGCAGTGATATAGGGGACTTGCAGCTAAAGGATAGGTACCAATTGACACAAGACTGGACTGGGAGAGGACGGAACAGTATAAGGGGCTCATGCTGAGTTGGGCATATGCCTCTTTGTTTAGTTTATAATAAGCCAATTTGTACTGGCATGACCACAAAAAAGGCGTGCACCACGTCCATGTGCGAATTTAATACTTGGGCCTCCTTATTCTTGGAGAGGTAGAACAGGGGAGGAAAGGGGCGTGCAAAAGCTGACCAGGTACAGTAAATGCTTATTTACGCGCACTTGGGTTGACCCACACGGAGATGCATATACACCTGTCAGTAGTTTTATCACTTGCGGGATTCTGAGACTGGTGCAAATACACACTGATGATGCTGTTGATGACTGTCAGGAGCTCTAGGTAGCCACTTCTGATTGTAGATTCACCTCAGAAGCTGAGATATCTGCATTGCTCGTATCTATATTACAGAAATGGAAGTTGCTCAATCAGTTTATAGGATCACAGCATGTGCTTGAAAGGGAGTGGTTACCCAGAAAGGAAAAAATACAGAGAAAAATCCCCCAACAACACTGTTGTGAACCAGTAAAAGAGCTGCTATTATACATAACAATGTATAATTCTCAGTTACACTCATTTACAAATGTATGGTAAGCCACCCGCCCCGTCAAGGCACTTCTGGAAATAGAGTGGCTCTAACACTAAACAATGAGAGTCCTTATTTATTGGGCCACACATTCATGTGAGCTATCTTACCAAGATTTTATGGGCTTATTTTAGAATAATTTTTTGGTTACTTTCATTCCAACATGAGAAGGAAGATAATACCTACTGTATTATAGATTTTTTTTTTATTTTAAATTTATTTAAAGCAAACCTATTGGCAAATACATTTTTCACTATCCCAAAAAATGTCCAAAACATCGGCGTGAATCCATTGTTTTTATGTGCGTCTTTATAGAGCCTTCTTTCTGGATGTATATGCATCTAACTCAACATCAGCCCTCAATGTTGAGAAGGTTTTGGTCTATCCTTCTAAAAATGACAAGTACAAATGATTAAACTAGAACATAACTGATATGTGGAATGTACTTATATAGTTATATTAATACATATATAAACTATTTATATGAGTTATGTATTTTGCATTTAGAGAACTTGTTACTGTGTTAAGTGTTCACATTTTGCGTTTCTAAATGCCTTAACAAGAATCCTTTATTCCTATCACAGGTCTGTTATTTGATGTTATTTTTGGTTACCTAACAGCTTTGGCACCAAGCTATGAAGTTTTTGCTTTGTCACGATTATTGGTTGGTGTAATGAATGGTGGTATGGCACTTGTGTCTTTTGTATTAACACAAGAATATGTTGGAAAGTCATACTGGGCGTTGACAGGTAGGTCAGTTCATAAAAGTGAAATAGTGTTATATAAGACTGTTATTTAGTTGTAGAAAAATGTTATTTGGACATGTCGCTGATTATTGCATGTGAAAAAAAAAAATTGTTAATATGATGTAGAACAAAATTTAAAATATTTTACTGCTCCCATTTTCTCTAAAATGATATTGTTTAAACCCGATCCTTTGAGCCACTTGATTTGCTTTATGGTGGGTGAAGGAGCATTGGTCTAAATAAAGCACATAATTAGAGGCATGTATTGTATCCTTGTACAATGGAATAATTAGTTTTTTAGACTTGAGAGAAAGTAACTTCCAATACAATTTCTGTACTTCGTGTCATCCTCTAAAACATAAGTAATGTTTGAGATGGACTGGGGTACAATTTAAAAATCAGACTTGGCCCAGGAAAAAAACGTCAACAGGGTTGTCCACTTTTGGTAAACCTCCTTCCTTATGTTCTCTAATGTAGCAAATGAGGGTTCAACTGTGGAGACACCCCCTTTGCTTGACGACAAGAGCTGCACAGGAGCATGCTGATTCAGTTGGTCATGAATGTGTACGTACATGTGACGCCTGATTACACCGGGGCCCCAGAAGCTGCATTCACTTCCTCATTCTGTTCTGGCAACTTGAATCCGCATGGCAGGATGGATCACTCTATAATTACTACAGAAGGAGAGCAGAACATAGACGGGGGTGCAACCTCTCTTTATACATAGTACTATTACAGCTTTTTTAAGAGGCTGTTCTTTTTAGTATAACATTCTGTATAGCACATACCGTGGGAAGGGGTCTCCTCACAGGAACACATGACCCCCAGCCCCCATTACTTATACAAGAGAAGAACATTCCACTTCAGTAGAGCTTTGTTGAAGATCTATGGATAGCTTGTTGTAATAAGCAGGTTGTGGTGCAATCCAGATTTAGGTAACTGGGACAGCACAGGCGCATGCTGAAGTAATAGCGACATTGACTGCTCTTTATCCTGACAGGCATTTGTCAGGAACTATATTGTTAAGGTGTTTTTATAATTTGACGGGTATAACTAAATAAATAACTAAATGAAAGGGAATGCCATTTATGTGAAGCTAGAAACTGCACCACATTTGTCTTTATTTTAAACCTATGCAGGACGTTTTTATTTTTATAATGAACGTTACTCTTTAACTGCAGAAAATTAGAACCAATGTTTCAGCTGTATGAATGAGTTAGTTAAACATGAAATAAAATGTACATTTTTAATTACGTTATGTATTAATTTGATATACACGGATGTTGCCAGTGTATTTGTGTGTTCATGTATTGTTTTTTCCTTTTTAGGTTCATTAACTAATCTGACTTTTGCTGTTGGCATAGTGTTGTATGCTTTGCTGGGTTATTACGTCAGAGACTGGAGGACACTTGCATTTATAGCCAACTCACCAGGAGTTTTCTTTTTTCTCCTTTCTTTGTAAGTCTTTTTTTATTATGTTCTGCTATCTGTTATAATTCCCACTGCGTTTCTAAAGTTACCCACATATCCAACTTGTTTATGAATTTTAATCAGAAGGACTTTTCACAAATTCCAATGTAAGATTTGTGCAACATATTGAACAATCTAAGGGGTCCATTTTCCAAAGAATGAAAACAAATATTCCCAGTGACACCAGAGGTATGACTTCTCGCTTACAAGGGATCACCTCCAGTGAAGAGTTTCACTGGGTTTCTCCTCATGAAAGCTTGCGCATGCATGGGGAAGCCAATTTAACAAGGACTGTGGGAGCACAAGTACCACCACAGTTATCTCATTGAGTATAATAACAGGAATTTTTTTTTTTTTATTTAAGTAAATCATTTTTTCCTAAGTGAAAGATATGAATTATATATACAATATATGTATCTTAAGTGGAACTGGAAGTCCAACACTGTGCATGCCTGAACCAACTAGCCAGGGCACGTATACGCGTATGCCCCATTACTGGCCTGGCAAGCGGTAAGAGGTAAATTGTGTGATAATAGATTTTCTATCGGTGTGATAATCTTTTTGCTACATATTGATAAATATATCTGTAATTCTGATCATTTTTTTAAAAAAAATGACAGTGATTATAAGAGCTCTCAAAACTCTGTGATATTTCTTCCTTGTGAAATAAAGAAGGTGTTTTTAACCATTTACAATACCATAAAGCCTCTTTGTATGTTGTATATTTATCACTAGAATTGCTAAAAAAGTAATAATGCATTTCCGATGCCCACTGCTGCCATGGTTATAGGGATCAATTCATATACTACAGTTGTAACTTCCTGCAGAAAACAATGGTGATGGCTCATCCTAGGCTGTAACCTTTACATCCCTCCCATAATAGCTTGTTATTGTGACCACTGAGTCTGAATATTCCTGTATGCCTAAACAGACATTGATGATTCTAAAATATACACAGTTCTGATTTCACTAATATACTTACGTCCGCTTGTTCGAGCACTCATTTAAATATCACAAGCATCCAAAAATAGTAAAGTTTAAAAGTACTCTTGTGGTAAATTAAAGATTTGCATCCGTAATTGATCACAGAAAATCATTATAGCTGCCAAATATCTAAATAAAATGACATTTACCCGTGTGCATTGATTCTTATTTATTTTTCTTTAGTTGTGAATAATAAAAATGTCCTATTTATGATTATTTCTTTTTATCCACCCATGTTACATACTATTATATATATATACTTCTTATTGTTGTTAGTTTACTCCCTGAATCTCCACGATGGCTGTACTCCAATGGTCACACAGCTAAAGCAGAGGAAGTGTTACTCCATATAGCTCGTGGCAATGGAAAGGAAATTCCTACACTAAAATTAAAAGAATGTAATGGAACACCAGGAACCAGTGACTCGGCACACAGTATATTCGATCTGGTGAAATATCCAGTGCTTTGCAGGAGGACAGTCATCTTGATGTATATCTGGTACGTCTAAAAAAAAAAAAAAAAAAAAAAAAAATACCCCCAGAAACTAATGTAGTTTAACTTGTCACTTAAACATTGCACAGTGTTTTCTGATTAATGAATTTCAATAACTTTTCTTTCACCATGAGGGATTTACAGTAAGTTAACTTCTTAGCTGGCTTGTCTAATGGACATAAAAGCTTCATGTCAAACAAAAGTATCAGTACTTGGCTTCCAAAGTCATCTTTGCCTTTCTAACTATGCCGTTTTCTGCCTTCTGATTTAACTCGCAAATTACTTTTTTTTTTTTTTTTCTCTAAAAGCATTTAATTGTTCTGGCAAGAAAAATGAACTGATTTACTATTACAGAAGGCTCAGGCGTATGCCTTCAGTGATGCATATCAGCTTTCTTTACAAAAACCATTTACTTCTACATGCTGTCACTAGTTTTTTTTCTTGTTTAATTTGAAGGCAACAAAAATCTTAATTTGAGGGAATTTCTTTCAGTGGCTTTTAAAAAGAAGAAAAAAAAAAAAAGCAGAGACACCTATTTTTTAATTTGTATTCTATTATCTCAGTACATTATGCTATTGGCATTAGTTTGTCTCTTCATGAGATATAGACACAGAGCCAATGATGTATTGAAGCTATTTTACTTCTGCTGTTCATTGTGGTTAATTATTACTATGACAATACTGAATCATTCTCTACAATAGGTGCAGGTTAATTGGATTTTTAACTCCTTAAATGCAGTAGAAGCGGTAAATGGCATGTAAGATGTATACCTGCAGGACAATGACCGTATTTAAGGGTCAATGAAATGAAAAGCATGTATTTAATTTTGCTGATGGCTAATATCGTTTGTACTTGTTTTTCTCAGCCTGCATTAAGTAGGGTATTTTATTAATAGCTCTTATCTCTAGTTGTTGACAATATGTAATGAGACCGCTAGATACTCCCTTTCCTCTTTTATATCCTAAGCTAGATTAAAGCTGTGAATTATGTTGCGTTGTTTAAGTGATATCTAAGCCTTTTTAAGAGAGCGGCTATGAGATCATGTTAAGAGTGGGCCCATAAACTTTAAATGATTATATCTCAGGGAAGATATAATACAGTACATAACGGAGTAACGAACTTGTATCTCAGCAATTCTATCCATGAGGTCGCAATGACCGGCCAGGTTTTATAAGTTTATCACAGCCTGAATATGGGGATATATGTGACCAGGATACTGATTAAGCTTTCTATCCTCAAGAAGAGAAAATTGAATCTCCATTTAAAATAATACAGTGTAGCTAAAAGACAATATTTTACCTGAGGTAGATAGCGGCTTTTTGTGTAAAAACCAAGGCCGATGTACCATTAGACGAACCTAGGCAGTTTCTTAGAGTGCCAATGGTTAGGGGGCGCCTAAAACACTGGATGACTGACATATTGTCACTTATCCAGTGATTTTTCACGCTCACACAGTGCCCTGTCATGAAGCTGCTTGGCTATTGCTTCTCCATTTCAGCTTACCACTGGGAGTGTGGCGCATGGCTATGATGTCACTTCCAAGCTCCACATATACAGGTGGTGAGAATGTCACTCTTGCCTTCTAACGATAGCAACAGCAGTGGGGGGTGCAATGTGAAGTAGGGGCTTATCCAGTGCTTGCACCGGCCCTGGTACAGCTTATAGTGGAACACTATTTATTGGCAGAAGGATAGGATGGGCCCCTGTGGCTAAAGCTCCACCAACATTTGTCTAATGTATACCATTAAGAAAGTACTAAATGACACTCTTTTTCCTGCTCGACTTTGTGTACAGACTGGTGTGTTCTGTCTGTAAATAAACACTCTAATTTGTTTCCTTTGTTGGCAGTGCCTCCACCTTAGTCTGAGAACCGTATTTTCTTGGAATGAGCTACACCAGAGAGAGACTAAGGAACTCTCCGTCCCCCCAACTTAGTACCACAGACACACACAAATGAGGGCAATACCCCAGGCTGCTCTCTAGTAGCCACACCAGCACGTTTATGGTTGGGTGTGGGCTTATAAAGGATTTTGGTACATTTTGTATATCAAAAATATTTCTCTTTGGTTCAAACAATAGTTACGGGGACTTTGCATACAGTAAACACTAAGGGCCTGAGTCATTAAGGAGAGCAAAGCAAAAAAAAATGGAGTAACTTTGCACGTTGGCAAAACCATGTTGCATTGGAGGGGGAGGTAAATTTAAAATGTAGGGACAAATATATAAATGGGGTAGGGCATGTCCTAGATCAACTTTAAATTTCCTTGTAGAAATAAAGTTATCAAGTATTTTTGTGCTACATGACAAAAAGCCAGTATTTTCTTTATGTGTAAAATAATAAACTAATTTTTTACGCCTTGCATTGTAACATGGTTTGTCCAGGAGCAAATTTTCTCCTTTTTTGCCTTGCTCTCCTTAATGATTCGGGCCCTAAGTGCACTGCAGTCTAAATGCAAACATTGAATGGTATCTAGAGAGCAAGACTAACTTGTATCTAATGTGCTATTTATACAGGCCTCACTAGTTCTATACCGCTAAGAGGTATCTCTATCCTTTCTAATAATTCTGTAATATCTCTCTAATCACGATAGCTTTCACTAGCTAGATATATTAATCTATATCACACTTGCTTTAACTTGGCTGCCACATATCATACAAATGCATTGGAATATTCGACAAATGTGTACAATCTTGCAGTCCTTGATAACAGGCAGTACAAATATAGTTCACTTCTTCTCCATCACAGGTCAAACGGGCATTACTGTTGCAAATAGCACAGAGCAATGTCAGAGCTCCCTGTGTTCCTCAATAACTTAACACCGATAATTCCACACAGTGGCACTTTGTAATCTTTCTCTCTTTCAATAAACAGTTACTTTCTCCAGGCGGTTTGATAAAATACGCTCCTTTGTCTGTCTTTCCTCCAATTTGACACAAATGCAGAATACAATTTACACCCCTGCTGCTCCCTCTCTTCCTCTTAGGCGTAAGCATACAGTCACACATAGTTATAGCGATGGTAGTCATTTATTCGGCTGCCAGAGTGCCAACACACTTTAGAGCAACGTAAAAACAGCGATTACTATAAAGCCGACAAGCACTAAATATAGGCTTACCATATAACAGACATGCAGTATTTCCCCCACGTTTAATTACTGTCACATGTGAAATGCGACTTTGAGAAAAGTCTCCAGCAAGAAATGACGTCAGTTCTAATGGCCACAGTGAAATTGCTGGTTTTAAAGCAGCAATTCACTCTGCCCATTTGAACTGACGTCAAACCTATCACACCCAGTTGACTTTCCAACAGATAGCAAATAATGCAAAGTTTGGTGGAAATTTTCCTCAGTTTTAGACTCTGTCTCTACCGCCTAGCTATCTTTCCCTACATGTCACCCTTGTAACTATATCACAGTCCTACAAAAGGGTATTATAAAATCTTTTTCTGGTCTCCCCTCCTGTTCCCTATCTGACTAGTAACAAAAATACTTAGTCCAAGAACGTCAATAACAAGGTAAACATGGATTACTTATCCCCACTGGTCTCCAGCATCTGCGTCCAAGATGGCTCTTCTCTGCTTTGGTATCTGGTAAACTCTCCCACTCCCCATGTAAAGTCTTCTCCACTCTCTCAGGATGTTTCTCAGACTTACGTTACACTCTCTCTGACAGGGTACAGAGGATTCCCTCAGAATATCTTTATTCCTGAATGCCTCTCAGAATCTCCAGCTGCTGTTTGTAACTGCTCCTTCACACACTTCCCCTCCCCACTGCATGCTGGGAGATGTAGTTCTGTGCTGGCATTGGAGGTAGCTAAAGCGCATGAGCGGCCTGCTCGGGTCACCGGTGCTACATAAAGACTTTCTACTGATAAATTAAAAGTAAGATATCTGTGTTTAACTTTAGGATTGAGGGTTTATTAGTGTAAATGTGATTCCCTTGTGCTACAGATCTTGCTTACTAATCCGTCCCTTGGCAACTGTTTCCATAGTAAAGTTGTCAACACACCCTCTTCCCCCATCCTTAAGCTGGGTACACACTACAGGTTTTTCATCCAATTATCGTGCCAGTCATACGATAAACGACAATTTGGTAAGATATCGTATTATTGTGTACACTCCCACGAACATGTGTTATTGTAGCAAAGCACATCGTATCGTTTGATTTTAAAAACGTCCTAGAAATCACAATCAACGATGGAGCGATGTTGGGCAAATGTGGAAGTGTGTGCGCACTCGCAACCAACAGTGTAGGCGGATTTCTATACATTGTGCAGAGTCCCGATCTTTTCAGCAGATGATTATGAGATATGAAGAGCACAGATCTGAAGGTAAATCGTGTAGGTGTCTACACATAAATCTGCTTGATCATCGGGACATTGTCATTGGGAAAATTGTTACAGAAATCGCATCTTCAGTTATTTTCTGTAGCATGTACCCAGCTTTAGTGTTTTGTGATGAGCTGCCTCAGCTGGCTGCCAGCCAGTAATAATAAAGGTTAAAATAATCAAATTGAACTGAATACTCTTAGCGTGGACAGAATGCAGATGTTATAAGGGAGTTTGTAGACAAGTAAAGTCTCTCTTAAAAATGCTGGACTTCTTAGTAAACTTAAGTCCCCTGTAGCCTAAAATTTCAACTGACAAGTTAATAATAAAAGTGACAATTTAACATCATCCTAGTTGTAGCCCACTTGTTATCTATCTGGTACCGAGCAAATGTGAAATTTAACCTTGCTCCTACTCCCAGCCCGATCATCCCACTTTTTGATAACCCCAAATTTCCACCAGGGTGTATAACTTCATCCTTTAAACACTGGAAACGAAAAGACATACGCTACCTCAATGATATCACCAAAGACACTTCATTTCCTTCATTTGATGATTTAAAAACAAAACTTAATACTCCAAACACATATTTCTTCCAATACCTACAAGTAAGAAATTTTCATTCTACCAACAAATTAACTCTAGGTCGTAGACCATTGACTTTTTTCGAAGCGCTTTCGCTCCGGCGATCTTCTACCAAAGGTCTCATTTCCTTACTATACTGGGAACTTAAAGTCCCTGATTCGAATGACCGAGATTCTCATGAGAGGGCTTGGTAGAGAGACTTGGGGGAAATTAGAACTAACACAGCCTCCAGTTAAATTTGTGTTCAATTAAAAGAAAATGCTTATAAACTTCTTTATCGCTGGTATTTGGTTCCAACCAAACTACAAAAAATCTTCCCAGATTCATCTAGCACATGTTGGAGAGGTTGTGGCGCAGAGGGGTCTTTCCTCCATATCTGGTGGCAGTGTCCCAGACTTGCCCCATTTTGGACGGAACTTCGGGACTTCGCCTCACAGCTACTGCAGATTGACATCCTGTTTTCTCCCAGGTTTTTCCTTCTCCCTCTCGGGATTCCATCGGCCACTTAACATCAAATGAAAATGTTTCGCCACATAATCTCTGCTGCCCTATGCCAAATTGCTACGGACTGGAAGCAGCCCAATGCTCCAACTCTACAGACGATTATCAGTAGGATTTGGTACGTTTATCAGATGGAATACATGACATGCATAATCCGTAATACCTCTAAGTCATTCACTAAGGTTTGGGCACCGTGGACCTCATACTTCCAAATCCAAACCCCTTTTGTCATGTAATTCTACAGCATCACTCCATCTGGATCCTTTCTTCCCTTCCCTGTTCCATCTCTCCCATCTCTTCTTTTTCTTTATCTTCTCCTATATTCCACTACATTCTTTCCTCCCTCTTACTCTTAGGTGGCCCCTGAAGCCGTCCCCCCCCTTTACTCTTCTCAGTCTTATTTCTCTTTTAAAATTGTTGCTTTCTTGAAAAAATTGGGTCAACATCCTTATTAATACTCTTTTCTAACAAGACGCTGTATGTTCTAATGCATATGTATTTTTCAGATGTTTTTTTTTTAACACAGTGCTGTACAGAATGTTACTTTTGGTTGACCCTTGCAAAAATAAAATCTTTTTTAAAAAAAAAAAAGTGACAATTTAAAGAGGGATTTCAATTTAATGAGAAAGAGAAAGTAATTTTAATTTTGCAGAGAAAGTAAGATATTGCCAATTGTCAGTGTTAGGATATGTGTGGTTTAAAGCGTATACCATGGAATATTGGGAATTCAGAGAAAATCTGGTTTGAGATTCCATTTGAAGATGAAAAGTGGCATATCAGCGTGTTAACATATCAGGGCAGCGGGGACAATGACATAGAGTACTGCGGAATGGAGGCCTCCATCTGAGCTGTCACCAACGCTTTCATTCAGATGGCTCTTCATCAAAGCACTCATTATGATGGCAATTACAGAGCAAAAGAAAAGTACACTGAGTATGTGCAGTGTCTTGTGAACCGCTAAGTCGTGTAATTTCTAACGACAAAATATATCTCTGGAGAGTTGTCTTTCTATTTAAGATGCATTTTACATCTTTGCATTTTGCCTGGAGACTGTAATACTTTAATCATAATAACGTGTGAACAATCCTTACTCTGGTTATAATGTGAGCATTGGAGGAGTATGTTCAAATAACAAAAGCAATCTGGATGCATTTTAATAATTTTGTCTGTGCAGGAAATTGCTCCACAGACTATGTAATAAGGTAGCCTGCTGTAAAGAGTTAGATGAGAAAACATCCCTCAGTCTAGGGGAACCAGTGTGAAAAGCTATATGTATTTATAACATAAAAAGGTCTGAAGAGTTCATATCCAATAAAACACTGCTCGGAATGTCTCCTTTAAAAGGGAACTGTTGTAATATTACCCGGAAAAGCTCTGGTTCCCATCAGTTATGTCCCACAATGGGGCTAGAAAAAGGAGGAGGCGGAAAGACGGTCTTAGGGGCATTTTTGCTGGGGGCGGGGCAGGCCCAGTAGAAAATAGTTTCCTGTTGCAACTTCACTGCTTTTCCATGTTCTCTTAGATCAGGCCTGTCCAACCTGCGGCCCTCCAGGTGTTGTGAAACTACAAGTCCCAGCATGCCCTTCCAGATATCAACTGGTTGTCTACTGGCAAAGCATGCTGGGGCTTGTAGTTTCACAACATCTGGAGGGCTGCAGGTTGGACAGGCCTGTCTTAGATAGATTTTTATGTTACATCCCACAGACTAATAGATACTCCACGATAACACGTGGTGTAAGAGGTGCATTTTGGCATCTTCTGTTTGGTTGTGCCACCAGCTAAACAGATATTCAATACCTTGCATTGGTAGCAACATTATAACACATAGTTAAGCGCAAACAGACAGCGCTGTTATGTCTGGTGCTGGAATGGGGCAAATCCCAATTTCTTTCCATTGAAAGAAGGGAAGATCATGGAAACCTTGAGAAATAAAACCATGGGAAGGATCACTTCTCTTTTTGAGTAGCAATGAGACTATCAATTTACATATAGTGTGTATTTATCTGACCCTCATCTAAGCTGTAGAACTCTCCTCGAAAATCCCCTCCACCACTCCGAACCAGCAGGTTTGTCAGACACTATTGTTACTCGGCTGGGTGCTGTAATTCTGGCAGGTGGATGCCGCTGGTGATGCACTATGGGACACAGAAGTGGAAACCACTGTTCTGCTCCCTGGGGAAAAGCAAAAAATATCTAAACTACATGGTAGAGAGAATTTTATATTCCTTCAGTCTTTATGAGAAGTAAGCCTATCCTCTTACTAGGGACCGGTGCCTCATGAATATTTAGTCATGATTTCATAGACTGAAATCTCATGAATGTTAGATTAGCCCTCACAATGGCTTCCTCCACTGGAAGTAGGTGACAGATGCATTTAAAGCCTCTCATGCTATCTGTACTTTCTGTAAATCTGCGTAGGTTGCCAGTAGTAGTGTGCGACTTCATCTCCAGAACAACCCAGCAATGACTACTGCAGCTGCATCTCCATGCTACTGTATGTAGGTACATTCGAAAGACGCTATGCAGTTTTGTTGCACATAGTTTATATATTGTCTTCATGCATAAGTTTATGGTGTAAAGAACAGGTCCACTTTGTTGTAATCTTATTACCTCAATGCGCACTCACTCACCCATATTTATCTGGAAAGATCAGCATTGGACTTTAAAGAGGACCTGTCTGTTAACTATCTAAAATTACATATACACAAGAGAAAAATTTAGTGACTTGAAATGGAAATGGCAGAAGCTTCATTGAGATTTGATATTTCTACCTATAAAGTGATAAGGTTGAAGGATACTAACTTTACTTTGCAGATGGAAGCTACTAGATTGAAAGACATCTTGATAATAGCTACCACCTTACCCACGTCTCTATCTAGCATTTATAATTCTCTTGATGTCTCTTGATGCTATGCATGCTGTCTCTGCAAATTAGTATTATTGTTTTGGTAAATTTTATGTACATTTCTTGTCCTTTTTTTTTGATAATGAGTTTTGTATGATCTCAGAAGTTGGAGATGTTTGGTTCAGATGCAGTCCTCCCGACTTCACCTCTCTCCTGTCCTTTCCCCTTGCATTGTGTCAATTAAAAATCCGTGTACAATAATAAATGTTTGTATTTCATAGAATAAAAATATAGAGAACTCGTAAGAATGTTCCCAATGTAAATCTGACCCCCCCCCCCCCCCTGCTGAGATATGTATATACTTTATCTCTCTTTGAATTAATAATATGATGCCGTAGTTGGATCTGCAATTAACACAGTGTAGAAGTGCACATAGAAACTTGGTGCCTTAGGCAATATAGCAGAAACGTTATAGTTGTAAAAGTTATTTAACCCAGGAACTCGGTGGTTCCTGTTGTCTTCCCATGAGTTCTAGACTCCCATAATACCTTGTGATGTGTGAATTGAACTGTGCATACTGCAGTTCTCAAATTCAGTCTTAAGGCAAACACACCTTTTTTTTTTTTTTTTGCTTCTTTTAAAGAAGCTTTTGTTGCTGATAATGAAAATGTATGGCGCAGAATGGCCTAGTCTGAAAACATTGTGGTAGGTTTTGACACATTTCTTAGAATTCTTTTCCAACTGTGGCCAAGGTAGTGGTTTTCCACAAGCCTCTAGGAGAGGAGTTAGGTGTTCAGCTGACAGTCTGCAGGGCAAGGCTGCAGACAGTTACACATTTGTACAGCTGTGCACCTAGTTTAAATACAGGTGGAGGACATGTATGTGACAAAATAATAGTATAGACTAGAGTGTGATTTAACTTATATATTTGTAAGAAGTTATCTTTTTCCACAGCTAACATCAGCTGACAGGGTGTTTCTGCAGTAAGATTAATCAAGCAGAGCACCTGAAGAGAACTCCTCTTGAAAGACCAGGGGGTAAATGTATCAAGGTGCGATTTTACAAATCCTGCGATTTTCTCGGGAGAGTTGAAACTCGCAGATGTATGAACCTGAGTTTTCATGTAAAGTCGCCAGAGATGTGTTTCTGTCAAAATCACTATTTCTCAAATCGATAAAGATCAAAGTCCCGACTGTTTGCCACTCAAGCTATACAAGTCTCAAATGTATGAAGCTGTGATTAAGCAGACTCTCCTGAGTTTGCTTGGAAAATCGCCAGAGACAGCATGCAGCATCCTAGCAGCGTGTTTAGTAAACACATCACTGTTACACTGTCTGACTATATAGCCGCAGGTCGCCGCGGCTGTCAAAAGTTTAATAACAGATTAAAGTATAAAAAACAAAACAAAACAAAAAAAAAATGTGGGGGTCCCACCGTCTGAGCACTATTAACCCTAGTGCTGCCAGCCTACTGCTGGTTATATGAAAATTGGGGAAAAATTTGTGTGTGGTCCCCCCGATTTCACATAACCAGCACTAGGTAAACCAGCTGGGGTGGGTGGCACTATAGCACGGGAACACGCGGCAGGGGTCCCCATGCCAAAATGACTAACCAACCCAAGGCTGTTCAGTGCTGTACTGGATTCCCTAGGGAGTGGGATCTGCCGAAAAAATGAGCAGGCCCCCCCTCTAGGAAGAGCCAGCCCAGTTTTTAAACTTTCGACAGCAGGGACCTGCGGCTGTATAGACAGGGGCAGTGTAACAGTGATGTGTTTATTAAACACGCAGCTAGATGAATCGCCAGAGATGACCAGTGATTTTTAAGATCAGAGTAAAAATCGCAGTTTAATACATCTGGGGACTTAAATCGCAGGTTATCACCCGCGATTTTAAAACGCTGAATAAGTCGGAGCTTGATACATTTACCCCCAGGTGAAAGTACCACATCAAGATAGGGCTGTGGGAGAAGTGTAACGTATTTAAGCCTGTGTTGTTCATTATGCACTGTGACTGATGCTGAACTGGTCGCTTGGTTTCTGTTAGTATTGTTGCACAAAAAGGTAATGATTATTCATTTCATGTGGTAGCATAGTTACATAAGTTGTGGTCCTATCTGTTAGTGGGATGACAGTTGCTCAAATATTCAACTCACACAATAACAATAGCTGTTTAGTAACATGTTGTAATCCTGTAAATGAGTATAGTGGTGGTTATCCAATTAACCAATTCACATAGGTATGTTACCTGTTCATTAACAGGTTGGAGTTTATACATTTAGTGGGACATAAAAACATTTTACAATTTATAATACTTTTTTATACAGTTGTTATAAATGTATGG
Source organism: Mixophyes fleayi (assembly GCF_038048845.1). NCBI lineage: Eukaryota > Metazoa > Chordata > Amphibia > Anura > Limnodynastidae > Mixophyes > Mixophyes fleayi. The sequence continues at coordinate 49,937,116 of NC_134407.1, forward strand.
TCCTGTTGAGTATCCTATACATTGATTCTTTTTAATTTGTACTTTCTTTGTTCACAGATCTACCTATGTCTTGTCCTTCTTCATCCCCTCTTTTCTTCCCCCTTTGTAAGTGTCCTGCCTTACTCTCTGATATCTGCACATGGTTAGGCTATAACAATGAGCAGCACAAGAACTTTGATAATAAATATATTCATGCACCTGAAACTCGCAACATAAAAATGGAGCTGGCAACGAGAATTGGTAGATAGTTAGAATATATATATTTTTTTTCAGTCAGATTATGTCAGGTTATATTTCTGGAACAGATTGGTGAAAAAGGACAAGGACCTGTTAATTGTAAGTTGGCCTTCAGGCATCTAAGTAAGATAGGGGGGAAACGGGGCTGTGAGTGGAATGGCAAGACTGCTCAGGCCCCTGAAACGGTCCTGATTGATAGATTCTCGGTCATTGAATTGGCTATAGCAAGGGATTTGTAATGAATGTACTCATGGTTCTACTCCTCTATATAAATGTGTGGATTTATAAAATCACTGTAAAATGTGTCTGAAATGTAAGTCTATTTCCCTGTGTAGTGTTTGGGGAAAGTATTGCTAATAGATCAGGGAGTTCCTATCTAGCAGTGATGAAAGGACTATATTTTTCCTCCTAACCATTCTTCTTTGAGTGCATTCTTGATAAATTGACTTTCAGAAAGCCAGCTATCGAAATCTGTAAACCTTTCAGTAGCAATGATGATTTGTTTCTTTCAGGTATGTTTGCAGTCTTGTCTACTATGGCTTGACCTTAAATGCTGGGGAACTAAAAGGCAATCTGTATGTGAATGTGGCATTGTACGGCCTAGTTGAAGTCCCAGCTTTCCCGCTCTGTCTGTTTTTTATTGAGAAGTCTTGGTGAGTATGAAGGGAATATGTTTAATATAATCATTGTTATTACACCTACTAGCCTCTACTAATTTACAAATCTGGGGAGAAAAGCAAAGTGTGTATGCTAATCTGAGGAATCGCATTTAAAATGGGCCTGTCAGGCTGTATTATAAGTCTAAAATCCTAATTGCAAAGTTGTCGTGTCTAGGACCTGTAAAAACCAGTGACCAAGCTAGCGCACTCTTCACCCATAGTTGTACCCTTGCCAGGGCTCAGTTGCCCCTAGCTATGCATGAGTCCGAGATGCTTACTGACAAGCGATATAAAGTACTAGATATGAGGAACCACACTGATAAAACATTATGCGAGTTAAGAAACACAGAAGGCAAGATCATTTCTATCCAGTAATGGTCAGGTAGATAAATCACCAAAACAGTGACCAGAGAATAGTCCAAAGCCAAGGTCAGGGCAGGCAGATAACAGCACATTTAGAAATCTTAAACAACTGCACAGCATTTGCCCTAGACTTCTATAAGTGCATAATGCCTATTTATTACTCACAAGTGTGCATATGGCATTGTATGTAACAGGACATGAGTGCGCCTGAAAAATGTAAATTTATTAACATACATACTGTTATTGAAAAATCTGCTATAAAATGTGTCCCTCCTTGCTGGTGTCATAAATGCCTAAGGTATTATTTAAATTAGCCATTTGCGTACACTGAAATTCCTGTGACTCTGAATGATCAAATGTGATTAGTGTCATTCGAGAGTCTTGAAAGCTGGAATACTTCCTGGAATCTAATTATGTGTCACAAAGTTTCCGAGGAGCACAATGAGCATGATTCTGCCAGTGTTCACATTGTCATTAATACTCCTGAACATTCCTACCTCCCCAGAGCTTGGCTTCCTTTATGTAGATTTGTACAAGTTGAAAATAGACTAAACTGTACGGCTGTGACACATGGTACATGTAACATGTTTATATGGTGTCTGTTGAGATATTTATTTAATGAACAGTTGTGGGGCTTTGACTGGTGCACTTTAAGGTGGTATTTGTTTAGAAAACATTACAATAAGGGTTCTGGTTGATTCTTTCCTTAGTGACCTTGATAGTAAAGTAAGATGCAAACTCATTGACAGTTAAAAAAAAATAAAAAATTAAGTGTAGGTGACAGAGTCTAAAATCCCAAAACTAAGTAAACAGATTGTCCAGATCTCTCTGGTTGGCAAATTTAGGACAGCCGTCCTAAGATGAATTTGTTATGCTTATGTTTTCTAGTCAGTCTATAGTCAAATCAAAGCAGTCACCTGATTGAAATTGGTGAATGTGGTCATTATTTATTTCTCAGTGATTATTCTGATCTGTAATCTAGTCTATCTTTTAGAGTGTTGTCATGTGTGGTAACATTGATCACCAGTCTTATCAATGGGCAATCATAGTTATCATCCAGGAATTAATTGAAGTCTGTGGCTTTATTTTAAAGTTTTAATCACTAAAAAGTTTGCTCAGGTTATTTGTACTACAATGATGCCTGGTGGTTTGTGTGTGGAGTATTCACAGGCAAGTGTGTTGCTATGTCACAGCTCTGGCGGAAACGTCATCTCTCATTTCTATAAGCCTGCCATCATTTTTATGGAAAAAAAACCTAATTAGATTACTGTTTCCAGTTGTATTATTAGTGACATATTGTAGGCAATTAAATGCAAATGCTGATTACAATAAGCACAAATGCGATTTTCCAAGATAAAACTACCCATGGAAGTATTTTTTATTTTGTTTATAATGACGTTCTTGCAATATGTAGTAGTAGTGCTTTTGCAAATAAGCATGGTGCCTGGGGTGAATTCATAATATGACCGCCCCCCCACCCACTCATCAGCCCTCACCTCCCTCCCTAACTTCAGCTATCAAATTAGTAGGTGCAGGCCAGTAATTAGGGTAAACAAAAGAAAATATTTTTTGGCGCTTTGTAACAAGCAGCAATATTTAAATCACTATGTGTCAGCATATATAAGCAGGCTTATTTTGTGCACAAAATAGCCACTAAAGTGTGTGTGTGTGTGTGTGTGTGTGTGTGTGTATGTATGTGTGTGTGTAGGAATATATCACTTGCCCAATCCTGATTGTGAATGATCATTTCTCACTGATCATTTCTCGTCTTGACTACTGCAACCGTCTCCTTATTGGCCAACCCTGCTCCCATCTCGCTCCTCTTTGATCTATACTTAATATACTTCAATCTTATACTTATTTTCCTCTCCTGACGTTCCACATTTGCCCTTCCTTCTCTGTCAAACCTTACACTAACTCCTCTTCCCCTACAAAATACTCTTCAAATGACTCACCCTCACGTACAAGGCCCTCTCCAACTCCACTGCTATCTACATTTCCAACCTCATCTCCATACATACTCCCTCCCGCCCTCTCTGATTGTTGCCTTTCCTCCCCTCTGGTAACCACATCTCACTCACTTACCCAAAATTTCCCACGTGCTGCCCCCCACCACTGGAACAATCTCTCATTTTATCAGACTATTCCCTTACCTGTATAGCTTCGAACGGTTATTGAAAACCCACCTCTTTAGAAAGGCCTGCCAGTCCTCCACTTAACCATTTTGCAATGTATTATACCTCAAGCTCTTTCATCCTTCATCTCTCCTACTCTTGCTTCTTGCCCTCAGAACCCCTTTCATTGGCTCACCCCCATGTGTCAACCGTTTGTCTGTCCCTTTAAATTGTAAGTTCTATAGAGCAGTGCCCTCTTCCCCCTTGTTCCCATTACCTATAACTTTTGCTCACCAGCTACACTGCACACCTCCTCCTTGAGCTCTCTGCCCATTGACTCCACTTCTCCATTGTTTTTGCATATCTTTTAGTGGCTCTAAACATGTTAGTTGTGCCCACACTAATGGACACAGGTTTCAGCTTGCGCTGAATATACCCCATGTACCCCATTAGCTGTGTTGAGAGTTGTAGTGTTACCGGTTTGCTGTATTGTACTGTTATACCCTGCACTGTCTGTTGTTTGGCCACTGTACAGCGCTGTGGACCTCATGTGGCGTCTATTAAATAAAGCTTAATAATAATAATAATATCATTATTATAGTGGGGTTAGCTCACCTGCCAACGTCACAGCATCTGATATATGCGAGTTTCGGGTCTGTGTAGCAGCATGTGTTCTCAAGGTGTCGCACTTAAAACTTTCCTGAGTCTCCATTTTTTTTGTTTACTCTAATCATAATTTTTATTGCATTGTATAAAATGGGAAAATATACAATCTAAAGCAGAACACTATAAAAATGGAGCAACATAGTGAAAATTCTGCATTATAAGTTGAACACATTACAAAGATATAATTATACCAATATATTGAAATCGGTATGAACAAACAAATTGTGAAATGGGTAAGGATGGGGGGGCGGGGGGTTAGTGGACTGAGGGGATAGAAAAGATAAGAGTGGGGAGTCGGGGATTATTGCCAAAACAAGAACTGCGGACCAAAAATTGGGTAATGTGACCTTGATGGGTAGGTGAACTAACATACGTATTACCTCTTTAGTTTCTGTTTTTGAGAAGGGCAAATTTTGTAGTATCCTTGAACTCTATCCAGTTATACCATATAGCACAGTACTCTTGAAAATTATCTTCGGGGGATAAAATTAATTCATGGTCATATAATAGTCCAGTCTCACGAACCACTCCTTTGTAGAAGGTGGTGAGGAAGCTCTCCTGTGGACCCGTAACACAGTCTTTGCAGCACTGTTGAGATGCTTCAGTAAAGAATTTTTATATTGGGCATTGGACTTGTTGATTACATGGAGCAACCAGAAACTTGGGCAATCTGATAACTCCGTTCCTGTGATTTCTTTGGAGATAGTGATCACTTCATCCCAGAAAGGGTTTATTCTGGGACAATCCCACCAAATGTCCCAGGCGCAATATTAAACCTCTAACAAGTGTTGGATGTTCTTTTTAGCCAGAAGGCTGGAACACTGGTACCACATTGATAGGACTTTATATTGAGTTTCAATTATAGTAATGCTGGCTAAACTTGCCTGTGTTGTTTGTAAGAAGTTGGGCCATTTTGTTTTCTTTAGTGAATTTTGGCAACGAGTTGAAGCATTTTTCGATTAACCGTTTATAAATAGAAAAGGTATGTGTGGGGTGCTGGGAGGTCGTGCACAGTGTTTTAAATAAAGTAAGTTCCCTACCTGCCATCTTGTGCATATTGGGCATTGTTAACAAATGCTTCAGCTCTAGGTATCTTCAGATTTCTGAATTTGGTAACTCCCATTTAGTTTAGGTCAGTAATTGGGGTACAGTTTTTGGATTGTAGGTGGAGATCAGTAATGGGGGAGCAGTTTTTGTATTGTAGGTGTGCAGTTCAGTATATAGAGAGTAGATTTTGGATTGTAGGTGTAGGTCAGTAATGTGGGAGCAGTGCTGCTCTCCTCCTCCCCTGCCACCTCTGCCTCCTCTGGCTAGCTCCACTACATTGCTTCCTAGGTGCTGCCTAGACACTAGCTAGGTCTTCTGTTTTCTTTCTGATTATCAGGGAGGAGGGACAGGTTCCTGGTTGTTTCCAGCTCTAGGCTTGTCCCCTGTGTGGATGGAGAGTGGTGATGGGCAATGTCTGAATCATAGTCCACTACTTGCTTAGCTTCTCTGCCCTCACTTTCGATTCCCCAATTTTCTGCGACCCATGTCTGAAGCTCTCCAGAGACCACCTTCTGTAGACCTTGTCTGTCTGCAGCAGGAGGACCCAGGGAAGCAGTCACACATAACTGTGGGGCGAGGAAGGTTACACCCCGCATTCCCATATGGCCAATCACGCTCCTTGACATAGCATACACACTTCTGCATAGTCGATCGACAATGCCATCTCTTTTACACATGCCATAGTGGAATTGTTGAGGGAATATGGTGGTTGGAGTAGGTTGCTAACACACAAAATCGAAGTATACATGTAGTTGTGTACACCTCTGTAACTCTACGAAGCGGATACATTTATTTAGAGGGAAGCTGTGGCTCCCACTCTGTTCTCATATTTGTCCACATACACCAGTAAGGGCTCTGAGGACAATTCACAAGCAAAATCTGTCCCAACTGGCGGCACCACCTTCTTCCCAGCGCCCTGGGCTGTTGACTCACTCGCTCTCCCTTCATACAATACTGTGTAGCAAAATAATTCCTTCAATCTAATTAGCATTGCACTTTTATTAATGATGGTAACAAAGGGGGTCATTTAGAGTTCGGTTTACTTGCGTCCAAAATGTACACATAAAATTCATGCCACAAAAATGGCGCATTTCTGTGATTATTCTGAGTTGCACATATCTTGAGTAAAATGCAACTCAAAATGGTATGTTAAATGCGTCTGAAGATACATTTAAAGCACAACATGATGGAGCCGCATACTAGAGACACCAGTTGTTTTAATCATCAACTTGATGGGTGATGCATCTGCAAGATATGCACCTGCCAAAAGGTGCACCTGCGGATGCGTCCACCTCATGGTAACACCCCCTTACCATATTCGACCGACGCTGACATGCACCTTTCCTCCCTTGTCCCGGGATAGGGATATGCCACATATCTTGATACGAATGTATGCATTCATATTTTTGTTGCACATGTGCTGTGCAAAAATGTGTAGAGAAGAAAAAGAAATGAATGGAAGGAAGCAGTGAGTAGAGGCAGGCTTATTTTCTTGACTGCACTGCTAATAAAATGTGTTATATTAGCAAAATGTTTTCAAATACAGTGCATGAAATGTGTACAATTCTGTCTTTTCTGTAAAGGTCATCTGTCTCCCCTCCCCCACACTGACTGTTCCTAGTCTGTCTCCATTCTCTTTTAAGAGAGCTAAATGTACCTTACTGTTAATAACTGTTATACAGCATGGGAGCACTGATGTCGTTCACTAGGAGAGAAGGTAGAGATGAATTTTAAAGGACATTTCCTTTTTCCCATTTTTTTACTTTTTATGCCCTAAAGGACAATTAATGCATCTCAATAGAAAATATTTGAGACAGAAGTACTGAAGAAATGGCAAAGGGCAGGTACATATGTCGCAGACTGTCTGTCTTATATGTTTTTAAACCCCAGGGAGATTGTTGGTGTTTGGGAAAAGCTTCCCAAACAGTATGTTCAGCTTTAGGAAAAACTTGTAAGGGTCACTGGGGTGTAAAAGGAAAGAAGGGTGAACTCCATTTACAAGCCCCATTCCGGGTCTTCTGTTCTGCCACTCTGACAGCAGACTGATCAAGGGTTGCACCTGAATGGTGTGCTTAAATATTGTCAGATCAGTCTCAGGCTCTCTCAGACCTGGAGAGGAGGTTGGATGGCTCCTGAGAGACACTGCAATTGGTGATCAGTAAGTTGTATATTCTGTATGATTGTGGTACACAAGGTCCTTCACAGGAGAGAGTTTGTTCCTGTGTGTTTAGTTAGTGCTGGACAGGTGAGGTGTTTATTTTGAATTTTTCTTTCTTTCTTTTTGTTCTGCTTAATAAAACTGGCTGAGGCCAGTAGTACCAAAGCCCCATACTTGTGTGACTTCTCTGCAGCTGTACACTGCCATCTACCCCTGGAGATGGCACCCGATCCCCTAACCCTATTACATATTGCAAAATTATGATAGTGGCAGTTCCTCACTGTTGCCATTACTAGTTAAAAGAAAACATTTGACTGACAACTGGTGCAACACATCTATAGACCTATTTATACTATTATGTAAAGAAAAGTATTTTACCAACTCATGGATGACATGATTGATGTGTCACAACAATTATTTTAATCAGTGGGAATAGCTCTGTAAGATATGCATTTTTTAAAACCCCTATTAAGTATACTTCTACAGGAACCTCTAACGTTACACTAAAACCATTGTTAATGCTAGAAATTTCTGGTAACCTGATATGAGCTATAATATAAAACAATGTTTGCCAGTGGAAAGCTTTTTGTAGTTCAGGAGAAATAAGGTAATACCTGGACACAATTATTTTTTTTACATTGGGTAATCGGTTGTTGGGTTTTGCAGCCAGGCCTGGCTGTCATACTGTGTAGTTACGGTATCTTTGGATGGGCACAATTGCAGGGTCACCCCATTGCTCCTCCTTTGGAACAGGCTCCACTACTTGATGCTGTGTTGCTCTTTTCCTATGACTCTGATTGTTCATTGGAACATTCTAGGAGTGAATCCAGAGCCTTCTCATACATGACTGTAATGCATTGTGCATGCAGGCGTGCCTCCCCTCAATTCTGTCCATAGACCACATTTGAAAGATGTTTTTTAAAGATTTTAGCCAAAGCAGATTTTAATTGGATTAGACCAAACCGTTCAGAGTCTCAGGAAAGCATGCAGTTATAGTTTAGAGATTTAGAGACAGTTGGAGCCAGTATATTCACCAACCCTAATGCAAAATGTAAGCAGCCACAGTTTAGTTCATGTCCGTCTATCTATTTGGTTGTCGTTTCATATGCTTAATGTGTCCATATGGTGACATTGCATGTATATCTTTCTCTTGTCTACATAGGTGCATGCTAGAGTACGAGTTCTACAGAAACACAAGCATTAAACAACTTATTAATAATGTTATCATCCTTTATTTCTATAGCACCAATATACTCCACGGTGTGTGCGCTAAAGAAAGCGATAATAGAAAATCTGTTACTGGTAAATAAGGGACAATAGGTTGCTGAACTTTAGAAATTGTCATCATATAGCTACATTCCAGCACGTTTTTCCAGTGAAGCTTTATAACCATGTTATGAGAATTTTATGTTGTGGAAGTTTATGGGAACTGTGGGTAATTCAAATTAACTGTGGTTAATAAACATATGTACTTTATCTTATATTTTTCTTTTTTTTTAGGTGTGGAAGAGGAAAATCAACAGCTGGTTTTCTAGTATTTGCCGGTCTTGCTTGTATATTCACAATGTTTTTACCAGAAAATACCAGTAAGTAAACGCAGAGAGAAAAACAATTTTTGTCCAGTAAACTTGCATTTAAGTTATTATTTAAATACGACTGTAAAGGCTTTTGGATTTGTTTAATGCACATTGTCCAAGACTGTAAAGGAAAAGCCATTTTTACATGTTCAGTCCTTATGGTGCCACTTAAAGAACACATTCTCCATTCAGGACTTACTTTTATATTTTATGTTTCTATTTTAATTGTGCAAAATCCAAAGTCTCCATTTTGCAAATATAATTGCTATGTTTTTGAAGAGCATTAATCTTTAGTGGGCTAGGTGTATGCAGTTCTCTCCATATGCCCGGACCCACCACAGCGTCATCTGCCTGATGTCAGCAGTTTGTGCTAGTCCTGTATAATTACATTGGGTATATGACAGTTTGATACTTTGCTGAGAGGGTATCTAACCAATGACTAGAGATAGAATAGCGGTTATACGAACAAAGGTATTTCAGCTTCCCCCTATTATCTGAGTCTCAGAAAATCCACATTCATTGAGCCTCATTAGACTGTTACAATCAAGATTCAGAGGCATCTGCTGTGTATTTCTCCCATAAGCCTTCACAAGAGTGTTACTGTATTTCCATTTTAAAAGCTTTTATCGTTCTGTTAAATGTTGCAACATAAAAATATCTTAATAGTCATGTAATGACTGATGGTAAAGCTGTACTATTGAGATAGATAACCTTGAGCAGTTAGTTTAAATCATTTTAATTTAATTTAGAGTAAATTAAAGAGGAATTTTCGGTAAAGATAAAGTATGTTCTTGAAAGAGGATCAGACTTCCTTCATATGCATAACCACAAACTGGAACCTTGTGCAGATATTATTTACTTCACAGAAGCCATCTCATTTTCTATTACTGAAATTAAAAGCTAGTAAAAATTATTTAGTTTTGAAGTGTGGGGTAAACTGGCTGGACTTTTCCTTAATAAGGATGTAACTACCATCATTACAGGGGCCGTGACCTCTTTGGGATCCCGTTTGGGATCCCAAGTGGTATTACTACTCTATTACACTATATTCAGCTGTGATCATTGACACACTACATTTTATTTCTGTGCAGTAAAAATTACTACTCATAAGAGCGGATTCAATTGACAGCCAGACTTATTTTAACACAGTGTTACCCGATTTTAACGCTATTTTTGGTCATTTTGGAGCGCAAATATTTAACCTGCAATTTAATTCCTGATGTTGCACTCAGTATTTGTTTCCCAGACTAGCACATTGCGCCAGGTTTGAGCCTGGTATTAAAGTATAAGCAAAAAGTTTAAGGGGCAATTTAACTCTACTTTAATGCAGTGAAGTAAACTGTGCCATTGGCAGTTTTATCTCGCACCTCTACAGGCCGGGTTAAAAAAAAAAAAAAAGCATAAGAAAAGTATTGGAATCAAAAAGTTTTTAAAAATCAGATAATTGAATCATTTTATTAAAAAATGTCAAAGAGAAGACAAGTATTATAAAGTATGTAAAAAGAAATGCTAAAATGTATCAACAATAATCTGTAATTTCAAATTTAATAAATGTGTGTGTGGTTAAACAAATTTTTCTTTGCATATTGTGGTTGTTAACTATGTAAACTACAAAGTACTTATTATATGTGAGTGTTGATAGCCGCGTTACACCGCCCCCTCCCATAAAATTCACATTTACCTAGGATTAATGCACAGGGGTGGCATTTACTGATTTTAAATTGAATACCACAATTTTTAACCAGCAGAGACTAAACTTCCTTATTAAAACCTGTGCGGATATATTTTTTACTTTAATCGCAGCGTTACATAATATTTTCAAATAGTATTTCTATGCAATGAGAAGTATTGCATTATATTGGTAAATCAACATAATGGCAAATTGGCTTATGATGCCCCAAATGCAACATAAATGCAAAGCAGCATCGTAATGACAATACAGTTTACTATTTAATAATATAAGACACGTAAAGTACACTTAACTACAATAATCCTAAAGTAAAAGCAGCACGATATTTACATGGATTAATAATAGTTAGAAAAGCACAAAAAACACACCAATGATAATATAATCATTTTTGGAGCAGGAATATACAGGTTCTCATTCAGGCTCATTATATGGGAAAAGTGCATCATTCCTGCGTGCTGCAATCAGCACTTTAGCTTTCAGTAGACCCTCTAAACCTAAAATAGACATTCTTGCAGAATGCAGAATACGCAAACATAAAGAAACATGGTCGCACACAGCTATAGGACTTGTACTCTATTGTAAATGATATAATATCATTTTTACAAAATAGGTAGGGTGCACTCTTACATGTCAATAAGAGATAGGACCAGAAAAAAGAACAAAAGAGCCACTCCAGTCCCTAGAGAATTATGTATTGTTGGGGAAACCATACCAAAAAAACATGACCAATAATAAAAATAAAATATAACTTTTAATAAATTTATATCTAAAAAGCAGCGAAATATCAAAAATAAAAATGATTGATGGTGTATGTTGTGTATTAAAAACAAAATACCCAGACAAACGGCATTAGAGGTATCATATAATGGTGATACCGGCGTGATGGAGTAAATCAATATATCGAGGCTAAGCTCCTATGTCTCAATTGAAATAGGTGTTATTAAGCTTCCTACTCATGCGTTTTCCTATATCTACTTAGGATCGGGACTTAACCCCTTACATACCTGCCTCATTATTAGCGTTTAAATCCGTATATGGTGACTTTTAGATGATATGAGGGCGGATGGAATATATGCAGGGAAGGTATAGTGATGGAGTAAATCAATATATCGAGGCTAAGCTCCATACACAGTTAAAAGTCAAAGGAGCTATCTCGGGGAGATGATAGGTAATCAATTGCTGGGTTCATATATAAATTGCCCAAATAAAACAAATGTTACCAACACAAAACAGAGAAGAGAGATCAAGAATCTCCTTTTATTATGATCTCTCCATATTCTATAGTACATATGTATATCCACTTCCATAAGGGTGTGTTTAATACCTAAATCACGGGGAATATATATCAGCATATAATGTAGTTAAAGTTTTATCAGAATTTACTCCCCTAATGGGGCATCTACTCAGCGTATCCTAAAATATTTTATACCTTCCCTGCATATATTACATCCGCCCTCATATCATCTAAAAGTCACCATATACAGATTTAAACGCTAATAATGAGGCAGGTATGTAAGGGGTTAAGTCCCGATCCTAAGTAGATACCGGAAAACTCATGAGTAGGAAGCTTAATAACACCTATTTCAATTGAGACATAGGAGCTTAGCCTCGATATATTGATTTACTCCATCACTCCGGTATCACCATTATATGATACCTCTAATGCCGTTTGTCTGGGTATTTTGTTTTTAATATACAACATACACCATCAATCATTTTTATTTTTGATATTTCGCTGCTTTTTAGATATAAATTTATTAAAAGTTATATTTTATTTTTATTTATTGGTCATGTTTTTTTGTATGGTTTCCCCAACAATACATAATTCTCTAGGGACTGGAGTGCCTCTTTTGTTCTTTTTTCTGGTCCTAGAATGCAGAATACCCCTAACTTAGTTCAGAGGCTTGTGTGATGTGCGAAAGTCCTTTTCTTCCGCAAGACCGTGCCCTTGGTGCTCATCTAGCTTCTAATTTGTGATTGGTTATTTGGCAGTGCACTGTAAGAGCTGGCTCATATAAAGTGAGTGCGGTGCTGCTCGCAATGGGCAGGGTTGCCACCAGCTTTCTAGGAAACATGCTCATGCCCCTCTGCGGGTTTCTGCAGCAACTGTCTCCTGAGCGCATTGGTAATGGTTTTACTTTCTGCCAGATGATCAGAATCACTTGTATTAAGATGTATGAGAGGAGTGCCAGAGTAAGGCATGGTGTCTGACTTCTGTAAATGCAATCTCTGGCTGTGTTGTCATCTTTTGTCTTGTAATGGTCTGTCACAATATATCTTAGTCAATTAAACCTTGTAGTAGTATAGGTGATGTAATTCTGCCACTGTTTACAATGTTTACCAGGATTATAATTCTGACACTGTGTTCCCTATTTTCACAAAGTCAGTGACGCCATAAAACCAGTTACAAAAGTTTCAAGCTAATAAAAAAATATATATTATAGTAGTTTGATGAAAATCTTCACATTATTAAAATAGAACTAAAGCCAAAAAAAACCACTTTATTTTAAAATTATGTAAGAATCACAGATATATGTTTAGATTTAGGCTTTCTGAGTGAATCCATCTATTCTGACACTAAAGGATAGTCAATACAGTACAGACCACCCTCCGCTACAACATATCCAAATGCCTTTTCAACTTTAGTTCCATGTTTATGGAAAAATAGTACTGAAACATCAGTACTTCAAATGTCTATTAAATGCTTTAATGATGTATTGCATGATAATCCCAGCAATTCTGCTATTTTTTGTATTTTAGTATTTTTGTATTTTTAGTTTTTTTAAATTTTAAACAGACACCATTACAAAATACAGAAAGTGGAAGACAGCAATAAGTAGGCTTACATTGTCCTGGTTATTTAAGTAACATCAATGTATAGTCATCAACAAATAGATTTAACTGATTACAGTTGGCGATATATACTATGGATGTTTAAAGTAGCAAAGATGGTTGGTGAGAAGTAGAAGTGAAGAAATAAAAGGAAGGGGGGGTGTGGAATTGACAGGACTCCAAGTATTGTATGAGGAATGGTGACTAAAGTAAATTTAGCATTTTTTCATGATCATGTTTTATAGCAAAGTGTTTTATATTGTCTCATCCCAGTAAGGCAGAATAGAGTTTCCTGATCAGAATAATAATTCAAGTATTCAGAGAAATGGGTTTCTCCATGCAGGAACAAAATATGCCTTTTGTTTTGCTAAACATTTGCAAGAAAAGACAATAATACACTTATAAATAAGGTACATTTACCGTAAAACCCACTAAACAGCAGTGTTTTTAACATTGACTGTTCTAGATAACCTTGCTGTGCCCTTTAAAAGCCACATCCATCCTCAGTTTATACAGTGGTCTACACTTAACATGTCTCTTGTGGAACGCCTCAGTGAGTACCTCTGCAGATGATAAAATGACATGATGTACATAAGTAAATGCCTTTCTTCCAGCTGAAAAAAATATGAAAACTTGCCAGTCACCTAGAGTGGTGTACGAAAAAAAACACCCTTATTTGATCTGAATTCATCTGCTGTCTGTACTGCAGTTCCTTTGTTGGAAAGTATGTAACATACAATAATGAATGTAAAGACTGCCAAAAGAGAAAGTGGTGATTCAATCCTATTCTTGAGACAAATCTAGTTGTGCACTTTATTTACTATTTTTGATTCATATAATTTCTTAAAGGAAAACACATTAGAGAAACCGTGAAAATCCATGGAAAAAGCCTAGTTTAAATGAGAATTTCTGGAAGATGAGAGAAGAGAGTTACACACCAGGGGCCTGATTCATTAAGGATCTTCACTTAAGAAATTTCTTATTTAAGTCTCCTGGACAAAACCATGTTGCAATGCAAGGGGTGCAAATTAGTATTCTGTTTTGCACATAAGTTAAATACTGACTGTTTTTTCATGTAGCACACAAATATCAATTTTAAATTTTAGTGTACAAATTAGCTATCAAGTATTTGTGTGCTACATGAAAAAACAACCAGTATTTAACTTATGTGCAAAACATAATACTAATTTGCACCCCTTGCATTGTAACATGGTTTTGTCCAGGAGACTTAAATAAGAAGTCTCTTAAGTTAAGATACTTAATGAATCAGGCCCCAGACTCTTATCTATTTAATGTTAGCAATAGTTTTTGGTTATAGAAAGTGCAAAACAACTGGTTGCTTGACACTGTGACTCTCCTGCTAATTCTCAGTGAAATGTAAATACATTCACCATATTGTTAGTTTTTATTTAGTTTTCACTGGAAACACACTGAGGCACAATGTTCCATGTTCCTCATGCCTCAGTGATAGTCACTGGTTGTTAGTGAATTCATATATTTAATATTGGTTCAAACCATAAAACGGCGGCCTCCCAAGTATATGTGTAATGATTGAGCATATTGTGTTGTAAATGAATGACAGAAGGCTCCTGATATCTTCTACTGTTAAACGAGGCATTCTCGCACTCTGGGGGTAGACTCAGTTCCCTGCTTTGTTCTTTAGAACAGCGTGGCCAGCGCACTATTACAGTTACTACGGTAATAGCTGCTCATTATTATTGTTACTACGGTAACTTCTCAGTTTATTTTTGTTTGCAGCTCTGTGAGACACCAGCAAACATCTGCCTTGACATTACCGTAGTAACTGTAATAATGCATGGGCTATGTTCTATGTAGCTCTAAAGAGCAATGTAGGGAATTTAATCTACCTCTAGGTATTTCGACAAAAACATCATGTACAGATACCCAAGGCTGGTGTAAAATAAAGACCCCCCCCCATATCATACTTGTATCACTTATTTGGAATAGGACAGGTTTGGGTACCCATTTAGCCTTTGGATACCCCCTGCTTTCATATAATCCATCAGTGGATATGTAGAAAATTTTGGAGAACTTTGAAAAGAATATGGGCGCCCCTATTCATAGAAGTTATGTTAGGTGACTCAGGGACATTACATATGAAATTAATATTTAACTTTTAGCTGTAATACGCTCTTCAGAAGCAGGGAACTCTGTGCTGATTATTTTCTAACTTATTCCCAGTGATCCATTTCTTCTGAGAAGCTAATTTAATTGCAAATTATTGCTTTGCCCACTCAATATTTTAAGAAGCTGTAACTGATCTGTATCACCCTTGGATTTTGACAGATTTTGTTGCTTCTTATCTTGTTTGTTATTTAAAGCTGCGCCTGTACTTTCAGATCACATAAATTAAACAAGCACTTTGTACATTTTTTCTTGCAAAGTTCAAAAAGTCTTGATCTATGCAGTGTGAACTTATGTGACACTGGCTGGAAATAGTCAATATAAAAATGTTTCCAAGAAATCAATTATATGTAAATGACATTTACAGACAGTACATAAAACATATTTGATATGTAGAAAATTAATGTATGCTGCAGGGATTCTTAAACAAGAGTTTTGCAATCCTGGTATGCGTTATTTACTAATGCACTTACTCAAAGAAGCATTGAAGGCCATCTACATTTTCGTTTTTCATTTATTGTAAATGGATCAATACTCTCCCTCCAATTATAAGACCTTTCCATGTCCAGGTCACTCACAGTTCTTGAAAAATTTACCTCTGTCTCAGATTTGTTATATTCGCTCTCCAGGGCTTGACACCCAAGATAAATTACGCCACGACTATATAGTAACAAAAACAGATTTTATAGTTTAAAGAGTAATTTTTCGATTGATTGTACTGCTTGTGTTTTGATACAAGGTTTTTCTTAAATGTACAATAGGATTCATTTACTAAGAACAGCTGAAGCGCATCTGTGTGCAAGTACAAATGCCCATGGTTGGTGCAACTTAACCAATTTGTGAATTTCATGCGTGTACTTTAAATGACTTCTGAACTGGGGTTGCAATTGTAAGTCCAAGTAATATTATCCCAGAAGATCCTAAGGCATGACTAACTTGGTTTATAGCTTGTGCACTTCGTAGTTGAAAATGTGAATCCACTTTGGAGAGATGGTTTTTGCTACATCCAGATCTTGGTAAGTTGGTTTTCATTGTGAGAAACTTTTGCCTTATCTGCAATCGAAGTAAGCTAAAGGTGATGTCCAACATTTGATATGTCCTTCTTGTAAGATAGTAGCCCTCCGTCAGCTGTTATTTAGGGTCTTTCAGACCCCACCCCATCACCTTCAGGAACCCCGAGAACACTGAAGTGAAACATTGAGGTTACCAAGTACCATCTGTAAATAAATTCCTGTAATTTTAAATTTGGTTTATGCATTTGGTATAATTCTAGATGTCCCTTAAGGCTTTAGACCATTGAGCTGCTATAGAGACTTGCAAGTCTTTCCCCCTAATCAGGAATTGTGACATTTTGATATTGTGTAGGATTAGCAATGTGGACATAACATTTGTAAATATCTTATGGAGCCCCAGAAAATTTTGTGCAAAGAAGTTCATAAAGCAGTAGGGGTCATCAGATCACCATCTTTCTGTTTAAGAGGTAGTGCCAAAGTACTTGAAGGTAGGGATATAAAATCAGGACTTTAGGTGAGAGAACAAGTCAATGTTACCTACTTGATACAATGCACTTAGGGAGTAAATCCATTTTTCAAACCATGATTTGAATTTATTATTTGGAATATCCAGTTCAGTATAGTCCAGTGGGGTTTTGGGGGAATTAGAGACATAAGGGTATGTTTACTAAACTGCGGGTTTGAAAAATTGGGGATGCTGCCTATAACAACCATTCATTCTAGCTGTTATTTTGAAGAATGTACTAAATGAATAACTCGAATCTGATTGGTTGCTATAGGCAACATCTCCACTTTTTCAAACCTGCAGTTTAGTAAATCTACCCCATTGTTTAAACTGGTATTTTCTCCAAATTGTAAATGCTACTGCAGTTATCTTTAGAAGATGTGTTGTTGGCAGTAGAGTGAGGTTTTTTTTTTTTTTTTACCATAGGATATTTATACTTGCCTTGCCATACAGAAGGTTAGTGGATTAAGCGGGCAGTCTTGTTTTGTTCTGTATCCAAACAGAGGAATAGAGATGCCCATGCCCCTTAAATTAAGTCCAGAAAATGTGTTATGTCAACCTGACCCTGGCTACCTGTTACAAAATCTATGTCACACTTTTACACCGAGAATATCACTGACTGGTATTAGCGCTACTAACCTGAGAGGCGCGGAGTCTAACACACCACCGGTGTTCACCAGGGAACCCCGCAAGGAGGTTTGGGCTTGGCTGCGTGCGATGTGCAGGTCGCGGATCTCCCAGGAAGTCACCAGTGCAGCGAATAGAGGGTAGTCAGACTGGCCGAGTCGAAACCAAGGAAGCGAGGTACCACGGAGAGTAGGCAAGAGTAGTCAGGGACGGTCCAAAGGTCAATACCAGTGCGGGCAGCGAAGTACAAGGGAAATCCAGGAGAGAGGTCAAACAAGCCAAGGAGTCTGTCTATACACAGGAGTTTCAGGAACAGGAATGCAAACTAAATGCTTGAGCAGGGTAGAACCAATACTCTGGCACTAGACATGTGTCAGAGGCTGCTTTAAGTACTCTAAGGTGCCTCCTGATTGGGTTAGGGAGATTTAGGCGGTTTAGACATGCTGGCTGCAGACAGGTGAGTAGAGATAGAGTTCTGCTGCTAGGCAACAGGACGTGAATTGCGGAGAGAAGGTGCCCATCTCCGGCGCCTGTGGAGAGCACGGAGACGGCACCTGACAATCTATTTGGCCTGGATTAATAATGGCGAATAAGATAGATATTTAGTAATCTGTTGTTTGAGAGTGATCTCCATCAGACTTTCATTCAACCGCCATTGGCTTACCCGGACCATTGGCTAATCTTCATAGTTGCTTAATCAGTGTAGAAATGGGTGAATGATCAGGCCACATAATACCAATAGATTGTTGATGATGCATTTTAAAAGGTGTTTGGTTACATTTTCATATGCAGTTGAGTCCCGAATATATTTTTAAATATTCATTGCTGGAATGCCAACTCTCCATATATACAATTCACGCTGTATGCAAATGTTAGATAAAGACTCTGCATAGGGTGATAAAGTAATGTGGGATACATCAAAGTTTTGCATCTAAAATGTGATTAAAATTTTCACGAATGAGCAGGAAACATTGTTTAACTTTCTGTAATTGAGTTTTTCTCTAGTAGCTTCAGAGACATTAAAGGTTGTTTGAAAATGGCTTACTAGCACATCTGAGCTGTTCATAGCCATGGGCACTGAGGGATATTGGGGCGCATACCCCCTCCCCAGGCTTTGCACACAGTCTTGGGGACTGTACGCAAAGCCTGAGGGGAGAGGCCAGGGTTTGTACTGTGTTATCCTTTTCTATCTTCAAAACGTTTTTCTCGATAACCAACTATGTGGTAACCTATGTACTAAAGCTAATCTAGAAGTGGCTTATCTCTACTTTTCCATTGTTGACTCCTCCGTTGCTTTGTGGGGCCGTCCACTGGAGGGAGGGCTTGGGGAAATATTTGGGACAGAGCTACATTACCATGAGTCATGTGTTTTGCTCTCTACTCTGCTGTCTGTTATTGCATTTGTTGCCACTGTGCACAAACGTACATACGTACTGCTGGTTGTCTCACCCCAGAAAGATCTTTGTACTTTTTTTTTTTTTAAATGGGTAAAATGTAAGCCCTTTTATATTTTAAATATATATTTAAGAATCATATAAAGCTAGCTAGAAGAATACCATTCTCTTTTTAAGATGCCCAAACAGTGCAAGTGATTTAAGTTAGTAAAAACCTACATTTGCAGCATTTTCAATTTTGATTGATTTGTTCTTGAGGAGCAGTCCTGTATAGGGGAAGCTAAGTGGAAGGAGTGATAATACACAGTAGGAAACTTAACACCTCTGGGCAGTTCTTTAGAGAAAAGAAGGGCCTGCAGAAGTTGAGATCCTGCTAGCAGTTCCCAGACCCTACAATCCCAAAAAAGGAGGCTTTGTGAGTAGAATTCCTGGATGTTACAATATACAAAAGGAAATTGTGCACACAATGCAAACTACAACTTACCTACCTGTACAAAATGTCCCAAACTATGTACCAGCCAAGTGGAAATAAGTAACCCTTAAATCTTTTCTTGGATAGGGTATAACCAGGTTGTCTTGCAGCCCTGCAAAAAGGGATGATTTGGAGTGTAACTTTGTACAAAATATCTTCATGGAGGGTGAGGATGGCACTAAGAAGGCACTGAACTCCATTCAGGAGTGATCTTCTCAGGTGTTGGATGGGACTGTATTCATTTCCCATTTGATGATGGCACTAAGAAGGCACTGACCTCCATTCGGGAGTGATCTTCTCAGGTGTTGGATGGGACTGTATTCATTTCCCATTTGATGATGGCACTAAGAAGGCACTGAGCTCCATTCGGGAGTGATCTTCTCAGGTGTTGGATGGGACTGTATTCATTTCCCATTTGATGATGGCACTAAGAAGGCACTGAGCTCCATTCGGGAGTGATCTTCTCAGGTGTTGGATGGGACTGTATTCATTTCCCATTTGATAATGGCAAGTAGTTTCACCTACCACATGTTTAATTGTGGTGATGTTGCCATTCCTATGTAACAGGAGTTTTAATGTAAAACCCCCAAGTATATCATATATATTGTCATAAAGTTTTGGTTTGAGAAAAAAAATCTCTGTCTCAGCGTGGTGGCTTGTGACAAGCCTGTTAGTATTTGTAGGGTTCAGGAAATTGTTTATTTCCCCCTCATTGGAGCACTGTTTCTAATGAACTGCACCTCTTCTCCCCCTGTATTGCAGTAGGGGGAGTAGTGAAATAAAAATGTGCAATTTCTATTTGGTCTTAAGCCAGACCTGCTAAGACCCCTGGAATTTTTCATTTTGTAGCAGGAGGGTTAGCTTGTTTCAGGATGGAAGCATAATAAAAGTTCAATCTTTTTCTGGAGACTCGTATCCCAACATACACTGTCTACAGCTGCAGTTGGAATACTTGTAACTCAGGACAGAGACCTTCTTTGATTGAACTATATACAGATAACTTTGTTCCGCTTTGTTTATTTTTTGCATCAAATTGGCTCCTAAGGGCTATTGTAACAATCAGAAATGTTTTCATACATATCGCTGTAATGAGGGTGTTATGGAACATCTGGAGCCAATATTTTAAAATAAGTAATTTCTTGTGTTTATACACAGAATACGTATTCACTTCTACATACATATTGGTTCTAGTTGAAAAACTCTTGTCACCTTGATAAAATAGTGTAAATTATAATAGGGGCAATCTATTGCATTTGTAATTTTGCTATCTTAAATAATAAACAACTGTAACTATTCTTGCTCTGTGTTGTTAAACACTGATAAGAGCGTTTTCTGATGTGCTTAGACAACACACACGGAAGGATAATTTTTTTATACATGTCTCTACTTTGCATTAGTTACAAGTGCTCAAAAAGTGTGCATATAAATCAGAATTATTTTTTTTATTGGTCTATGCATACCTTAATTACTTAAATTACTAAACCTCTATAGGACTGGTGCGCCTCATGTTTAGTAATTAAATCTATTTTTTAACTAAAAACAGATTTGGAGAATTAACGGATTCCCAGCGGCTCCTAGAAGTAACTATTGAAAGCTGCATTGCTGGAAGTGTCCTTATGAGCATTTATTCATTAACATAATGCCCTATGATGGCAGATCCTACCCTAAGTCACTTGTCAGTTGAGAGATGCAACCTTTCACACTTAAGATACGAATAATTATATTTATTGATAAATAGATATAGTGCTATTACAGCCAGTTATCTTTTTTGGTTTAACTTTTAACAACAAGATTGAGCAATATTTGCCCATTCCATTTTGCAAAGGTGCACAAGCTGGTGTAGAGTAGCTGGCCAGTGACAGCAGACAAGATAGAAGTCTTTGCATAGGTTTTCAATGAAATTAAAGCCTTCACATGACATGCTGAGAGCTGAAAGCCTGTATCTTTGTCTATCTGGCAGCTATTCTGGACATAATTGCAGAGAAATTTTGAAAAGGTAGATATGATGTGTAGACGGACAAACCTAAGGTTAAGAAAAGTTATGCATTCTAAAGGGTTATGTTTAAGTTTAGTTGGATGAAAGTGGTAATCAATATTTTCTGTACACTAATAGTAGTTGCAATGCGATTTAGTACTCAATCAAATAATTATTTTAGCAAATAACATTCAAATAAGTTTAATCTATTTATTTTAGTAAATATAAAATAAAATATGCTGAAAATGCTATTTAATGTTTTCAACATATTAATTACATAGAGTTTGGGCTTATTCTCTTCACAATCGCATGAGAATGTTTCCAGTATTATTTTTGTAGCATCCGCACATTGCGAATGCTAGTTATAAATAATATTACTTTTCTTATAACAAATAGCAAATCCAGAGTTGTCATAAAAGAACTGGTTTATACAGGTCCAAGGACAGGAGCCTGAGGAAGGACACCTGGCTATCTCAAGAAAAAATGACCAAAGGAATCAACCAATGGCACATTGAGTTCTTGGGAGGGTCAGACCTATCGACCTATGAATGTGGACCTTAATACTGTAAAAGTGTATCTTTGTGATGTCACTGTTTTTTACAACTGCCCAGTGTTTAAATTGTTCACCTCTGGCTTTCGAAACCAGAGCATTCTGATAGAAACTTGATATTGCTGTTAACAGGCGCATGCATATGCATACCAAACTTTGTCTTGTAATATTTTGCGACTAAAACCTTTGTGCTTTGGAACCACAGCAAACGCATTGGAGAATCTTTATTGCAAAAATTAAATATGGATTTAACAGTTACTTACCTGGTTATTTAAAGAAAAATGGATTTTGACTGCACTGCTCAAGGATATCTTTTTTTTGTTCATTTTAAGTTACTTTAGTTTTGCTTTTGCAGTGTGCTTTTGAGCATTGCCCTGTTAGAAGACAAACGTCTCTTCAGTTTGGTTACGTGCACCATTCATCTTCCTATCAATCCTGGCAAGATCGTGAGTCACTGCTAATGAAATGCATCTCCATAACATACTACCGCCACCATGGTAGAGGAGAATGATGTGGTGTTAACTGGCTGGTGTGTAGTGTTTGTTTTGTGTCACACATCCTTAACTATCAGGCCAAAAATGACAATTTTAGTCCTGTTGGACTAGAAGACTTTCTACCGCATCTCTGTGGTACCATCTAGATAGAGTTTGGAAACTAAGAAATATTTGATCCATGGATTTTACAAATAAAAGAGAACCCTGTATTAACATTTATAACTCTAGGAGGCTAGTTCTCAAGCTAGGTGGCCTTGAGACAGAGAGAACACAAGATGAGCTTCCAACCTGCAAGTTATTATTCTTCTCTGGTGATAGTCACTAATTGGCTGACTTTCTGCCAATCAGCATAGGAAGTTACTTGCCTCACGCAGTATAAACAGTGGAATAAATGAGCGAAGAAAGGGGTTGGGGATATGGATGTTGCAAGAGAATGTAGTGGGCAAATGAGTGCATTTGGCAAGAGTTGGGACACTGCATGGGTGGGAGAAAGATGGCTGGAAATTGCATGGGAGAAAATAAGGGATTTGTGGGTCAGAATTCAAAATGTTAAGAACCCCTACTCTACAGCACTTTCTGCCATTTCTTATGCAGGCATTGTTTAAGGTAGTGTAGACTGCCATAAAAATCTAGTGTGCTTGTCTTGTGAAAACTGGTCACATGGGAACCTTAAATGTAGTTTGTGCTTTTATATTACAGCAGGATTCATATACACCTTATACCCCGGTGTGTTTATATAGACTATATGGACGGAAGTATTCTGATGCTTGACTATTACACCATCAGGGACTGTAATGACATTGTATTCAAATACATATACTTTAATATGGAGTTAGTCCCCCTTTTACAGCTCAAACAGCTTCCACTCTTCTTGAAAGGCTTTCCACAAGATGTTGGAGTGTTCCTGTGGGAATTCATTCTGTGAAGCATTTATAAAGACAGGCACCGATGTTGGGCGACAAAGCCTGGCTTACAATCTCCGTTCAAATTCATCCCAAAGGTGTTCATGTTGGAATAGAAAAGGGCCTTCCCCAAACTATTGCCACAAAGTTGGAAGCATAGCATTGTCCAAAAAGACTTGGTATGCTGAAGCATTAAGATTGCTCTTCACTGGCGATAAGGGGCGTAGCCCAAACCCTGAAAAACAGCGCCATACCATCATCCCTTCTCCACCAAACTTCACAGTTGGCATAATGCAGGCAGGCAGGAAATGTTCGCCCTGCTTCAACATTTATTTATATAGCCCCAGCAAATTCTGTGGCGCTTTATAATTATATATATATATATACATATTATCAGTTATTCATATAGCGTCACTAATTCCGCAGCACTGTATTTATCACTCCAAAAACATATATATATATGTGTGTGTATTGTCTATGATAATTTGCTTTCTACTGTTATATCTTGAAATATCCTCCTCCTCCCCTACCCTATACCTGCGTTTTTAGTTATCCTGGCAAGTCTAATGTGTTGATTGATATGAATGGTGGCTGATTTTTTTCTGTGCAGTCTTTAAATACAGATGGCTTTTGAAGTAGTAGTTTGATGTCTTTTATTATTATTGTGCTGTTTTGGACCTTTATAAAAGAGTGAGGAATCATTAGTCTTGTACTCCCAGAAGGGTAATGAAATACATATCGAAAGCAGAGCATTATTCACGATGACAACATTGAAAGAAAAATACTTTTTTTTTAATTTTATTTTTTTATACCCATTAAGGATCATTGAACCTGAGGTACAGTTATCTCCTTAATGGAGAGCATTGTTCTAGGCTGCTTGCTTGTTATGTGCTGCCATCTTTTTTAAGCATTTCTGACTTGATATTTATGATTCTGCACATACAGGTTTGGTCAAAATAGCTTCAAGCTGTTTTGCAATTACATACACATAAATAATTCATAACCAATAGTGACTTCTTGGTTTCTAGTAGTTACTGTTACTATTTAAAGATAAGGAAACAAGATACTATTTTAGCATTAATTTGGGTCCCTTGATTGCTTTTTTTGTAGCAGTCTCTTTTTAATGACCTTCTCTTCTTAGGATTGTTAATGTGTTCTAGTTAATGTGTTTAACTAGATCTATAATGCTAAAAAGTGGGAGCACAATGTCTCTGTAATATAGAGGAGTGAAGTTTTCTCAAATCAAATTTCACAGTAGTGTGTACTTTCCGTGAAACAATCTTCGAGTTTCACCTTTGATGCGCCGTTCCACGCAGCACCAGTCCACACTGTATTTTTAATAAATAATATATATATAATCATCATCATCATTTATTTATATAGTGCCACTAATTCCGCAGCGCTGTACAGAGAACTCATTCACATCAGTCCCTGCCCCATTGGAGCTTACAGTCTGAATTCCCTAATATAGACAGACACTCACACACAGACTCAGACAGACAGGGAGACAGACAGAGAGGGAGAGACTAGGGTAAATTTTTGATAGCAGCCAATTAACCTACCAGTATGTTTTTGGAGTGTGGGAGGAAACCGGAGCACCCGGAGGAAACCCACGCAAACACGGAGAACATACAAACTCCACACAGATAAGGCCATGGTTAGTAATCGAACTCATGACCCCAGTGCTGTGAGGCAGAAGTGCTAACCACTAGGCCACTGTGCTGCCATATATATATATATATATATATATATATATATATATATATATATATATATATATATATATATATATTATTATATTGGAAGAACACATCATGACAACACAACAAAGCAGCACAAGCAATATTATAATCTCGATTTGATGTAGCAAAATAATTACTATACTGATTATTAATTTTTTAGTCCTGGCAAGTAGCTAATACCTATTTATCACTGTAAAAATTAATCTGTCCTTGTCATATTTTCTGTCTTGTAATTATTATATGTGCAATATTGGACAGTTATTGTTTGATGTTGCAGCTCCATCTTCTAATATATCTTTTTGTTTGTTTCATTATAAGCAAAAAATGTGGTTTAAAGGCAGACGCACAACATGACAGCTGCTGTACTAATAATTTGAACAGTTGTAACGGAAATCTATCTAGCCTTGATGAGGTTAATGAAGAGGAAAAAAGTCATGCTGAAATGAGCCAGACAAGTTGTATGCAAAAAGCTTAATTACGCATTGGTAGAGTTAAAAGATTGAAGAGGTCCTCCTCTTCTCCTTTAGTAACAGCGGATTCATCTTAGTAACAGAAGGATATAATGTCCTAATGAGTGTTCCTGTAGATTTTGACACTAACTCATAGGCACCGTCAACCATTCCATTTGGGAAAAAGTAAGACCTTTATTTATGCGTTGTGTTTCTGTAGAGAAACCACACTTTATTAAAGCTAACAACGTTGGCAGTATAAAGTGTTCAATGACCCAGTTACCAAGAGCTTATGCAGGGTCCTGATTCTGAAGATAATTACAGTCAGAAAGTAGAGGGGAGGGATCAAATATTGTTTACTTATGTTTGGCTAAAGATCAAAAAGTAGATGTTGAAAGTGGGTGTGAGAGATGATGACGGATTAGTTGGTTTGTGATTTCGTTCCTCAGTCCCCAAGGTTGACCTTGTTCCCAAGCACACAATGCTTCTGGACCCTCCATGCACTTCAGCATGTTGTGATGACCATTTTGTTAATGCTACACAGCCTGCCAGGGCCACTAGTGATGATCATTCAGGTAGCCAGTGTATTTCTAGTGGTGATGGTAAGTCAGACTCTGAAACGTCAAGTAATACTTGAATGAGAAGGAGGATGGAATGTGATCATCAGACAAGAAGTTATTTTGTAGCTGCAACTTCTGGAAAGAATATTCTTGAAACGTATCTATTATTTAAAAAGAAAAAGTGTAAACAAGGTTTACTGTATTTACTTTTGTGAAACACAAAGTAAATCAAATACCAATAATGTGATGTCTAGCTTAATTGTTCCACTATATCTTTTACATATTTACAGTACAGCAATTTATTAGCCTTGCTCTTCTCATTCACTTTATTTTTATATGTAGTAGCTATAAAAGAATAAAAATTTAAAGGTTTTCATTAACATTTAGGGGCTGATGTAATGATGTGATAATGAATCAGGTTAGTTTGCAATATTTTTTTCAGCATTCTATCAACTATGTCATGGGCACATTCCATGTTACTGGATCTGACCTTCTGACAATGATACAAGCAATAATGTTGCTACATCTAGAAACTGCATTCACCATCTCATTTGCTGATTTGGTTTGCCATTATTTCCTTTTGTTTTCTTTGGTCCCTTGCCTCTCCTCATCCCTCTGCCAAATTCCACAATATTGTTTATCAGAATTGTATTTCTTACTATGACTGACATTATACTTAAAATCACAATATCTTTCACCCCCTGCATCACACCCCTTTTTCCCCTTGTTATATCACTCCCCTATTAACCTATATTAACGTCTTCCCTATCTTTAATTCTATGTTGTAATATCCTCAATTGACTGGCTCAAAAGAGGATCTTTTAAATCTTATAATGCTCTTCTCTAACACTCAATCATTTTACTTGTGCTAGCTGGCAGTGATATATCTCCAAATCCAAGTCTGCACTTCATCTCCCATATACGTCATTCTGATTCTGAACACTATTGTGTTCCAGCAAACTTAAAAGATACCATCCATCCCCATCATTTTAAGATGCTTTAATTGTTTTCTTTGGAACTAATGTTCTGTCTGTAAAAAGCGAACCTCAATGCATGATCTTCCTTCAAACAATACAAGGAGGTAGGGTTGGACTCCTCCTTTTCATGAGTGCCCATTCAATGTTTTCCCACCTTTTTCTTTCTTTTATGGTCCCAGCTGTTCATTTTCAATCTTTTCTCTCTGCAGATTGTTGTTGTCCTCTTGGATCACCCCAGCAAAATTCCTTGAAGATTCCTGCCTTTTTTTGGTGATGTAAACATCCCAATTGATGATCCACATTATTCTTGTGACTTTCTCCTCTCTCAGCCTTTCCCAATAGACCGACTATGCGACTCATCAATGTGGCCACTGTCTTGATGTTCTTTTCTCGTAACTTTATTTAGTTCTGACTGCTGTAACATTCATTTCCCTCTTTGGCAATCACCTGATCACTTGCAATCCTTCCTCCACCATGTTATATAACTGCAGAAATCTCTGTGCCATTAATTTTCAACACTTTCCCCTATTTTTACATTCTCCTGTCCTTATCTGGCACTCCCACACTTTCATCACACTCTTGTAACAGTCCTTTGTCTAGTGGTTTCATTTACTCCTTTTTTTCAGCATCTACTATAACCGTAGTCAAAGGGGACCAGCTGCCTTCAAGATCTCTCCCCCAGAGTAGAGCAAAAATTGTATTCTTATTTCCCGGTAACAACCATCTCACGCCCTTTATTTGCATCCTCTGGCAATGTTTCTTTGTTTGATCCGACAAATAAAAATGAATTCTGTCCCATTTTATTCTCTTCCCACACCTACTATTTGTTTGCTCAACCTATCCGACCAATTAAATGTCTGCTGTTTTCCATGTTCATCTCATCATTAATTGCAGTCACTCCATCTCCACTGACCTATTTCTATCATTATTCTAACATGTGGTAATTACTCTATTCTGACTCACATTCTCACATTACAGCCCCATCCCTCAACCCCCATGTCCCTCCAAATTTCTTGTGATGCTGCCTACACTTACTTCACTTGCTTCCTTTCCTCACACAACTTATTGGATCCTCAGGATTTTGTTCCCAACACTACACAGAATCTTTACTAAGGTCAGTAATTCTAAATGTAAAGGCCACTACTAACTTCTAATTCTCCTTGACCTCTATGTGGCATTTACCACAACTGACCAATTATTTATCATGTAAATACATCATTCCCTAGTTCTTCTGGACACTGTTCTATCCTGTTTCTCATCCTGCCAATTAACGCTTGTTTAGTGTTTGTTTGTATGGATGTACTTCCTCTCTGATTCTTCTATAAGCTGTAGTAGCACAAGACCTTCTGCTGTTCTGTATCTGTAGCACAACTTTTGGAAACCTAATAAGTGACTTTTGTGTTTCACTATCATCTCTTCTTTATGCTGATGAAGCCCAAATGTGTCTATCCTCTTCAGATCTTTCACGTGTTGACCTACGTTGCTGAAAATCTTTCTGACAATTTACTATGGATGTCCCCTTGTTCCTTAAGCTCAGAAGTGAACTGTTAATCTTTTCACCAGCCAACAGATGCTACTTAGCTGACATCTCTATTTTTGTTGACAAAATTACCCTACTCCTGGAGCTCTTGTAGTTGTCACCCTTGACTCTGAACTGTCCTTATTTGCCCACATCCAGTCTGTTTTCAAATCCTGCTACATGAGTATAAGAAACATCTCTAGAAAAAACACATCTCTCATATTAGACAGTGTAAAAACTTTAATTCATGCACTCAGTCTCCCACTATGACTATTGCAATACCATTCTTTCTGGCCCTCCCTATACCAAACTTTCACCCCTGCATTCCATTTAGAAAGCAGTGGCTAGACTAATATCCCTCTCTAAATGTTCCACTATGCCAGTCCTTACATTGGTTGTGTGTACTCTACAGAATAACTATAAATACTTCTACTAATATGCAAATCTGTTACTACAAACTATTCTTCATTTGTTTCACAATATCTACCAACTCAATCCATCATTTCAGCCTATTTTCCATCCCTCTATTACTCACTAATTACTTGCTCCCATTCCATATTATTTTTTGGAATTCACCCACCCTGGAATTCCCTTTCTTGTACCACAGGACTTTCCCATAGCCTTCAAACTTTCAAATCATATGTTCCTTGAAAACACACATCTTAAGGAAGGCTTATCAAATATCTGGACTTTCTTCTTCCTGGGCTATTCTGGGCTATTCTACCCGATTACTAACCCTCTACAAAGTTAACCCAAAGTTGATGTGTGACTGGATCATATATCCCAACTGATAACTTATTCCCAATGCAACCTAGCTGGGCCAATATGCAAAGTAAAGCATTTCATTTCTTGTATCATACTTCCTATGGATTGTAATGTTGCAAGCAGAGTCCTCTTACATCTGTCTGTTTGTTAATATCCAGTTTTATTCTAAATCGTAGAGTGCCACATAATATGCTGACACTATATAAAGAAATGTTAATAATGCAAAGCAACCTACTAGGGAGTCTTTCAATAATGACTTAATGCCAACCCAACATGATTGGAGAGGGTAAATGAAAGACAGAGGATAAAGAATTTAAATGGAGGCATAATCTTGTGTCATCCAAAGTGGATCTCTATCAGACAGATATTCATGAGATTTGATAACAAACAGAGACATGAAACTACTCACATGCTTGTAGAGGCCTTTGGGTTACAATCTCTGAATCTGTTGTCCAGAAGTTAGCAGGAAAAATCCACATGGAGTCACACAGATCTAGCAACTCTTAAATTGCCAGTGTGTACATGGCATCACACAATGGTCTATCCAGTGCAAGCGAAATTGCCTACCTCTGATTCCTATCACTTCCTATCCCACTCTGGCCCCATGTTCTCAATGGATTTAATAACTGGTTGACCCCTCCTTTGGCAGCAATTACCTCATCCAAATGTTTCCTATACCAGCATAGCAGAACAGCAAAACGGTCATGAGGAATTTTGGACCATACTTCCTTACAAACCTGTTTCCGTTCAGCAATATTCTTGAGATGTATGGTGTAAACCGCTTTCTTCAGGTCATGCCACAGCATCTCAATTGGGTTGAGGTTAAGTCTCTGACTGGGCCACAGCAGAAGGCTATTTTTCATCTACTGAAACTGTTCACCTTCTGTGTTTTAGGTCTTTTTCCAACAACCAGCTTCCATTGAGCTTTAATTGTGGGACAACTAGCCTTACATTCTCCTGCAAAATGTGTTGATAAACTTTAGAATTCATTTTTCTGTCAATGAGAGCAAGTGATCCAGGCCATGAGGCAGCAAAACATCCCCAAACCATGATGCTCCCTCCACGATACTTTACAGATAGGATGAGGTTTTCATGCTGGTGTGTTGTCCCTTATTCTTTCCTCACATAGTGTTGTGTGTTCTTTCCAGACAACTCAACTTTTGTTTTATCTGTCCACAGAAGATTTTGCCAGTAGCGCTGTAAAATATCCAGGCGCTCTTTAGTGAATGTCAGATATGCAGCAATATTTTGTTGGACCGCAGTGGCTTCTTGCGTGATCTCCTCCCATGAAGACCATTCTTGTTCAGTGTTTTACAAATTGTAGACTCATGAACAGATGAGTGTGCAAGTTGTAAAGATTTCTATAAGTTGTTTTTTTATCCTAATCCGGACCAGAAGTGATGTTATTGACCGTTGTGGCTATTCTGTTGTTACTAAACTGGAGCTTCAAAATCCTTGAAATGCATGCAGAATCTCCGCACCATTACTTTTAGTCAGGACCGGAGTATTCGTTGATGTGACAGTTGAACAGTTGTACTGATTCTTACAATACCCAATGAGTTTGGAATAAGCTTTTATTCAAGGTTACCTATTGTAAGAGTTTTTTAACCATTTTATTAAAGAATTACATAAAAGATTTTGCACATGTGTGGCCTTTAGGCAGTTTGCATTTACTCCTTGGAACATTAAGGTTCCACATAAATACCTACAATGTGTCCATGTTGAAAGAATTGTACCATAGGGAATTCAGACTGTGATTTCAGATAGGCCTTAATTCTCTCTTTTTAAAGTCTGCACTATTTATCCTGCAATTTACATCAGGTTCTTTGATTTACTGCACTGTGAGCGCTATCCCTCTGTTTTCATTACATTTTGAAGATTAGTCCTTGGTGAGTTGAAGACCTTTAAGAAGGAAAAGCAGCTGAAACTATATTGATCTTTATATTATACGGATTATCCCTCAGGGAGAGGAAGTGAAGCGCGAGAGGGGATGGAGGTGAATTGACGAATCGTGCCATCTTTTCCCCGCAACGCAATTACTCAGCCAACCTATAACAGGTAGACCACGAGCAATGAAAACCAGTCCCAGGCTAGTCAGCGCAGGACTGATACCACAATGGGGGGGTATGGCATTGCTACCAGCACCACATTGTAAAGCTCGACCTGCTACCCTTCCCCCCCCCCCCACCTTAGCTGTGGTGTCTGGGATAATTTAACACGATTATAAGCAAAGACCTGTTTTACCCCTCCTAGATGTATTGCAGTCCTTGTAATTTTTCCAATATATGACACACATAGGAGGCAGTTCGGAAAATGTCATGGACCCAATATTGGTTTCCGTTTATGAAACTATAGTATAATTGTAGTTAGGCCACCCAGCAATACATCAGCCACCGAGCGTGTACACTTTGTATTGCCACTCGTTGGACAGGTGATGGCATCGTGCAAGAGCGTCATGCAACAGCAGAAAACTAAGAACCCTGATTTGTAAATTGACAATTGCAAGGTATTAAACAAATGGGGGTACAGTTCCCTATATGGGAATTGCTGATACATTCATATGCAAAAAGAAGGACAATCATTTACAAATGCTTTGTCTTTTGGCTTTTAGCTATAGTTGTCTTTGAGAAATATATTAGAACAACACAATCAATTAAATGAAAAGTACATTTGCATTTATTTCATGATGTATAGAATAGCAAACCGTATGATGTATTCCGCTTCAAATCATACTCTGTATTACAATTACTGATATTTCTAAATGCTTTTAATTTATTTCTACTTTCAGGTTTTTGTTTTAACCCAGCAGTCCTTGCCTTACTTGGAAAGTTGTCCGTCAGTGCTGCCTTCAATGTTGTGTACATCTACACTTCTGAACTTTATCCTACAGTAGTAAGGTAACTCCCATTTTGTTGTGCAAAGTGTAATTTTAATATACCATTTACACCTGCTTTACTCAAAGAGCTTCATGCAGATGCTTTTACAGGCCACTATAAGTAGTTATGGTTTGGGATACAAACTTTCACAAAAATGCTACCTGGCTCATCCATCGTTTTTCAACCCACAATGCAATAGGACACTTCACGAAAGGATTTTAACATTTTTCAAATTTTTTCAGTATTTATTTCATGACCACCAGAATTCAGTCTATATTTTCTGAGAGTAGTATACCAAGGTCAGCATCACATTGCATATTTGTTTGTTTTCTTTTCCGTATCTACGCCCAGACACATAGCAGATCACTCTGGAACATTTTAGACTGAGGCATAGCTTATGGTGGTACAGTCTTTATGGGTGTACGCAATGTACAAATGTCAAGCTGTTTGCTGAGGGAAAATGGTTGGTGTAAAATCCAGGTTAACAAATAATAAAATCAAACCCTGTTTATGAGTAAATCTGTGGCTAAACAGCAAGTTAAAATATATATCTGCTATTTTTTTAAAGTTGCCCCAAGAGTTTCTTCCTCATCTTTTGCCATTATTATGTTTTTCTACTAAAATTCATTTATAGCCAGGGGCGTAAGATAACAATTGTAGACCCCACATGAAAAATGTTAAATGCCTCATGTAAAAAAAAACAAATACACATGAGGTTTTGCCCAGATGCAAGCAATTGCATAGCAATGGTATCCCCTGCTACTTGGCCACTTACACCTTTGATCATAACATTTGTCTTTAGGGAAAATCCGCTGCAAAATGGAGACTGTCTTGGTTTTATTACAATAGTAACTTAAATGGTATTTCTTTTTCTGCCAGTGTCTCTATTTGTTTTTACTATTAAGCTGCCATCAGCCTAATGCCTGTTTCATTTTCCACCAACATAAAAAGCATGTTGTAAAAGCAAATAAATAATGAAGTAAAGTATTTCTCTTCATGTGCATAATGGCGTTTTGGGTACAGACACAGTGCCAGTTGTCTCCTCTTTGTTGCTTTTGGATGTGGCGTAAATTATTATTGACTTGACATTAGAATAGGATTTATCTGTAGCAGAAACTCAGAGCAAACTCACTAGTTGAGAGTCAGCAATTTTAAAATGCATTACTCCAACAACATGCTACTTAGAGAAGACCCTTATGTCTTCTTAATTTATGTTGGAGCAATTAGGAAGTTGTATAAATGTTAATTTGGAACCATATTCCTTAATCAGGCATTCCACTCAGACAGCCTTGTATCATAGATATTTCCATGTAGACTAATCACCCTTTAGTGTTTGGATATTCTGTTATGAAGGGGTTGAAGAAGTCGTTTAATGACAGGGAATAGGAGTGATCTGCAGACTTGATTACATCCTTCATGACCTTTATTGCTTTCAGAGATTTTAATTGGCAATTAATTTTCTGAACTTTTTTTTTAGTAAAAAAGTTAGAGTAAGACAAGTTCAGATTAGTCTACGTATGTACAAAGATACAGATGTGTCATACTTTAACCTTTCAGCCTTATAACATTGTAACGCCTGCCAGGGAACGGAACAGACACACACAGATGTCTTACCTTGTAATCGTTAACCACCTACCGTCCACTTCGGATTCACCCCAGCCACTCTCCGTCTCAGCACCGTCTTCAGTGAAGTCTGACCCCTGGACTCTGCAGGGGAATATGCTAAAGGAGACAGGGGCATACAAATAACAAACAGTTTTATAGGTTACCTACCACCTCACCTATTGGTCACTTCTTCTCCCTCTCTGGGCGGACCGATCCTGCTGCTGCTCGCCTGTACTGGGCCACTCGTGTCTGCTGGTAATCAGCCGCTCCACAGGCCTCCGCCTGCAGCCTGAACTCAAGCTGTTAAGCCCACATAGTCTTGGGGCTCACCACTTTAGGTGCCCTTTCGGACAGGTGAGAGGGGCCTTATATGCCATTCTCAGCCTTGCACTACACTACCCAAGGAACCAAGTGTCCTTTTACATCAAGGGCAGAGTTCCCTCCTAAGACTACCAGGACCAAGCGTCCTCTTCACTACCAAGGGCCTAACACCCTTTTAACCGCAAGAGCTTATTGCCCTACCATAAACTGCAAAGGCCTACTGCTCTAATCAACACAGGGAAACTAATGTCCCTCTAACCACATAATAATCTTTTAACAAGGACCTAGTGTCCTTCTAACAATCAGAGGCTGCTGCCCTGCTACCTTATAAGGAGCCTCACGCCCCACTAAGTTCAGAGGTCTGTGCCTCTCTAAACCTATGGGCCAATGGACCTAGTGCCCGATTAGTCCACGGCCCTTGTGCCCGACCTAACAGTGGTTAATCTTATCTGCTCCGCACAGGATACTCTGCTTGTCCTGCTGTCTACGGGTCTTTCAGACCTTCAAGCCGCTCCTCCTCTTCGGCGCTTACTTCCCCGCTGTCTTAATAGCTCTCAGCCCTTACAAGGGCTCCCCACTGACGATCACGTCTTGGGCTTGATTTCGGCATCTTCCGTTGTTTTCTTGTGACAGGATAGCTCCTAGCCCTTACAAGGGCTCCCTGCCACTTCCGCATCTTCTTTCCTTCTGGACGTCCCGCGACGTCCTATTCTGTAGGCTCTGCTGCTGAACTGAGCTCAAAATGGCAGCGCTCGACGGTTTATATAGTCAGCACAAGCCCTGATTGGCTCGCCGCAGCGCCAGTAATTCAAAAGGCCGGATGCGAACCACAAATGACTCGCCTATCCGGCCGCCGATTAGCCAGCAGAGGAAAGTGAGCCCTGATTGGCTTATTCGCCCTCTGCTACCGGGACCTGCAAATGAAGATGGACAGTTACTGGCCCTGAAAAGCAGGAATGGTGAGTTGTCTTCTTTCTTTTTTACTTCCAGATTCACCTCTTGACGGGCACCTTGGCGGCTGGGCACACTTCTACAACATAACATAACTTTGAGTAGTGTAGAGTTTAAAAAAAAAAAAAAAATCTTCCCATTTTGTGTTAGGTTATCATTCTATTTTGGCCATTCTATACCTATTTCAAACAGCAGGTGGCATTTATGTAAAAACGTATTGCGCATACATGTTTTCTATATTTCAACCACTGTGTGTTCCTTACAAGCTTATGATGTTGTCTATATGTACTTTTCAGACCACAAAGGATCAATAGAAAAGAAAATATTTTAATGTATATAAAATAATGAGGTAAACAAGATTTTTTGTGTTGTTTATTCAGTTAATTTAAGTTAATTATTAAAATTGTGTGTTCTTTTTAATTAAATAATGTAAAAATCTGGTGTGTCCCATCGCCAAATCCTTAATTAACACCAGTGCTAGATAGATAACTGGGATGCGCCTTGTTGTTGTGAAAACCAGCCACATGCATGCCACTGCAGAGATGCTACCTAAATGGGCAGCGGACAGGGCTGCCAGACGCTACAATCCCCATGTTTTAGTTGGTCATCCTGGCCGCCATGGCAATGAAGAAATCAGAATTCAGGGAATGACAGGTTTTTCATTCCAGTATATGAGAGAGGGGTCCCTGGAACCCGTGCCAATTATATCAAGAGTAAAAATAAATAGCAAACACAATTTTAAAATACTCTTTTACTTAATTAAAGACTCCTCAAAGCTTTGTATGCCACTTTATTAAACATAATAGACTAACAGCGATGTGCATTCTGGAAACTAGGCATGGTGGTGGTGCCAGTCTCCGGTGGCAAAGCCTTGGAAGTCTAGATATAAGATCCCACAACTCTTTAGGTGCCATTACCCCAGACTTATAGGTGCCAGTGCTGAGCAGAGACGGAGTACTACCGGCAGCATATGGACACGGGAGCAAGCCTCCCAGCCACTCAAGTAAATGTAAAATGAAATTACAGTGACCAGCATGACCATTGTGCATAAATAAGAGGGTCAGCCTTGCTTCATTAAGTGAACCAGTGGCTGGATTATCTCCCCAGCCCAATGTGTAAAAACTGCATAAAAGAAGGACTATTAGTCAATATGAATTTGTTAACCTCACTGCCTTCAAGTGGTGCATGTATGCACTTAAAGGAGCAGATCTTATAATAACTATGAGCCAACCAACATCACTACTACTTGCTCATGTCTGTCCCTACTGTGTTCCTGTAACCAACCGATTAAAGCACACAGTTTGTACTATCCTCTGGTCGTCCCGCGGTGAGCCCATGACATTGCGTCAGTACTTTACCTGCAACCATAGTAAGAGGTCATGAACGGTTCAACCAGAGTAGCAAGCAAAGAGGTGCTGCAGCAGCTACACATTACCCAAAAAGTGTAAGACTCCAGGTGTTAATGAACAAACCTGATGGTGACAGTGATCTACAACTGGGGAAAGGAACAACCCTAAAAATATGTTCTCTTCACCATTTGTCTAATTTTAATAATCATGCTCCACAATAGGAAATGTTGTTTTTGCACTTTCTTTGCTAAGAACGCTTCACTCCGCCCAACTACTCCCCTTGGCTCCATGTGCAAATTTCTGCTCCTCTGCAAATCCTATGTGCTTTGGTCATGCCATGCATCTTGGCATTTCTTCAAAGCTGGTTTTACACTATGCCGTGGATGTTTTAAGCTTGGGAAATGACTTACATTGTGGACAGTGCAAACAATTCAAGCAGAACTCTGAATAAATGATAATGTTTTAAAAGCATCTGTTATTGTATGCTACTATGTTATATCTACTGTAATATTCCACAATATGATGTGGCAGATCCCCAGTTGACTGATTTTCCATTATTACAGTAGTCCATCCCACAAAAAAAATAACAAGTACAGCTTAATTAATATTAATTAGTTTATATTTTTCCCAGTTTATCTTTTGCCTATGCAAGTCTTAACGTTATCATTTGAGCAGAGTAAAAAATATTAAACGAATTCAAGTTCTGGCATAGGTATTCTATATTTGAACATGCTAGCCCTTATGAGACACTTCATACATAATTATCTAATTTATTGAAGGAGCTAGATTTCAAGCCACTGTAAGTCACCCTCTTACATCTTCACCTAATTTATTGATGAAGTTGGATTGCTTTGATGCTGTCTCATTCCAGAATTAATGAGGGTAAATGGCCTTCTAGCTAAAGGTTTGAAGCTACCGAAGTTGAATTTTAATGTCCACTGGAATAGAACGAAGGTACAGTGCCTATGAGCGTTTAAGGAAAAGTGATCACTTATGTATATGTATAAATATTCCTCCCATTGTAGCAAAGACCTGAGAAGATGACCTTCACTACAGTTGACCCAATGTGAAGCTCATCCTTCTAGCAACCATATATCTTTTAAATACCCCACTTGGGATGCATTACTCCTGCTTTTATCTACAGCAGATAGTCATTTCTTTTTGTCTCCATGCATTAACCTGTAGCGTGTGTCAGTATTATTCACTTACTGACTTTTTATTATTTTGCTTCTAGTTTTACCTTGGCAATTGTCAGACAGATTGCTTGTTTTTCACAGTAATTGTGAATGTATGATTAAACTTTTTTTATGTTAAACTGTGTTTCTAAAATTTTTTGCTTATACCAGTTTGGTAGCTAAATTTAAGTCATTACACATTTGCAGCAAAAATAAAGTTAGTATTACCTAGGACAGTGGTTCCCAAACTGTGTGCCACGGCTCCCTGGGGTGCCACAGTGATCTCACAGGGGTGCCATGGCTAAGTCCGGTGGTAAGCAAGGCGGGGGACTACTTGGTAATTTTTTTGGCTTAGGGGGTGCCTTGAATAAATTATTGATACTCTAGGGGTGCCTCGAACTGAGAAAGTTTGTGATCCACTGACCTAGGACATTGAACAGAGATGAATTTAGACTATTCGTTGACCTAGGCCACTTTGTTACCATTTTGGCCTTCCTATGGTTCCAAATCAAACTGTATTGCATTTGTATAGATCAAAACAGAGCAATGTAATTTAGCCCAAAATAAGCCCAGTAGTTGTCAACACTACATTATCAACTGTATACCTCCCAACTTTTAGACTCACAAAATTGGCCCTGTCCCATTCCTATAAAACCCTGCCCATAAATGTGCATATTTTTGTAAAACTCCCATCAACTTTTTGTTAAGCCCCATCTCTTTTGCAGCTTGAAAATCTGAATGTCCCACCAAAATCGGGACAGATGGGAGGTATGCAACTGACACCTTTTGTATACTAGCATCCACTTGTAACAACCTTAATTTAGATCGTTATCAGGGAACATCCCCCAGATGTGGTAATGTCTCTAATACATGTGAGAAAGCAGTAAGGACATTTGTCCATTATATCAATTGAACTCCTTTTTTACTGGTCACAGTGTCAGGGAACTTTAACCCCAGACTATGTTATAACTATGACAATTTCATATTTTTTTTTGGACTCTTATCTTCACAGTTATGTTATGATTTAGAGATCTTATTTACAATTCCTCATTTATCACTACAATTACCATTAGAGTATGTATTATTAGACTTAATTTTGGAGCCAGTCCCATTCTTAACTGGAAGCAATTTAGAATACTTTAATATGTCAATAAATATTGAAAAATATACCAACATGACTCTTAAGGAGTCCAGTTAAATATGGAGATTCAGATGATTCAGGTCTCTGTGGCCCTTCTTAGTCTGGCTGCATTCAAAATTAGCAGCCTGTGAGGATATAAGGAACAATATTAATTATAGCATAGCATGTGCAGTCTGTGGGTCTGGGGTGCATAATGTTACACTGGTCACTTGCAGTAATATTGACGGTGTCAGTAAATAGGAAAGAAATTACTGCATGTGTTGCCGAGATGACTGACAATAATAAAGTTGCAACAGGAGTCTCTTCAAAATGTAACAATTGTGCCCAGGAATTTATAGTTACTCCCCATAACTTTAACAAACACTGTGAAGACACAAAAGTACTGTTTACTTTGTATATATTTATTTCCCATTTAGTATATACCTTGTATATTCAAGGGACGATAAGGCAATGGTTCACAGCTCTATATATGATATTGATATGATCCTGCTGAATGTGATTTAGTGGTAGTGGGGGAATGCAGTGGGATGTATCAAAGGACACGTAGGACTGGGGACTGTTCCCCAATACATGTACTTCTTGTAACACTATTCAAGGCCATAGTTGCCATGAATATAACTACTACTAGGCCTGGTCATGAAATGCAAAGTCATGGAGGTCTTAGTCATGTGATGCACGAGCTCATACTTTATTCTATACTGATAACTGTACTATTTATTTCTATTCTGTAATGTATTTTTGTCATTCTTTCTTCCCTGTGATGCCTTTAATATGACAGAAGGGAAATGGGTCAGAGTATAGGAAATAAGCATGGTGTTCTTTGAAAGAGGCTGTAAATAAGTTGTGGAGATTTTTAAATTCCTTTTTTCTATTTCTGTAGGCTTCGAAAAGAGCACATCCATTGCAATTAACTTAGATTTCCCAAACTATTCAGAGATGAAACGAAACTGACCTCACCAGATAGCAAAGATGCTAAGTAAATCGTTACCAATCAGTCAGAATTCTTTAATTTTTTTTTTGCTCTTGGATATGACACAGAGCTAGATTCCGGATACACTTGCAAGGGCAAAAGCAGGATTTTTTTGAGGATGGTTTCCATGTAATACTTCCAGGGTGGGCGTGTACAGCATATAAGAGGTTATCATTTTAGACCGTGCTGCTTGCACTGCTAGTACATAGCTCCCAATAACATATCAGTGTAAAGCAGGACATACCACTCAACTGGCCTGGAGTGTTTAGTCCCTGTTTGGAAAAAGGGATAGATACATGGTATATGGAAAGTCTAGCAATGAGTGAACCCTCTCAGTGTTCCTAACCAGCCCCGAATTTAAATCAGTAGCACCCACATTTATTATTTAGGCCTTCCTATCTGCAACCATCCCTGACATTAAATTAATAGCATTCACATTTAATAAATATTATTTCCCTACCATGAAAATAACATTCATAATACATAGACCTTTTACCCCCCAACATGCTCTGATGTTAAATTAATACTATTCGTATTTAATAAACACACCCATTTCCCCCAATCAGCCCCAATATTAATTAATTAGCTTTCACATTTAATAAATAGACGTATCCTCCACCCCTCCACCCCCC
Source organism: Mixophyes fleayi (assembly GCF_038048845.1). Taxonomy (NCBI): domain Eukaryota; kingdom Metazoa; phylum Chordata; class Amphibia; order Anura; family Limnodynastidae; genus Mixophyes; species Mixophyes fleayi. The sequence continues at coordinate 49,977,568 of NC_134407.1, forward strand.
ATACAACCTGCCATTAAATGTATTTATTAAATATAATACTTGTATTGATCTATTTCTCCCCAAAATACTCTGACATTAACTAGTTTTCACAATATTAGAATAAGCTCTCTCTTGACAAACTCAGCTCTACATTCAAGAAATAGCCCTCAAACCACCCCAGCATTAAATAGTCTCATCACCCCACCTTACATTAACAGGTATTACCCGGACCCCACTTTTAAACTACATAGCCCCCCAATCAAATAAATTGGCACCAGTTTTCCCTCCACCAATAAATTAATACCTCCCAATTAAATAATTAGCCCCCTCCCTCACCATTAATAACCAACAACACCTCCAATATTACATCCCTCCCTCCATAATTACCTTATTCCAGGGCTGTTCTTTTCATAAGCAGACTCATTTAACTGCCTCTTCAGCTTCCTGTACACGTGGGACGGAATGCATGTCATGTGGTGCGTGCCATACATGTGACATGCAGTCAGTAATATAAGGCTGGCACACATTATGGAGAAGGGAGGAGAGGAATGGATTTGTAGATCCGGAGCTTTATGCAGTAAAGTGGCTGGTCAGGAGGGGCACCAGCCTATCAATCAGTCCTTGAGGGGCAGAGGTTTCCATGCAACTAAGTTATGTGACTCCTTGTTTCAAATACAAAGGGGAAAGAATGTAAACAACTATGCATGGTCAATCTAAAAACTTTAGTGAGAAGCACAATAGGAAACCGGAAATGTATTGAGCCACACATTGGCTGATCCTGCCGGTTTACCTGAACACTGACTGACAGGATCAGTGATTTTCAGCTGTTGAGCACATGAACCATGTAACAGAATCTCTTCTGTATTCACTAGGGCCTTTAAGTGCAACTTGAAGGTGATGTACACCCAAATTATCTTCCGACTGCTTTTTGCAACATGATCAATAACAGTCATATTTTTAACGGATATTGAGGCATGTATGTATTGTTCAGTGAGTATATGCAAATACAAGAAATAGTAAAATCCCCATAATTATTTATTTTAGGAGCAAAATCCAGTACGACAGATATAGGAAAGAAATTTTGATAATATCTTGTCAGACTATTTAAAAGTTAATGTAAAAAGTTTTAATATCCAATGTATTTCACTGAATGGTTAATTTCAGAACAAAATGTTTGTATTGTTTTTAAGCCTAGCCATGTACAGATGTTTACGAGGGTTAAATATGTATTGTGTCAGATATGGATGTTTACACTCTGAGCTGTCACATTAATGTGCACCCTAGGGAACAATGCCTACACTAGGTTGTTTCTTTCATCTGACGCCTACGTACGCAGGGGAATTTACTGTATGTACTCAAATCAGTCTTTCTGCTTGCATTACACAGGAAAGACAGACAGAAATCACTGTCTGATGATCCACTGTTGTATCTGAACTGATGCAAAACCATTTTCTTCCTCTTTGTATTGTGCATGGTGGGCAATTTCTCATGTCAGGAATATAGTCATATCTATTTAGGTGTGAACATGTATATTAAGTGGAGGGGGTTGCTATTGCAATATATATTTTTATGTTTTTAATTTGTTAACATCTAACTTTAAATTAGACTATGCCATACATTTTAATTGCCAAATATATACAATCCCCATTTAGCATGTTACTCATATATTACACTTTTTTTTATAATTTTTTATTTTCAATGGTCAGTCAAGAAAATACAGGCAACAAAACAATAATACTGTGTAACATACACAATGAAATCACAACAGTTTTTGTGGTATATCGCATACTAGGAAAACATTAGACAAAAATGACCAGTTTTTACTGTTTAAAGAGCAATATAAGTAGGATGTAGGAACAAAAGGGATTGGGGGGCCACGAAGATAGGCACTGTAAGTATTCGGAGGGTAATTAGGGTGAGTTGAGCCCATAGCAAATGGGGGGAAGCATGTCGGGAGGGGTTATGGTCATCGCACATGGGTCAGGTCAGAGGAAGCGTTGGGTTGGGGGGAAATGCGTCTTCCCCGCCTAGCCATGGTGCCCATACTTGATTGAAGATATGGCCTCTATCAGGGCGGTTGGACATAATCTCCTCCATGGCGGTCACATGCCAAATCTGTCTTTTGAGAGCCAAAATGGACGGAGGCGAGCTATTTTTCCAATTAAGGGCTATGAGTGATTTGGCTGCTGTCAGGATATGGGCAGTTAATTTCTTGGAGAATTTGTCCAGGTCTTGAGGAGGGTAACACAGAAATAATACCCAAGGATCTTTCGGAATGGGGGCTTCAGATAGGGTAGTTAGGAGACTATTGAGTGAGTCCCAGAAGGAGGTGATCATCGGGCAGGACCACCAAATATGAAGCATCGTACTCCTGCGGCCACAGTCCCGCCAACAGTAGGGCGAGGAAGAGGGAAACATTCTATGGTGTCTTGTGGGGGTGTAATACCAACGGTAATACATTTTGTAGGAGGTTTCCTTGAGTTTAGTTGATATAGAGCATTTAGCTATCCCCAGTCTCATGCTCCCAAGCCTCTTCATCTGGGGGAGGACCAAGGTCTTTTTCCCACTCGTCTTCATGAGGATTTGGAGAGGAAAGGGCAGAAGTGAGAAGAATACTGTATATTTGAGAAATCATGCCCTTGTCCAAGGGATATATTACACTTTTAAAGCAGTGATAGGCAAGATGAAATAGCAGCCTTCAAAAGGACCACATGGATGAAGGAGGGAGAGCACAGTGCACTGCCTCCTCCTCCTGGATCTGTGAGGGCATTAAATTCCTTGCAGTGTGCAATAATGGAGTATTATAATTAATATTGTAGTGTATTTGTAAAAGGTCATTGTGATGCTCAGCACTGGCCACTAGGAAATGGTGTAAATAGTAAAATGCAAGATCTCAACAAGTGTTCTAATGTTTAGAACAGATGGATTTTCCGCGAACTTTTAAAGTTCTGAAGAATTCAATAAGTAGGTAGCGGAACGGGAATCCTCTAGGTGGAAGTGAGTGGTGATTATGAGAGGGGGAGAGTATTTGGAAATGAGGGTTAAGGTGTAAGAAGTGTTATTGAGGGCTTTGTAGGTGAAGATTTTCAATTGGTTTCTGGTTATTATGAGGAGCCAGTATAGGGATTTGCAAAGTGGAAAACGTGGAATGGCGAGCGGGAAAGCGCAGTCTCGCAGCAACTTTTATGATGGATTGAAGAGGAAACAGAATGTTTCAGGTACCGGTAGTATTCTGGGAGGGTGTGTGTATACTCTACAAACATGGGTTCTTTCTCCTATTAAACCTAGTAAAAAAGGGGTATGGATTAGGGGAAAAAATAGATTAAGGGGATATAATATAAATATATATATATATATATATATATATATATATATATGCACACACTAATACATACAAACATATACACACAAATAATTTAAATTTATATGTATGTGTATATATATATATATATATATATATATATATATATATATATTGTGTGTGTATATGTATGTGTATATATATATATATATATATATATATATATATATATATATATATATACATACAGAATATTGTGTATATATATTATACAGTACTTTTAAAAATGGGATAGAGATAGTTTGATAGTATAATTTTGGGAAGTTTTGTAATTAAGAAATGTTTGGAATAGTTGAGGGGGAGGGAAGGGGGTCAAGAAATCAGAGGAAGAATGACAGTCAGATCAATAAGGGTAGAAATTAGAAGAAAGAGAAATGGATAATCATCATCATCATTTATTTATATATATAGAGCCACTAATTCCGCAGCGCTGTTCAGAGGACTCACTCACATCAGTCCCTGCCCCATTGGAGCTCACAGTCTAAATTCCCTAAAACACAGACAGACTAGGGCCAATTAACCTACCTGTATGTTTTTGGAATGTGGGAGGAAACCGAAGCACCCAGAGTAAACCCACGCAAACAAGGGGAGAACATACAAACTCCACACAGATAAGGCCATGGTCGGGAATCGAACTCATGACCTCAGTGCTGTGAGGCAGAAGTGCTAGCCAATTAGCATGTAACTTAAATCTTGGTAAAATTGTCATATATAATGATATATACATATAAACAATAATATGTCACAGTAAATCTGTATGGAAATTAATATGATAGATGCAATTCTAATCACATATATCTAAAATTAATATATAACTCTAGCAGTATAGCAGAAAAGTTAATAAACCAGAACATAGATTTTTAAATAAAATAATTGTAATATGGAATAAATCATGTACAATAGATAAGAAATAAATAAAAATAATCTATAAAATAAGTGTGACTTTGCGTATGTATAATCCCAAAGGCAGTTTCCCACTGTTGAGTGGCTTCCTCAGCGAATATTTTTTGTAAGTGTTTGGGTGAGGGGAATGTCAGGAGAAGGCTGGAGATTACAAGGCAACGGATTAGAACTTTAGTCTGGCAATGTTTTATAGCTGGACATGGCAGGATTTTAAGAGTATGGATGTGAGGAGCAAAGCAGAGGGCAAGGTCAAGTAGAACAACAAGGCAGTGGAATTGATAGCGGAAATGATAGTGTTATTGACAGTGAGGGAGCTTTAAGGGGAAGCGATTACTCTGAGATAACTTCCATTTTGGACATGTTGAACTTCAGATAGTGTTTGGATATTCTTTTGAAGATAGCGTATAGGCAAATGATTTATTGGGAAGAAATGTAGAGTTGGAAAGGTGGGTTTGGGTGTTCTGTGTGTAGAAATGATACTGGAGGCCAATGAATGGGTTTATTCACAGAGAAGAGTTGTACAGCAAGAAGCTCTGAGGGCCAAGAACAGATACTTTTGGGACCTCATCAAATAGAGAGGAGCATGTGTCAGATGTGGAGATGAAGTTGGATATCTAGGATGTGAGCCATGAAAGAGCTGTGTCTTGAAGGCCAGTGGAGTAAAGGGTGTGCAGGAGAAAAGGGTGATTTAGCCGTGTGAAAAGTGGCCGAGATGTCCAGGAAAATGAATAAGGAAAAGCGGTTATTGGACTTTGCTGTGAGTAAATCATTGGTCACGTTTTTAAAGGCATTCTAATTGGAATTTTGGGTCTGGAATCCAGATTGAAGATGGTCAAGGAGGGGGTTATAGGAGAAAAAAAAGAGTTTGTATTTTGGATGCAAAAGGTGGAAAATAAATAGAGCAGGAGGTATAGAGGATAAGAGATGGGGCAGTAGTTGGAGAGAGGTTAGGCTGAAAGATGTTTTTTTCAGGACTGGAGAAATTAGTGTGTGTTTGAAGGAGTAAGAGACTGTGCTAGTAGTGAGAGGGATTGAAGAGGTATGTTAGAACAGGGCAAACAGTGGGTGAAAAGAAGCAGAGAAGTTGAGAAGGGGATGAGATTGAAGGGGCATGTTGTGGTTTCAAACAAGAGAACTCATCCTCAGTCGCACAGTAGAAGAAAATTAGGGTAGATTGAGGAATCTATAAGTTAGGTGGTGTTTGCAGGGTCTGGCATAAAGATATATTTTTTTCCCATAGTGTTTATCTTGTCTTTCAAGTAGGTAATAAAGTCATCTGATGTGAAGGAGGAAGGGTGAGTTGGTAAAAATGGCCGAAGAAAGCAAGTTGAAAGTGGCATTTAGACTTTAGGGAATATATGACTGTGTAACTATAAGAAAAGTGAAGTAGAATTTCTTGTCAAGAGAAAATACATTGTTTGAGAAAAGCATGAAATTTATAGTGTGGGAAATCCGTATGGTGGCGAGATTTGCTTCAGTAATGCTCAGCAGTGCAGTGGTGTTCCACAGGATACAGTATGTGGTGACTTTAGCTGCCGTGACTAAGGCTTTGTTTTCGCAGGGGAAAATTTCATTTTTTTTGTTAAACTTCTTGTACATGTTTTTATGATTTAATTTTTTTTGGTTTTTCTGATGTAATGATCGGCTGTTTAATGTTTCAGAATATATAAAATGCACTGTTATATTTATGATTATACATATATACCACCCTTGAATCCCTTGCTGTTTTGTTTTTTTAAAATACGTGCACTTTCCTGCTAGATGCTGTCATATGGAGTATTTATTGATCATGGTTCTGTGTAGCTAATTCTCCTGCTCAGCTTTGTAGCTGCATCTGTATAATTTAAGCACCATGATATCACCATCATTGATGATCTGTCTATCATGCGGGTACTGTATACAGGGCAAAAGCGGCAATTGCACTGGGCCCATAATTAAACTTCTCAGTAAGAATTGACAGACATAAAATTGCTTCGATCTTAAGTTCATGGTGTCATAGTAAGACAAATCCCCTCTGTTTTTGAAGCCAGTCTCAACCAAGGTAATCCTAAAATGTCCTTGGTCAAATGAAAAAAACAAAACAAAAAAAAAAAACTAAGCTAAATTTATAGTAAGCTTTAAGCCGATCCCTTGTATAGTCCTAACATTAACCAAATGCCAAAATCCTAAATTTGACACAACCCCAAGTGTTGCTTTTACACCCATTCGGGGGGAATTGTGACATAGGAGTAAGCTGCCCCAGAAGCAAGTATGGATCTCCGCAGCCATCACCAATTACATATAGTACTGTGAAACATTTCATGCTCTTTTCCAGCAGAAGGAGCAGTGGGTGATTTTGTTCTCCTTATGTAATACATAATGCACAAGGCATTATGGAAAATATATATTTTTTTTTTGAATGACTGGTTATCTTCAAGTGCAAGCCATAACCAAGCACAAGTCCTATCCTTAAACCTAGCTCAAGCTATACAACTATCCCAAGTCCTAACACATCTCTGATGCAGAGATTGAAAGTCAAGTTCTTGGTGGGGGGGGGGGAACCGGGGTGTGTATCTGTGAGGGCATTAAAGCACTATATTGTGACCTTATGGGGCTATATGGTTGGGTATTTTTATGTTCTGCTTTTTCTGGTTATTGGACTGTTTATCATAGACTTGTGTAGAGTACATCATATTTTGAGTTGTGTAAAAATGTGTTTAAATTGAAAGAGCTGAGTGGAAAAGCCATTTGAACTTTTACAAGCACCATTAGCTTACCCTTACAAGTGATTAACCTTATTGGTGTCCCCATCTGGAAATAATGCTGGATATTGTATGCCTTTTTATTTTGTTTAATATTTGTATTTCTTTTTATGTTCTCTATAGTCATTATCCTCATTATTGTCAATACTTTTTGTTTTAATTATATCTCTATGATGTGTTTTTTTTTTGTTTGTATATTATCATTATTATTAATATATTTCTATTACCTACTTGGACTTAAACATTGAATATATTGGCTATGTAACCAACACCTATCCTCGAGCAATATCATAAGCTGTAATAAATGTTATGTGTATGGTCTTAACACTTATTTATAGTTTGATATATAATCTGCACATAAAATCATTATTGTACAGCCTATAAGAAAAATTGCTTGGTACTGTAAGTATGTTAGACCACAGTGTACTGCTCTGGTTAGGGGGAGGGGCTCATTATCTCCAGGCTATAGTGTAGTTTTAAGAAAAATGCTGTTCATTATCTGGTTCTTTCCAATTAACCATACCCTTCACGCATTATTATTTAAGCCTGCCCAGTTGTGTAGATTCATTTAACAATGATGTCACCTGTTTTAGATTTATGAGCCCATGGTATAGAAGTACTGTGTTTCCTTAAGTTTTCACATCATAATCTGCTAGGCGGTATGTTCTCCTCATGTTTTGTCTGTGTTTCCTCTGGGCGTACCAGTCAAACTTACTGGTAGATATTGTTTGGATGGGACCTAGTCTGTGTGTTTGTGTGGCAGAGTGTTTAGATTGTAAGCTCCAGTGGGACAAGGACTTATGTGAGTGATGAAATATTCTCTGCACAGCGCTGCATAATATGGTGACTCTATATAAATAGATAAATAATGATAGTGGTCCCACACCTCCCAACGTCCCAGAAATAAGGATTGGCCATGACTCCAGTCTGCCCAGGTAATGCCCCTGGATCCACCCAGTCATATCCAGTTTTGCAAAATGATATGTACTCAAATTTTTGCTGCCAGAAATTGGAACTGTCCAGCTAAAATGGGGACTGTTGGAGGGTATATTTTTCTCCATTTTCCACATTGCATACTGGTATATTAAAACTAGGCTTTATAAGTTTATGTGATCTCTCCTAATCAGGAGGCTGAATTGTAAAAAAAAAAAAAAAAAAAGTTAATACTACATGACGCTTGGTGACAGGTGAAGAGGAACAAGGGAAAAGCCGAAAGAGGTATAACACAAAATCTTCATTAATAGGTACAAATAGGAGCTGTGAGTGATACGGATTGTGAGCTAGGAAAGACTTATTCGTACTATTAGTCAGTATAGAGCTGTCAGACAATGCTGCAGCATTAACTTTAGCTGAGGGATGTTTGCAGTAATGTGGAATACTAGAATGTGTCACCAGCAGTAGAGTGACAAAGAGACAGCAAATGTATATGTGTGTGTGTGTGTACATACATATATGTATGTGTGTGTGAGTGTATGTATGTATGTATGTATGTATCAAACAAAAAGATATGTATGGCGCTAGTCACCGCTGCGTATGTTTTAAAATCAATATCTCAGATAACATATACCGGTATATAAAAAGTCCCAAATATGACTTCCACATTGATCAGCACTTGACTCCTGTATGAGTGGCAGCCTCGAGAGCCTGGAACCAGATGGTCAGTCTGGACAAAGGGGATAACTACAACAGAAAACAGGCAGGGCGCCTCATAGTGTGATATCAAAATGTACAGGTTGAAAAAGGTAATAATATGCGTACCGTAAGGTAAGCAGCAGTGAATATCAAAGCAAAGATGGAGTAGCTTCTGTTCTGGTCTGATTCCTCCAAATCTCCATAAATCAGCACAGCAATATAGGGAGAACAAACATAGTGTAACACCGCAATAGATGATACTTCTAATGAAGGTGACGCACCTCTAAACACCAATGTTCTATAGGGTGTGTGGGACCTAGATCCCTGTTTTTAAGTACAGATATCCTCTTGGCCCATTAGAGTTCTATGAGGTTTGATATGAAATGCAGTAACCTCCAGCTCCGGACATTTCTCCTGATGTCCGGAGCTGGAGGTTACTGCATTTCATATCAAGCCTCATAGAACTCTAATGGGCCAAGAGGATATCTGTACTTAAAAACAGGGATCTAGGTCCCACACACCCTATAGAACATTGGTGTTTAGAGGTGCGTCACCCTCATTAGAAGTATCATCTATTGCAGTGTTACACTATGTTTGTTCTCCCTATATTGCTGTGCTGATTTATGGAGATTTGGAGGAATCAGACCAGAACAGAGGCTACTCCATCTTTGCTTTGATATTCACTGCTGCTTAGCTTACGGTACGCATATTATTACCTTTTTCAACCTGTACATTTTGATATCACACTTTGAGGCACCCTGCCTGTTTTCTGTTGCATGTATGTATGTATGTATGTATGTGTGCGTGTATATATATATATATATATATATATATATATATATATATATATATATATATATATATATATATATATATATATATATTATTACTTTTTTGTTATGACTGTATAGGTGCCAGGACACTAAGGGGTATATTTATCAAGCTGCTGGTTTGAAAAAGTAGAGATGTTGTCTATAGCAACCAATCAGATTCTAGCTGTCATTTATTTAGTACATTCTACAAAATGACAGCTGGATTCTGGTTGCTGTAGGCAACATCTCCACTTTTTCAAACCTTCAGCTTGATAGATTTACCCCTAAGGATTGATGCAACTCTGTGTGATGTGCCGCGGAGTGACTCCGGATAGGTCGTGAAGGCACTCCGCAGTGATCCAAGACAGTAGATTTTTCCTTGCACCCCTTAGAGCTGCGCAGGAAAACCTGTGACGTTGGAGTACTGTAGTACCCAGAAATGTACGCAACCACACATTGCGGTGATGGCTCTTAACACAACACATGTACCCTACCAGGAAGAGTCTCACAGAGAGACAAAGCATTGTATAGGATTGCGTTACAACTTCAGTCTGTTAAAGAGGTTTTAAAGTTACCTTTCCGTAGAGGTTTTATTTGGTGTTGTACGAGCTGGGCCAACATTACAATTTTATTTAGGTCCCTTCCCTATAGATTAGGGCTTACCCCAACCCATATACGCCTCCGTGTCTGGAATCTATACTTTGATCTTGCACTTTGTTAAATGCTGATGTGCTTCTGCAGTGTCATTAAAGGTTATTTTCACCTTTTTAGTTGTCCTTATGCATTGCTTTATGTATACCCTACTGCAACTTTTACTAAATATACTACTATTGCTTTCTCTGTGTGGAAGTAGTTTTGTTTTCATTTCTCTGAGATATGACACAAAGCTGCTCTTTAGTCAAATGTACCCAATGCAGAGAACATGGCAGAGCTTTTTTGTAGAGCAACAAAAACTATCCTTGATAATATAATTACATGACTGAAAAACACAGTAGCAAGCCAGGAAAATAAAGCAATATATTTGGTAAATGTTTGTAGAATACATACAAATTGATGAGATAAAATCATACAATGGGTTCACCATTTAAAGTAAATAGTTGTGGCAATACAGTGGCACTTATGCTCATTTGCATACTGCCACTTGTAGTGCCACAACTATGTACTTTAAATGGTGTCGTCATCTGGAAATAATAAGCGTTGCACACATCAGAAAAATATATTTATTGCTCCAATGATAATTAAATAGTATGCCACTATAATATAATAAATCAACATTCCCATACATGTAATCATTAATGAAATTTGGCCCACTAATTTATTTATCTAATAATTTTTCCCCTGGAAGATAATTAATAATCATTTTTGCGCCCCTCTAAACCAGAAATCATGATTGAGTTAAACTTGTATTGTGCCTCCTGTTATGTTAACATTTGCCAGTGGAAAACTGATGTTTTTTCTTATCTCGCCTATCCAAAGCAGTGTGTTCTCACATTAATCTCAGACGGGTTTGCAAAATCGCAGCTTCATACATATGGTGACTTGTATTATGGCAAAACGTCGGGACTGCGATTTTTAGCGATTTTGGACATAGATTTTCAGTCAACTCGCACTTTAATACATCGGCAAGTTTAAACTTGCCCAAGAAAATTGCTGAAAATCCCAAATTGCAGCTTGATACATTTTGCCCCAGGACTCTACAGTAAACTATGCATTACTTTGTCTCTGTCTACAGATGTGTAGAGAAGGCTTGTCACTAACTCCTGTGCATGAAACATCACAGTTCTATGCAGTACATTTATAATGTCACAATCCTAATGTGAAGAAATGTCTAAAAAGGGTTCTAAAACAATATGAGCATAATTGTTCTGTGGCTCATTAAATTTCTCTATTTTCAACTTGTCTTCTGCTGTTCTGAGCTATTGCTGGAGATGTATCTTTATTCATTTTGTTGAAATATCTTGACAGCCCCAAAGTTTAATTATAATTATCAGCTTTTCCGCGAGGTTCTGTATCCAAGGAGTCTTCTACCATTGTTAGATTATTGCCACTTATGGGCTGTGCGTTACAATTTATACCATTATGACCTTTTATTTTAGCAGTCATTAGTATAATGAGACAATCTCTTCTTTTTCAGTACACTTAATTTGATATTATTCTGTAATTCATTGCCATATGTGCTTCAGGTGGAGAAAGCCTTTTTGTTAATGTCTTATGTTAGAAATCTCTTAATGTACATTCTATGACAGAATGTTAATATGAGTGTTTGGAGATACAGTTTATTGACAGAAGGAGCACTTACATAGTAAAGTTGAAAAAAAGATACAATTTCATTAAATTCAACCTGTTCATAAATTGTGATTATTTTGATCCACAGAAAGGTAAACAAAAATCTCAGTGTGATAATTACCAATTAATCCCTATGGGGGGTGTACTCCCTGACCCCTGGAATGGTAATCGGACAAATTTCCTGGATCTATTATCCCAAGTGCCCCATATTAATTATAGCTGCAGATTTCTTGTAAGAAAGGCCTCCAATCCTTGCTTAAAATGTGTTTGTGAATTTTATTATTAACTCATATGGTAAGGAACTTCCACAGCTTAACAAACCTTCCAGTAAAGAACCCCATTCCTATGTTGCTGAAACAATCTTTCTTCCATTTGCAAGTGCTTGCCCCTTGTGGTATATTTGCTAAACTGCAGGTTTGAGAAAGTGGAGATGTTGCCTATAGCAGCCAATCAGATTCTAGCTATCATTTATTTAATACATTCTACAAAAAGACAGCTAGAATCTGAATGGTTGCTAAAGGTGACATCTCCACAATATCAAACCCGCAATTTAGTAAATATACCCCCTTGTCTTCTGTATGATTCTTCCTATGAAGAGTTTAATAGACCATCTTTGTATTGACCTTGAACATTTTTAGTGGCCAATATTATACCAAGTATCAATATGTAATATAACTTGTAACTTATACAATGGTCATACTATGTTTGCATTACATGTATGTACCCCCTCTTTTGTATTCACAGGATTTTATTCCTGTGTGGTACTGCTTTCTGGCACTGTGTGCTGCTACTCAAAGTATTGTCAACTAATATTCATTATCGTATAGAAGTCCTTTCTCATCTCGGTGTACCCCAATTGTATTCCATTGAATATGCAATTGATGTGTAATTTGCTGGAAAATACCAGGTATAGTTACTAACTTTACCTTGTAATATTTATAAACCAAGTGTAGAGTTTGTATAGTAAAAGGTCTTAATTTTTGCTGTATAGAGTGAGCCCTTGTTCTTGAATCAACACTTTCTGTCTGGCTTGACCCCTCTGAACCCTTTTCCAATGTAACATCTTAAGGAAGCTATATTTCTACCTATGTTAACATTCTGCTTTTTTTAAGAACTCCTAAAATTGTTATTTGTGCAGTGAACTCCTGTCCCCCATCTATCAAAACTGCTAAATAGGGGATTCCTATTCAAGGCAGGATCATCAACAGAATGTAGAGGTTTCTACCAAATGGGGGAGGGGGGCTGTAAAAGGATCCCAATAGTTTTGCTAGTTTTGGGGGAGTTATTGTGTAATTTGACATTTTAGGTGGAGTTTTACATTCATACTTCAAAGCAGAGTTTTCCATACAACATTTGTTTGTCTTGTGTTTGTTACGTTTGTTGCCCTCCCTCTTAGCTGAGAAATATGTTGCTGATAAATAAAATATATCTTCTTTATAAGAACAGCATAAAACTGAGGGAAACTTTAGTAGAATTCATACATGTTTATGTGTTTTTGTATAGAATATTCCTGATGCTGAGTGAGGGTGGCGTTATAAGGGGGAATGTTATAAAAAGAGCACTGTAATATTATTTCTACTTTGTGTTATTACCCTCAGTTACCCTGCATCTCACGGCTTGATAGACAGTAATTTGTTTTTCTTGCTTTCAGAGTTAGCTGGGGTAAGTATTTCTATGACTAAACACAAAGCATGACCTTGTATCGACGGAACAGCCCGCTGAAGTAGTTCCTAGATCGCGCTATCTCTCTGTAATCCATTGTTGCCAGCATTTCTTTCTTTGCTCTGATAGCTCCAGGTTTTACAAATGTGTTCTGGAAAACTCCCTTTTATCAGTTCAAATGTCAGATATTCTACTTTTCTTTTTATCAAATCACTTTTCCAGTTTGTTGCTGTCTAAACATTTTTATTCTCCATGTGAACTAGAAGGTAATAACACGTACACTGCTTTCAGACTATTTAAACATTGTAGTGGCTAATGATTAATAATGAACTGAGGTGCAGTGCCGTCATTACAACTCTTTCCAATTTCACCCTTGTTAGATGATTGTATGTTGCATCCATTTCTCTGTTTAGCATGTAATATATAGAGGTATGGGGATTGGCCACATTGATATTCCACTTCATGGGGAGGAGGTGATGGAGACATGATGACACATACTGGATGCATATGTTATATGCCGTTTATCATAAGGCATTCAACTCATCTTACCTGTTTATTGAACAAAATATAGACTTTAACATTTCATTTCATGAGAGATATATTGGTTATTGTGCTTGATAAAATATTATTATATGGTAACATACGCACAGTGACCAACCTGGAACCTGGGGGTAAATTTATCAAGCTGTGGGTTTGAAAAAGTGGTGATGTTGCCTATGACAACTAATAAGATTCTAGCTGTCATTTTGTAGAATGTGCTGAATAAATGATAACTAGAATCTGATTGGTTGCTATAGGCAGCATCTCCACTTGTTCAAACCCGCAGTTTAGTAAATATACCCCCTGGCCTGACTTAAACTACTCCGTTCTCTCCCGGGTACGTTACTTTGTCTGATCAGGTTGTTAAACTATAAATTTATTTACCCTTTATGTTCATTTTAAATTGGTTTTGCTGTAATGCAGCTGATGTAGGAAGCATTTTTTGCACACAAAATAGCTTCCAGGAGATATAGCAGTATGGGAAAAAGGAAGACCTGTTGCTTTTCTCCCTTCTGAAAAGTAAAACACCAAATTACAAATGCCTTTTAAGTCCTATTCAAGAATGTTTGTCATATTTGTTTGTGCATTATAGAAAATGTTATCTCATATAAGGGTACCTAGTATGTAAACTATATGTTTTGTTTTTTTCATTTTATTTTATTCCCTCCCCTGAGCTGTCATTTTTGAGGTTGGCTAGAGTGCTATACGTGATGGTATTACTGTAGCTTTACTATTACTGTGAATATTGATGCAGTGCCTTGTGAAGGATTTAGACCTACTCAACTAGGTCTCAGGTGCCTTGGATTTTACATTGAATGGGATTACAGCATCCACTGAGGAATGAAATGATGCAGAATAATATTCTTAATAACATTCATTTTATATAGAGCCAACATAGTTCACAGTTCATTAAAATGTTGTTAACCACAACCTTTATTTTGATGCTTCATGCATAAATTATTGTAATCCAATATATTTGGGAAAGTGGGCGACCTGCTAGCGCCCCCTATAGGTGATCGGATAGGTTGTGTAAGTGGAATCTGTAAATGTGTTTATAAAACAAATAACTGAATTGAACTGAGGTGACAGTAGGATTTCAGAACTACTTCCTGACATCATTTCTTTAACTATCCGATATGTAGTCTGAAGGATTTGTTGTCACTGCATAATGTTGCTGTCTTTAAAAGTACTTCAGAAGAATTCAGCATTTTGAATGAGGTTGTGCATTGATGTAATCACATTTTGGCCACATACACATTGTCATCTTACATGTTTTTATTGTTTGTTTTTAAACAATGCTGCAAAAAATGCATCTAATGGCATTCAATTCATGTTTGATCTATTAGATATTCTTGTTGGTGCCAATCATATTACACAGCACTGTACAGAGAATATGTAATCATTTTCATCAGTGTCTGCCTCACTGGAGTTTACCGTTTAATTTCCTTACCACACACCCACACACTCCCACACCCACCCATCTCTGGTTCTTTTGTCGGAAGCCAGATAGGGCCCTGGTCAGAATAGAACCCATGACCTCAGCGCTGAGTTATTACTAGCATTAGTAGTCTTTCCAAGAATGTGGAAGCGCACTTAAATGGAACAAGTAGTATTCAGAAAAAAACAGTAACGCACAGGAAGTAAGAATGCCAGTGGGTATAGTAACACCAGAGACTATGCTTTCTTCTGATAGAGCTGTGTACAAATATGTTTTATAAATATAAAACATGCATGGAAAACATTTATAAAGTGGCATTGGGAATGAGGTCCTACAGGAGTCTGATAATGTGATTTGGGCATATTATGTGGGTGCAGACTAATTCTATATGCTAATATTTCATGATAATGTGATATGAATTTTTCCATGTGATATTGAGAAAATGCCCAGTAGAGTATTATTAGATAGTTGTAACGCAAGAATGAATGTGTCAGCCATTTAAAGTTGATCCATCACATAGTTGTCTACTCTCAAGGAATGGCCGGGACACTCTAGAATTTCTGGGAGTCCTCCTGGATTCTCGGGAGAGCAGGCTAACCTCCTGGTTCCTAACCACCTAAGTAGTAAAGTGGCGGGGGGGGGGGGGGGGGGGGGGCATAGGATGAGAATCGCTCATCATTGTGGCCCTGCTCTCTGCCGCAGTTGGTCAGAAAATGTGATTGATGTTTAGGGAGCGGAGCCAAATGACGCCATCTGCAGCTAATACCATTTATTACTTGTCCAGTGTGACTGCTGCTAGTACTACTACGCTGTGATCTTCAGCTAATACCATTTATTACTTGTATAGTGTCTAAACCTGTCTCCATTGTTATACTGTATCGTCCTGTGAATATAAAGTGAAAGTGCTCCTTTGAAACTAAGCACATACTGTTACGAGCCGCGGCGGTGCCTCAACTCTCTCACAGGCATCCCGGCCGTCGCTATGAAGACCGGGACGTCACTTCCGGGGCTCGCTGAAGGAGAGAGCGCCGCGTCCCAGCAAAGGAGAACTGCTGCGCGCGTGCGCAAGTAGTAAACTAGCCTGCGGGCTAATTCAGTAAATAGTTTAATTTAATTTATTCATTAGGCATAGGCTGGGGGCAGTTTCAGAGCTAGGCTCTGATTGGTCACACTGTGTATTTAAGGCAGGGAGGGATTAGCCTCCCTGCCGGTTATAGCTTCCAGTTCCTGTGTTGCTGCCTGCTGCTGTACTCCTGTACTCTTGGTGTTAAGCCTTTGGATTGTTGCCTGCCGTGTATGACCCTTGCCTGTTTCCTGGATTTGTCTTTCGCCTGTGCCCTTGACCCTTTGGCCTGTACTCCCATTTATGCTGATTTGCCCGTGACCTCGACCCTTGGTGTGTTTCCTGACGATTCTTTCTAGCAAGTGACCCCTGACCTCGGCCTGTTCTTTGGAATTGCTGTCTGCCTTTACTCTCTGCTCCTGGGTTCTCCGCAGCTGGTACACGCCACACGACCCTCTGTAGTCTGAAGCCAAGTCTGTCCCCACCACTAGGGGCTTCAGTGAACACCTGACTGTCAGAGTAAACTCCGGGTGGTGTTGTACCAGTTGGAGGGGTTCCTTGCACATACATTATTTTAAATGTTAATTCCTCAGTACATTAATAATGTTTTTAATATATTTACAGCTGTACTCCACCTATAAAAAAACCCCTGTTATTTTAAAACTACTTATTCCTACAAGTGAGACCTTTCAATATTCCTGATTTCAAAATAAGAAATGCTTTAGACCATACCCTGGTCTACCTAGCATACCTCCAGTCTATTCCACTGCACACCCCTTTCACATTTTAAGTTCCAGGATCACGCTTCTTTTTACTGTTAAAAATCCATATTGCTTATTTTTTTTTAATCTATATTGTGTTACATAAAAAGTTAAACTGATAAAGTTGACATTTCCTGCAGGACACATTGCAGCTGGCAGTAAGTTTTCTGAAAATATAAGTAAATATGAGTGTAATTTTTTTTTAGTTTAAAAAATGTGGATCTACTGCACACTTTAGTTTGTACAGCTGCGTCTATGTTTTTCTCTATGTGCATACATTGGAGCACGACCCTATTCTGCCTTTTGATGTTCATCTGCAGAGGAGCTTTGTGCGATATTTCACAAATGGTTGATTTAAGACTGAAATGTTCATAGCAGCCAAAGTAAAATCATTACCTGAAACTAATGGCACATATGGACAATCCCCTTAATTATTTTAAACCTTTGATTATAATGTCTGGTATAAAAGCTTAAAAATAAATATACTTGTTTTTATCCTCATTTTTGGGACTTTTACCTTTATTTTTAATGGTGATAACTTTACTTTTTACTTTACTTTTCTCTCATAATTGCTAGTTCATTTGACACCAGCTGACATCTCTCACTTTAGCTGCATATACTCTTCATTATCACAGTGGGAGTGGCCAGCTTAGAGTTCCACTTTAATGTATGGAATAATGTGTGGATGAATAGTACAGGGTGATTCAAAAGTCGCAGTACACCCTTTTATTTCAAAAACTCTACAGGAAATTGGGAAACCTGAATACTCCAGTAAGGTATGGGTGACGTGGTCTATCTTTTACGGTATGTACCAAACATGGGCGCCATCTTGAAATCGGCCAATGGGCCCAATTCCTGTAGAGTTTTTGAAATAAAAGGGTGTACTGCGACTTTTGAATCACCCTGTATTTGGTGTGTAGTGAAATCAGTCATAGATCTGGTCATTTGGAGATTGGGCTAAACAGGACAGCAATGACATCTAGGTACAATACTTTACAGCCTCTACGTGGTTGTGTGGGCAGTAACTGTTTGTTTTAGGATATTTTGTGCTATGGCTTCTTGAGAGGGAAAAACTCAAAGCCAGAATTATCCAGCAGGGAAGCGACAGCTACTGGCTCATTATGTGTTTTCCACATCGTCATTCTTTCCGGAAAGAGCCAGTTGTTGTGAGCCTGTATTCCTGATGTACTGCTTACTTGTGCTGGCCCTCTCCAGGCCAAAGGGTGCTGGCCCTCTCCAGGCCAAAGGGTGCTGGCCCTCTCCAGGCCAACGGTTGCTGGCCCTCTCCAGGCCAACGGTTGCTGGCCCTCTCCAGGCCAAAGGCTGCTGGCCCTCTCCAGGCCAAAGGGTGCTGGCTCTCTCCAGGGTGCTGGCCCTCTCCAGGCCTATGTTGAAGTTGTGACACAGGACTGCGCACACAGGCACTGATGCAGAGTGGGATGTACTCCAGTTTGCATAGTCTATCTTTCATGAAATCGCTCTGTGTATGCCCAGAAAGTGGAAGCACACACATGCACCTATGCAGAGGGCGGATTGCTGGAGAGAAGGGGCGCTCTAATATTGGTCTAGCACAGTGTGGACCTGCTTAAACATGCATATACGCCTTTTATGATCTATAGGACAGGTGCTGATGATCACTGGTCAAAGTGGACATTTAGAAGTGACGGTATGAAAAATGTAAGTGAATGGGATTTAATAGCTTTACAATGACGGCAGTCGGAGAAGTGGAGTTATGCCATATCACCGTATATATCACCACTGCTGCTGATGATAACTTGTCATAAATCAGACGCATTTGCTGCTGAAGCGGACACATCTTGAGATGTGTATGGTTCTGCGTATGGGCAGAGATATACTATTTTTCAGTGCTCTTTTTTTTTAATGTGTAATTTACTTCCATTTTGTGACCAACTCTACATCAGCACACTTGTAATGCACTACATATATCAAGGTCTAATGCTGTATCATTGTGTGAGATAGGTTCCATATTACTGACTCTTGAATATAATTCTTGTGTACTGACTTCTGCTTTGTCTTGACACTGTTTGCTTGCTGCCAGGCCTAATTTTCTGCTTTGGCTTTGACTATTGTGTATTGTGATTCTGTACCTTGCTGAACTGACATTTGCTGACCTTGGGCTGTTGACGACTGTAATTTATCCTTTGCTCTAATTGTCTAGTTTCCTATATTCCCTGTAATTAACACCTGGGGCTACATGCTTGAGTTGCTGCTGGATAGGTCCATGTTAGTATGTCACAGATAGTCATCCAAGTTTACATGCACTACAACACTCATCATGACATGTTCACCGAATGTGGTTATATTATCTTGTTATATTTTTTAAAAACTTATCCTTAATAAATATTAGTTCATGAACACTGCACAATAAGAATATACAGGGATAATTCCACAATAAGAGAAACTGTATTGTGCAGTTGGTGTATATTAAAAAACACAGCAGCAAAAATAGGTAACTATGGATCTCACTTGGGGTCAGGAGCATATCCAGAATACAGAACAGTGTTGCACTGTAGGGGGTGAGATTTAAAATGCACAGACAAAGTTACATTAAAGCTGGCCAGTAATACTTTTATTTTTGTATTTTCCCTGCATTTACCCCCATTGGTTTGGGAGAATAGAGCAAGTTTTCTTCATCTATTATTTCCTCATTACTACTTTGGTGATCTTCATACATTTATTTTAACTGTGTTGCAGGAATGCAGGATTGGGTGTATGCGCCATGGCATGCAGATTTGGTGGTATCCTTGCTCCCTTTGTACCATCAATGGTAAGGTCTATTCCTTTTTATGGGCTGTGTACATTATAGATTATATTATTGTATTGTGATGTTTTCTAATAAGATATGTGCCTTGAAACGCAGATATGGTATGGATTAGGTTTATGAAATGTGTGCTATGCAGGGATGAACAACTGATGGCACGCTAGCTTGCCAGCTCTTGCTGGATTTAGTCTCCCAGGGTGCTCAGAAACACCCCAAGAGCCGAACCCTGAAGTAACAGATGTAAAACTACATGATGGGCTGCAATCCCTGTTTGTGAGGCTTCCTTTATTATTTCAGACAAAACTTTATGAAGTGTCTTAGCTAAGGAATGACAGTGTTTGAAAGTTGGCATTTTGTCAGACACCAGCCCTTGTATGCCAACTTGAGGCTCTGTTACACATTGTGTTTTACTGCATGTAGAGGTAAACCAGATGTAGTGCACTTCCTTCCCTGAGGCTGCAGGTCAGATAGGAAGTGTGTGGAACGGGAATGCATAATTCACACCAGACCCCCAAAGTGGAAAAGAATTTATCAGCACATTTCTGTAGGTGAGGGGCTTTGACATAATAGAGATAGGGGATGATCACACTCTTGCTTCAACACCTTCCCTTGAAAGGATCCCCCTGTTTACCATCATCCTATTATTTTATGTTATACACCTACATCATGCTTTCTCAATACCTGTGTATTTCTCTGCACATGTGAAAGAAATATAATGGTTAAAGTAATCAAGCAGCTGCCATCTTATAGCTTGTATCACTGTATAATTTGAAATATTCCTGCCATTAATGTAGATAATTAAAGTCAGGAGTAAACATTACCAGATGTGCAGTACACATTGCTTTTGGCAAGAGATCACTTCGGAGGTTGATGCAATGATTTCATGACTGAGACATAAGCAATTTCGTAGGTGATTTGTATGTGTTCCTATCCTTATAAATTACCATCAGTATTTTGCATATGAGTTTCCATGTGAAATACAAGCCCATGAAGTTTATCTTTATATTTTAGAACTCAGTCATCCTATAAATACACAAATATAGACATACAAAATCAGTTTAATTACAATAAAGTATTGTATGTGCTGGGTTCAAGCTCTCAGCTAGGGAAGATCTGCATAATAATTCCCATTTTATGTACCATGTTATTAGAAAACTACAAGAGTGACTCAACAACCGTCTATTTTTGTTCACTTACTAGTTTTTATTTTCCTTTTAATGCTAGGCAAAAATTACTTTTATAACTTTTCCACTATTTTAATCAATATAAATTAGATATCATAGTTTTAACAACTATTGTTTTTTACTGCTTTCATGTGTGGAATAAATGGGTTGACAGTATCATTCTTGTCTGATTTTTCAACTTCTTAAGATTTTGGAAGGACATGTTGTGATTCTGTAATTGTGTGCACTTAGTGGTGATGCTAATGTGCAGTCCAAACCCTATATTAACTGATGGGATAAAGAAAAAACCTGTGGGTATACCATGCTGATCCTGGGGTGTCAAGAAATACACAGGATTACATTTTCAATTAGTAAGAATCCTAAGTGCTACTTAAACACTTATTCAGGTGATTACAGAAATACTTATTTATTTTTAAAGTACATTTTACATTCACAGTTTTTATGCCATGTTATTCAGAAGCAGTGACTCTGTTAGTCACTTATTGTCAATTATCACATATATGTGGGTTGTACAACGAGATCACTGGGATTAAATGAACATAAGACTGCTTTCTCCGGTATATTACAACAATTGGGACTCCTAAGGAGAAGTTTAACCCTGTGGCTCTTCATTCCATAGAGACTGGTCATATCTCTCCTAGCCCCTTGTACTCTGTAGACTTAGAGACACTTCGTAAAATTACTTACAGGAAGCATTTTTAAACATTTTTACTATAACATATAACGTTCACTCACAACATTAAAACCTAATATTGTTTAGGTCTCCCTCGTGTGTCAAGAGTTCTGACCAGTCGAGGCATGGACTCCACAAGACCTCTAAATGTGTCCTGTGGTATCTGGCACCAAGATGTTAGCAGCAGATCCTTTAAGTCCTGTAAGTTGCAAGGTGGGACCTCCATGGCTCTTGATTTGTTTTTCCAGCACATCCCATAGATGCTCGATTGGAGTGAGATGTGGGGACACCTTAAATTCTTTGTCATGTTCCTCAAAGCATTCCTGAACTTTTTTTGCAGAGTGGCAGGACACATTATCCTGCTGAAAGAGGCCACTTCCATCAGGGAATTCAATTGCCATGAATCAACAGTTGGTCTGCAACAGTGTTTAGATAGGTGATCATATCAAAATAACATCAAAAGCTTCTCAGCAGAACATTGCCTAGGGCATCACACTGCCTCCGCTGGCTTGCCTTCTTCCCATAGTGCATCCTGGTGCCATCTCACCCCTGGTAAATGACACACACGCACCCGGCTGTCCGTATGGTGTGAAAGAAAATGTGATTCATCAGACCAGGCCGCCTTCTTCCACTGCACCATAGTCCAATTCTGGTGCTCCTATGCCTTTTGTAGGCGCTTTCAGTGTTCGACTGGGGTCGGCATGGGCACTCTGACCGATCTACGTCTACGCAGCCCCAAGCACGGCAAGCTGTGATGCACTGTGGCTCTGATATCTTTTTATCATAGCTAAAATTAACATTTTCAGCAATTTGTGCTACAGTATCTCTTCTGTGGGATTTGATCAGATGGTCTAGGCCAGTGGTCAGGGAACAGGGGTAAATTAACCCAAATGGGGTAAAAATTAAATTCCTGGGGGTAATGCTGCCGATTCACATGCTGTCAGTTGGATTGTAGACCCCTTTAAATGTGAAATTGCTGTTGTACCAGAAGAGCCTCAAGGGTTGGCAGAGGCACTTCTTGAGCTTCGATGAGGCTGATTATTACCTCCTGGGCTCCACTGCTTCCTATTGGCCAGTCTGTGTATATAAGGCAGGGGGGGCTTAGCCTCCCTGTCGGTTATAGCGTCCGCTGCCTGTGTGTTGCTGACCTGCTTGTTTCCTGACTTTCCTGATTGATTCTTCTTGTAACCTTGCCTGAACTCTTGGATTTTGCCTGTTGCCCTGACCTTTTGCCTGGATTTTGGATATTGCTTCTTTGCCTGTGACCCTGAAATTTGCTTGAATTTTGGACCTGTTTTAATGCTGTCAGCCCTCACCTTCGGCCTGTATTCTGACCCTTCTTCTAGCCACGGTTCCGTCACCCAGGTCTGGCCCCGGCCTCCGCTTCCAGTCTTCCAGTTACCTTATCCTACACTGTGGTTATCCTGATAAGCCTCTACTACCATAGAGAAATAATGGGGCTTCCGAGTACCGGCTAACGTTTTCCGTTCTATGGGAAAGGCAGCTGCTATAGGTGAAGACCTCTACTCGCCCAGTTCTAAAGGCTTATCAGTAACTGCGATCCTAACAATATCTAGTTCTTGCGTGGTGATGATGGTTTTAAATCAAATTAAATCTCACAGTAAAGAAATTGACCTGATTCAGCAGTTCAAATTCCAGCAAGTTTTCTTACTTAATATAGAGAGTATTATGTACTAATACCCTTTGCCAGCCTATTTATTGTGAAACAGTTCTGCGGGTTATAATATTATTATTATCGTAGATTGTCGTAGACACCAAAGTGCTCCACAGCGCCATACAGTAGGGAAGACAAGGTCATACATAAAACAGTACATACGTAAAACAAAAACAGACAAGGCAGACAAAATGAATGGAGACATGAAAACAAAGCGTATGGAGGACCCTACTCATTAGAGAGCGTACATTCTAAAGGAAAGAGGGCACAGCTGAAACAGGGGGAGCGAGTGTGGCTCAGAGTGGAGATTGGGATAATTGTGAGGGTGCATTAGTGTGAATAGTTTTATCGAGGATAAGGTCACCTCTTAAAAAGAGATGGGTTTTCAAAGAGCATCTAAAGATTTGAAGGCTGTGGGAAAGTCTGATTGAGCGTGGTTGGGAATTCCATAAATGAGGAGCAGCACAGGAGAAGTCTTGAAGGCGGGAGTGAGAAGTGGTTATCAGAGATGAGACAAGGCGCAGGTCAGAGGTAATACTGCTGACAAGCTGTTTGAAAAACTAAGGGATGTCATTGCAACATGGCTTATCCTGCTTGGACTCTCCTGAGGATATGTGATTTCTGATAATGCCACCAATATTGTTAGAGCATTACAGCGGGGGGATTCCATCACATTCCCTGTTTAGCTCACACAATCAACTTGGTGGTACAGAATTTTTTAAAAATGACATGCATGCGATGCTGTCTGTGTCCCCAAATATATAGGGTCTTTTTGGGGATTTTGCAACAGCATGTAGGGCAGGGGTAGGCAACCTGCGGCTCTCCAGGTGTTGTGAAACTACAAATCCCAGAATGCTTTGCCAGTAGATAACCAGCTGATTGGTGGCAAGGCATGCTGGGATTTGTAGTTTCACAACACCTGGAGAGCCACAGGTTGCCTACCCCTGATGTAGGGGAATGCAGCAGCTGCAAGAAGAATAGAATTTAGAAGGAATGGACTTTAGTCTAGCGTAGTGCAGAATACTTTATGTGTTGTGCAAGCTGCTGAAACCATTCGAAGTAGTTACCTGTGAAGAGAGTGCAGACACTGTTAGCTTGAGTCAAGTGAGTCCCCTAATTAGACTTTTTGAAAATCAGCAAGAGAAATTGAAGGAGGAAATGATACAAAGCAATTACGCTAATTATGTTGGACTTGTAGATTAAGTACAATATTCGCTTCACCAGAATCCAAGAGTTATCAACATCTTGAAATCAGATCATTACATTTTGGAAACTGTGCTTGATCCTAGGTTTAAGAGCTATGTCTTCTCTTTCTTTCCAACTGACCCAGATCTCAAGAGACAAAATGAGCTCCTGGTCAGCAAGCTGTCAGCTTAAGTGATACATGACACATTGATGTCTCCTCCTTCAGTTTCTCTGGAAATTGCTGCTAGGTAAAAACGTAGCTTTCCCAAGACACCCAGTGGTGATGCAGATGAGTCTGCACAACATTTTAACAATTGGTCTGAAGTAAAAGAATTGCCCAAAAATCGTGACAGCTCTTCCGTAAAATGAACTATAAATTCCATGAGGAAGGCCATTACCGGCAATTACATCAATATACACAGACTTCTGTGATGGTGGATTCAGGCGGGGATGAATTAATACTGTTTGAGGATGATGTACATACTGATGAGGGTGAATATGATGACAGTGTAGATTGCAGGTGCCGAGAGAAGGGAGCTTGCTGATGCTGGTATGCTTGGTAATATTTTGGGTAGAGTGGCATGTTAGCAATTTTATGTTGTTCTACAGTAAACTTTCACTTTTTATTAGAGAGGTGTTTTTTTCTTTAAAAAGGTACAAACTTTTTATTTACATTTTTGTTTCCCTGACTTAAAGCCACTATTCACTTGAACATATGCTTTAGCACATGAGGTAGAGGGGTTAGTAGCATCATGACTGAGACTGGAGAGTGACAGGAACAATGTGACTGGAGAGTGACAAGGACACTTCCAAACCTCGTTTTTCTGTATGAGCTGTGGCACAGTAAAATGTGACTGGAGACTTTTAATAACACTGTCAGCCCTATTATTGAATTTCTGTTTCAGCACTAAACACCACCACCTCTCCTATTTCTGGGTGAGCTATGGCACAATACAATGTAACTGCAGATTTTGAAGAACACTGCCAACCCTATTATTTCTGTTTCAGCAATGACAATTAGCAATGGAGCTCTCCTGTTTGTGTGTTAGCTATATAACACTGTACAATATGACTGCAGATTTAGACCAAGCCTGCCAGCCCTATTATTTCTATTTCCGCAATGACAATTAGCAATGGAGCAATGGAACGCTCCTCTTTGTGTTTTACCTATATAACACAGTACAATGTGAACCCAGATTTAGAAGACCAAACCTGCCAGACCTATTATTTATATTTCAGCAATGACAATTAGCAATGGAGCTCTTCTGACTGTCACTGGAAACTTTGAAGAACACTGCTACCCCTCCTTTTTCTTTTCTACCTATGACACTGCCCAAGTACAATAGGGACTGCTAATAACTGTGCTACCCATTCTCTGTCACTCTGTGAAATTGCGCTGGATCACCGTGGAGGGCGGTACTTAGAATCCAAAACTCACGAGATCCGTCGACATAACGATGATGTTTTGCTTCGTTTTCAATTCCGAGGACGCGCGTAAGTACCGAGCCGGCTCGGTACTCGTATCTGCTAAGTTCGGGTGTGTTCGGTTCTCGGGGAACCGAGCCTGAGCATCTCTAGTATCAACCTAGTTTGTATTGGTGTATTTTGCTGGCCAAAGAGAACTTTGTTGTTTTGCCATTTCAGGCAAAGAATTGAAAAATAGAAGCATTTTACTTTAACATATTGCTGTGTCAGCTGCTTCTTCACTGTTCATTAATGGCTGTACAAATTTTCGACATTGCCACCAGGCTCTAAATATGCATGAACCTTGAAAAAGTGAGTATGATCCTGTTAATATGTTCTTCATTGTGAAGATCAGAGGCACTGATAGATGCATAAACTAGGCGCCTGCTTCTAAGCATAAGGAGAAGATATTTTAAAATATTGAAATAAAAGTGCTTGGGAAACGAGATGTCAGTTCATGTCCATGGAACAAATGAATCCCTGTACTATTTAAACAACTGCAAGATTAACCATGGGAATTTTTTTGAATGTTATCACATTACAATATCCCATTAAAAATAACCTTGAAAAAGTCATTCAAGAGAGTTGAAAAATGTGGAAAAAAAACCATTTACAATACAGGAAAAAAAGATTATAAAAGCAGCTACTTGTGGAAGTCTAGTGACTTTCCTATAACCTAAACATTCAATTATTATAGCAATTGTTCATGAAATTAAGGTATTCTAAAATTGGTGAAAATGTATTTATTTTTCCATAAAAGATAAAGATATTATAGACTAGTGAATTTATTATTCCAAAGATGAATCCAAAAATGACTCATATCTGAGCAAATATAAGGAGTTCATATGTATCGGCTTAAGAGTAAAGATTGCAAAAGTACTTCCTGATGCTATCTACATCTGCTGCTATAGTAACATCTTCAATCTATGTATCTTGAAATGTTGTGAAGTTCTTAAAGAAAAAAAATTCTGTGGTCTTCCAAATCATATGGCAGCTGGGAGGTTTAATATTAATCCCACTTCCTATATTTCAAAATCAAACATAGCAGACATTAAGAAATCCGCTCAAACATGAATATAAAATCATAGAATTAATATTAATTCAGTCCGTCCTAAATATTCACTTTAAAATACACCATCAAGAAAAGCTTTTAAGATAGCAGTAAAATGAATACATAAGATGGTGGGCAAAGAAAAGGGCACTTAATTGTTTTTTTTTTTTTTTTTTTTAGAGATGATCACTATCTTTATTTTAATAACACTAGGCTTGTATTTTACATTTTACAAGTGGTTCATTTTGATTGAAGAGCCACTTGTGAGGCTACAACTTTATTTTAAACCCTATTTCAGTGTAAGTATTCATTTTGACAGCAAATGTATTCAATCCTATTTTTTTATTTATTTATTTTTATCCAGAAGTAAGTGGTCTTTTGTGGCATGAAAAATGCTTGAGAAAGCCATAGACCAGTTGATGACCAGTTAAAGAAAATTATGTTGACTGTATTAATGAAAAGGCTATAACAGCTGGACCCACTAGCACTGCCGATTTAATGTCAGCATTGTTACTGTCGGCAATCACAGTGTCAGCATTTTAGCAGTGTTGGGGAAATTGTAATACTGGCATTTAGCCTGTTGGCATTTTTATGTCAGCATTTCTTCCGTCGACGTTTCATACCCAACACATCAGTAGCCATTTCACTTGCGGGTTTCTGAAGGCTTGTACAAATCCACATATGATGATGATGACAACGATGGTCGCCAGCACTAGCTAGCCACTTATGATTGCAGATTGACCTCTGAGCTATCAAATGCTGCAAATGCAGGAAACCGTTCTTTCTGAGGGAGGCACATCTATGTAGCTGAAGTGCATAACAGAACTGGATAGTTAGCAGGATGCAAGACAGATATCAATCCTAACAGTGTATTATGTAGTTTCTTCCTCTGTTGTCTCTTCTTGTATTGATTTTACTGATTCTATGGTTTCTATGGTTTCTCTTGCAAGTTAATTATTTCTATATTGTTCTGTTTATATTTTGTTGATTGTAAGGCTCTGCGTATTCTGTGGAGCCTTATAAATAAATTATGATGATGACCAAGACACTCGCTGGCCCCAGTGCAGAAATTATAAATGTTCTGCCTTTCCTCTCCAGGGGCTTGCGGATCAAGCCCAGAATTTCCGCTGCCTAAGATGAAGTTTGAAATGGCAGCCAAGGTAATATGTATAATCCCCAGTAATTGGAGGCTTTGCACGAGTATTACCAGTATCGTGCCAAGCAACAGTAATATTCCCATCAGTTGCAATACACTAGTAATATGTTCCTCAGTAGCAATATGCACATCAGTATTAATATGACAGTAGTAATCACAGCAGAAATAGTACCCAGTAATATACCTATAAGTAAAAATATGCACAGTATTAGTAGTAATTACCACTAATTTGCCCATCTGTAGTAATAGTTACATGATGAATAGTGTTGTTCAGTACTATGCCCACCTGTAGTAATATGCCACTAATATACCAATCAATAATGATATGCAGCACCACTTACTGTAATGCAATACTATGACAATAAGTAATAAAGCCACTAAAATGCCCATCGGTGATATTAAGCCCCCAGCAGAAAGAGTAATGCCCGGTGCTATGCTAATCTGTAGTAAGATGCTACTGCTATGCTCATCAATGATGAAAAGAAGCAACACACAAAGCTGCTGGTGCTTTCTTGCCTATTAAAGAGCTTCAACATTGTGACATGATTGTGAAAATGTCGGCTTCCATCTGGTCTCTCCTAATGACTTATAAATGCAGGCAGTGAGTATACGTAATTCACATGATACTAGCTTAGCAGTGCAGTGAACGAATGGTTATAGCATTGCTCTCCCTCAAGCTTGGGGGCTCCAGTGCAAGTGTACTGCGTGCACTGTGGGTAGTAAGAGCATCATGTTTAAATACAATCACATGCACCTATGTATCATGTTGGTTAGTAGAACTTTCTCAGCCGCTTACGTTATATGTAGCAGTGTAACAGATTTCATCATCCCTTTTTCCTGCTGGAAAGGCTCATGAGAGCAATATTGCAAACGTTTCAAGATAAATGTATTGAAATAATATTTAACTATTATAAGGTGAATACTTTAAAACTCTCTCAACACCTAAATGATGACGTAATATGCAGTCACACATACATTCGCATACATTTACTAGGTGTGTTCCCTGGTTTGCAATAATGTTCACAGCCTTTTTTACCACAAAATGACATGAATTTTGTTCAGGACTCTTCTGAGACACATTTTGCAACTTGTGTGAGAAAGTGTATTTATAGGTGTTTTTCATTCGGGTAGGGTACGGTGCTGAGTACACCGACAACACTTACTCCGACATGTTCAGTCTGGACGGCTGCTTCACCGACGAGGATCCATGGCGACTCTTCTGTGAAGCGACTTCAAGAGCAGCGTTAACAGCGTCGCCTATCTCACTGACGTAATCAAGTCCCGCCGGCGTCTTCGTCCATTATGATTGCCTGAAGTCAGTTCACAGAAGAGTCGTCGTGGATCCTCGGCGGTGACGCAGCCGTCCGGACTGAACGTGTCGGGGTAAGTGTTGTCGGTGTAGTCAACATGGATATGCTGACTACCACCGCTTCATTCAAGAAGTGTAATAAAAAGCTTCAAACCTACAAAAATTACTCCTGTAATAAAGATAATACTGATGTCCTTTGTGATTAATTTAATATATAGGCCTCATCTGAGCAGCGCATGCTCAGAATAGGCCTGCTCACTGCTCGAGCAGAGTGGGGGCCAGGGCACATGTACATCGGCTGGGCCCCTACCCAAATTTCGCCGTGGCATCTGGCAATGCACTCTTCTGCCCCTGCATGAGTCTTCAAGTTTTGCAGTTTTGTAAATGACCTTTTATGTGTCTAAATTAGTTATTACTGCATGTACCATAGGATAGGTTCATCTTTGCTGATTCATATATCAAACATAATCAGTCTGACAACTGTAATGTTAATGTAGTTTTGCTGGAATCTACAGTGATGAGTGACAAGCAAAGAGAACAAATTGAACCATCCCCTAAATTGTTGCTTTTTGTTGTAATTATATCTTTGTTCTTTTGTAAATCAGAAAAGCTTCTCTTTATTATATGTGGTATATAACAACAGCCTAGGTTTGTGTGATGAGATTAATGTAAGAAATCATTATTTCATTCTCTGGTTTATATCAAAGTCCTGCCTTATCATAAACTATTCAAACTCCTCCAGCAAACTTTTCTCATCTTCTGAATCAGATTTCTTCATAGCAGCACAAAAAAGGCGCAGTTGGTTGCCACTCTGCTTTGTCATCTACAAAGAGACATCTCTCCTTTGTCTTTATAGTTTTCATCTATTTGTGTGCTTTTCTACACCGTAGGTGTAGCCCTTAGGCTCCCTGCAAGGCTTGCTTCATGTGATCACTGAAATGGGAGAAGAGAAGAACAGATTTTTTTTTTTTACTAAACCAGGACCTAACTAGGAGTTCACAGCTTAAGCCGTGGAGAGTTGCTAGTTCTCCTTTTGGGGGTCTTTCCAGTTGCTGTGTATTGTTTTACAAGACAGAGCAGAGCAGCATGATCGTAACACACAGTTGGCGCTACGCTATTTACTGTTGGTAAATATGCCCTTAAATAGTAATTGCACCACACACGCTCACACTTATCTATCCAATGCCCACTCCTCTAACTATTTTCTCAGAAAAAAAAAAAGATCAGTTAGCCATACAAATTTAAAAGTAAATAAAATGAGTATACAACTAATTGTATGTTGCCCCAACATGTGGCCATTTGGCCTATATGATAAGAACAGCCTTGGCAACATGTTTAATTATTTTAGTATAAGGCTCAGCAGGTCCCAGTGAGTGGTTTATTGAACTTAAAATGAGGAATTAAAATCGGTTTCTAAATTAAAGAATCTTTGCCTCTCAGTCCACTCTTCAAAGAGCCTCATTTCAATGCTATATAATGTTTTCCTCCCCATTTGTAATGGTAAAAAAGACCTATTTCAGTTAAAATGGGAAGCTGATCTTGGTAAATCACTAGACTCAAAGTATTGGGCTGACATATACAAAGATGTTGTAAAATCATCTGTTAATGTACACATCAAGGAGTATACTTATAAACTGCTATACCAGTTGTATTACGTCCCCACTAGGCTCAGTGGCCTATTCCAAAGTGCCTTGAAATCCTGTTGGAGGAACTGTGGTCATCAGGGGTCCTTCTTGCATATCTGGTGGAGGTGTCCCGTGCTTCAATCATTCTGGAAGGAAGTTATCGCTTTAGCTACCAATGTCACTGCACAATAGAACCCATTTGATCCTAAACACAGCTGTCCCAGATTTTCCCAAGCACAACCACAGACTCTTTAGACATATCATGAGTGTCTGTTCTATGGGATTTTTTTTGTTTAACAGTTCAATGTTATTTGTAAGTGTTTGTATTTATCTTTAATGCTTCTACCCACATGACCTCCTTCCCTAATTCCCCTCACCCTCCTTGTTTTTTGTCGCCCCCCCCATATTATTGATTACATTTGCATTGGAAGGCTTTGAGAAAGTGCCTTGCACAGGCACGAAACGCGTCAGCCGGGGTTTTTTGTGAACTGGATCCGGATGCACGACTGTCTCAGTACCTGAACTCTTACCATTCGTGCACGTCATGGGGTTATTACCAACACACACCTTTACCACCGGCCCCGGCATGCTCCGATCTCCACTGCCGGCATAGATACCAAAGCTGGAAGTCATCTGGCAAGACTCGTTTTTTTACCGGCGCGTGATTTACGCTAGAGCCGGGATTGAGAGATCGGGTCACTGGTACCGGACATTTGTCCTTAATACAGGAAGGAGCTGGTCCGGAAATCTCCGAAGGGAGCAACAAGACCACAGGCCGTGTGAGCTATACCATGACGGACTTCTGCTATTCAGGTGACTGTGTGGTTTACTTTATTCATTCATTATCTAAGGAGGAGTCTACATCTGACGATACTACTACTATTATTATTTATGCAGACCTGTCTACAGCAAATTGAGACTTTTCTGTCAGGTTCTCAATCTGGATGTGCTCTTATTTCTGTGGACTGGGTCTATCAAGTGTTGGGCACACTTTTTTTGGTTGCGCATTCCAATGTTTAATTAATTTTAATTTACATCCGCGGTTGTCTGCATGTTATTTCAGGATTGGATTTTATATCCTTATGCTATATATGTGATAGAGTGCTTTTTCACATTGTTTTAATACTGTGTAGTGTTTTTTGGCTTATGCCAACATCCGGTGTTGGATATATTTATAAAATATTTTGTACATTACTGTTCAGTGCCTCTTTTCATTTCTCAAGAGAACACCTGTTTTAACAAGGATTAATCCCCTTGTTTATTTGCATTGGAAGACCTTGTTCTTCTTATATATTTTGTTCCCTGTTGCCAACTATCTTCTCTTCTTGGTGGTTAACCTGTTTATACTATGGTATTCATGTAACCTTTACTTGTAACACCTTACAATGCTTTCAGTAAACAATATTTGGGGGATCAAAGTACTGAACAAAACTTCAAGTAGCATAGAGTAGAAGTGTGGTTTGGATAACATTTTCAACTCCTGCCGCAGGGCAGTCTTACCAGCATTATAGAGCAGTGCACTGGGGCCTACCTACACAACCACTCACAGGAGTAACAATGTAAATGATCAATAAAGTTAAGCTTATATGCTTCTAGCATGCGTGTGTGGTGGGGGAAGGGGGGAATTGGAAGGATAGGAGAAACAGCAGCTTTAAACAAATTTTTGTGTCAAAGGGTGCAGAATAGAGTCCAAGAAAACAGAAACAAAGCAACTGTTGCATCATAGCCTTCAAACTTCATTGTGCTCCGTTCCATTTCTTTCATTGTTTACGTTTAGTAGGTAGCAGAGGGAGGCAACTGACATGGACTGTTAAACATGTTAGAAGAACTTTAGAACTTTACTGCTTAAAAAAATTGTGTGTTGATTTTGTCTTGCCTATGTACAATTAGTATGTTGTTTTCAATCAAGATATGTATTCGAGACAGCAAGAGCGCATGTACAGATAACAGCTGATACTGAGGTGATTAGTCCACCTACATGGTTTAATAAAGAGGGTTTGAAGGTTCAGAATAAGTCTCCCAGAATAATATACTGAAAATTTTGTAAGCTTATATAGCCCCTATGCTCGTGAGGCCCCCTGGCAACTGCCCAGCGTGCCCATGTGTTAAGATGGCTCTGCTCCCCAGTTCTTAGGGACGCCACAGCACATACCACCTGAAATCTACATGTAGAGGGTGCATCCTCCTACTAAAAAGCTGCTGGCTTCTGCTCCTGCATGTCAGTTTTATACTGGGAGTGTGGCCAAGTACCATGCTTCTTGTCCCCAGGGAGAGAGGATGCTGCCTTCGGTTGAATTACTTTTCGTGCACCGAACAGGACTGTTACTTAAATGAATCCTGCAGAGAAACAAATGTCCATGTATATGTGCAGTTCAAAAATACTTAATACATCAGGTGACAGAAAAGCAGTAGTAGTTGCTGGTGTAGAAAGAGTGTGTGGCAGCAGCATTACCAGCAACCAATAATAAAGCAGCCATTGGTCACCTGCATTTCTGTTTAGCTACCAGTGGTGTGGTGTGGTGTGGTGTGGTGTGGTGTGGTGTGGTGTGGTGTGGTGTGCTATGGATGGAAGGAAGAGACATGAAAGATGAAAGAGTCACTGCAGAAATCTTAAAACATCCAGTTGCTGACAACATAAATGCCCCAAATAATTATCTGAACTCTTTCATGCACAGGGTGTGGCTATTTATCAGCGAGGGGTAGCTGTGTGTAGCCAGTGTTTATTTTTAGCAGCATCATACTTGCGGGTGGAAACAGTACCAAAGACATTAAGCACACTAAAATCAGACACTACTTTCTTGCATAGGACCCCAACACAATCCGCTCCTAATTTTCTAGAAAAACGGTTAAGTCACCTTAAGCAGCTGTTCACTGAGACATTACGAAGTTCCAGAAAATACACACTAACAAAATATACATGAACAAGAAGAGATCTGGGGGCTAATCCAGTTATGTCTGGAAATCTACACAATAAATACCTTTTCTGTATATAATTATTCAATTGTGCAGGAATATTCCAAATGGAAGGTTGGCTTATAGGCATGATACTTTTTCAACAGGAACTAAAACCAATGAGCAATATACAAATCATAAAGTATAATTGCACATCTATAAACCACTATATATTATGCATATGTCCACAAATAAGTAGACCTATGTAAGATTCACTTTGATGCATTTTGTCCTAATCATGGACTTTTTTAAAGGTGTCTGGACACTAATATGATCTTAAATAGTCCATCATTTCCAGCACACCCCTTTCAGTGCAGAATGGAGTGTGCTGGAATTGCAGAATGTAATAAAGAGCGAAAATATTATTTTCTTTTTTTTTTACTAAAAACTTAATTAAACATAAATATCTAATGAAGAATGAAAAAGCCATTCTTCTGTGAAAAAAATAAAAGCATGAAACGAAAATCCTGTCGGAGCATGTTAACGTGCTTCATTAGGGCTACAAAACTAAGCAGTATTCCATATGTTCTCTCTGTGTGTGTGTGTGTGTGTGTGTGTGTGTGTGTGTGTGTGTGTGTGTGTGTATATATATATATATATAATGTATATGTAGAAGTAGTTTGTTGGCTATCATCTTCCAGTGCGCTCAATGTAAAGCTACCAAATCTTCCATAGTTATTTAGTATAAAAACAGTAAGCTATTAGACCACATAGCGACAACGCGACAAAGTGACGCAGCTACAAATATTAAAAGCATCTTTTTTTTTGGTTGTAAATAATTGTTTGATTGCAAGAAGGAAACCTCACAACAACAAGACATAACGACAACGCAACAAAGCCACAAATCTTATTTTCTATATTGCATATTTGGTCTATTTACCAGATAATTTACTAATATATAAAAAACTGCTACACATTACAAATCGGACCCACGCAAAGCTAGGTGACCATGCTTGTAGATAGATATATAGATGGATATATGATATCTCTCTTACCAATTAGACCCCTGTGGACTTAAATAAAGGCTTTGTAAGGAGTATGTATTATCTAAAGCTAAATTACCTTTTTACATTTTTTCTGACGCATTCTTTTTACAGTTGTCTAACAGATGCTAGAGACGTATAACTCAGTGTAACAAATGTTTTAATTATGCTGCATTCAACTGGCTTAACGTTATGTGCTCACAGCCAATGCTTCCATAATCTTTATATTTTCCACAAATTCATGCAATACTATGCTGTATAAATAGCATTAGTTTGTGTGTTCAGCATCTTAATGTAACACTTAATATTCTATATGCCGACCATCATATACTTTATAGCATGCCA
This sequence comes from Mixophyes fleayi, assembly GCF_038048845.1. Lineage (NCBI taxonomy): Eukaryota > Metazoa > Chordata > Amphibia > Anura > Limnodynastidae > Mixophyes > Mixophyes fleayi. Next base: position 50,013,130 of record NC_134407.1, read on the forward strand.
CCCCTCAATGAAATATAAACCAATAATCAGATTTAACATCAATATGTTTGTTACGCTACATTCATATTATATGCTAGAACACATCCTGTCCATATATTGTAAAGTAATTCAGATGACTAGTATATAAAAAAATCTTTCTGGTGGCCAGTAAATCATGCACACCCTATTCTAGAGACTAGTAAATAATGTAGACCAACTTTATGTTTGCTAGTAAATACTGCTGACCAGTTTCTGGTGGGTAGCAAACAATGCCAACCTCCATGCTAATGGTTAGTAAACACTGGATACCTTAATTCTGGTGGTTGGTACTAATGCTTGCACCCGTGTTTGGGGACTCTCCAGGTAATGTGTTATTAATAAGACATGAAACTATTGTACTGAACGTTGTGTACCATTTGTAAACGGAGTAGTTTGAGTGTTTGGCTGAACAAGCAGTTCACAAGGGAGCCCATGGAACGCTTCACAAATTTGTGTGTCATCCTTACGCATGGGCTATGCTAATCTTCTCTGTATCATTCTAATTTTGGTATATGTACTGCCGAAGCACAGGAGCCCATGCAAAACGTACTTATGGTGAATGTTAGAGCTAGGAGGCTATGGCTAAAGAGTTTTCTTCTGATCCAGTTAATAGTGGCACACGCCACTATAAAGGCTAATAAACAACCTTAGTGGTTTTTCCACACTGTTTACAGAGAATGCTACAAAACCCCACTACAAATAAATTGTTCAGTCTATGCCTAGTAAACTCTTCTCAGCATGTCGATCATTGTGTTTAGATGTGGTGTTTATTCCCATCACTATTTGTTATACATGATTTGGCTCTTCAAAAGGGAGGGGATATTGAGCAGGGGCATGCTTAATGATATTCCTCTACAGGGTTTAACACCCACACTCATCAACCAGCGTAACATGTGTATGGACTACATCAGTGTGACAGCCAATGTAAAGCTCTCATTGCTTAATCAGCCATCTTTTGATATCCAGCATGGAATGTTGAAGGCGTGGGTTACCGCTTTTGTCTTGTTACCTTGGCAATAAAGTGGGGGAAAAAATAAATGCCATTCTTGTCATGAAGTAGCAAGGTTTTAGATAATGGTGACCAAAATGGAAGAAATTCAAAAGTGAGAAAGCAGCAATAGCATACGGGCTCATACTGTGCAGAAATTGGGTAGTAATGTAAAACTTCAGAAAAGATGTACAGGCAGGATTTGCAAGTCAAGTGCTAACCAATTATGTGTATAAATACTGCAGTGCTATTGTGTGAACACTTTACTGTTTCTCACACTAGTCTGGTTCTGAATTTTTAGCATTTTTGGGTTTGTGGAGGCTGCCGGGGGTGTCCTGCTTGGTTAATAAAAGCCTACTTCGGTACTGGTATGCATGATATCATTTAAGTTCCATTTCTCTCTGTAATTTCCATTCCAGAAATCTCTTAATCCATCAATGCCATTCATGGCATTTGGAATCAGCGGCATATCAGCAGGAATCCTGAGTCTGTTACTGCCAGAAACACTTAATAAGCCAATTGCAGAGTGCATTGAAGATTTACAGTCTCCTGCATACCAATTGTTAAACAAGGTAAGACATCAACGGATATAAAGAAAGGTACATTATCACGAAGACGGCTTGATATGTAGCCGATGTCAATTTACTACTTCTCCAATACAACCTGCTGTGTCTAACAAAACCAGCTCAGAGCTGTATTGTAATATCACAACTAAATAATTGGTTTATTGTGCTTTTTATAACAATCTTTAGCAAATTATTCCTGGGTCATGAAAATAATGGATTCCTTTTAAGGGAGTTATATGTAAACTTTATATTGTGCTTAATTGCCTTTAAAAACAAATATAATTTCACCTTCTACTCTAATTTGATGTATAGCTGCAATCGTTTGATGCATTTAATATTACAATGGGTAAAATACTAATATTAGGGCTAGTACTTACACACCATTTATATCTGCAAGGGGCATGTTGCTCTCCTGTGTTTTCAGTGGATCATGGATGATGCATTAGTAATAGTGATCTGTTTACCACTTAGCAACGAGATATACAGTTACATCATACTTACCTACTTTCTTCAGCTCCCTTCCGGGAGCCAGCCAGTGGAGGGGGGCGTGAAGGGGCGGGGTGGCCGAAATCGCGTCATTTCGGCCCCGCCCCCTGTGACGTCATGACGCAAATTGCGTCATTTGACAGCGGGGGCGGGGCCAAACGCCGCGATTCACCGGGAATCGCGGCGTTTGGGATCTAATTCTGCCCACTTCACTAGGAAGTGGGGCACTTCCTAGTGAAGTGGGCAGAATTCGGGAGATTGCCACACTCGCCCGGGAGTCCGGGAGACTCTCACAAAATGCGGGAGTCTCCCGGACATTCCGGGAGAGTTGGCAAGTATGAGTTACATACTTGGTACATACATTATTTGCTAAAATTACATTGAGTATTGTTAGTGTTTATCATGGCCATCTATTCATTGCTATTATAACAAGCATTTAGGCTGAAAGCATGATCCACTAAATGCGTTACAGGGAAACACCTTTCCCATGGTCTTAAACTGGTCTGTGAGTGTAAACATAACAAATAACATTTTATATAAATTATATACCTGCTTATAGAGCATATGAGCCTCAGGAATCGCCATTTATTGAGGTCTGCTCCCAGAAGAATCATTTTGGCGACATTATTATTAAATACGTTAAGATTTCAGCAATGTAGATAAAACAGAGTTTACAAAGTTACACAAAGAGGGAACATGGAACAGCCAAAAATATATAGTGACTGTCTGAAAATGAAAGCGGTAGTTCCCATTGCAAGACTGTGCACCAATCACGTTATGCTCACATAAAGTAAACATTTTACTTTAACCAGTAAACTTGCCTTGTAAACTGCAGGTGTCAACATTTTCTTTTATAGTGAATAACCTGATATGGTGTCAAAAGCTTACGTTGCAGTCAATGGAGAGATATTTACCTTTCAAATCCTCTGTTAATATTTAATAATTGGGTAGCGATGTTAAACTTCAAATGGTGTATTACATTTGTATGAATCACCCTAATATTAGGGTTATTACTTACAGCGATGTTTACTGATTGCCTTTGTGCTTACAATACAAAGCAACTTTTTTTTACCACTGCTGCAAAGCATGTGTATGCAGAATTATATACAGGACTTTAGATGCTATAAGCCATCGATACAGGAAAGGCACAAGAGAAAAACACAATGATTGACAATGCTTGTAAGTCAGCAAGCTGAATTAGACAGATACTGACCCAACATGACTTATAGTACAGCTATAGAACTAAACTATCAGTTTTAGAATATGCATTTCCATTAATATATCTTTAAAAAAACACACTGACAAACTTAAAAAGCGCCAATTTCAGCCTACCAATATGGAAAGTAAATAATTTTAGAGTACATAAACGCTTTATAAAAAGAAAATTAATAGTGCTGTTATATTTCATTTCCACATGTTGTTATTCGGAATTGGAACATACAGAATGCAGATCTTGCTCCCATTTACATTCTTCGTTAATAGCTTTCTCTTTTCACAAGATACAATTGCTTGGGGTTTTTCTTTTGGCAGTAGGAAGCCAATTCTGTGAGCTGCAATGGTTATGTAACTACAGCTATATTTAATCTGTCATACGCAGTACATAAAATGATTTAGTAATTGCAGTCAGGCCAATTATAGTAGCTGATTTTAATATGTTATTCATTTATGCTGCAAATCTGTATGTATATAACATGATTAACTCCTCTGAGAGGCCAGTGACGCCTCACTCATCATTATTCTGCAGGACAGCACAACTCAGGTTAGGCTTAGTACTTGTTGCTATGTTTAGTTGGGGAGTACAGAGATAGTAATTACTGTCATAAGCTTTTAAATAACAGTATCTTATTCCTTAGCATCGCATTCCTCTAGATATAGATCTTTATGTTGCTATAGGTTACTTGTAATTTCTTTTATTTCTATATCCATGTCATATTCATTTAATCAATAGCAAAAATAGCTTTTTTTAAATAGGCAAAAAGTAGGCGCTTGTAGAATAAATGCACAATAAAAAGAAAAATGCATTTATGTATTGCATTAGTACAAACTTGTACAATATTTTAAAATATTTTTGATAGTAGATGTCCTCCGCTTCCAGCACTGTGAATCACTTTAAAAGTAAATAATGACCATGATGACATAAATTAGTTTCCATGAACAAAAGACCCTAGTATCAAGCTTAGACTCACCTACTAATAATTTATTACTACATATGGTTTTAGGTATCGTAGCATACATTTTAGAATGTGGAATTCCGTTATGTGAGATGGATATTTTTAATTTACGCTATTACTGTAAGGTCTGCAGTGTAACCCCAATTAAATTCAGACATCCTGTTTACTACTCTACAACATTGCTGGGTACTGACATTACCTGTGAAGAAACTGACCACCATAGTCGGAATGTTTTTTGCGAGAAAAGTTACAAGGTCAAGTGATCAAAGTTTATCAATTAAACCACCTAACCAGATTGATCTATACAAAACACTAATACAGAGTATTAAGGAAACATTTTTTTATTTAAATTTTAAATTAGAGTTTCTCATCGAGATGCCAGAGGTCGCAACAGGGGTATATAACTATTATAAAGAAACATGACGGATTTAAAGATAGTGGTAAAGTGCACATGATTCAACTAGCCAGATTCACTGAGCATCCTCAATATAAAGATCATGTCTTCAAGTGTTTCATTCACTCCAGTGAGCTTCTTCCTGTTTAATGCAGTAGGTGACGGTCTGTATCAATCGGGACATTGCTGCACTTGACCATACCTTACACCTGTGGTTCCCAGGCTCTGTGTTGTGAAGACTGGATGAATAGTGGTTGGAAGGTTTGAAAACTTAAGTTCTCTGAACTTCAGCTGCACTGGTTGGAAAAGAAAACAGGTCCGCTAGTGAAAATGTATGTTCCTTTTAATCAGCATTTATGTATCACCATTACACATGGTGATACATAACATTGGACCATGCGGTTCTCACAACTTTGAGAGAAATACATGGTAGTTAGGCACAAAACTGGGAGCTGCAGGTGTGCTGGTGATGTGACTGAGTTTGGGTGATGACGAGTGGAGGACAGGCATGGGGGGCTGCTATTGAACAGGCAGATGCCTGTGTGGAGTGGCCAGCAGACTTCTCTGGCTGAGCAATATGTGATTGAGTTGATGTGCGTAGATTGTAAGGAAGTGGGTAGAAGAAGTGCCGTTATGTCATAGTGGCACATTACACCCCACTTCCAGCACGGGGTACACCAGAACAACTTGTACTGTACACCGACAAAGATATCAGTTTAGGGTCAAGTGTCATTCTGGTGAATAATAATAAACATTGTGTTACACAGACCATCAGCCTCCAACACAGAGATCCAGTGGAAAAGCACAGCTTCCTTAGGCACCGCTTCTCTCACATTTACCACAATACAAATATTGCGTGTCTAACACACACGTGTATTTCTCAAGATGCATGTCATTGTTTTCTAAGGTTTTCTGGTTCTATTTTTCAGGCAAAAGAAAGGGAAGCAAACACATGATCCAGGAAATGTACCATTGCAACCATCTGCTTTATCTGAGCTCTTGTTAAGCTTCTGACGTTACGCTAAGGAGGGTTAGCGCAAATATTGAATTTTCTAAGAAGATGGGTCAAAGAAATGTTACAAAAAGAGCACAAACTTACTGATTTTTCCCCATAATTGTCCACCGTCTGTGTCTTGCTCCATTCACTAACAGCTGAATGTAAATTGAACTTCAAGATCTGCGAGACACAGCAGGGGAAATCTCAGTGTATAACCACCCTGATAATGGATACTAAGCAGTATTATATATCTGCATTTAATATATATGTTGCACAGTCTGAGAATGTAAAGAGTATACAAGAAAAGTGATCACATTCTACTTGAAATCTTTTTTGAGCTTATGCAAGTGTGTGACATTGCGTATTAATGTTACATCCTATCTATTTTTATACCCTTTATGATTGCCGGTGTTTAGTGTATTATGTTTATTGAAATTAGGGAATATGTTTAAATAACCTTTAGCTAAGGAAAACAGCACATCTCTATTACAAGCGATGTGGTCATTTTTATGGTCCAAATGTACATTGTAAAGTTTGTTTAATAACTGGGGCTTTCTGTTACTGTGGTTTGTGGGATAATATTCTCATGCTGTTTTTAATATCTCTTTTTATAAATCAAGATTCTAAGTTTTCTATTCTTTCTTTGTAGTTGTAGGTTATGGTCATGTAACTCATTTTTATAGCTTCCTCAATAAAATGATAAACCTTTTTAGCATTTTTTTCTCAGCTGAATGTCTATATTAAAAATGTAAATAGTTTTATCCTGTTGATGTTATCCACAGCAGAGGGAATAAAACTTCTTAACCTGCAACATTTTCTTTTATGTTTTGAAATTGAATTCTATTCCAATCCAGTGACTCTTTGTGCTTTCTTGCTATGATTAACATTATGCTATAAAACTAATTGTTTCATGTATATCATTATTGTGATTATGGAAATAGCTTAATCTTCATCTACACGTTTCTGTGGAGTAGTAAGTAATATCCCCGCTGTGTTTGTTTTATGTTAGATTGTTGCATACAATGAAGGAAATTAACCTAGACTAAGGGCTAGATTTGCTAAGCTGCGGGTTTGAAAAAGTGGGGATGTTGCCTATAGCAACCAATCAGATTCTAGCTTTCATTTATTTAGTACCTTCTACAAAATGACAGCTAGAATCTGATTGGTTGCTATAGGCAACATCCCCACTTTTTCAAACCCGCAGCTTAGTAAATCTAGCCCTACGACTTAAAGGAGAGACAAATCTAAAAATATGTACCCTTATAATAATTGATAACATTTTGGAAGATTATGGCTTGGTTAGTGGCACATCATTGTGTTTCGGTATGTTCCCAAACCACACCCATCTCTCTAAGCATAGATAATGTAATCCCATAGGCACTGGGATTACACTATGTATGTTTTATACTGCGAGTGTTCTGATGGTCTTAAGTACATCTAATGCTAAGGAGCAGCAGAGAATCTTCCTTGCTGATGCCAAGTTCATATTGAACACACAGTTCTACTGAGCTAGCCTTGTCTTTGGGTTTGGGGACCCCCTGTTCTATTAAAATTCTGCTTTTCATTCTTGGTAGGTACACAATTACATATCTGATGATTTTCTGTGTAACACTTTTACTTAGTCCAAACTTTATTATAGACTGAAACACCAGGCAGAAAAGTGAGAATAAAGGACTTCCTAGCAAATCGCTCTAATAAAATATTATTTTGCATACAATACTAAAAGGACAGTGGGGATTTTGATTAGTAGGTTAGTAAAGGAATTTATTTAAGATTATGTGCCTATAAACTCCAGTGATGTAAATCCAGCTCCAACAATTATCGGATATATTCATTGGAATGCTTCATGCAGCAAAGAATTAACATACTCACATTTTGTTTTGTTTTAACTCAAAAGTTTTTATTAGATTTTCCAAAGAAGAAGAACAAAAAATAACACAAGTGAAGTATGACAGATTAAATATACCAAATATACCTATGTACGAACAATCATGATTTATCATTTAAAAACAATCATTTAAAAGCATCAGGTATTGGACACACATACAAAAAGAAATTAAATCAAACCAAAAAGAACAGAGACAGGGGTAAAGTACAAGCTAAAGGATAAAAGGGGGCAGGGTATGAGGGATGGAGTCAACTTCTGGAGCTGCTATAAACATACTCACGTTTTTTAAGCAGGGGACACAAACCACTTCTTTTCAGGAGACCAGCATAGGAATAATTGATCTAATGTATATTAATAATATTCAGGCCTAAATTTGTGGAAAAGCCTCATAGACCTGGATCTAGGGTGGCAGGTTTGTCTAAGGTAGCATATAGCTGTTACGAGCCGCGGCGTGCTCACCGCCGCGGCGACTCGTCTCCTGGTCTCCCCGACGTCCCGGCCGTCACCTTGACGACCGGGACGTCACTTCCGGTCGTGATCCGGCCTTTGCCAAGGCAACGGCCGGACGTTTCCTCCGCAGCTCCGCGTCCCGGCAATGAATGAAAGCCGGGCACGTGCGCAAATTGGTCCCACCAGCCTGCGGGCTGATTAATGAATATAATTAATTTTATGCAGGGGGCTGTGTAGACTTCAGAGCTAGGCTCTGTTTGGCTGCTTGTTGTATTTAAGGCTTAGCCTCCCTGCCGGTTATAGCTTCCAGACCCCTGTGTTGCTGTCTGCTGCTGTACTGTTGGTGTTTAACCTTTGGACCTCTGTTAGCCGTGTATGACCAGTGCCTGACCTCTGGATTTGTCTTTTGCCTGTGCCCTTGATCTTTTGGCTTGTACCTTCGTTTCTGCTGATTTGCTCGTGCCCTCGACCCCTGGCGTATTTTCTGACGATTCTATCTAGCAAGTGACCCTTGACCTCGGCCTGTTCTCTGGATTCGCTGTCTGCCATTACCCTCTGCTCCTGGGTTCTCCGTAGCTGGTACACATCACACGTCCCTCTGTAGTCTGCGGCCAAGTCTGTCCCCACCACTAGGGGCTCCAGTGAACACCAAACTGTCAGAGCAGACTCCGGGTGTTGTTGTACTGGCTGGAGGGGTTCCTGACAATAGCCCCTTGTTTCAGCATCTGAGCACATTATTATTTTCTAATGTTTTGTCAGGTTTCTGTTGGTGAATTGTAATTATTATTATTATCTTTTACTTATGAGGCGCCACAAACGGTGCGTAGAGCCATACATAGAGCATGGCATAACAATACAGGGTAACAATACATGGCATGCAAGGTAGTAGAAAAGCAAAGTGCAATAAGTATACACAAGTACCAACTAGCTAAGAAAAGTGCATAGGGCAAAGAGGTTAAAGTGAATTCCAGTGTACAGATAAAAAAGGGAAGGAGGGAGGGGGGGAGTTAATAAGGGGTTGAGTCCCTGCCCAGTAGAGTGAGCACCACTTACAGGATCAGAGCAGAGATGGAGAAGCGGAGGCACGGGAGATGAGGAGAGGTAGGGGCAGGAGTTGAGTGACAAATTGTAGAGAAGAGGCAGGGGGGCAAAGGCAAAGGTACACAGGAGGGGGGGGGGGGTCACGAGGAAAGAGGGCTCTGCTCAAGGGAGCTTACAATCTGTTTAGGTTTTTTTTTTTGGGGGGGGGGGTTGTATCTTATATCAGAAATCTTTTAGTACTAGAATTATTTTTATAGACTTATAATGTGGTAAAGGTTATGGCCACAGAGTTTTCTGCACAGGTTTTTTCAAAAGCCTACATGAACATTCAACACATATCTGTAGTTAATGCGCTTTTCACCCGTTAACTAACATTGGAAACCCACATTGAAAATAGGATGAATGGTCTCTTGAGTTGTTGTCTGCACCATTGTGTTTAAATTTTAAAATCTGGCATGACCCATCTCTGACACATTAACAGGGTTACCTCTGCAATATTATTGTTAAAAGTGCAACACTTTAAAAGTGCATGGAAAACTGAAATAATGCATTGCAAAAACTTATCTAAGTGTCAGTTTATTTTTTCCCCCATTTTCCCGGCTCCTTTGTATGAACAAGTTCTTTAGGTGTAAGATTTCAGCTACTACTGTATATAGCCTTTGTTACATTCAGTGGATATGCTTTCCATATTATAGTCGCTGTAATCTCTTTCTTCCTAAGTATGTTCAGCTATCTTGATGTCCAATCTAGGTCTGTTTTGTAAGAAGATATTTACATATCCTAGTTATTTTCATATAATCATGATATTTGTTTTGACTTGCTACACAGAAATTCTGAATGTAAAGCTTCCACAATTGTTACTGAAGTGTACAGCTTGTAAGAATATTTCATTTTTTGCTCTACATATTTTGGCATGTAAAGGTCTGCATATAAAAATGAATTATGTTCATATAATACTGCATACAGGCATATATTGATGTTTTGAAGTAATAAAATTGTAACGCTAATCCAATGTTCTGTGATCAGCTGTTTTGTAAGAGGGAGAAGTGTTATTTTCATATTTATGAGAGAACATATATCTAGCAGAGAACTGCTGCCTGCATTTTATATCTTCTGTTTCCTTGTCATGACTCTTATACTATCCTATTGTCTTCCCATTCTGAGTCGTTTTATAACAGCAGTAAAACATGGCTTATTTAGTCCATGAAATCTGAAAAACAAGTTTTATACCTTTTTAATATGAAACTTAAGCTCAATGTTACTTTGCAAAATTGTTCCGTGGGGCACAATTATGTCTGCCGAAAATGTCTTTTGCTAATATTTGATTTCTGTTTGTTACCAGGAAAAGTGTAAACTGATCTCAGTCTTAAGCTAGGTACACACTACACGGTTTTCATCCAATAATCGGCTCAATCAGCCGACATACGACCGCTCGTTCAATAGTCGGGTCAGTGTGTGCAGTGACACGATGGTCGAAAGTCTGCCCAAATGGACGATTGTCGCCTCATTTGGTTGGTCGTACCGTTAAATATTTTCGTTCCAATCTCGTTTCCGTTGTGTAGTGTGTATAAACTTCCGGCCGATCCACAACAGTGAGTACGAAATTACAGTCATTGCTCAAGACAACATAGCTGTAAAAAGTCGCTAACAGGACAGCTGCTCTTTCCTTTATTGTCTAAAACAAGGCTAGTGTGTATGCAGTCCATGGACCGAGCGATCGAACCATCGATCGCATGTAAAATCGATCGGCATAAAAAGTTGGTGGAAAATTCTGTAGTGTGTACCCAGCTTAAGCCAATCAGTCAACAAGCTCCTTAGTGGTCATGTTATAGCAGAGGAAGGAGGGGAGTGGGGGGGTGTATGCTATGAAAGTTCCAAATTATGCTCACTACGCAGTGACTATGTACACTCGCAGTGTTACCCAGAACAAAAGGTAGGGAGGTGATATCCAGTCGACTGAGGCAAATGTTCTTAAAGCTTTGCGTATCAGCAAGACAATCTGAAATTATAACATATGTGTTCAGCAAACAAGGAGAGATTGGATTTTACTATCTGAAAAAGTGAATATTGTACGATTCCACAAGGCTGAAGAGCTTTCTTTATACTGAATATTACCAATAAAGCTAAGATGGCATAGTTGACAGCTTACATTCAACATATAATAATCACTGTATTATTTTCAGTCACACTGTGTGATGCTGTGTTATCTGTTCACAAAAGGACCAACATCTTTACATTTTTAAAAGTCTCTCTATTAAAGGAAACACTCAGACAGTTTTAATAATGTGTAAAGATAGATTAAACTACTTTGTTATTTTTTTAATGATCATTCTGAGATACAGTTTTTGTCATATGAAATCTGATACAGATTTGTCATAGGAAAGAAAAGTATATTGTGACTGATTCATTTTGCTACCAGTGTAAGTGTGTTTGACCAAACTGCACACATCCAGCTTAAATAAGTGAATGCGAGCTACAATTCCCTTTCTAATTAAATAGTAAATTTACATTTTTCACCACATTTAAAGATTACTTTGATTGATATTCCTTTAAAGAAAACCAAATCTATTACCATGTTGTTCTTTGGAAGCGAACTTGTAAAATGACTTCGCTGCCAAGTCGTGTAACATGCTCCACAATGCTTGCAACAAAGATGATGGCAGAGTGGAAGAAATCCAGAACACGCCATAGTCAGTACAGGCATAATCACATTGAAACATAATTAAACAAGCCAATGCCACTACATTGGTAATCAAGCAGATACAGTATATTGAGTATTCTTCAGTCTCATTGATTGGAATATTGCTGGATTGCAGATAATCATCGATTATATAGCTCCACCAATTCCACAGCTCTGTGCAGAGAATATTTGTCTCTCACATCAGTCCCTGCCCTATTGGAGTTTTCAGTCTAAATTCCCCCACACACAGACTAGGGTCAATTTGATAGCACCTAATTAACCTACCAGTATGTTTTTGGTGTGTGGAAGTAAACCCATACAAACAGAAGGAGAACATATAAATGCCACACAGATCAGGCCATAGTTGGGAATCGAACTCACAACCCCAGCGCCGTGAGGCAAAATTTCTAACCACTAAACCACCATGCTGCAGATCAGAGGGAACTTTATTTTCCTTAATCTTTCACTTTATTCAGGAATAAATTTCTAATTACTGCCCAACTTTTGCTCGTTGAGTTATATTACCTGGAAAAGTAAGACAGCCCACTCATGATGCACTTTCCGTCCAAATCAAATTGATCAAACATTGTAATGTATGCGGGCACAATGGCCACATACTGTCTGATGTGATCGGAGATGGTTATAAACAGTCATAGGTTGACTTAACAGTGCAGGAGCACATACTAGTATTGCAATCCATTTGTCCGGAACACTGAACAGCAACACAAGTATTAATACTGCTCGCTATTCCATAGGACATATAGTAAAATAGTACCTGCTGCTCTCAAAGTTGAAAATAAAACTATGTAATTTTGCTTTAAACTTATAGAGCCTTTACAAGTCTTAATATAAATAGTATGCAAACAAGTTAAAAACAAGCTAGAAAATATGCACTTATACATTTAGGTCAGTCTATCAATAAACCTTATTAATATTGCATTCCTTCTGTGCTACACAGAAGGTGGCAGAATTTTCGCCTGTGTTTCTGACTCTGATAATTTCATTAATGCCTTTGTATTATAAATGAAAGCCACACACACTTTTTACATCACAGAACAAGATCTAGCACAAGTGTCACAAAGTAGGAAGAAACATGGTTTCTACACATATATCGTAGATCTGTTTTGGGTTTTTTATTGCATTCTTGCTGCCCTATCTTTAGCCAGCGCTGTTTTAAAAAAATACCCTCTAATGTTTGTGGAAACTTAGCTGTGAGATTAGAACAATGGAACTGGTCCCCTTCTGCAGAGGGTGAGACATATTATTATTTAAAAGGCAGTACTCAGAAAAGACTGAACACATGCAGTATGTCCATATGTATGGTTATCTAATATGCCAGTTATGTAAACCTTTGCGCCAGTCTCCAATGAAAGTGTAATACAAGTCACTTGGATGTGTATATAGCTGCAAGCGATCATTTTCATATGGGTAAAAAGCAGGCAGTTATTTCACATAAATGGAAGTGCTGAAAGTGACATATCTTTAAATTATACAAAGTTGGAAACCAATTCCCTTTCATAGAAGCAGCAGTCCCAGGCAAAAAAAAGAAATATTGCATGCAGAAATGAGGCACCCTCTCTGTACTGTTGTGTATAATTGAATGTGTATATTATGTTTGAAGTGGGAGGTGGAATCCTGGCTACACTCTAAACTGAGCAAGAACCTCTTGCTTCAAACTTGACAAATGATCTAATTCCTGCAACCAAATGACCTTCTTTGAAATACAAACCATCTTATCTATGTCCTGGCTCATCGTCCTTTTCTATAAAAATTTATGGACAGATTCCAAGTTTATGGTTCAGATTTATATCAAAGTTTATGGTCAGTTTGCGTCATTGCGAAATAGATCGTCATCTAAGTAAACTTGCCCAGACCTTCTCACCTAACAGTTTTGCAGGGTGCTGTTAATTAGAAACAGAATTTGACAGATAAGAAGGATCTAAATGTCAATGGTGTCTGCCCATTAATGCTTTGCATGTCCATTTTAGTAAGAGTAATATAGGTTTTGTGTGTGTTCTATGGTAATGTTGTGTAACCAAACAAAAATAAAACGTGAATCTCATGTATTTCGTTCTGTTTTATTGAATGTAAAGTACTGTACATGAAGGTCCACAGATGGGGTCATTTATGAACACAGAAAAAAATGTCTTCAAAGCTGATTCTTCCCGTTTTGTGTGCTTGCCTTTTCACTGTTAGGTTTTCGCACAAGCACACACCAAATAATGTGACAAAAATTGTGTTGAATTTGGGATGGTAAAATACTTTGCTCAAAGTGATGGACATAAAGGGGGTAATGGGAAAAATGATCTTGGTCATGCACAAATGCAGAAAAAAATGTTTTTGCGTGAGGGGTTATGATAATTAACACTAAGAGGAGGATATTGCAAGGTAACAAATTGCAGGTGTCGGTGAGTTATTGAAAAGAGACAGATGAACCATAAAAGTACAATTAGGCTGAATGGTTTAAAAATAAAGAAACAAAATAAAATCTAGTTTGATCATTTAGGAGATTCATTTTTGTTTGATATAAAACTAACAATGCGAAAATCAAAAAATTGCAATTTCTTTCTATTATAACATTTAGTATTCTTTTTTGGTTGTATTTCACAAGGGATAAAGTACATAACCCTATTGTTGTTGTTCTTCAAAACAGGGGCCATATGGTCAAGCAGAAAATAAGGACTAGAAAGCAAACGAAGCATTAAAATGTTGATAGTGGCACATAGTATTTCCACTTTGTCAACTCCTGTATGTACATGTGTAAGCAAACTGAAGTGGGAGAGTCAAAATGTAACAATATGAACAGCATTAATATTAGCACAGATTTGGAATCTCAAAACAGATTCTGGAGTCAATTATACAGGCAGCGGCGCATTTGTCATAGGCCTTACCGGGACTTTTCCCAGTATTCCTTACCGGGACTTTTCCCAGTAGGCCTTGTGACCTACTGGGGCCACCTGATGTCTTTTAGTTATTTTTTATTTTTTTTATTTTTTATGAGGAACACAGATTTATTTAGCCAAATTGGAATTTGAAATGAACAATCTATCACATTGGATGTTTGTTATTCCTCTGTTTTGTCCTGTGGCGTTTCTTATACTTTGTACTTCTGTCATTGGGATCAGGCTTGTTGCAGACATCAATTGCAATTTCTGGAGCTAGTAAATTAGCACATGGAGAGTGGTACTTTTGAACAAGCTCATAGTTTCCTTCCAAAATGATGGATTCTGTTATTTCAGGCCTCAACAGGGCTTCCCAAAGTTCCTGCTTCACTGCCTTTCCTAGTTCTATGCCATATGATTTCATTGCTCCAGACTTGCCTTGTAGCATAGGCTCAACTGTGCAATAATACAACTTTTTGTACTATTCAGTAGAGATGAGCGCACTCGGATTTATGAAATCCGAGCCCACCCGAACGTTGCCGATCCGAGTCGGATCCGAGACAGATCCGGGTATTGGCGCCAAATTCAAATCTGAAACTGAGGCTCTGACTCATAATCCCGTTGTCGGATCTCGCGATACTCGGATCCTATAAATTCCCCGCTAGTCGCCGCCATCTTCACTCGGGCATTGATCAGGGTAGAGGGAGGGTGTGTTAGGTGGTCCTCTGTCCTGCTATATCTCGTGCTGTTCAGTTATGTTCTGTGCTGTTCAGTTAAGTTCTGTGCTGTGCTGTGCTGTGCTGTGCTCAGTCCAGTGGTGCTGTGTCCTGTGCTCTGTCCTTCTGAGGTCAGTGGTGCTGCTGGGTCCTGTGCTGTGTCCTGTTCAGTCCAGTGGTGCTGTGTCCTGTGCTCTGTGCTTCTAAGGGCATAGTTATTTCCCCAATATTCCAAAGTGTTTAAAAAAATAAAAAAAAGTTATTTAAAAAAAATACAAAAAAATAATTACATTTTTTTTTAATTACAACAAAATTTGCACAACCAATCCTGCAGTATAAGCCCATTGGTACTGCAATATTACCAAGTTCACACATTCAGCAGTAAAAGTCCAGTGGTACTGCTATTACAAAGTTCACTGATTCAGCAGTGTATAAGTCCAGTGGTACTGCTATTACAAAGTTCACTGATTCAGCAGTATAAGTCCAGTGCTACTCTCCTGTGCCGCATATAATTTTTAAAGGCTTTGCCAAGTGTGTGTGGCTTAGGGGTACACTCTCTTGTGCTACATATAATGGAAAACCAAAATTTGGAGGATAAAGTAGGGAAAGATCAAGACCCACTTCCTCCTAATGCTGAAGCTGCTGCCACTAGTCATGACATAGACGATGAAATGCCATCAACGTCGTCTGGCAAGCCCGATGCCCAATCTCCTAGTACAGGGCATGTAAAATCTAAAAAGCCCAAGTTCTCAAAAAATAGCAAAAAGAGAAACTTAAAATCATCTGAGGAGAAACGTAAAGTTGGCAATATGCCATTTACGACACGTAGTAGCAAGGAACGGCTTAGGCCCTGGCCCGTGTTCATGACTAGTGGTCCAGCTTCACCCAAGGATCTAAGCCCTCCTCCCCCCCCCTACAAAAAATTTAAGAGAGTTATGCTGCCAGCAACAACAACAAAACAGCAAAGAACTCTGCCTTCTAAACAGATGACATCACAAATCCCCAAGGCGAGTCCAAGGGTGTTGTTGGTTGTGAACCCTGACCTTCCCATCACTGTACGGGAAGAGGTGACTCCATCCAGCATTTGCAGCATGCCCTCTGCATATGCTGGAAGGATCACCCACAGTCCAGTTACAGATTTGGCTAATGAAGGTGTGAATGTTGTACACTGGGAGGAGGATATTGATGTAGCTGGCGCTGAGGAGGATGTTGATGATTATGATGCAGACAGATACCAAATTGCCTTTCTCAATTTCTATTTATATTCTAGATTATATAACGGCTGAAAAGTTTTCTGTTTTACTCCTAGTGGAGAGGGGATCTGATGCAGACAGATACCAAACTGCCTTTGTCCATTTCTTTGTATATTTGAATTTCTAGTTCTACAGTCTATGCAGGCTGCTTTATTTATATTCAACTACAAGTGTAGGGCGGGGGGGGGGGGGGGGGGCATAGATAGCCACCAAAGTAACGTGGTCCATTTAATTTCACTTTCTAGCTCCACAGTCTGTGCAGCCTGCTTTTTTTATCTTCAAAGTATTTATATTTACAAGCCTTGCAATCTAAATTAACTAGAGGTAGTGACGTGGTAGAACTCCAATAGGCAGTTTGGAAGCCCCTGTACAAACTGGCTCTATTTTTTAACTGAGTTGTCCCCCCTCCAGTGTGTACTCGGAAAGAGTTTTTAGTGCAGCGGGGAACCTGGTCAGTGAGCGGCGAAGGAGGTTGCTTCCTCACAACGTTGAAAAAATGATGTTTATAAAAATGAATAATCAATTCCTCAATGAAGTACAGCACTGCCCTCCAGACAGTACAGAGGGACTGTGGTTGTGGAGTCCAGCGGGGACGAATTGATAATGTGTGAGGAGGAGGAAGTACACACTGTAGGGGGAGAGGAATCAGAGGTTGAGGATGAGGACGACATCTTTCCTCAATAGAGCCTGTTTAGTTTATACAGGGAGAGATGAATTGTTTTATTGGTGTGGGGGTCCAAACAAACCAATCATTTCAGCCACAGTTGTTTGGTAGGCCCTGTCGCTGAAATGATTGGTTTGTTAAAGTGTGCATGTCCTATTTCAACAACATAAGGGTGGGTGGGAGGGCCCAAGGACAATTCCATCTTGCAACTTTTTTTTTGGCATTATGTGACCATTCAACAGTCGTTTGCCATGTTCAAAAAGTAAAAGAAAATGCCAACAAATTCAATAAATTAAATCAAAAGTTAAATGCCCTGTCATTATTTAAAACAAGAGGTTTTGATGTGCTAGAATTAGTGTAGTGTTAAGATGTTATAAACACTACACTTGGAAATTGGAGGAGGTATTGTGGCCCCGGTATCAAATTGGGTACCGGGGCCACCCCACTACGCAGTCCAGATACTTGTTTGGTGGAATTCAGACCAGTTGAGGGTGTATTTATTTTATTGTGGCCCCGATATCAAATTGGGTACCGGGGCCACCCCACTACGCAGTCCAGATACTTGTTTAGTGGAATTCAGACCAGTTGAGGGTTTTATTATTATATTGTGGGGACCACTCTATCTATACCACACTACAACTCTATACCACTCTATTTAATACTTTAATTCTATTTAATACTTTAATTCTATTACTAATTCCCATAAAGAGGAACTGTCGCTTCTATTTAATACTTTAATTCTATTAGTAGTTACCATAAAGAGGAACAAAATAAACCAATTTTACCAAAAGTATAATATGACTTAGACTTACAAACACTACACTTGAAAGATGGTGCCTTTAAATGAAAAAGTCAGTCTTCATTGCACGACTATGTGCAACAGGGACAGTTTTTTGGTTTACAAAGTCAACCAATAACACTTTAACCCTGTCTGTCTTTAACATACTTGATGGGATCTCAATGACGAATGGTCTGTACCATGTTTGGAGGAGGTATTGTGGCCCCGGTACCAAATTGGGTACCGGGGCCACTCCACTATGCAGTCCAGATAGAGGTGTATCAGATATTAAACAACGTTGACTGTTGCTGCAAAAATTTTAAATAATATTGTGGGGAACACTACACTACGCAGTCCATAAACTTTTTGGGTGGAATTCAGACCTGTGTAGGGTTTTTTAATAATATTGTGGTGACCCACTCCTCTACGCACTCCAGGT
This sequence comes from Mixophyes fleayi, assembly GCF_038048845.1. Classification (NCBI taxonomy): domain Eukaryota; kingdom Metazoa; phylum Chordata; class Amphibia; order Anura; family Limnodynastidae; genus Mixophyes; species Mixophyes fleayi. The sequence continues at coordinate 50,031,541 of NC_134407.1, forward strand.
ACATTTATTGGTGCGAATCATACAAGTTGATGGTTTTCTTATTATATATATTGTGGTGACCCACTCCTCTACGCAGTCCAGGTACATTTATTGCTGCGAATCATACAAGTTGATGGTTTTCTTATTATATATATTGTGGTGACCCACTCCTCTACGCAGTCCAGATACATTTATTGGTGCGAATCATACAAGTTCAGGGTTTTTAATATATATTGTGGTGACCCACTCCTCTACGCAGTCCAGGTACATTTATTGGTGCGAATCATACAAGTTCAGGGTTTTTAATTTATATTGTGGTGACCCACTCCTCTACGCAGTCCAGGTACATTATTGGTGCGAATCCTACAAGTTCAGGGTTTTTAATTTATATTGTGGAGACCCACTCTTCTACGCAGTCCAGGTACATTATTCGGTGCGATTCATACCAGTTGATGGTTTTCTTATTATATATATTGTGGTGACTCACTCCTCTACGCAGTCCAGATACATTTATTGGTGCGAATCATACAAGTTCAGGGTTTTTAATATATATTGTGGTGACCCACTCCTCTACGCAGTCCAGGTACATTTATTGGTGCGAATCATACAAGTTGATGGTTTTCTTATTATATATATTGTGGTGACCCACTCCTCTACGCAGTCCAGGTACATTTATTGGTGCGAATCATACAAGTTGATGGTTTTCTTATTATATATATTGTGGTGACCCACTCCTCTACGCAGTCCAGGTACATTTATTGCTGCGAATCATACAAGTTGATGGTTTTCTTATTATATATATTGTGGTGACCCACTCCTCTACGCAGTCCAGAAAGATACCTCGTTGCAACATTTTGGACTAATAACTATATTTTGAGGTGTTCAGAATACACTGTAAATTAGTGGAAATGCTTGTTATTGAATGTTATTGAGGTTAATAATAGCGTAGGAGTGAAAATAAGCCCAAAAACTTGCTTTTTAAACTTTTTATGTTTTTTTCAAAAAAAATCCGAATCCAAAACCTTAAATCCGAACCGAGACCTTTCGTCAAGTGTTTTGCGAGACAAATCCGAACCCCAAAAATAATGAAAATCCGGATCCAAAACACAAAACACGAGACCTCAAAAGTCGCCGGTGCACATCCCTACTATTCAGTAGAGAGCAACAGTCCCGATGCACAGATGTCCAGATGTACTTATGTCTGACGCAGAACTCTGTTCATGCTCCACTACTGCAGCGGGGCAAACGTAGGATTTCTGATTTCTTGCAGACCAAACAGCAGGAACGTTTTCCCTATTTATTTATTTATTTATTGTTTTAAATATTGTTTCACCACAGAGGTTGGGGTTGGGGTGGTTGGATTTATAGGGGCTGACAGCAGCAGGGAGACTTCCAAGAAAGAGAGCAAGTTACATTTGATACCACACTACTTCTCATTGCAGAGCGCAGGCCATGGAGCTCCTAGTCTCGCAAGATGAGGTAATCCTAATCTCAGAAGACTAAAACAAATTCCGCTCGCTCTGTAGGAACCTTCCTACCTGGTGGATGTCTGAGGCCAGGGGGGCATGATATGGCTGGGGAGCCAATGGGTCTAAGTCTCTAAGCAGATGGCAGTACTTACTTTGGGGTAAACTGGTCACTGACTAAAGAAAATACTCTCATACGCTATTTACATTTATAAACTTCTTGGCCAAAGGTATGTGGACTTACCTTCTAATTAGAGGGATTGGCTATTTCAGCCACACCCATTACTAACAAGTGCATAACATTAAGGATACAGCCAAGCGATCTTCATAGTCAAACAGTAGCAGTAGAATGAATCATACGCTGCAGAATTAGTGGCGCTATATAAATAACTGATGATGATACTGAAGAGCTTAGCGACTTTTAACATGGCACTGTTATAAGATGCCATCTTTTCAACAATTAAGTTCTTCAAGTTTCTCTTTTGTTAGCACTGGCCCAGTCAACTGCAAGTGAAGTGAAGTGGATATGTCTAGAAGCAAGAACAGCTCAGCCGCGAAGTTATAGGCCACACAAGCTCACAGAATGGGGCCGCCGAATGCTGAAATGCGTAATGCATAAAATTTTTCTAAGTTTATAACTGTTTCCCCAAGCAATCTCGGCACAATAACTGTTTCCCCAAGCAATCTCGGCACAATAACTGTTTGTCAGGAGTTTTATGGATTTGGTTTCTATGGCCAAGCAGCCATACACAAGCCTCAGATCACCATGCCCAATGCCATATTATGACTGGAGTGACGTAAAGCACTACGCCCTTGGAATCTGGAGCAGTGGAAATGTGTTCTCTGGAATGACGAATTACGCTTCACCTTCTGGCAGACATCTGGGTTTGGCGGATACCAGGGGAAGGCTACAAGCCCAAATTTGTGCTCTGATTATTTCAGAGCTTTAATAATCCTAAAATGTGAAATATTTAATTTTATCATGTAATAACTTGTGAATTAAACAACTGTGAGACATTAGATTATCCTTATTTTATTCAGCTAGGAAAAGTAATATTTTGAAAATAATTGTCATTTCATTATAATCCTATTAACTCAATGTGTAGACCAGTTTTCCCAGCAGATTACAAATGTGACACTATGAAACAGTAACACTGACATAGCTGAGGGGCAGGTAAATAACATTCCATCAATTTGAAGCGAAAGGGGGAGAAAGCGTCAATTGGTACCATAGCCAGATAAGAGCTTGTCCACTTTGTGGCCTGTGGGTGAACAGAGGGAAGAAAGGCAGATGGTTGGGAAAGACCTTACTACCTTATACATCTGCATGACCTGTAGTGGCGTTTGTTGTAAGGAGGGCGGAGGTGGGGCTAAGCGGGAGATGATAAATGTGCAGAGGAGGAGTGTAGCAATCAGAAATACATGCAAGACGGTCACATGCCTAACCTCAGCTTCAATGGTTGGGTTGCTATGCGCAGTATGCCAGGGTAAAGTGAGGGGGATATGCAGCAAGTGCTGGACCCAGGAACATTATTGGTAAATGGGTGTGGTACAGCATATCGATGCAGAGAAGAACGACAAGACTCACCCCGACGTGACTATTCCAAAGGAGCTGGTTCCCGACCCTGCCCAATGACGACTCCTCTTCACTCCGACAGCAGCCAATGACGATGAAGCAAGAAGGCGGCTGCAGCTGATGACGTCAGTGAGCGTTCCGACGCGATTATCGCTGTTGTTAAGGGGGTGAGGTAAGTATGCACCCATGTACAATGTATAATCCTTTCTAAAATACATTGTACATGGGTGCATACTTACCTCACCCCCTTAACAACAGCGATAATGGTGTCGGCACGCTCAGTGACGTCATCAACTGCAGCCGCATTCTTGCTTCATCGTCATTGCCTGCTGTCGGGGTGAAGAGGAGTCGTCATTGGGCAGGGTCGGGAACCATCTCCTTAGGAATAGTCACGTTGGGGTGAGTCTTGTCGGGGTAGTCAGCATCGATATGCTGTCACATCCCTAATTGATACTTTGTGGAAGCACCTTTTGCTTTTATTAAAGCAGTGAGTGTTTTTGAATAAATATCATCTTCACATCTTCTGGATTTTGCAATTCTCTCTCACTGTTCCCAGCAAAAAAATCTTTAGGTCATTTCACAGGTTTTCAACGAGATTAAGGTCTGGGCTCTGACTGAGCCTTTGTCAGACTTTGATTTTCCCATGCTGAAGCCATTCCTTGGTTGACTTGGATGCATGCTTTGGATCGTTATCCTGTTGGAAGGGGAAATTCCTCTTCAACTTTTTTACAATGGTCAGTAGTTTTTTTGCCAAAACATCTTGATATTTGGAGCTATCAGTATGTCCTCTATCCTGACTATAGCCACTGTCCCAGCTGAAGAGATGCATCCTGAAAGCATAATACTGCCACCACCATGCTTCATCGTAGACATGGTGTTCTTTGGGTTAAGAGCTGTGTTGTCTTTGCACCAAACGTATCTTTTAGACTTAAGGCCAAAAAATTAAAGTTTGGTCTCATCAGACCATAAGACATTTCCCCACATGGTGTAGAGTTATTACATTTTGCAAAAAATACATTCAGATGGTTTTGGATGTTCTATTTTTTGAGAAATGGCTTCTGTCTTCCCTTCTCCTTAAATGTTGTTGTAGCCCTCTTGGTAGCCTCCCTGATGAGTTTTCTTTTTGTCCTGTCATCAACTTTGGAGGGAGGTTTTGATCTTGGAAATATCTCTGTTGTGTCACACTATACATGTAGGGCCTGAGTCATTTAGGAATTTAAGATGAAACAAAGGATTAAATGTTCTCCGGGACAAACCATCTTACAATGCAAGGGGTGCAAATGAGTTTAATATTTTGCACATAAGTTAAATACTGGCTGCTTTTTCATGTAGCACACAAATTCTTGACAGCTTTACTTTTACACTGAAATGTAAAGTTGACCTAGGATATGCCCTACCCCAACTATAAATATGTCCCCACATTTCAAATTTATCTTCTCCTCCAATGCAATATAGTTTTGCCCAGATGCAAAGTTACTCCTTTTTTATGTTTTGCTCTCCTTAATGACTCAGGTCCTTAATACCTATGAAATTCCTTCATACACCTCTTCTGATTGGTACATTTCAACAATGAGATTCCGTAGATGTTTTAAAAGCTCCTTGTGGACCATGGCTTTCCAACCAAGGAAACTGCAGGATGCAACAAAGAAGACTGCAGAGAAACAGATGTTCATTATTTGGGGTTAATCACAATACTTTCATTGCTTGCAGATTTATACTTATTAACGCTGAACATGATTTTGATTATGAAAGTCTGTGCACATGTATGCAGAGTATTGTAGGGTTTTATTATATTGACTTCCTTTTCCTACAAATTGTCACTTGAATTTGGTTGGTTGCATTAAAGGTGGAAAAGGGTCTGACATGAATTAACTTGACTTCAAGTTTTAAACGCACATACATACAGTGGTCAAAGTGGGTCAATATAAGGCAGTATGCCATACCAGCTCTTCTCTATACCTTCCAACTGAACCATTCAGAGCTTTAAGCCTTCCCCGTGCAGGAAGGATCTGCTCTCCTTGGTGGTTAGTAGGAGCTTTCTCCTTCCTTCTGTGTCACGTTCAGCTGCTGCCAGTGTTACCCAGAGAGAAGGCATGAGTTGAACTTCCGTATGCATCATGGAGGACCAATCTCGCTGGCCTTACTGTTATTCAGTCAGTGTAAAGTGGCACAATTTATTTTAATCTAGTTGATTAACTGTTGCTCATTTTAATAATTAGCATTGGGTTGTTTTAAGGTAATACACACACTGCTTTGTATTGTTGTATTGTATGCTGGAGATAGATGGATATTGGGGAAATCTATCTATCTATCTATCTATCTATGTGCTGCAAATGGATTGATCTACTATGCAGAAATGTCTGCCAGCTATGATTTACCTTTAACACACAATTAGTATCTGTAATAGCATCTCTTTTTTTAATTAATCACCATAAATGTATTCTGCTTTCACTTAAGCAGTTTTCCTTTTATCCATGTCTTTGCTATGCAAGGATCAAAGAACCCTTTTAATTTAGTACATTATTGGAATAATGTAATTAGATGGCACAGTAAGCACTCACAATCTCCGATGGATTCCTCACAGAGATGCCTTTAGAATGCGGAGTGAACAGGTTGCTTAAACAATCACATATATCTCAGTTTGAAGAATGGTAGCAAAAAGAACAGTATATTGCAGACAGAATATTTTCCCTAAGCTGCAACATATCTATAGCGTAAAATGAAACGTGCAGTAGTCTAATGCTTATGTTGACAATATCATAAACAAGATAAAAGATAATATAAAATGTGTACATTGTAAAACATTTATAAGTCAGAGGGGAGTTCTGTTATCATACTTCTTGGTGAATACAAAACTCAAAGGCATGTATGATAGCCTTATTATTTGCCATAAACAATATGTTAGTGTTTACTGGAGTCGTAATCATCTCCCAATCCTGAATGCTACATAAGTTCTGAAAAGACTGTAATTTACAATAGAACATCACAATATTAACTTTGCTTATGTTTTCGGTGCTTCTTAGACCTTAGCATTAAATGACAGAGAAGGTCTTGTTAGAGTAAATGAGAATCTCGCGGCTTGTACAGTAGGGGCAATTTCAACAGTGATGTGACATTGTGTTTTTTACGTCACTGTTTTAAAAATGTTGCCTTAATTAAATAACAGTCGTGGCTAAAACTATTGGCACCCTTGAAGTTTTTTTTTCTAATAATGCAATGCACTATTTCTTTCCGAAAAAAATATTTTGGCACCCGCATATATATTTCTTTGGTTTGCAATGAAATAAAACCACAAAACCAGATAAGTAGGGTATTCCATGCAGAAATCCTTAAATGGGTCAGACAAAATTGGTACCTTTTTAGAAGAATAGATTAAAAGCAGGTAATTATCCACTTTCGAACTGAACTCACCTATGGTAAGTAGCAAGTGCTTACAGTATAATAATCGCACATTAAACGAGCTTGAATAGAGACAATGGGCTAGATTTACTAAGCTGCGGGTTTGAAAAAGTAGGGATGTTGCCTATAGCAACCAATCAGATTCTAGCTTTCATTTATTTAGTACCTTCTACAAAATGACAGCTAGAATCTGATTGGTTGCTATAGGCAACAACCCTTACTTTTTCAAACCCGCAGCTTAGTAAATCTAGCCCAATGACTCAATGTTCTGTATTGTGTCACAGTGTATACTGCAATGAACATGGAGAAAAGAAAAAGAGAATTATATGAGACGTTTGTAGCATGGCCAATTTCAAGGCTACAAATCAATCTTCAAAGACATTACAATTTCTACCATATGTAATGTTTTTAGGAACGTTAAGATCCAATGCACTGTAGCCAACCTTTCTGGAAAGTGGAAACTTGTTTAAAGATTGCATGGCAGGATTGTTCAAATGGTGGAGAAAGCACCCCAATAAATTGACAAACTGATTCAAGCAGACGTTACGACGCAGGGTATAACAGTTTCAACTTGCACCGTCTGTCGCTATCTTAATGAAAGCGGTTTATATGATAGGAGGACCAGGAGGGCCCCACTCCTAAGAGCGTTTGCCAAAACACACTTGAACAAGTCAAATTCATTTTGGAAGAATGTCCTGTGGACAGATGATACCAGATTAGAGCTTTTTCTTAAAGCATCATCCCTATGTTTACAGAAAGCAAAATGAAAATTACATCTTCACTACAGTCAAACAAGGAGGAGGTTCAGAGATGTTTTTGGGCTGCTGTGCTGGTTCTGGTACTGTGTGCCTTGATGGTGTACATGGCATCATGAAATCTGGAGATTACCAGGCTGTTTGGGATTGCAATGTTGAATGCAGTGTCAGAAAGCTGGTACTCTGTTGAACGTCATGGGTCTTCTAACAGGACTATGACCCCAAACACACTTCAAAAAAGACCCAGGAATGGTTCAAGACAAGACACTGGATTGTTGTGAAGTGGCCGGCAAAGAGCCCAGATCTAAACGTCATAGAACACTTGTGGACGGATCTGAAAACCAGCGGTTGGAAGAAGGCTCCCTTCAAATCTGGATCAACTGGTGCAATTTGCAAAAGAAGAGTGGACAGAATTGCCAGTTGAAAGGTACAACAAGCTCATCCATGGCTATAGGAAGCCGTTGATTCCAATTATATAACTAATGGCTGTACCACCAACTATTGAGTCTAGGGTGTCAATGATTTTGTTAATTCCATTTCTTTTCATTTTCTGATCTAAACGAATATACAGTATTTAATTCAGAATCCAAAACAAAAATTCTTTATAGATAGGATTGCAGAAACCAAATACTGTTATTAATTTCACCTTATGTTTGCAGGAAATTTGTGAGTTATTTGACAAAGGTGCAAGGGTGCCAATATTTTTGGCCACAGCTGTGTGCTGTTTCCTCAATTGCTATAGCACAGAACAGTCTAAATATGTCAAAGTTAATATACTGAGTGTGTGCAGTAAAATTAATAATGATTGTTTAATTAGCCACACAACAGCGCTACAACTGTTTAAAACTGTTTGGTCATCAAAAAAGTTGACCAGTCACATTTCTGGACAATCTTTGGGAGAAGATGTATCTTTTTCGAATATACATGTGCAACACATAATATTTTAGTCTCAAAGCAAATAAATATTGGTGAAGTTCTAGGCACACTTGTTAATTAAATCCTCTTCTAAGTATTCCAAATAGAGGTAGTCACCACCCAGGAACACTAAAATGTTTTTGAGGCTATTATTGAGGCTCTTGGCGTTCATGTAGTCCGGCAATAACTCAAAATAGAACTCCCTGAAAGCTCGTCCATAGAGGTCTACTGCAGAGCTCTGCCCAACCTGCTAAGAAGAAACGAATTCCATTTAATACTTGTCACTGTCAGACAAACATTGCATTTAAGCAATGATAAAAGTCAGAAAACGTGGTTGCATAGAAAGATTAGATGGACCTTTAAGTTCTTTTATGCCTTCAAATTCTATTTTTCTATGTTGCAATGTATTCTACTAGCCTTAGACCCCAGCTCTCAATGACAGCTTTTAAATCTAGTATTAATGCTAGGTACTATGCAATTAGATTAATTTTCTTTTCACATTCGTATTCATATGTTATAGAGCCACATGAAATAAAATAGCAGAGCAAGGTTTGACTGAGATATAGTTTGCTCCATTAAACACTGTTACATTCATAAATATATATTGAAACATTTCCATGCATTCACAGATTAATATATTTGGATGTGTTTTGTGAGGGAGGAAAACTCTAGACTTTAGTGCACACACTCTGTTTATGTCTTTCAAACACCAAATCTATTTTAGAATTGGCTAGGGCCTTGGTATGTGGTATGGCCGGCCTGAGCTTTTCGGGTCCGGTCCTTACCCATAGGTGGCTGGACCTGTTATTAGGTTCCTTCCACATGGCTGCTCCCTCTTCACCAGCCTCCATATTAAATGTCCTTCAGCTTACAGGGGTGTGTAGCCCCTTGCTGTGAGTGGCTCAGCTCCCTATCTGTCTGCCTAAGACAGGGTGGCTAGCCTGAAAGACAGGGTGCACAGCCAGTGAGAGCAGGAGCCTAATCCATATCTCCTGTCTGATGTTCTAGCTACGTCACCCTTCACCGCTCCTTCTGCTTTCCCTCTCCTTTGCCCTTCTTTTCCACTCCTTCTCTTCCCGCAGGTAAGTGGGGAGGTGGAGTATTAATGTAAGGTGGGTGGTATTAATGTGATTTGGTATTAATAATGTAATGTGGGGAATTTTAATGTAACGTGGAGTGAAGTGGAGGCTAATGGCAAAGCTAATTGGGTGGAAGGAGGCCTGTTTATTAGATTTAAATCCTATTAATTTTAATGTCGGAACTGGTTGAGGGGAAAGAGTCCTATTTATTAAATGCAGGTGTTATTGATTTGTTATGTGGTCTGGTTGGGGGGAGGGAGGCCTAAATTGTTAACTCGTTAATTGGCTTTCCAGTAAGTGAATAGTGTCTCTCCTTATTCCAAAAATGGCTCCAACATTCCAATTTAATATGTAACAATCAGAGCGTGGGTGGTGTGTGACAAGGGGTGGAAGGGTTGGGGACATATATGACAAGTAAGAGGTTCATGTACCTTGCCATGTCAGACACTTTTATTTATTTGCACCAACTATATAATATGTTGATTATTTGAAGTGGTCTATAACACAAATAAGAAAAAGCTCTATAAAGTGTGCCTAAATCTGTCCGAAAGTCCTAAGCTCTGACACACGTCTGGAAATGACAGCTTGCTCCTTATTTGATGGCAGTACTACTGCAAAATTTAGCAGGAAGCTCTCATTTATAGCAGTGCATGATCCCATTACTGCCTACAACACTTCATCCTGCTTCCACCCAGAACAGTGTAGTTAAGGTCTCAGTTGTATTCAGGGAAGGTGCAAAGATTCTCGGTGCCCTAGGCAAAGCTCCCGACTACCACCTCTCCTCCACCAATACTCATTTCCCAGCCCCTCACACACTTGACATTTATAAAATAAAAATAATAACTTTTACCTTCCCCTGGCTGGCTGCAATCTACTGAACACTGTCCAGGCTTCACTGTTGTCCAGGCGCAAACACAGGATTTCTAGAGGGGAGGCTTCAAACATTAGATTTCAGAACAAAACAAAAAGAACACCTGTTACACTCTAACATGTCCCCCACTGCCCACCAACCTTTCTCACACATGCCCATCTGCCCACTAGCTATTCTCACATAAGCCAGCCCTTGCCCTTCAGCTTTTCTCACACATGCTACCAGCGTAACGCCAGCTTTACACACATGCCCCCCCGCCAATCAGCTAATCTCTCACATACATACCCCTCTGCCCACCAGCTTTTTTTTAAATGCCCCCCGCTCACCTGCTTTTTTCTCACATGCCCCCTTGCCCACAAGTTTTTAATATATAACAGCTTAATGATTATTGGAGGAGCAACCATTTATTTATTTAGTATTTGCCCACTACTTGGCTGTCCTTTGTTGTCATCTATTAGTATAATTCATTTTACATCTACAGAACAATATAACACATAAAAATAAATAGAGAACGATCATCTAAATAACATAGATAATCTAAACCTTTCGCTATTTATTTGCATGTATTCATGTATAGTGGGCAAATACTAAAAAACATAAATGATTGCTCAACTCTAGTAATAGAGGTTTATTTATTAACGTGCGGTCAGTCATTTAAATGGTGAAAACTGTAATTTTCTCCATAAAATAGCCATTGCACAATTTATGCAGTGTTTATGACAGGAGGAAACAAAGATTTCTCCTGCCATAACCCATTTAACGTTTCTTAACGTAGTCCCCATTGACTAATATGGGGACTGCAAAGTTCTGCAATCATTAAACTTTGAAAACCTCTGATTTTTGTAGTAAGCTAACACCATCTCATGGCCTCTCTGGCTTCGCTGGATCTCTCTCCCGTGGAAGTCCTATGCAATGTGCTATGCTGTAATCCCCACACTTTCTGCAGCATCCTGTCCATCCCCTGTTTTCTGTAGCCTCTTCTCCTCCATGTTTTCTCTGTTGCCTTCTCACCCCCCTTGTTTTCTGTAGCCCTCTCTCCCATCCCCCTCCATTTTCTGTAGCCTCCTATCCTCTCCTCTCATTTTCTTTATATTAGTGTACTTACATTCTTTTTTTCTTTTCTCTTCACATCCACTTGTTCTGCTTCTGTCTTCTTTTGCTGCCTGACTCCTCTCTATTGACAGCGGCATGACGTTACAATGCTTTCGAGAGCCAGGCACTGGGTGATTATAAAATACGGTGCTGCAGTGCAACAGCACCTCAATAAAGACCTGGGGTTATATTTACTAAACTGTGGGTTTGAAAAAGTGGAGATATTGCCTATAGCAACCAATCAGATTCTAGCTGTCATTTTGTAGAATGTACTAAATAAAATGATAACTAGAATCGAATTGGTTGCTAGAGCGACATCTCCACTTTTTCAAACCCGCAGTTTAGTAAATCTAGCCCCTAGTCTGCAAGATGGATAAGTAGTGGGCAATCACACTGCCCGCATTAACTTGACTAATAATGTCTCGTTCTGAGAACTCTCGTAATGCTTACAAAGCCACAGTGCCGCACCCCCAGATCCCGGCGCCCTAGGCTGCCTAATAGTGGCGCCGGAGCTGCCTGTATTGTGTAAACAGCGATAGGCACCACCAGGGCCGCCGAGAGGGGGGGGGAGCGGGTACTAATTACCCGGGCCCGGCATGTCAGGGGGCCCGGCCCGGGCCCTTGCGCTGCTGATTTTTTTTAATTTTTTAATTTTTTTTTTGAAAACGTTTTTTTTCCTTTCCTTTTTTTTTTTTTTTTTTGGCGGGGGGGGGGGGGCTCGGTCGTTGGTGGGGGGAGCAGGCTAGTTTAAAAAAAAAAAAAAACATACTCACCTGATCACGGAGCCGGCATCCCTCCTCTCTGCTGCTCTGTGCTCTATTCAGACTGTCTGAATGCTGGGTGTGATGTCATCATGTCATGCCCAGCATTCAGTCAGTCTGGAGCACAGAGCAGCAGAGAAGACCAAGAGAGGAGAAAAGGTAAGTGAAGGGAGGAAAACGAGGGGGGCACAGAGGGGTTAAAAAACGGGGGGGGGGGCAGCATGACAGAGGGGTTAAAAAATGAGGGGGAGCACAAAGGGGTTAAAAAACGGGGGGGCAGCATGACAGAGGGGTTAAAAAATGAGGGGGCACAAAGGGGTTAAAAAACGGGGGGGCAGCATGACAGAGGGGTTAAAAAATAAGGGGGGGCACAGAGGGGTTAAAAAACGGGGAAGCAGCATGTCAGAGGAGTTAAAAACGGGGAAGCAGCATGTCAGAGGGGTTAAAAAATTAGGGGGAGCACAGAGGGGTTAAAAAACGGGAAAGCAGCATGTCAAAGGGGTTAAAAACGGGGAAGCAGCATGTCAGAGGGGTTAAAAAATGAGGGGGAGCACAGAGGGGTTAAAAAATGGGAAAGCAGCATGTCAGTGGGGTTAAAAAATGAGTGGGGGCACAGAGGGGTTAAAAAATGGGAAAGCAGCATGTCAGAGGGGTTAAAAATTGAGGGGGGAGCACAGAGGGGTTAAAAAACGGGAAAGCAGCATGTCAGAGGGGTTAAAAAATGAGAGGGGCACAGATGGGTTAAAAAATGGGAAAGCAGCATGTCAGAGGGGTTAAAAATTGAGGGGGGAGCACAGAGGGGTTAAAAAATGGGAAAGCAGCATGACAGAGGGGGTGAAAAAATGAGAGGGGCACAGATGGGTTAAAAAACGGGGCAGTATGGCACAGTGGGGTTAATAAACAGGGGTCAGCATGGCACAGTGGGGTTAAAAAATGGTGGGCAGCATGACACAGTGGGGTTACAAAGGGGGGGGGGGGAGGCATGGCACAGTGGGATTGAAAAAGGGGGGGAGCAGCATAGTATAGTCTGATGAAGGGGAGCCAGATGAAGGGGGCAAAAACAGCATGGAGGGCACAGTGTGATCATAAGGCATGGCGATGATGAAGGGGCACATTATTGTAATATTGGAGCTGGAGGAAGGCCTAATTATTAATCGTGGGTGCTATTGATTTAACGCTGGGGCTGGCTGTAATTTTCTAAATGTAGCCATTTTTTTTTCAAAATAGGTCCTTCAACATTTCTGGATCCGGACAAGCCACAACTAAAGAAAGCAGCAGCCACAGGTGGAGAAAGTGAGAAGAACAGGTAGGAGAGAGCAGCACAGTGTGTGAAATGTTGTGATTCTAGTAGGGACAATACCAATTTTTGGTGAATGTTGTGTCCAATGTAAGGTGTAGGCCAAGACTGAACTGTTTGTGTACACACTGCATTGTTTGTATACTACCCTGTGGTGGTAGATGTCCTGAAAGTCAGGAGTGCTTAAACATATGTGACGCTCCGGCGAATTGAGAGCCTAGTGGTTTTTATGTTAGCCACGCCCCAATGGCACGTTTGCCACGCCCCCAAATGCATGACCGCCCCTCCCAAAATTTTTGCACTGCCGTTTGGCTAGCCACGCCCCTGAATATATGACCATATACCTAATCTTTTTTGCGCCGCCGTAAGGCGGCGCAAAAAAATTTTGGGGCTTACTTCACTATGAGGGGGGCCCCATGAATTTGTTGTACCCGGGCCCTGAATTCTTCTTGGCAGCCCTGGGCACCACACCAAGTGTAAATGCCCTTCATGAAAGTGGAAAACCCATGTAACTTGATTACTGACTAGAGACGAAAGGAAGGATGCAACCCCTGTTACTTTGTACATCAAAACTGCTAGCCTGTATTTTAGTTCAGAATGTTTACTTATATAAAAATATTCATTATACCTGAATAATTTTAACTATTTTGGATACATAGAACAATTCATGGGTACATTGTAATTCTAATAGAATATGATTTCACTTATTGTGAAAGCATGATTCTTTCCCAAACCTTGTTCCTTACCACAATTCCAGTCGTTGTTTTTAACAAAACGTTGCTTAATATGTTTCCTTGATTTTTTTTAATTTATTTTTTTAACACAGCTTTTGATGCCTGTCCAATATAAAACTGCATCCAGAAACTGAGTTTAATATATCTCGGCTTTAGTCAGCATGATTAATAACTTCAGCACGACATGAGAAACCCTTCTCACATACAGTGAGGGATCAGGCATCTTTCTGGGCACTCGATTGCTTCCTGAATACAGAAACAGAACAATCTGCTGATAGGCTCTGGATTTTGTAAGGTAAACAGTAGCTCTCCCAAAATATGTTAATATGATTTAGCATAGGCCTGTGTGACGACATGTTAATATATGCTGTTGTAATAAAAGTAAAAAATAATGCCCCTCTCCTCCACTTTATTATGGACCACAAACATTGACCAAACCTAAATAGGTACACACATTTGGTTTCCCTATATATATATATATATATATTAGTAGTTGGTAAATTTAAGAGTATATTTTTGGACATATATTCCAATATGCTAAGATTATAAATCCATATGTTTGCTAACAGAAGCAAAATATTCACTAGGATAGCTTAAGTAATTAATGGGTTGTTTCTGTTTTAAATGATGCAGTCAATCCACAAATGACAAATCTAATCTGGCCACCACCTGAGGGGCAAAATCTACAGAGACACTTGGCAGAGAAAGGGTTAACTGTGCTGCAAAGTGCTGGTCCCCATTTCCTTATCAGTTCAGGCTGCAGCAAAAAAAATATATATATTTTCACAGATTATGTGAAGCCCAGAAATTCAATAACCTCCGATTGCAGGAGCTCCGTAGCTTAAGAAAAGGTTAATATAATGGAATAATCGGATCGTCACATTCTCAAGCCTCAAAGAAAACATATTAGCGGGGCTTAGTCATGTTCTGTTTTTATTAATTCCCCGGATTATTACATGTGATGGTGTCTCATCCTTGAAGTGGAGACTTAAGTTCACCTTTATTGTTACTGCAACACTGGTTCTTTTGCAGACTTCAGTCAACCCAATCTGTCCTTGTAACCCTGATCCTATTTTCTAGTTGTAGCTTTGGGTCATGGAATCGCTTTCATTAATTTGGAAGGAAACTGTGTGATGAAAATAGACAGATGGGGATACCACTGAAGTGTGAAGGGGGGTTTCAGCTTAAATTGCCTTTTATTTACCGTGTATGTTACAATTTTATTAAGAGGTACAAGGATGAATACAGAGTGTTTTCTGTTGAACAAGTATTGAGTTTGTAGAGTAAAAGACAGAATTGCAATCCTTTCTCTTTTCCCGTGATCTCATTGTTATACTATAGTATAGTATATCGGGTATTGCAATCAGTTATTTGTATTTTTCCAACATAGGTTCAAGAATACAGATGTGTTTTAGTTACATCTACCCCTCAACTTAACCACCTCCCCTGCTCAGACAAAAATGGGGGCACACTGCATACATAATCACCTGGAATGCACATCTCAGTGATTAATATAGCAATTAGTTACTTAGTTGTCCCACTGGAAATGAGGTCACGCTAATATTATCTACACATGTAATGCTAGGTTAAATAGACAATATGTAGCTAATCTTTAATTATACAACTGAGGAAAAGAGAACTGTTGATGTCTTATAAATAATTATATTGGTGCATCTAAGATTATCATACAGAACCCATTGTAGCCTACTTACAATGCACAAAGGGCCTGATTCATCTTCAAACGCAACTTGCACGCAAAATGAGCACGGAACTTAGTTCAGATGCAACTGCTTCTCAAGAGACGTTTCCATTTGAATCTGGGTGTAAGTATGCTCTGCCTAAATGTTGCTTGTCAGATGTAGAAAGACAGAAGAGACTGCAGCATATGCACATGCATATGTGCAAAATAAGGTCACGTCAGAACGCATACAAAAAAAAAAATTCTATTAAATAAATGAACAACTCTTAAAAAAATAAAGCAATTAATAAAATATGGATTGTATACATTTAACAATTATAATTTGTTTAACATTAAATACATAAATCAAGATGTTCTTAATGTGTACTGTATATATAATGAATTTTTATGGTCTATCTTACTTGCATACAGTTATGTCCTGTCTAGGGGCATGCATATGTGTAGCTTTTAATATAAAGTATATGCCGTGCCAGTCATCACTATCAGTCAGCATTTACACCTGTAGCTTGTGCAAATAATGGGCTGAAACAAGCAAACTTAACAGAAAACCAGGGCTTGAATCTGACGCATCTGCATCGAAACGCCCTTAGCACGTCCTTACTGTACATTGCCTATGGTCAAGAGCTAGGAAGAACATGTAAGAAACAAAAGAAGTAAGTTTTTATGTGTCAGGAAAGGGGTTAACATGTTGGAGGCTCCTCCTTTCACTCTGCCTATATCAGACTGGACTGCTCAATATGGGCCTGAGTCATTAAGGAGTACAAAGCATAAAAAAGGAGTAACTTTGCACCTGGGCAAAACCATGTTGCATTGGAGGGGAGGTACATTTTAAATGTGGGGACAGATTTATAGTTGGGGTATGGCATGTCCTACATCAACTTTAAATTTCAGTGTAAAAATAAAGCTGTCAAGTATTTGTGTGCTACATGAAAAAGCATTGTAACATGGTTTGTCCAGGAGCAAACTTACTCCTTTTTTTTTTGCTTTGCTCTCCTTAATGACTCAGGCCCTATGTGCTGAAGTGTTAGTTCTGACTACTCTCTACCTCTATGTTCTTGGCAGCTAAACCTCATGGATGTTCAGGTGCATCTAGTTTTCAGTTGCTACTTCTAAAAGTAATGTTCTTAACTTTCCAAACCGAAGGAAAAGTTCAGCTTCCTGAACAATTTAAGGAGCTTATTGCATGGATGGAAGAATAATTTGTAACTAAAGAAGATTTGTATACACTGCAGAGAGTTACATGAACCAGATCTCTACCAAGCGTAGATATGGAAGATATTCTCAGTCAGAGTTGGATTTTTGAGGAGTATTGGAACATTCTTCTATATATGCCTATGGGAATGAGTGAAACTGCAATATCTGCAATTACTGCAATTGAGTGAAATTTCTACTACAACTCAGATATCTCTCTTTGAAGAGCATGTTAGGAAAAGCCTGTACATCAAGTGGTGAAAGAGTATATTCTATAAGAAATGGACCCAGGTAGAGAAACGCAGTCTAGTTTAAAAAGACTGGAGCCAATGTATCTATTTGAGGATGAGGAAGCTCAGAGGTGGAGCTTAATTCCAAGAGTAGATGTCACTCTAGTGTCAGGATCTGCCTCCGCCTGCACTGCTGCATCGCCCATGGGGAAGCTGCTTTGCCTTTGCAGCTTCTGTCAGCTGGACTATGTTTGGACTTTGTCTTTATTTTACATGAGCCCTGCTGTACCTCTGTCTCACCAGTGGTGCTGCTATTGTCATTTTCCCCTCACCAGCAGGAGCTAACCTTGCCTCCGCCTATTTATGCCTGCTTCCCACAGTGCACCTTGCAGGTCATTGTGGTTATTGTACTTGTTCCCTTGGACTTCCTGCAAGCTGCTAGCTGTCATTCCTGATCCTGGCTATTCATCTCACTCTGCTAGTTCAATTCTACCCGCTGTTGTATTTTCTCCTACTTACCTGTTTCCAGCCACACCTGGATATCCGTTGTTTATACTCAACTATAACTGGTCTGTACCTTCCCTGCATTATTTTGCATTATATTTGTTCAATAAAACTGTTATGCTTTTTGTTATACTCTGGGATCTGTAGCTGACATTACTAATTCCAGCTATTAGAACAGAAATGTGACATATAGCTGGTATGTCAACCATTCCATTTCGAAGATGGGGTCGTTTAAGGGATTCTATAGACAGGAAAGCAGAAAGTACTTGTTATCTGGCACCACATTATTATCAGGAGTAGCTATGGCCTCAGTAGCCAGGGCCTTAAGTTTATAGGGTGAAAATCTCAAAACGGACATCCAGGAAAAAGTGAACAGACCCAATTTAGTTAAAAGTGGAAATTATACAAACAGGTATAGAATTCCTCTGTGAAGCATCTTGGATACTATTGTTTTTTTCTGCAAGTGCTGTGGCATCAGCAGCAGTTGAAAGGAGGGCTCTATGGTTATGACCTTAGGCAGTGGATGCCCAGTCAAAAATAGTCTGGATAATCTCCATTTGAAGGAGTTCTTCTTTTTAGAGAAAAAATAGATACCATGATACATAAGTCATCTGGTGGGAAATCAAGATTGCAGAACTAGAAATTTTCTATCTTCATTCTCCCTCCAGCAGTTCAAGGAGTTAAGGAGTTATAAATCAGGAAGCAATTGTCACACATTGCACCAGCTACCTTTCATTCTGGTCACTGTTCTTACTTGTTTCCCTTGGTTCTCACTCCCTGCATTCACTTTCTGGACTGAACTGAGCATGCACACACTTGGTCTTTTGAAAACTTCCTGCATTCTCTTGATTGGTTAATTGCCTGTCAGCTCTGTCTATTTAAAGCACCTGCCTCTCTACTAAGGTGACAGATCTTCAGGTCTCCTTACCTATTAGGAGGCTGTTCTCTCTGGCTCCCATCTGCACATCAGTATGCTGTGTTACCTGTTCCACGATCAAGACCTGTGGTATTATTGCAAGAACCTCGTGCCTCATCATCGGTCCTGTTCTCAAGCTATTTGCTTTCTAGGGATCTCACTGCATCAGTTCTCTGCAGTTCACCACTTCTCAGTTGGTATCCTGTGTTACCTGTTCCACGATCAAGACCTGCCATATTGTTGCAGGAACCTTGTGCCTCATAATCAGTCCTGTTCTCACCTATTTACTTTCTGAGCGCTCCGGTTCACTGCCGTTTACCTGAACCTCTGCATTTATCATCCAGCAGTCCTGCTTCACTCCACGGTTCCATCTCATTCTGCTCTAATCTCCCTTAGAGGACCGCGACCTGCGGCTAGAGAGCAGCTAAGTCCATATTCTCTTGTGGGGATCCCTGGTGAATACCTCTCTACCGTTAGACTCCGTACCTCTCTGGGGGTAAGTCTATCTAGAGCGGGGCTTCGAGGTCTACTCCAAACTCAGGCTACGTGACAGCGATATTCCAGACAAAATTCCTATACTGCACTCAGTCCTTTTGGCCATTCATACCTAAGTATGGAAGAAAGAAAAGTCAGCCTCGGAACAGCCCAGGTAATACATTTTTTACGACAACATGGATGGGCAATGAACAAGCAAAGTGTCATCTTCTATCAACACATCAGATTAAATTTGTGGGACTACAAATAGACACTATACAGAAGAGATTATCATTGTCAGAAGAAAGATGTGCCAGTTCTATATCTGGCAAGGCAAGTAGAGACTCAGCAATATGAGTAGTCCAGTGGAGAGGTTGGCACATGAGACATCTCCAACTAGAACTCTTGAAGAAGTGGGATCACAAAAATTTCTCACTGGACTAAAACATAAAAATGCCAAAAACCACTCCAGTGCAACAGGATGGGGAGACCAAACTTAAAAAAAAATGCACAAGGTGCATGGTTACAGACGGAGCTGCCATCAGAAACTGTCGGGTCCAGTACTAGCAGGGTCGCCCCCTCCCCATACATGCCCCCTGCATTTTCTCTGTACATGCGCCCACCCTCCCTCATCACAGTATATTCCCCCTCTCCATCATCCCAGTACATTCCCCTTCTCCATCATCACAGTACATTCCCCCTCTCCATCATCACAGTACATTCCCCCTCTCCATCATCACAGTACATTCCCCCCTCACTCATCACAGTACGTCTCCCCCTCCTTTATCACAGTACGTCTCCCCCTCCTTTATCACAGTACGTCTCCCCCTCATTTATCACAGTACATTCCCCCTCCCCCTCATCATAGTACATGCCTCCCTCCTCTCTCTCATCATAGTACATGCCTCCCTCTTCTCCCTCATCATAGTACATGCCTCTCCCCACTCCCTCATCACAGTACATGCCTCTCCCCACTCCCTAATCACAGTATATGCCTCTCCCCACTCTCTCATCACAGTACATGCCTCTCCCCACTACTTCATCACTGTACATGCCTCTCCCCACTCCCTCATCACAGTACATGCCTCTCCCCACTCCCTCATCACAGTACATGCATCTCCCCACTCCCGAATCACAGTATATGCCTCTCCCCACTCCCGAATCACAGTATATGCCTCTCCCCACTCCCGAATCACAGTATATGCCTCTCCCCACTCCCTAATCACAGTATATGCCTCTCCCCACTCCCTCATCACAGTACATGCCTCTCCCCACTCCCTCATCACAGTACATGTCTCTCCCCACTCCCTCATCACAGTACATGCCTCTCCCCACTCCCTCATCACAGTATATGCCTCTCCCCACTCCCTCATCACAGTATATGCCTCTCCCCACTCCCTCATCACAGTACATGCCTCTCCCCACTACCTCATCACAGTACATGCCTCTCCCCACTCCCTCATCACAGTATATGCCTCTCCCCACTCCCTCATCACAGTACATGCCTCTCCCCACTACCTCATCACAGTACATGCCTCTCCCCACTACCTCATCACAGTACATGCCTCTCCCCACTCCCTAATCACAGTATATGCCTCTTCCCACTCCCTTATCACAGTACATGCCTCTCCCCACTCCCTCATCACAGTACATGCCTCCCCCCACTACTTCATCACTGTACATGCCTCTCCCCACTACCTCATCACAGTACATGCCTCTCCCCACTACTTCATCACAGTATATGCCTCTCCCCACTACTTCATCACTGTACATGCCTCTCCCCACTACCTCATCACTGTACATGCCTCTCCCCACTACCTCATCACTGTACATGCCTCTCCCCACTACTTCATCACTGTACATGCCTCTCCCCACTACCTCATCACTGTACATGCCTCTCCTCACTACTTCATCACTGTACATGCCTCTCCCCACTACCTCGTCACAGTAAATGTTCCCCTCTCCCCCAATCACATCACAGTAAAGGTTCCCCTCTCCCTTATCCCATTAAATCACATCACAGTAAATGTTCTCCTTTCCCCCACATCCCAGTAAATGTTCCCCTCTCCCCCAATCACATCACAGTAAATGTTTCCCTCTCCCCCCATCCCAATAAATCACATCACAGTAAATGTTTCCTTTCCCCCCACATCCCACCACAGTAAATGTTTCCCTCTCCCCCACATCCCATCCCAGTAAACGTGCCACTCTCCCCCATTCACATCACAGTAAATGTTCTCCTTTCCCCCACATCCCAGTAAATGTTCCCCTCTCCCCCAATCACATCACAGTAAATGTTTCCCTCTCCCCCATCCCATTAAATCACATCACAGTAAATGTTTCCTTTTCCCCCACATCCCACCACAGTAAATGTTTCCCTCTCCCCCACATCCCATCTCAGTAAACGCGCCACTCTCCCCCATTCACATCACAGTAAATGTTTCCCTCATCCCCCATCCCATTAAATCACATCACAGTAAATGTTTCTCTCTCCCCCATCCCATTAAATCACATCACAGTAAATGTTCTCCTCTCCCCACATCCCATCACAGTAAATGTTCTCCTCTCCTCCTATCATAATAAATGCCCAGTTAACTTACCTTCATGAAGCAATGTAGTGACTCCTGGTCACCGAGTGGGAGCACAGCACACGGTAATGATGTCACCACACCTCCTATCAGTACATGGGGGCTGGTTGGTCAGGTCCAGGGGGCCCAGACAGACAGTTTTGTCCAGGCCCCTAGTCTGCCCATTAGAGCTGTACCGGCCGTACCCCCTTGATGGCGGGCCTGGTCACAGAAAGAAAAGAAATGGCACATGAACATCGTGAAAACAAGTGGTTTGGAAAGCAATCCAACATTTCCAGTATTAATTACAGGGAAAACATCTAAGAATATGCTTCTGGTGGCTCTCATAAATCATTATAATGGAACCAGAACAGTGATGGTAGAGATAACAAGAATTATACTTTGGGCAGAAAGTAATGTAAAAGCGCTATTATGTAGTAAGCAAGCAGAACATACTTTACTCATCCACACAGATATCCACCCAGGGGAATGGAGTTTAAGCCTGGGTACACACTACATAAAATTTCTCCCGATGTAATATGCTCAATGATCTTATCAATGACTAAAAAAAAATAAAAGTCCTGATCAGCAAAACTTGCCTTTAAAGCTATTGCCGCTTTAAACTTACCATGCAAAATCGCCGGATATCAGCGATTTGCAAAAATCGCTATTTGATACATTTACCCCCATGACTCTGCACACTCCATAATGAACTATAAACACTGCCGGTCGTAATGACGAGATGACTTTTCTCCCCCGCAGTCCCACACAAACTTATTCTGCTTTTTTGGGGGGCAGTCAATTGTTTTTATCCAGTATTTATATGAAGATATTTTACACAGCAATAAACCAGTTAACAAGAAATGCACAGACTTTACATATAAGTACAAACAGGAACAAGATGAGTGCTTATGATCTAAAGAAAGAAAAGGGGCGCGTGGTAAATATATATATATATATATATATATATATATATATATATATATATATATATATATAGGACATGATGCTAAGAGGAATCAGGGCTGTATTTTTTCCTTTTTGGATAACCCCTACCTTTCAAACACCTGCTGTGATCCTATAAATTGATTGAGTAACTTCCATTTCTGTATTGTTGTTTGAGATACATGCTCTGGCATCAGTAGCTGATGGGGAGTGCTGGTACTGTATTGCCATTCGGAGGCTTCTGTGGTACCTCTTGGTAAGTTAGCTCTCAATTTAAAAACACATGAATGTATGACCCAGTATATAGGGTTTCTCATTGTTCAGAGTTAGGACTATCCTATTAGTAGAAGCGACGGGAAGTGGTGGGTAGCTTTTCATGCATTTATGTGTAACTGAGAATTCTGTATTTGTATGCACAAGTAGAATAGCAGCAATTTTACTGGCTCACAACAGTTTTGCTGCAGTGATTTTGCTCTGTATTTTTTTCTTTCTGGATAACCACACCCTGCCAAGCACCTGCTGTGATCCTATAAATTAATTGGGCAACTTCCATTTCTGTAGGGCTGCATTGCTGGTTACAACTGGGACACTGGAATGAAATAGTACAATACTGAAATTGAGTATAATGTTATACCAGGGTTGTTACTAGGGTGGTGCAGCATGTGCCACTGCCCAAGGCGCAAGGCTGAGGGGAACGCCAGCTTAGTTTGTGAGGAGTGGTTCAGGGCCGCTCTAACTGTCAAAGTGACAATGACATCTCACACCTTCCTTACTAAAGTCCTCCTTCAGTACTGACCAGCAGCAAAACATAGCACAAGGAGTTTGGTTAAAGGAGATTACACGTCCTTCATCTCTCACTTCTGACCACTTCCACACTGGGCACCAGAACCTGGAGAAGCAGGTCGATCTGTGCAGCAAAATCCCACCAAAACCAACACGTACGTTGATGCTTATCTATTACACACTGACCAATTATACCTAAATCAAAACCATTCCATCTCCTTCTACTTATATGCACCTGGAACTGTACCATTAACCCTAGATAGCATAATTGAAATCAAAGATTTCCTAGATAGAAAAATTGTAAACCATATGACTAATTAAACAATCAAGTTGTGGCACTCAATACTCACTGATTTCCATTTAAAATATCCCACTATTTATTTTAATTTTATTTTTATTTTATTTTCCCTTTTTATTTTCAATTTTCTAATTCCTTCCTTTCATACTAAAGTGGCATTTATTTTAATGAGATTTATCTACGACCACTAAGGAGTATAAAATATTTTGGCATTTACATACTGTCATTTCATTAATCAAGTACCTATACACAAACTACTTATCAACAACCAAATAAACTATCTTCCTTTTCAGCACCATGATGTCTTCTATTAGCACTAATTAATTTTGCTACTACTTTTTGCACGCTATTTACCCAGCCTCAAACAATCATAGAAATAGAGCCTCTCAGTTCAACTCTTATAAAGGTAATAACAAACCACTTCCCTTTCTCCATTTCCACTTACACATTTCACAGCATTTTTAATATTAGCTCGTCAAATAAACTTCAATGTGCCTAAAGGACGTTTTCTCTGTTTATTAAATAGGAATTCTATTAATTTAATGTCGGGGACGGTCAAGGGGAAGTAGATCTACTTATTAAATGTCAATGCTATTAGTTTAACTATGGGGCTGGTTGGGGGCAGGAGTCCTATTTATTAAGCAAAAAATGCTATTTAATATCAACTTGTTGAAGGAAAGGAGGAGTAATTATTAAATGTGGGTGCTGTTCATTTAATGTTGGGATGGTTGGTGAGAGGGAGGCCTAGAGTGTTTACTCAGCTTTCCAGTAGACGAATAGAGCCCCAACATCCCAGGATCCAGTCAAGCAGCAAGTGAAATTATTACACCAGGAGCAGCACCAGGTAGTCAAAGCTGCTGAAATAGGTAGGAGAGAGCACCAGGGCTGGAGGGTGGTCTATGGCTTGTTAAGGGCAAGGCACACCCCAACAGTAATAGATAGCCATGCCAATGGTGGTGCATCGCCACTTGTAGGCAGCATGCACTCCCACCAACATGGTGGGGGCGTGCCAGTATTCTCTCTCGCCCAGGGCACTAAAATATCTACTTATAGCTCTAGGTTATACTTTATTAGAATCCCTAGACAGAAGAAACATACATATGAAACCTCACCTGTTAATTGTAGCATATAAAATAATCCTTGTAATTTAAAATAACCCATAGAAACATAACATTTGATGGCATATAAGAACCATTCAACCAATCTTGTCTGCCAATGTTTTATAAGATTTATGACAGCGGTATATCTATGTTTTTGAATTCCCACACTTTTTTAATAGTTACCATATTTGTTGGGAGATTATACTACCTATAATATATACTACTTAACTATACATACTAGCCTTTCAGTTAAGTCATTTTTGCCATAAATTTTCCCTCAACGTACTACCCTCCATTTGTAGCATATGTTCTGTACCAAGTTATACCACAAAAGAATAATGAGCATCCATAATTTATAATACACACATATTTTGCAACATTTATTTGTGTTAGGAATACACTGGTAGGAAAAATGAGGTTGTGTTGGAGTAAAAGATGCTTTATTGAGCCGCAGCAGCAGACAAGAAATAATGATATGTAGGATAATAGCTATAACACAATAACACAGTGCCAAAAATGGAAATATGTAGACATATATGGAGAAACACAGTGTAGCAGGATATCTCAGGCAGTAGACAGTCACTCATAATACAGAAGTATCTCTGACACTGATTCAAAATAGCAAACAGTATCTGGTATAAATGATGATCACTTGAGGCAGGTATGCAGACAAGTGGTTGATGGTAACACAGTTCAAAAAGCACAAACAGTTGAGCACTCAGGAAGTACAGTGGCACTACAGACAGTGCCGCCGAGAGTGGGGGGAGCGGGTACTAATTACACGGGCCCGGGCCCTCGCGCTGACGATTTTTATTTTTTTTTAAACTAATTTTTTTTGTTGTTTTTTTTTATTTTTATGGGGGGACTCGGTCGTTGGTGGGGGGAGCGGGAAAAAACAAACAAACATACTCACGTGATCGTGGTGCCGGTGTCCCTCCTTTCTGCTCCATTCAGAGCGTTTCCATGGTATGATATTATTGGTTATACCTTTTGCTGTTTGTGAAAGGTGTCAGCGGTGTTAAGTGGATGTTAAGCCACAAACACTTTTAACTTAATACACCCACGATCATTAATATAATCATCATTAATGATTGTGGGTGTGTAAACCGAGTCCATGACGAACCGGAAGTGACATCTTGGAACTACCGGAAGTACACAATTGATGCATTCCAGATGCGTTCCAACACTCGTTGGAAACTATGAGGGCGGAAATTTATTCTGCATTTGATTGGTCTGATAAGATGGACTCTGCTATTTAAACCTATCAAAACCACTATGGATGAACTTGAATTTTGCGATTGAACTACACCTGGCCGTGACTGCATACTTCTGCTCCATAATGCGGACAGATAAGCGATTGTTTTTATATTCAATGTATGGGCATATATACCTTTGGCTTCTGAGGTCTGCTTTCTAGAGTGTGCCTGTACCGCTATCACCGCTTGTTGTTTAGGCAGTTAGAGAGCAGCAAACAGTGACCTAATGAGTTCTGCACACCCTGTGTATGGTGTGCCATCAACATAATATCGGGAACCATCTACAAACCATTCTAAACCAGCATTTGGTATAAGGATTTCAGATATGTCTGGTATAGCAGCACTTTCTAATCGCATTAGTTAAATGCAATCATGCACGGGAGAAAAATAAAAAGTTTACGTATTTTCTGTGTCTTGCTGCTGCTTTGAGTGACTGTCACTTTTACTATGTGTCTGATCAATATCTGCTTCTTGTGTCAATATGCACCCCTTCTTTCCCCTCTTTTGAATACAGCAGCAATAAAATAATGTTGCTGGGTTCAAAGAGCACACCTTTTTAATTTGACATTAGAGGGGTCAAGCAAAGCTGCCTTATATTTAGTGAGCCTGGCTGCAGACAAGTGTTTTGTCCGTATCTGGTTGAGAAGTTCTGTTACTGAATGTGGTACCTGTACAACAAGTTCACGTCCTAACACCATGGCTCCTTCCCCGAACAGTGTGCAGAACGACTTCTGTGGAAGTCATGGTGATCCCTGAAGAAGCCAGCGGCAGCTGATGGCGTCACCGATAACCGCGACGCAGTCATCGGTGTAAACACACTGAAGTCTTTTAGACAGAATAAGGGGGGGGGCACATTACATTCCCTCATCTGTACAGCATCACACATACACTGTACAATGGTTCTCCCACATACATACATACATACATACATTTACAGTAAACAACCCACCTGCCCTCTCTCTTACATTTCACAGATTATATAACTTTAAATTTCAACATCAAAAGTACCTGTTACAGGGATGGTAAGTTTTGTTAGAAGTCTGCCTAATGCAAACGCTCAAGATACTAACAACAATTAAACTATTCTTCCTAAATATATGACTAGCAACTAACCTTGAGCAAAGCTAGTTTTTAACTCATTTTAATGATAGATTCACAACACAAATAATGCCAGTCACAATATATAAACCTTCTGTCTGGATCCTTAATTTTTCTATGGCTCTTGCCACACTTTCCACTGCAGCATTCCACATTTTACACATTTACTTTCTCTCCAATAATTCAGTCCTGCCTCACGTTTACATCTCCACATATATTGCTTAACCCTTCCAGTTCTCTTAACTTCCTGTGCCATCACAAACATTCTCTTGGGGTTTGGTCTTAATACCCCTTTTGTTCTTATCACATTACCACTTGCAACACTCTTGTTCCTCCATCCACACATGCCAATTCCTTCCCTTACATCTGCCATCTCTACACATTCATGTTGATAAATCAATTTCTCTGTGGTTTCCAGCCACATTTCACATTTTTCTCTTATGTTATGTTTATCAATATATTTTTACATACTCTTTATCATGTGTTGTATCATAATTGGATCATAACTACAATCTTTGGTCAAAACAAACTTCATAAACAATTCTCCCATTCCTACACAAAATTCCTTGCCATGGATATATTCCATTATGTCCAGGCATTCCTGGAACATCAGATTCTGTTCTATTGTTACTACCCATGGTCAAAATACCTTATGGCCTAGTCAAAATACCTTATAAATTAGTGATAACAATTATGTTCTTTTGTTAATTCCCCTGGTCAAAATACCTTATGACCTAGTCAAATTCCTTATGAATTGAAATACCAATTAATACATTCTAGGACCAGCACCTGGGTCCTAAATAATCAAATTCCTTATCCAATTGTGTACCTTTGGGTTGTAATGCAGCGACATTTAACCTTGACCATCACATTTTCCAAAGAACAACAAAACATACCATAAACAGCGACACACGGACCAGGCAGGACTGCAGTAATACACAGAGGTAGAGCAGAAATCTACTCACCACGTGGATTTATGCATCTATGAGTTTCTCTGATCCAGTCGTCGTTCCGTGGGTCACTGGACCCTGACCATCTTGGTTTTGGGACCTCCAAAGAAATGTCAGTTCCAACGTATACTATCCGTGGATTGAAACCGAGCTATACACAATCAAAAGAATTCTTATTTCATGCATGCATTGATCGATCAATTGACCAATTAGAGAACAGAGAGAACAAAACACCATCTTATGTGTAAATAAACTGTTTTGTTTATTACAATCAAGATTACACATTCTCATAGCACTCAGAAACTCTTTCTAGCATCCAACACCTGGCATTGTATAATTGGGGCAATAAATCTGTCATGATTGTAACCTTGTAAAAAGTAAACAGACAAAACACTACCAAATAAAATGTTATCTAAAATAAACTATTTCTTACCAGCGCTTCTCTTATCTTCAATTAAACATGTTCCACATATTTCCTACTCATTATTTTTCTTAAGACGTATACATTATATTTGAAGCAATCTTATAGGCACAATACACATGTTTAAATGACTTCTATATTCTAATTTCTCAATATATACTGTATATATTATGTTTAATCAGTTCTTGTTTTAGCATGATAATATTAATAGTAAAGGGACCAACAAATATAAGTTCATGTTATGCTACACAGTAGTGCCCCCAGTTCAAATTATGTCACATAGTTGTTCCCCCAGTTTAACTTCAAACATAGCCGTTAGCTGCTTTCTTATGTGCTACTTACTCTGGAGTCAGCACACACTTCTTTCATTTTACAACGGAACATGGGAGCTCCTACACTAAAGCAGCCTTAGATGGCCGAAACTGAGCTGTTGCGCATGCGCAGTAGCTTAATTTTGGCCATCTTTGGCTGCTGCAGAGCTGATGTAGAGTATGTCGGTGTCTTATATTATATTATATATGATGTAGGCAGGTCCTATTTTTGATCAGTTAAAATATGAACATCACATTATGTCTTCTTAGCATGTGGTTGATCGTACTAGGAAAGAGAGAGAGGATTTTCTAAGTGATAAACTAGAAAATAAATCTATACTGAGTACTTCTCTATAGGCTGCTGGATTTGTTAGTTAAATGGAATAACATATATGTTTTATCTTTTAATGGTACATTAATTTTAAGTAAGTGACATTAAATCAAATTAGAACTACTTTACAAGTTCTAGAGCTAGGGTAACTGATTCTGGCGATAATAACATGCAAATTATATTCTAATGAGACATCAGCATGCTAACTCACACTCATCCTGTCTATAATATAGTCTGCCTTAAACTTAATTATTTTCTAATACATTATGTTCAAAGGAGTCACTGTTAAACTTGCTGTTATATCTGACCTACAGCTACTATAAGTACAGGAAACTTAGAAAAGTTTTCATTTAAACACTTTGTAGAATGGCGACAAAAAGTAACTGTAAGGGACCCAAATAATATAGTCTATTTCATGGTGAACCTTTAGTCTCAGTTGAAAGTTGAGACCATATAATCTAAGAAGAAAATTTAGATTCACACAAGTTTTTTTCATTTGCCAACGCGTCTTGGAGCTCAACACATTTCTTTCTCAAAGTAAAAATTATTTTGTCATTTTATTTGTACTTTAGAGAATGATTGATGATGATTGAATGATTGATTTAATCAATGGTGTAAATAGGAATAGGAATAAGAATAGCACTGTTCAGATTTTGTGAGGCCATTTGGGACTAGGTTACAAATGGGTTTATGTATTAATATTGGACAATGTGATTGTCCAATATTGTCCAATAAATGTGATTTAACCCATAGCAACCAATATGATTTTGTTATTTACATACTGCAGGATAAAGTCTTCTATGGGAGACAGCACAGTTGTGTACATCACAGCAGTTTTTTAAATCAAGTATGTGTTACTGACAGTTGTTTTTAATTGTAGAAGAAAGGTTTGTATTTTTGAAGCTGTAAACATGATGTAACATATATGTGAATTGTGTTAGCGATATCTCTGAACAATATTACAGAAAATGGTTAATGTGGTTACATGTTCTGATCCTTTGTTTTTGATCCATTATGTGTTTTTTTGCTCTTCTGCTTTTCTTTATTTGACAGTTTGTGTAATATTTTAATTATCCTACATTTTAATGTGGAATTTTAAACTCCTACCAGTTATATTTAACATTACTCACAATATAATGGGCTATGTATTCTTTGATGTATTATACATTCAGGGCCGGATTAACCATAGGGCTAACTGGGCTACAGCCCAGGGGCCTATGGCATCCAGGGGGCCCTTGAAAGTGCTCAGCAGCAGTATTGATCGGTCGGGGGCGGGGGCGCCCCCGGCGCGATCAGTGCTGCTGAGCACTTTCACTGCGGTCCTTCTCCGGCGCGCTGTAGTCTCCTTACTGAGGAGATCTTGTGAGTCTCACTCTCATGAGATCTCCTCAGTAAAGAGCGTACAGCGCGCCGGAGAAGGAGGTAAGTGCCGGGGGGTGGGGGGGGCGCGGGCAGCTCGGATCACGGGGGCGGGGGCAGCTCGGATCACGGGGGGGGGGGGGGGGGGGTGTATGGTGGCCTTCACGGGGGAATGGAGGCCCCCTTAGCCCAGGGACCTCCATTCCATTAATCCGGCCCTGTATACATTGCATAGTGATGAGCATATTTTGGCATATTGTTTTTTATTTGTTAGTTATATTTGTTTTTTACTGCTTGTCCAAATGTGCTATAATGCAGTACTTTGAGGTATTGTTTTTACTTTTATGTTGACATGGATATTTCTGTTACGGAACACAAGGGCAAAAAATGTTGAGAGAAACGTTAGCGTAGATTGACAAATGATATTCGGCACACTCCAGTTCGGCAGATATATAGTTTGGTATCTAAAAACGAGCTACGTTTCTCATTGTATTAAGATTTGTGTACGTTTCTTTTACTTTTTATTATTTCCCTGAAGTTATATTTGTCTCAGTTGAGCATAATTTAATGTTTCCCTTAAGGGTTTTTCTTACATCTGTGACAATTATATTTGAAAAACCTGTTTCAGAAGTTTGCTATGATAAATTCCAATTACTGATACAACTAGTTTTTCTGATGCAAATTAGTTTTTTTGTTAATATTTGATGTTTTTGTACATCTATTATTTCCATCTAACAAGGGACAAGTGTCTTAAGGGACATCTACATTGTAATCAATATTAAAGCATTCTTTCCTTGGCTTAGGGTTTTCACTTCTACAATTATTAATTTAAAAGATACAAGATACAAATAGCTACAACTAAGTAACCTCAATAACACTAATTTCAAGTCATTTGCAGTCAACTTTAACCACCTCACTGGTCACAATATTATTTTCATACACTTTCAAACAAAGACTGCAGATTTAGAAGACCAAGCCTGCCACCAGACCTATTATTGCATTTCAGCAATGACAATTATCAATGGAGCAATGGAGCTCTCCTGAATGTCACTGGAGACTTTGAGGAACACTGCTACCCTCCCTCTTTCTTTTCTACCTATGACGCTGCCCAACTGCACTAGAGACAGCCAAGAACTGTGCTAACCTTTCTGTGTCCCTAAGTAAAATGGCGCTGGATCGCCGTGGAGGGTGGTACTTATAGAATCCAAAGCTCGGGAGAGCCAACAATGTACCGATGACATTTTGCCTCGTTTTCAATTCTGAGGGCGCTCGAAAGTACCGAGCCGAGTATCTGCTAAGTTCGGGTGTGTTCGGTTATATAATAATATATAAAAAAGTTTATATATTGCAGAAACTTATATAATTAAAAAAATAACAACAATAGAATAGCAAAATGAAAATGGATTGAAGTAAGCATATTTCCTACAGTAATGATAACATAAATATTCAAGTTGCCAATTAGGTGGAAGAATGGAGTGCTACCAGGCAAAAATGTCCCAAGATCTTAGTCTTTTAGTAAAAACTGGGCTGTAGATTTGCAGGACATAATTAGTCCCTCCGGTCAGATAGCTTTAAGATATAGCTGGTGTAATTTGTTAGTTTTTAATTATATAAGGAGACCAATATCCCATGGGGCATATGCCACCCCCTCCCTCGGACCAGCCTGCTCCGCTCTGCAAATACCAATTCCAACTGAAGAGCGTGGCCACATTACAGCCTCATATTTTGCAGTATCTGAAGATGTCTTTCAAGACAACAGGTAGCTGCCTCTCTCTAATACCTGCATAAGGGACAGAATGTGAACCCCTCTATTCCTCCAAGTTGGATATCCTATTTACACTCACAAATAGCATTTGTTTATGTAGTTATAAGCATGTTATTTTATCACTAATGTGTTTATGACATAACTGTATTAAGTTTCTAGTTCTGAGTTTTGCTCTGAAGGAACATACTTTACAGCATGCATTGCACTACTGCATAATGTGTGTTATTATTTTTATTATTACATTACATTTTTACATCTTGAAATTCATCTGATTAGAATATGTAGGGTGCAATCATTCCTTTTTATGTCCCTTTGTGCTTTTGTGATATGTGCTGAACTGACTCATTTATATTTTTATTGTTTCATGTCTTATCATATGAACTGTCCCTTTTTATGGACTTTTATGATCGCTTGAAATTGAATTATTACCTTGATGCTTTATTAACATAGACAGCTTATTTATATAGGGATCTGTTCTTTCACAGACTAACACTTAACATAATTTTTGCTCAGCAATATAAGCTGACATCATACCTTATTGGGTTTACTACTGACTATAATTTCTGGAATTACCAGTTTTTGTCCAACGCTATTGGGAAATGAGCACATCTATGAGTAAAACTATGTGCTTATAGTTCATATATATATATATTTCAGACAGTGACATATTTGCTGGATAAACTGTGGAAGTAGGGGGTGTATATATCCTATCATATCCTATCATATGTTAACTGCAGTCCACAGTCAGATATTTCAGCTGCTGTCACATCAGTGCACATGCTGACTGATATTTAAGGAAGACTGTCAGTACAGCTACTTTCTTAAAGTGAAATCCAATCAGATTGAGAGACCTGAAGAAAAAGTCTGCAAACTGTGAGTGAGAAGGTTGCTATGGTCTTTGTAGGATGGAAGGAATAAACTGTTGTCAGACAGGAAAGTCTGTTATGATAAGTAGAGTTTGACTGGTAAGGATTTATTTTTATTGTAATATCTGCACCCTTTTACAGACAGAGGGTCGATTCATTAAGAAAAGGAAAGCTAAAAAAAATTACTGAATTAATT
Source organism: Mixophyes fleayi (assembly GCF_038048845.1). Taxonomy (NCBI): domain Eukaryota; kingdom Metazoa; phylum Chordata; class Amphibia; order Anura; family Limnodynastidae; genus Mixophyes; species Mixophyes fleayi. The sequence goes on from NC_134407.1 coordinate 50,064,725, forward strand.
ACTGATTAATGAATCAGGCCTAGAGTGTGTATTTTTCTCACAGGAAAAGTGATCCTACTTGACCATAACTTTACTATGTATTATATACTATATACATTCTTAAGGATGATTTATTATTTTGTGTTGTCAATAGACATAATTCTGTCCATTTGTATAAAGAATGAGCTGAGTATATCAACTTTGTTATAGTGGTGCTATTGACGGTGTAATTTATCCAAAGCAGTTCAACAATAGTCTTGTATTACTACTCTGTGTTGTTAGGGAAGTCCACTTCTTCCACTATCAAAGTTACCGTCTCCCAGAAGATCAGCACATTCTTCTCCTGAAATACTCTGTACCTTATTTGTGAATTGCAAAGTGGCTGATGGAAAATCATCTTTGATGATCAGGAATGTTTATGTGCTCTGGTGCACCTGGATTTCTATTGAAAAAAGAAATTATATATATTTAATTCATATTTTAAGAGTACAATAATTAGTTTAGTAAAAAACTTGATGAGGACTGGCATATCTTCACTCTGGCTACATCCATACACTCTCAGCCTATATTAGAGTTCTGAGCAAATCCAGCTAGTGGATGATTTTTTTTTACATTGGACAAAGTACACCTACAGTGAATGGGTAAAATATGTCGTATTGAAATCATAGGACTATACTCTATCTCCACCAGCTCACAACTGTTGAAAAAGTACAGGGTGTTTCAAAAAGGTGGACCCAATTTCTAAGCAATATATTTCACGAATGCAACATTTACACAAAAAGTTAGAAACGGTTTAATGTGTTATCAAATTTTACTAACCATTTTATAAATGCTCTATGTGCCCACCACCACATCGAGACGATAGTTGAATTCGTCCCAAGCACCTCTCAGAGTGTCTTCTTACACTGAATTAACTGCTGCCATGATTTTGTTTTTGGAAAATGTCGCAGGGGGCCAAGAGCGTAGCGCTAAGTCTTGGGGTCCCGTGTGATGTCTCCAACGTTGAGGCAGTGTGCTATTTACAAAATGTCAAACCTTCAGGTGCCAATGTGGTGGTGCTCCATCTTGCTGGAAAGTGAATTCATCAGAATCTTCATTAAGTTGTGCAAAGAGCCAGTTCTGCAGCATTTCGAGATAGGTTTGACCTATAATTGTGTTTCCCTCGAAAAAGAAAGGGCCATAAACCTTTCTTTGAGAAATGGCACAAAACACATTCACTTTCTGGGAATCACGCTCATGTTCTACAGTTTCGTATGGATTCTCTTATCCACAAGTGCACATATTGTGACGGTTAACTTTACCGCTTGGATGAAACGTGGCTTCAAAACTAAAAATCAAAAGTGGTAAGATGCTGTCGTCTTCCATGTTCTGTAACATCGTATCACTAAATTCTACACGCTTTCTGTTGTCATCTGCTCGAAGAGCCTGTACCAGTTGCAACCAATATGGCTTCATGATTAAACGTTGCTTTAACACACGCCAGACATTCGTATGAAGGATCGCAAGTTCTTGGCGGGCACGACGAGTGGACTTGCACGAGCTAAACTCTCTTGAATTCTTAATTTTCCTCTGAAGTGTGTGAGCGCCCTGTGCTTTTCCCCTTACATAAACAGCCTGTTTCCTCAAAGTGTTAGAACCAATGACGAATGCTCTTTGGCTTTGGCGGATCAATGCCAAAATGCCACTAAAAAGGACACTGCGCCGCAATTACGGATTCAGTCCTGCTGAACTGCAGAGAGCAAAATTCTTTTAATTGCGTGGTTGACATCTTGCGAACGACTGAGGCTAGGGGCTGTTGGTGCGCTAAGAAAGGCATCTAGCGAAAGTCATTTGAAACTCTATGCCCCGCCCTTTCTAGTGGTAAGAGTTTCATTCATTCTGACTGCCTCTCTGCCATCTCCTCTTGGATGTCCTCACGCTTTCTCAAAATTAACATTGCTAAAACCGAACTCATTGTTTTCCCTCCGTCTCAGTCCCCATCCCACATGGATCTCTCCATCACTGTCAACAACTCCACTATCTCATCTGTCCCCCAACTCCGCTGCCTGGGAGTTACCCTCGACTCTTCTCTCTCTTTTGCCCCCCACATTCAATCCCTTGCCCAATCCTGTCGCTTCCAACTTTGCAACATTGCCCGCATCCGGCCCTTCCTATCTCATGAAGCATCCAAAACTATTATCCACGCGCTTATCATTTTCCGGCTGGACTACTGTAACCTTCTCCTCACCGGCATCCCCCGCTCTCGCCTCGCCCCCCTTCGTTCTATACTCAATGCGGCTGCGAGGCTTATCTTCCTTTCTCGCCGCTCCTCTTCTGCCTCCCCTCTCTGCCTTGCCCTACACTGTCTCCCCTTCCCTTACAGAATCCATTTTAAACTTCTTACCCTCACATACAAGGCTCTCTCCCACTCCACTGCCCCTTACATCTCCAATCTCCTCTCCATCCACACTCCCGCCCGGCCCCTGCGTTCAGCCAATGACCGTCGCCTCTCCTCCACTTTGATCACCTCACCCCACTCCAGAATTCAAGACTTCTCCCGAGCTGCCCCCCTGCACTGGAATGACCTCCCACGGTCCATCCGTTTGTTCCCTAACCTGTGCTCCTTCAAACGGGCACTCAAAACTCATCTCTTCCGCATTGCCTACCAGTCTTCCACCTAACCCTCTCTCCATGCTCACTCTCCTCACTTCACTCCTCAGTAGAGGGGAGCGCTTGCTCCCCTCCTCCGACATCCTCTGTGCCTGTCATCTGTCTACCCTTCCTATAGGATGTAAGCTCGTATGAGCAGGGACCTCCTCCCTCCTGTCTCGCTACCTTCTCTTCTGCTCCAACCTCCATACACTTGCCTTGCCTGGAGCCTCTGAAGTCTTGGTACTACTCGTTTATTGTATTGTACTGTTATTCCCTGTACTGTCCATTGTTTGTATTGTGTACGGCGCTGCGGAAACCTTGTGGCGCCTTATAAATAAACGATAATAATAATAATAAAATTCATGGTGGTTGCAGAGGTATAGTGATTTCAAATTGGGTTCATCTTTTTGAAACACCTTGTATTTTTGGAAAATAGAAATGTCTGTATGCAATAAAAATGTACCCTCTCTAATGCTTTATCTCATTTCATTAATCTTGCCCTGCAAAACTTATATTTTAGTTTTTGCACTGCTCCTTACTTAGATGATAACACCCTCATTCTACCCAACTTCTCCTGTCAGCTGATGAAATCTTCTGGTCCACTGCAAACATTGCCTTCATGCAAACCATGTTCTCTGGTAGAAATCTAGGTACTCCTGTGCAAATCTAGGCACATAGTTTAATTCTCTCTACCATGCCTGTTTTGAGCTTTTTATGTTCTCAAGTTGTATAATAGCTAAACAGTGGTCAACAAACAGTACTTTGTTTGTTTGAAACTTAAAGCTGCAATTCCATTTTTGAGGTTTAAACCTAAATCATTCAGGTTGACACTTTGTAAACACCTGGGGGCCCAGGTACAGTTGAATATATAGCAGGGGCTACCTGGCAGACTTTAGCCTGGGGAGCAAGCACACAGCACTGGCCTATAAGAAGCGGTCCATCCTTAAAGGGTGGTTTTCGATACAATATATGTTTATAAAAAATGAGGCTATATTAGTCTTGCTTAATCCTGCTGTACTTTATTATTATAAATGATAAATCTTAAATAATGAAAATAAATAATGCAACAAAAAACAAATCTCACTTTATATTGCATTTTATTTTATATGTTCCACCCCCCTACAGCAACTTTTTCTTTACATACCTGGCTGAATATAATGGGGTATATATTTATATCATATTATGGCAATAGATTATATAATATTGTTCTATTACAGTACTGAACACACGGGCTGATTTATAAAAGTGCAGAAAGCCATTTTGCTTTAAAAAAGAACAGATGTTTTTGTCAGCAAAAGGGCTTTAGCGGAGCACTGGGTGTCAATCTGACACCCTGGCCCAGAACTGGATTAAGATTCTAGGGTGCCCGGGGGCACTTAAGACCAGGGCCGTCTTTCCTACTGGGCACGATGGGCAAGTGCCCGGGGGCCCTAAGGGCAAGAAGGCCCCATAGGCAGAGCTCTTTCTTGGTATTAAATAGCGCTTTTCTCCATCTCCTATCATATTTCCATGGCAACCGCTAGTTTCCTGGTGGTCTAGGAGGAAACAGTGGGGCAGGACTCCAATGTCCAATTTGCACTACTGCGCATGGCCAGACCCCCGAAACCGGAAGTTGGCTTTGCGCTGTTACTTCCCTCAAGACAGTAGGGGCTCCAGTGGACTGCTTTGCCAGGGGGCCCATAATGTTGGTAAGATGGCCCTGCTTAAGACAGAAGTGCCCCTATGATGTAACATGGTTATCTTTTTAGACAAATACTCAAGCAAAACTGCGTGCACTACTGTTAGGTGCAAGCAGTTCTGACTTCACAAGCAGTACAGTGTGAAGCAGGATATACCTCCCAACTGTCTTTGCAGTCGGACCAAATCCTGATTAAATCCCAAATTCTAGGCTGCCCCACCAGATTCAGGACAGTTGGCAGACTGTCCTGCTCTCTCCTACCTCTCTCCTACCTGTTCTTGTCACTTTCACCACCTGTGGCTGCTGGTTTCTTTAGATCAGTTGCTGCCTGTCTGGATCCTGGAATGTTGGAGGCTCTATTTGAAAAAAATGGTTACATGAAATTTAAAAAACTCCAAGCAGCCTCGGCATTAAATCAATAGCACCCATGTTTTATACTTAGGCCTCCCTCCAGCCTCAACATTAAAATCATAGTACTCACATCTGATCAATAAACCTATTTCCCTCTGATCAGCCCTGACATTAAATTAAAAGCATTTTAATTTAAAAAATAAACCTATTTTCCTCCCTATAAACAGCCACAGGATTAAATAAATAACATTTACGTTTAATAATTTATAACCATTTCACACAACATTCAATTAATAGCTCCCAAACCACCCCAGCACTAAATTAAAGGTAGGCCATTTTAAATTGATATTCCCTACTATGAAATAGCCCTGCCAATAAATTAAATTGCCCCACCATTTTACCCCACAAATAAAATAGCACCCATTAAATAATTAGCCTTAACCTACACTTCACCATTAATAGGCTATCTCCCACATTATGTTAAGGCCCCCCACTCCCTTCCCTCACACATTATATTAAGATCATCCACTTCCCTCACGCATTATATTAACATACTCCCTCTCCCTCCTCAGACTTACCTTATTCCATGCATGATGTGTAGGAGAGCTGCTCTAAACACATGGGATGACGCCTGTTACGTGGTGTGCGTTCCATGTGACATCGGGTTTCCTGCGCCGATAGGAGTCAGCCACACATAGGGGGAGAGAGGAGCAGGGCTGCCGAGAGGGGGGGAGTGGGTACATTTTACCCAGGCCCGGGCCGGGCCCTCGGTTCTAATTTTTAATTTTTAATTATTTTTTTTTCATCTTGCGTTTTTTTAATGTATTTTCTTTTTCCACGGTGGGGGGGGGGGTCGGTTCGTTGGTGGGGGGAGCTGGAACAATAAAACAAAAAAAACAACAAAAAAAATACTCACGTGACCGCGGCGCCGCGTCCCTCCTCTCCTCCATTCACACTGACTGCCGGGCATGACGTCATCAAGTCACGCCCGTCAGTCAGTGAGGAGCGCCGGACAAGACAAAGCTAGAAGAAAGAAGAGAAGAAGAGAAAAAAAAAGAAGCTGACAGGAGGTAAGTAAAGAAACAGAGATGCAAGGGGAGGAAAGGGACAGTGCTATAAAGAAGGGGGAGTAAAACAATGGGGGAGAGAGGCTGAGAATAAATAAAAAAGGGGAGAGAAACATAGAATAAAAAAGGGGAGAGAAACAATAAATAAAAAAGGGGAGAGAAACATAGAATAAAAAGGGGAGAGAAACAATAAATAAAAAAGGGGAGAGAAACAATAAATAAAAAAGGGGAGAGAAACATATAATAAATAAAAAAGAGGAGAGAAACAGAATAAATAAAAAAAGGGGAGAGAAACATAGAATAAAAAAGGGGTGAGAAACAATAAATAAAAAAGGGGAGAGAAACATAGAATAAATAAAAAAGGGGAGATAAACATAGAATAAATAAAAAAGGGGAGAGAAACATAGAATAAATAAAAAAGGGGAGAGAAACAGTATAAATAAAAAAGGGGAGAAAAACATAAAATAAATAAAAAAGTGGAGAGAAGCACAGAATAAATAAAAAAGGGGAGAGAAACAGTATAAATAAAAAAGGGGAGAGAAGCACAGAGTTAAAATAAAAAGGGGAGAGAAACAGAATAAATAAAAAAGTGGAGAGAAACATAAAATAAATAAAAAAGGGGAGAGAAACATAGAATAAATAAAAAAGTGGAGAGACGCACAGAATAAATAAAAAAGGGGAGAGAAACAGTATAAATAAAAAAGGGGAGAGAAGCACAGAGTTAAAAAAAAGGGGAGAGGCACATTTAATAGTGGGGACTATTAATTTAAGATGGGGTGGTTTGGGGGCTATTGAATATGGGGGTGAGTTTAGGGAGAATGAGGTCTATTTATTAAATGTGACTATGAATTTATTAATGGCAGTGATGGTTGCGGGAAATAGGTATTGTAGGCTGTTTGCAGGAAGGGAAATAGGTTTATTTATTAAATGTGAATACTATTATTTTAATGTTGGGGCTGGAGGAAGGCCTAATTATTAATCGTGGGTGCTATTGTTTTAACGCCGGGGCTGACTGTAATTTTCTAAATGTAGGCATTTTTTTTCCCAAATAGGTCCTCCAACATTTCAGGATCCGGACAAGCCACAACTAAAGAAAGCAGCAGTCACAGGTGGAGAAAGTGAGAAGAACAGGTAGGAGAGAGCAGCACAGTGTGTGAAATGTTGTGATTCTAGTAGGGACAATGGGAATTTTTGGTGAGTGTTGTGCCCAATGTAAGGTGCAGGCCAAGACTGAACTCCTTGTGTACACACTGCATTCTTTCTATACTACACTGTGGTGCTAGATGTCTTAAAAGTCAGGAGTGCTGGGACATATGTGACGCTCTGGTGAATTCAGGACCTAGTGATTTTGATGTGCTAGCCACGCACCAACGGTGCCTTGCCACGCCCCAAATGTATGACCACACCCCCCAAAAAAATTGCACCGGCGTTAGGCTAACCACGCCCCAACGGGCCATTGCCACGCCCCTGAATGTATGACCGTAGCCTCGAAATTTTTTGCGCCGCCGTTAGGCTTACTCGACTATGAGGGGGGCCCCATGAATTTGTTGTACCCGGACCCTGAATTCCTCTTGGCAGCCCTGGAGAGGAGAGATGGGTCATAAGATCCACAGCCAAATGATGGAGGGAGGCTGGTCCCGGAGGAGGGGCCAGCCACCAAGTAATGGAGAATTGGGGTTGTCGCTGCACAGCCTCTGGATATAAGTCTATTTATATTTTATTCTGGGCATAGATACCAAAAAAAGTATGTATCAGTGTCAAGATTTTGCCACAAGTAGCACAACTCCTTTTACCTGGAGAGGTGGAACAGGGCAGGGAAGAGGCAGACAAGCATAGGCAGAGTACAGTAAGGTCATGTTTACATAAAGACAACTCAGGGAGACATATTTGGTTGTCTGGAGCTGAATCTTTTGTATGTGCTGGAGAACTGGTGCCATGAAATCTAATGATGACTATGAGCAGTACTAGTTGGCTGCTTCTGATTGGCTGATTGCATCTTGACCCCTCTAACTGATATCACTTAAGTCATTAGATTTGCAGCTATATTATAGGATTCTGCCATCTTCTATTTGCATTGCTTGACATTTCCAGGAAGATTCTCATTTTATTTTTTCTAATGGGGAAAACAGATGTTATTATAATTTAACTTAATTTCTATTTAATGTAATTTAGTTTTAATTTAATTTGTATTTGTGTTTGCATTTAATTACATTTCTATTGAAAATGTGATTTGCATTGATTACTAACTGTCATGACACTATTCGCTATCGTGGGGCATAAGTATACACTTCTATGCCTGACGCAAATACTATGGTTTTACTGTTTTATGTCTCTGAACATATGCACAGAAATGCACTTTTTCTTGCCTGTGTCTTTTCCTGCGTACATTCGGGGAGCACATTTGCCAAACTCTACATGAGACCTCTGTTGTTTTGTCATCCTTACTATTTTTCTTTAAGTTGCTATTAATGATTTACAGATTGCTAAGTGGCCTGTTACTACCATTGCAGCCAGTCACATGACATATGAGCAGAGAGGTTTGGGAACATCTCTGTTCTCTTCATGCTCTTTCACAACACAATCAAAACCTCCTTCCCCTGCCATGGAGGGAGGACTCCAGATCAAAGAGCAGATGAAACTTTTCTCAGGATCAAGCATGAGTGATGAAATGAAAATGTGCTCCAGCTTAGAGAGACTGTATTGCATTGGCAGCTATATTAGTCTCCCCAGGTGTGCACTTGGGGGGGAAAGGGGGTTCCAGTTGCCCTGAACCCCCCTTCACTGGCACGGGAACAGGATTGTTGAGTACCCAGGTTGTTTTACTGCCCGCAAGTAAACCCCTTTCCATGGGACCAGCCACCTTACTGTATTGGGCCACAAATCATCATCGGCTCCTCTCCTTCCTTCCCTCCTGTCCCTGCTGATACTACCTGACATTCACTCTGTTCCACTTATGAAGGCTGCAAGAGATTTAGACAGAAGAGTCTGCCTCTGCAACATATGGTGCTGCACAGGGGCTGGCTGGCAAATTTTAGCCCGGAGGGGATGGGGCAATATTGTCCCCCAGCCCAGACTGCCCCTGATTTCAAAGAAGGTAAGTGTGGGAGATACAGGGAGCTCTTAAATTCTGGATTAAGTATCTACTTACTGTTATTGCATTATATAAACTGATTTATGCAAGCCTAGATTGTGCACACATCTTTCCAAAATTTTATCAAGCTGGATAGACTCTGTAATAGATTTATTTTATTTTCACCATTTAACTTAAATTCTTCTGTGTGTTTCATCACACTTAGATCCTTAGCGATGTAATGGTGAATAAGGGAGCTACATGAATGTGTGCACTCAGGTGAGTGTGCATGTGCTTGTGTTTGTATGAGTGTTGTGTGCCTGGATTGGTGAAAAACAGCTGATATTTTTATATATACTTTATATTTGTGTGCAAAAGCATGGTTGTTCTTGCTGAGTAAGTGTACTTCCATATGTGCTAGGTAAAAAAATATTGGAAAAATCAAAAATTATTACAATCTGTTCCATGATACATTTGTTGCTGTGAACATTGTTCCATTGCAGTTTGTAATACTTCATCTTACACTGGCAAAGCAAGCAGTGTGGTGGCACCCACTCAAATTTATAAATATATGTAATGTGGGAGGTGATGAGGGTTAATAAGTCAATGATGAGAGTGAGGGTTAATCATTTAAAGGTTGGAGCTCTTCATTTATGGGGGTCATGGATGCCTATTCATTTAAGGTTTAGGTGTCCTGAACCCTCGCTCTGTTTATCCTCCTTTGAAGTTCACTCCATCCACCTCTCTCCCCTCTCCACCTTCGTGTTGCTGTTATCCATCTTCCCCTTGGCTCTGTTCTCTCATCTCTGGGACATCTCCAACTTCTCTAAATCTGTCTTCCCCTCTCTGACCACAATCCTTTCTTTTACCCTCTCTTTACCCCTTGCCTCCCCTCCCACCCAAAGTTGCTTGCATGCAGCGTCCCCTAAACAGTATTGACCCCATGCTCTTTGCATCCCTCCTTGACACCCTCCTCACTCCAATTTCTTCCCTGTCATTCCCCAACGCCGCTCTCTGTCTTTACAACTGTACACTGTCTGTTGCCCTTGAAGCTGCAGCCCCAGCCACCCCACTTTGGCCCAGCCAATCTAAACCCCAACCCTGGCATTCTCCTCTTACTCGTCTCCTTCAAAGTGCTGGTGGTCCTCTGAACGCCAATGGAGGAAATTCCGCTCCATCAATGACTTCCTCCATTTTCCATTTATTCTTTCCTTGTACTATTCTGCCCTCTCCCTTGCCAAACAAACTTATTTCACATCCCTCATCTCCTCCCTGTTCAACAGCCCCCAACGCCTCTTTGCTACTATTAATTCTCTACTGTGTCCTCCGTCCCCTTCACCCAACTGAAACTGCCCTCACTTAAGTGACAAACGACTTGCTTTCAGCAATGTCCAAAGGTCACTTCTCCCTTATCATACTCTTCAACCTATTAGACTTTTGACACCATCTATAATTTTCTTCTCTTCACCACTCTTCACAAAACTGCTCTCTCCTGGTTTACCTCCTACCTCTCTGGCCTCTCCTATAGCATCTCTGTTCCCAACTCTAACTCTAACTCTAACAAGGCTCTGTTCTTGGCCCTCTGCTCTTCACTCTCTACACCAGCTCTTGCAGGGAACCTAATCAATTATTTGGCCTCCAATTCCACCTCTATGCTGATGACAGACAAATCTATCATTCCTCCTCTGACCTTTCTCCCTTCTTCCTAACCCGAGTATCAAGCTGTGTCTCTGCTCTAACTACCTGGATGTCACAGCGTTCCTCAAACTCAACATCTCCAAATTTGAGCTCATCATCTATCTTGCTACCAATGTTGTTATTTCTCCTAATATATTCTTTTGGTGGGCAACATAACTCTCTCTCCTGTCACCCAAGTGCGCTGCCTTGAAGTCACCCTTGACTCTGCCCTCAGCTTTACACTTCATATCCAATCCCTCACCAAATCTTGGCACTTCCTACTCTGTAACATCATATAAATCCATCTTTTCCTCTCTCAGGAAACAACCAAAATCCTGGTCTATTCACTCATCATTTCTCGACTCGACTATTGCAACCTCCTTCTCACCGGCCTTCCTGTCTCTAACTTTTCGAACCCTCAATCCACCCAGAATGCTGTGGCTCGGCCCATCTTCCTATCCCATTGCTCTTCTTCTATTACTAATCTGCGTAAATCCCATCATTTGTTCCTTTTTCGTTCCACAATGAATTTCAAGCTCCTTACCCTCACTTACAAAGCTGTCACCAAAACTTCTCCCCCTCACATCTGACCTTGTCTTGAGGTACTTACCCACTCGGCCACTCCGCTCTAGCTCAAACCTTCCCCTCCATTCACCTCCCATGCTCGCCTCCAAGACTTCTGCCGTGCTGCCCCCAAACTTTGGAACTCCATACCCCACCTCACTTGACTCTCCCCTAACCTTCCATCCCTCTAATTACCAACTTTTTCAAGCTCACCTATCATACCATCTCCTGTCCATCTTATCCATCACCTCCTCTTCCTTCTCCTGCCATCTCCATTTTCTCCTAGTTGGTCCTACTGTCTCTCACCACCCCTCCCTTTAGAATGTAAGCTCTCATGGGCAGGGTCCTTTCATGTCTTTTGCTGCAATATGTGTGAGTCCCCATAGCATTGATCACACTCATCTGTGATACTTATATGTATTACCTCATCTATGAGTCACTTGCTTCTGTATCAAGGGCTACAGAATCTGTGGCACATTATAAATAACTAAATAAATAATTCATAATAATAAAGGTTTAGTGAATGGCCTGTTTAATGCTAAAGTGTTTTGGGGTGTATTAATTGTGGGGCTAAGTTTGTAGAGAAGTATGGTTTATTAAATTGAATTACTAATAATTTAAAGTCTGGGCTGGTTGGGGGATAGGTTTATTTATTCATTGTGAATGATATCAATTCAATGTTGGAACTAGTTGCAGGAAAGGAGGCATAATTACTAAACTTTGGTGTTATTGATTTAACGTTGGAGCTAGTTAGGGCTAGTACAGTGTTCAGTCATTGCTGAGATTTACATATTTTGTACACGTATCCCTTTTTTTTTAAAAAAAACAACAAAACAGTGGCCCAACATTCCAGGATCCAGACAAGCAGCTACTGAGCTTTAGTCACCAGCAGCAACTGGTAGTGACAGCAGCAAGAACTGGTAAGCGAACAGTACAGGCTGTCATATGTCCTGATTCTTGTGAGGCAGTCCTGGTTTTGGGTAACCATCCTGCTCTGTGAGGACTTTGTCACGACTGCAGGGACAGTCAGGAAATATGTCTTGCTTCACACTGTTTTGCTCGTAAGTCAGGAACTGCGTGCACTTAACAGTAAGGCACGTAGCTTTGCTCCTGCATATGAAGGGGGTGGCAAGTGGTGGAGAGCGGCCTAGCATTGTCTAACTTGATAGCCACGCCCCTTGCATGGTGGTCATGCTCACTCTGGCGTCATGGCACGGAAACCCAAAACCCTGCATTTGTCCCTGTGCTGGATCAGGGGAAGCAGACAATGGTTGCAATCAGAAGGGGTATAGGAATTTTTAAAATGTGGGGCGGTGGTGGCTGGTTTTATTGAGGAACTTTAATATTATATAAGGCTATAAATACATTTAATTTATTTTACCCATATAGACGGAGAACTCCTTTAAAATTACTCTAATATCAGCATCCCCACAAACTAATCAGTAATGTTTTATAATCTCTTTCCTCTGCAATTAACCGTAGATAGATAGCAAGAAAACTTTCTCCGTTCTCTATTTTGCACAAGTTGTAGGATGCAGGTTACACAACAAAAACAGAATCAATCAAAAGCTTTAATGAGAAATATTTTGACAGAGCTAGTTTGTAAATAGTGAAAGTAATTTACAAATACCCCATTAAAAATCCAATCTCCCTTTTCTGCAGTAAACAGGCTATAGATTGTATTTTCTTATTAATACCAACATAGAGAACAAAATGAAATGCTAAAGCTTATGAAGCCTGCTTTATTATCTTTTCAGAAATAGCACTTGGATATTAAAAAATTAAGATTTAAGGAAAAGCAAGGAGAGAGGTAGTGACTGGTACAACATCACTTTGTAACCATTTTGCTACCGTGTGCATTTGGAATATCTGTGAGAATAGAAGGCTGCAGAATTAACACTATACATATAAAACGAAAAGCTATTTTGCAATAAAACTGATGAATTGTGATTACAAACGATGATAAATAATGCCAAGGTCACAGCAGTTTCCTCAGAATAGAACCAGGTCCGTAATAACTATAAATCATTCATAATATATGGAGTCTGTGTGACCGGCTCATTAGGTACCTTTATATTTTAAGAGAGCACAAGATCAGTCACTGATGACACAGGAAAGAGAGGCTGTACTTAAGAATATTACATTGCTCTAGCTTTATTTCTGCAGCGCTCACAATCAAGGCTATACGTTCACAGAAGATTTGTTCAATTAAAAATTGCTGCAGCAGGTTAGCTCGGGGGCCTTTGTACCTTCATCTAGTCTGCACGCTTTAGTTGCTGTGTCATTTGGCAGTCTGGTTACTTTACCCCACGCTAAATAGAATAGACATTATAGAATCTAACAATGAAAAGGTCTTTTTGTGCATGTGTCTGGAAGCAACGTAAGGAGGGACATCCTATGATACAAGCTACACATCATTTATATGTATAGTAGTGCTAGAAAATGCCAATTACTGCTGACATCCACAAGTGTTCTAAATGGTTAATAAAATACCATTTTGAAATGTGTTCAAACAATTCTTTAAACTGTCACATTTTCATGTGCGTTGGCATAACTCACCTAAACAAAGCCCATTGGTCACTGGCCGTCTCAGTACTTCTGGCACAAGCCAGGATTCCCACCAATAGTATCAACTGGAAATTCAGGATAACATATACCACACTGCAATCTACCAAAACCACTCCTATACCAAACCAAATCATGGCCATTTTCAGATACGACAATGCCTCTTTCTCTGTAGGTCACACACCTTTCATGGTCCAGATATCGGGACCATGAAAATGGTCGCAGGGGGCAGTATGAACTAGAAACACTGGCAATGGGAATGTTGTATTTCACTCTTGTGCAATGCTCTCAATGGTCTCAGAAGTAAATGACAACTAAAACAGGATGAACATAAACACCATAGACAAACCATATGTGCAGGATGTAGGTTATGAAGCACAATGGCCGATGCACAGTGAAATATCAGCTTTGCTCATGCTGTGCACCTCAACTTGTAGAAGAGAGGTTAGATTTTCACCAAAGCATATGGGTTGGCAAAATAAGGTAGTTGCGCTTTACATCAAATCGTCTTTTATTGTTCTTTGGATATTCATGACCATGCTGGATGGGACAATGTTATTCACAACTAGTGTATCACATTAAGACTGTATAAACTTTTTACTCATAATAAATCAGCATAATATCAAATCCATGTAACCAAAAATGAACCCTACAATATTGCCCCTAATTTTTGGTGAGTATGGCTCCATTAGTGTTCTTCAAGGAAGCATGGCTCCTTCAGAGTTCTGGGACTACTGGAAATCTGCGGGACTACTAATGCACTGCACAAAATGCAGTGTTAATAATATTAAAATAGAAGTTTTTTAGGGGGCATTTTTTTTGGGGGGGTTTGGCATATCCTCCTTTGCAGAAGGCGGGATTCATTGCAGAAAGGTGGGATTAATTGCACAGTAAAGTTATTTCTGATGGGTGCCCTACTCTAAAAATAAATATTAAAGTTAGTCAGGTTCCTCCTCTGTTTATGCAAAGGGGACATGCTGTATTATTTGGAGGAATGTGAAGTGAAGGAGGGGGTAGAACAGTCACGGAAGGTATAAAGACTGGCATCACTGGGAATCAAGCAGTGGGATCATGTAAAAAGGGGGGGTTGCCATGATGTATATTTTAATTTTAAATTAAAATAAAACAATTTTTTTTTTAAAGTACACTCATTCTTTAATGTGGCGATGTGGGGCTTTCTTTGAAGGTTAGAAAGTTAGAGGATTATTCACTTTGTAGACCTTGCGGTATATTCAGGACCGCCAAGAGGAATTTGGGCCCAATAGAGCAAATTTGTGGACCCACCCGCACAGATGAGTAGGAAAAGGGCTGGCGCTGCGCGCGCAGTGGTCGCATCGCTGAAGGGGATGTGGCCGCATAGTGTTGGGGGCGTAGTCAATATGGGGTGTGGCTGCTCCTCTTTAGACATGACATATTATGTATTAAAACGGTGTTGCTCTCACTACCAGTTATTGCAGTTTTCACAACCAGCTACTGGATTCTTGTCTGGATACTGGAATGTTAGGACCTGTTTGAAAAATGTATAGGTGCATGAAATATGGAAAATGAGCAATAAGTGAACACATTACATAACACAGATCATGTAATATATAACACATACATAATGATAAAACATTAAATTTATCATTCCCTCCCCAGTTACATCACAACGTCCCCAGGCACATCATGCCACACCCCCCACCCCCACGGCAGCGCTGGGGAGAAAAATGTAATTTAAAGAAAAGAAAATAAAAATGTAATTTATAAAAGAAAATGATTTACCTGTCTGCTTCCAGTGGAGGCCCGGGCACCAGTACATTGTACTTCCCCCTCTCGGTGCCACTGGTATATCGCATATTGAAAACCCCTTCAGTGGGTTCCCCTCTTGCATTCTGTAGTGCCACCAAAGCTGCTCCTTGGATTCGGTAAAGGAAGTGGCTATTTACAAATGTTCATTATAGATGAACAGAAGTGTTTTGAAACTTTATGCAAATAGATTTTTGTGACAAAACAGGAAATTTCATATAGGTGAGAAATTCTGATAAAACAATCTTTGAGTTTGCTGTGGGTGACTGTTCTGCTGAATGCTGTTCCACACTGTATTCTTAAATTTGGATTTTGATAATAATCAAAATCAATAATCACAGTGTTTAATACACCACTATATTAAGAAATGTGATATATCTTAATGGTAACAATTGGCTTGTCAGTGAGATACTAGGTGTAGCTTTTAGGAAGCTTGACCAAGCTGAATGGAGAGAAATTCAAGTGAATAGCTGACCACATGTAAGTGACCACATGGTTTGTTGTGATGTACAGCTACACGTCTGTGTAATATCTATTGAAAAATCTTGTAAAAGAGGAAATATTCTGTATATTATTATTATTATATTGCAAAGGTATGTGTCTTATATATTACACCCATTCTTTATATTGTTCAGTAATATTGAAACTATACAAATATAGAAGAAACTGCAAGATTTGCTAGATTCAGGCAAGAGTGAAATATGGGAAGAAAAGATCAGCTTTATATTATATTGTAAGTCTGCATTATACTCCACATGCTTTGCTGTCAATATCTTGGGAAATAAAGTCTGCAGAATAGCATACCTTTGAGTTGTCTATTCACTATTTTGTAGGCGATAAATAATGTCCAGTATTCCAGCACATTTTGTAGAATTTATAGGATGAACAGATCTGGGGTTAAATGTATCAAGCGGAGAGTTTGCCGGCAGGTTTGAAAAGTGGAGATGTTGCCTATAGCAACCAATCAGATTCTAGGTGTCATTTTGTAGAATGTACTAAATAAATGACAGTTAGAATCTGATTGGTTTTTCAAACCCACCGGAAAACTCTCAGCTTGATACATTTACCCCCTGGTGTGATAATGGTCAAGTCATTCTGTTGGGTGGTGTAGTTCAACCAAAGCCAAATTCTGCTGCCAAAACATGCAAAATTCCTCAGCCAAATGGGGAATGAGGCAAATATTTTGCACAGCAGTTTTTTTTACATTTTGTTTTTCAATGTTCATCCACACAAGCGCTTCCTAATTTGAGATCCTGTATCATCAGTGATAATCTAACTTTGAGGGGAAGCCCAAGGTCCAAGTACTCTCCCCAAAGTCTTGCCTTTCATCTAAACCAACACAACTGGACGGTGTTGTGTGCAGATCATTTGCAACCACTTGTGTCTGAAGGCACCAAAGGGTCAAAAAATGCAAGTGAGAGCCCCAAGGGATGCTGAAGGACTTTCCAATACAGTGGAAACCCTCTGGCGTATGATCTTCTTTTAACTTTTCATCTCTTGAAGAAAGTGTCCTGCTATCAGTTACACTAGAGGAGAGGAACACTGTAAAATGTAAAGAAAAACAAAGATTTCAAATAGAGGATTATTACCATTAATTTAATTCCCTGGAAGTATTCAGTGGCACCCATGATGAATGGGTTAACTTCTGCTGAGTAGAGAGAGGAAAGCGTTAACACTTCCGCAAGGTATATAATGTGACTCCTTCTTCCCTTCCGTGTTTTTGAGGAATTCCCCAAACTGTCCAACAAAATATAAACTCAAGATAAGGGTGGGAAAATATTGGCTGTCATGGAGTATTTCTAGGAAATTAAATTTGACAGTAATAATTGTCATAATGCCCTTCAAACTCTATAGCAGCCATAACATATAGGACATACCAAAGCAATAAATGAAAAAGGGTTTAAGTATACTTAAGACTGACTAATGCAATGAACATACAAATCATTTTCTTTTGCTGAATAACTGTTTTAAAACTGTTCCTTCCAAACTGATCATCAGCAGAAGATGTCACATCCAGAAGACAGTGTCTTGTAAAAGTGTGAAGTGATGACCACCATGCCGTGTTTCATACGCCATCTACTAAAGCTTGCGCCACCTTGTAGAATGCGCCTTTAGGGTTTCTGACGTCTTATGTCCTCTCCTCTTATAAGCCTGTACATTAACATGTCTGATCCATCTTGCAAGAGTCTGTTTTGATTCAGCATGCCCTATATGAGGCCCTGCAGACAGAATAAAAAGTTTAACCTCTACCTGACTACTTTTGTTCTTGAAACATAAATTGAGATTGCTGTGGCCAGATCCAGAGTATATAATTGTTCTTTAGCATTAGTTGGCTGTGGGCAGAGAGGAAAGTATGATTTCCTTATTGCTATGGAAAGAAGAAACTACCTTAGGTAGGAAAGTAGTATTCATTCTTAAAACAAAAGCTATATTTTAAGTGTAGACTATTTAAAGGTTTAAAGGGACTAGATATTAGAGCCTCTACAACTATATTAAGATCAGATGGTGCAACAAGAGACTTGATATGGGACCTAATTCTCTTTTACTGCTTGAAAGAATCTATAAATAAGATCACAACTTTCACTTATGTTGTCTAAGCTATCATTTAGAAAGTCAAGTGTCTGTGGAACTGTAGCAGAAGTTGAATTATCCAATTTCAGTCTTCACCACAGAATGAGCCTCTTCTAAATTCTATAGTGGATGGAAGAATTGCTATAACTAATGCTTATTTTCTGATATTCCATAGGATGCAGGGAATGAGAGGAAATGGAGGGAATGCATGTCCTACCTGAAAGTTTCAGGGCACTGACAGGATGTCAGTTCCTTCAGTCCTGGTGTACTTGTGTCAAGAATTAAACAAGCATACATTGGTGTTCCAAGTTGATGCAATTAAGTCTATTGTGAAGTCCAAAATTCTGTACCACGAACTAAAAGACCTTCTTGTTTCCTAATCATGCTTCAGGATGGGCCTGGTAATGACTGAGACAATCTGCTACATTGTTGTCTTTGCCAGCTACATGAAGTGCTCAAAGAGATTTAAGATTGTTTTCCACCCATGACATCATGGTGTTGCTTCTGGTACCCCCTTCCTGATTTATGAAGGCAATTACCTTCCGATTGACGACACAATTCTGAAATGTTTCTTTTGAAAATGCTGAATTTCATGACATACTGTCCTCATCTCCTGAATGTTTGCATTTAGATTTTTTTCTGTGAAGCCATGTGTTGAGAAACCCATCTCTGGCGGCTGTTATCTGTTGAGTACCATACATTCCTGTTCTGAGTGGGGCATTCTCTGATTCATCAAATTTGGATCCTTCCACCAGTGGATAGGCCCCCCTGTACTTCTTGCAAGTTTGATGACATGGCCCAGAGAAGCATGACTGCGGTCCTACTGATTCAATATATCTAATTGAAGGCCATGCCTATGGATGAATTACTAAGGTGGAGGATAACATTCCCAGGAGACTGAGACAATATCTTATGGAGACTAGTTTCTCTCACTGTGATATGCCAAGTTTTGAATCCTGAGGAATATTTCCACCTGTAAGGACACCATATCTGTTGCTTCATCTATCTTCACTCACAAGAACTGCAGCTGTTGAGAAGACACAAGATGACTTTCTGCAATATTGATGATCCATCTATACTTTTGTAAAAATGTAGCACCTGAGTTGTATTGTTTCGTGGTTTGATCTTCCTGTCACAAGTATTTCAACCAGATAAGCCAGACTCTTATACCCTAGTTTCTGATGTAGAGATAAGCATCCTATAGATCTATGAAAGGAATTAATGTAGAATGTAGAATGTATTTAACTGATTCCATTCAAAGTGTATTGCATGAATGAATTGATTGAGTCTCCTCAAATATAAAATGGTTCAAGATCTTTCTAAAGATTTTTCTACCAAGAAGAGCTTGAAATAGAAGCTGGTACCTTTTAGTGCTGTCAGAACATGGGAAATTACTTTTCCTACCAGTAAAATCTGTAAGCTGTATGCCTCCAGCTCATTTGGAGAGGATAGTATCCAAGGCTATGCAACAATATTTCTTCTGAGAATCAAGTGAAACTCTATTTTGTTGATGATGTAGCAAACTCAGCAATCTTGATTGGTCCTCATTCATACCTCCGCATAGTTTGAAATCCTGCCAACAATAGGACTCGGTGAAGATTGAATCAAGACAAATTCATTACTATGCCTTTGGCTGTGGCCAAACTTCTTTACCTCTAAAGGAATGGAAAAGCTATTTGGAAAGATTGGTACCATACTGAAGAAAAGATTGCCTCCCTGTGTGTTAACTCCATGCTTCTTTTGAAGTGTTGTCTTGTTGCAGAAAGAGTAAAATGCCTTGTTCTCCTGTTTTGGACCAGTGATGTGATTTACCAGTGATTTTCTGAATCATTAAGTTCTAATTAAGTTTATCTAAAACAGGCAAGCTCCTTCAAAAGGAAGCATGGTTAAATGATTCTTTGATTGTGAGTTTGTTGCCAATAGATGTAACCAGAAAGCTTTTCTGGCAACCACAACTAAAGCCATACATCTCAATAAAAGAAAAATTGCATCCAGTGAAGCTTCACAAAGAAATTCAATATCTTTTCATATTATGTCAAGGTTTTTCATTAAATATTGTGTATTAGCTTTCTCTTGCACATCTTTTTGCAATATGTCCGTCCATAGTCTAAATGCCATGGAAACTGAGAAATATGAAGTTTCTTTAAATAACTTTCCATTTTCCTATCCATAGGGTCTTTTAGCGGACCTACATCTTCCAGTGGAATAGTGGTCCTGACTGAGATACTAGCCACAACAGCATCAACTTCTGGTACTGAAAACCACTTGGAAACATTATCATCCTGAGAAGCATACATACAGTTAAGTCTTTTTTTATATCATGCTGGTGTCTGTCCAGGTATTCCCACTCTTTTTGGACAAGCAATTTAATCGTTCTGTGTACCAAAAATGTTCTGCCTTGTTTTTGCCCCAACAATAATTCCCATGACTACACACCATACATATACTATTTCACTCACATTATATACCTTCTGGGGGTGTTCTTCCTGTGTCCACTCTGCTGACTACAGAATTAACCCGTTCATTATGGTTCCATTGAGTTTCAAAAGGAAAACACAAAACATCTGTAGTGTAATTAATACTAATATACTATAGAACAACCAAATAAAACACAATCTACTCTGAAAGATGCGATAATATAATAAATGTACGAAGGACATAGGACCTGATGCCAAATTATTCGCAAAGTGGTCGTAAATTATGGTAAGCACGAGTGCATGCAAATTTAGCATTTACCCCCAAATGCAGTGCAGTGCACATCTCAAGATGTACCTGGCTCTGCACTGGCAGCATATTCCCCTGATTTACACCAAGTAATCATCATTATCATTGTGTATTTGTACTTTCCCTCTAGCAGGTGCCTACTACATACCTGTTCTGCAGGTTTGTATTTGTGTGAACATGACCCTATTATACTTTGCTTTCGTCAGACCACCATTTCCCTCCAAACATTCTGCCTCTCTAGTTGTGAGGGGCGCAAGGGACGGATATTTGCAAATCTGCATTGACATATATACATCCATTCTCTTTGTGGGAATGCAATGTTCAAATCTGTGCAATTTAAAATACACAAACTAGCATGAGTTCAACTCCACATCAGCACCATTGACACTAACTACAAGTGTCTTGTTTGGGAATGACAAATAGTTACATTTTCTGTAGGAAATAGAAAGATATAAGTAATTTATGACATTTGGGCAACAAAAAAAAATTTCTTTCTTTTTTCCTCTGTAACAAGCAAACTCACCTGTTTCCAGAATCACTATTCACAGATCAGCCAACGCAATCCCACTACTATTTCTACGCTGGGCCTGCCACTGTAACAAGCAAACTCACCTGCTGCTAGAATCGCTATCCACGCATCAGCCAGCTCAACTCCATCGCTGTCTTTACGCTGGGACTGCCGTTGTACAAGTAACTCACTTGTTATTGGAATCACCATTTACAGATCAGCTAAGTTCTCCTTCCTTATTATGTGCATGTTGAACTGTCGCTGTAACCAGTAACTCACCTGTAGTTACAATTACCATGTATGGATCAGTTAAAGTTCTATTCCACGTCTGCCCTGTCTGAACTTCAGCTGTGTCAGTGATTTCTCTGCTATTACCCTGAGTTACCAATTGCAAGCCAGCTAGTTTTATGTATCATTCTCATTGACTATTTGAGCTGTTGCTGTATCATGATTCTTCTGCCATTACTCTGAGTTACTAATTGCAAGCCAGCTAGTTCTATCATCTTCATTGACTATTTGAGCTGCTGCTGTATCATAATTCTTCTGTCGTCACTCTGAGTTACTAATTGCAAGCCAGCTAGTCTTATCATCTTCATTGACTATTTGAACTGTTGCTGTATCAGTGATTCTCTTGTTGTTACCCTGAGCTACTAAATTACAAACCAGCTAGTTCTATTATCTTCATTGATCTATTTGAACTGTTGCTGTATCAATGATGCTTCTGTTGTTACCCTGGGTTACCAAATATAAACCAGTTATTTTTAAACCATTCTCATTGATTGTTTGAACTGTTGCTGTACCAGTGTTGATATCTTGAATTATCAAAATCTGTAGTTTCAAGCTCCACCATTTCTCTGTCACTCATTTGGGAGACCGCGACCTGCGGGATAGGGGCAGCAAAGCCTATACCGCCTTGCGGGGATCACTGGTGAAACCCTCTACCCATTAGACTCCGCGCTCCTGAATGAGTACCATTCATTGACAGAGAACAGGGATCCACTAAATATTCTACAGATTTGTGACAATATTTTTCTCTTGAGACTACACTCCTTTCAATTAATTATCAATACTGCTAACTACCCAGACAATATATTGTGATATCATAACTCAATAATTTGTTGTATGTTCATACAATCTCTATAGTCATTTACATAGCAAGATTAGCAAATATATCAGTTCACCACTGTCGGTGATTATGAACATAATAATAAAATTCAGCAAACTGTCACAACATTCCCTTCCAGGGAGAGAGAATCTATTATCATTCCAAAACAATCTTTATTTTCATGGGAATTAGTTTTTGAAGAAGAAAATAAGACTCTGTCCAATTCTGCAATTTATGGACAGGAAATAGTGAAAGTACATCTTGATTGACATATAATGCTTCCAACTATGGGGTATATTTAAGAGCACTCCCCATGCGACAAGTATCTGCTTTCATAGAGCAAAACATTGTGGTTGCACAGTTTACCTGGGAAGTTCTGTGGATCTCCTATGCAGTGCAAACTGTATAATTCTATCCTAGCATGCTGGCAGGGCTCTCATTCATTGTGGATCTCATCGGACATGGGCCAGTGAAAAGCTGCATCATGCAGGAGGAATCATCTATATATTGACTTGGCTGTTGGTCCTCATGCCACTATGCTGGATCACCAATATAGTGATCACAGCTTTATGGTGACCTTATATCTGCTTCTAGGAAGAGAGATATGAGGGAAGCTTTGTACTTTAGTTGGCATCTACTGCGCTATTTTGGGGGTATTTTACTATGCTTCTCGTGCCCTATATATAAGCATGTTAAAGACTCTGCCTCTCAGAGGCCAACTTCCAATGGGGACTAAGATAAAAAAAACTCTTGTGTCTATTTACTGTATCTCCTTCTGCGACATGTAGCTACACAATAACCTTCTCATCGACCATAGGAGTTGTGTTTACTGTTTGTATGTGTGTTTTATTTAAGCACCACACTGTCCATGGTGCTGAAATGCTGGAAAAGTAGATAACACTGTTACATCTGTGTCAAGGCAGCGGTGAAAGTTATCTCCGGGGAGAATCGTCTTACCAGAACAGCCACTTTTGTCCAGAGCTGAAATCTCTGGATAACGTTCATAAATTGTCGAGAAACTCCTTTTTTATCACTGTGATAAGCGGGGATAAAAGATTATATTTATTGCCAAAATCTGGCAGCCCTTCATAAATAGAACCCTGAGTATGATTGGCTGGAATATTAACCATAATTATCTATATTGGCCACTGAAACACTTTCCTGCTCATGTTTCAGTATATCATCTCAACATGTGTTCAGTGCTGTCGATTGAATTGTAAATGGAACGATCAGTCTTGTTTCTTCCATAAATGCGAAGATTTTGACATTTATAAAATGCCTCAACAATAGATAACCCCTAAATTGCTCAGCATTCACAGCAGAAATAAGTGAACTATGTAAAAAATGTACTCTATCATAAAAGATATCAAATGACTTTGATTTGGAATATATTAAGAAATATTCCACAACCAGTAAAAAGTAGATTCCATAAGATTTTAAACTCCACATACAAAATGTTTGTTGTAAATGTTACATTTTCTACAGAAGCCTCTGTTGAATATTTAGGAGTTCATTTATCACACACAAAGCTGCAGAGGTGCAGAGAAATTTGAGCAAATTGCGAAAGTGTGATTTGCAAATTTTGCAGCTGAATTCTGGTGAATTGGTGTCATTAGAATTTCTGGGGATATCCTATTTCTAGAGACACAAGCTGATTGGTGCCAATTAGATGCACAATTATATTCACTTCACTATACCATTTTATATTTTTCACATATTTTTTATATCTAAAGTTTTAATTGTCTGAGTGTGAAAACAGTAATTCTGAATGATGTCTATTTGCGTACTTAGAAACTGTCACGTATTAAAGATTTTCTTATACAGTGTGACAGTGTGAGTGTAGTCAAAACTTTTTCATCTACCTATGGCTGCTGTAGTTGGTAAATTTGATTGTAAAACAGGACATTTTGATTTATACATCTTTGACAATTACTTTATATCCAATATTTTTTTACTTAAGAAATAGCTTTGTGCTAGCTGCTGTTCTGTGTGAATCGGTTCTTGCACGGGAGAATCATCCATAACGCTCAGTTAATGTCAAAGAGTTTGTCTTATATTCAAGCTCTGTGCGCACTGCAGATGTTTCCTTCACTTGAAATGTTTTCTGCTATTTATTACAGCATGTGCCAAGTTGTTCTTGGTGTCTATATATGATTGGGATATAACACCGTTCTCCAGTGAAAAAGAGGGTGTTATTGCTGAAATTAGGGCTTCTCCCAATACTTCAAGGGGTTATTGCCGGCTATAGTCCCCCTCCACTGAAGAGTGTGACTACTGGGTTTCTCCTGGCAAAAGCTTGAATCCTATGTAGGAAGGTTTGCGCAATCCTCATAGCACTATTGCCATCTCAGGATGGAAGATATCAGGGGTAATCATAGACTCTTCCTATGTACTCTCCAGATACCACCTCCCATAGTTGCAGTAGGGCAATACATTAATTATTTTAATAAACATTTAAATTCAAACTTATTTATTTATTACACGTTTTACTCTATTATTTACTGTTTTATTCCAGTTCCGCTGTGCGTGTGAACCTGTAAAGTTGGTTGGTAACCTCTTACCGCTGCCAGTCGGTTTTGCTGGGGAGCCCAGTATCACTCAGCTGCCCCAACAAATTTTTTTTTGTAAAAGATTTTCTATCACTGCAATAAGTGGTGATACTATGTATTGTTCTTTGCAATATGGTAAATAGGCCCCTGTGAGGTTTAGCTAAGTGGTAATATAAAGTTTAACACAGCCAGAAAATATTTAGGTTATATAAATAGGAAAAAATCATGCATACCTAATTCAGACCAATGTGCCACATCTCAACTAATGCTCTTAGTACTGTGGCCTATTGGACACTGATTGGGAATGGAGAAGAGATTGTGGTGGGTATGAATTATGATGGTGCATAGAGTGTCCCATCACAACTTTGCTATGTGTCTCATATGTTTCTATCCCAATGATTAATACATTTTCTTGTTTAGTACTGCCACGCTGTGCTTTTCCATTTAAGATTTATTGTCTATGGCAGGGGTTGGCAACCTTTTCCTATTAGTGCGCCGGCAAAAATATCAAAATGTCTTCAAGCCCAGGTGTGCCAATAGTGTCTGTGTGTGTGTATATGTATGTTTATATATATATATATATATATATATATATATATGTCAAAGTGTAAGCCATAATGCCAATTCTTCTACTGCTTTGATTGTAAAACTATAAAATTCCATCCACTTTCATTTTCCATACCGCCACTACTAACTTTTCACTTTAACCAGTGTGTGTGTGTGTGTGTGTATAAATATATATATTTAATTATTTCTTATTTTATCACGCTAATATCATGATAATATTAATAGTAATGGCACCAACAAATTAATATTTTTAAATTACACAAAATTACCCCCAATGACTGTTATGCCTCACATAAGTGCCCCCAATTCACTGTATGCCACAGTAATGCCCCCAATACAGTTTATGCCACAGTAATTCCCCCAATTCTCTTTATATTTCAAAGTGCCTCCAATGACTGTTATGCCTCACAATTGCAAATTTTTAAAAATTTAATTTTAGGCCACTAATACATTAATAAAAAATTATATAATTGTGTATTTACCTCTTCCAGGCGTCATCCGGTCTGCAATGGTGCTTGGGAGGAACTGCACAGAGCTGAGCTAAAAGGAATAAATGACAGCCGACACTGAACTGCTGCGCTTGCACAGCAGTTCAGCTCTTCTCCGGCTGTCATTTAGGACGGGCGGATGGCGTGCCGACCCCTGGTCTACGGCATAGTAAAGATTATAAAAAGGCCAGTCACAGCACTGCATATTTAACATAGTAACATAGTTGATGAGGTTGAAAAAATACACCAGTCCATCAAGTTCAACCTATTTGGGATCTCCTGCGTTCCCTCTCTTACATTTGAAATTGATCCAGATGAAGCAACCGCCAATCTGTTTCAATCGGGTACAATCCCACCTGACCTAAAATTGTAGTTCTATTTCTCCTTAGATCCACTACTATCCTTCATTTTAGTTAATGGTCATAACCCCAGTTACCCTTTTGCGCTAAAAAATTGTCTAACCCTTTCTTAAATGTATCAATTGTATCTGCCATCACAACCTTCCCTGGCAGTGAATTGTATATCTTGACTGCCCTTAGTGTAAAGAACCCCTTCCTTTACTGGTTGTGAAACTTCCTCTCCTCTAAATTTAGGGGGTGACCGCTTGTCCTGTGTACAATCCATGGGGTAAAAAGTTGTCTGTATTGACCCTTAATGTATTTGTACATAGTAATCATATCCCCTCTTAGACACCTCTTTTCTAAAGTAAACATGCCTAAACTGGCTAACCTTTCTTTATAACTTAATTACTCCATTCCCTTTATCAATTTTGTCGCCCTTCTCTGAACCTTTTATAGTTCCAAAATGTATTTTTTATAGAGTGGTGCCCAGAACTGTAACCCGTATTCAAGGTGAAGTCTTACCAACGATTTATATAGTGGTAAAATTACACTGTCTTCACTTGAATCTATGCCCCTTTTATGCATGCCAATACTTTATTTGCCCTTGCAGCTGCTGCTTGACATTGAGCATCACTGCTAAGTCTACTGTCTATGAGCACTCCCATATCCTTTTCCATTATAGATTCCCCTAAATTTATCCCATTTAATTTATAGATTGTGTGCTTGTTTTTGAGCCCTAGGTGCATAACCTTACATTTATCTACGTTAAACTTCATCTTCCATTGGCCACCCAATCCTAAAGTTCCCTTTGTAGAGAAACTACAACTTGCTCTGATTTTATTACCTTACAAAGTTTAGTGTCATCTGCAAAAATGGAAACTTTGCTCTCTAAACCATCACCAAGGTCAATAATTATTAAAAAGTAGTGTCCCCAGCACGGTACATTAAGGCAATCAGACACATTTTTTTGCTTTTCACATTTTATAAACAAAAATTTAATCAGTTACCTCTCCCGTGTAGAGATGCACCAAGTATGTGTTTATTTATGTCTTTAAGTCCATTAAGAAGGGAAAATTATTCAAATTTATACAAAAAATAGACTTTTAAAGATTTTGCTCTTCACAATGTTTACAAGATAATGTGTTCAGCTAGCTCTCCCGATGACAGTGATACCACGTATGTGTATATTTTGTGTCTTTATTTTAAATGTGAAGGAGTTGTAGGACTGTAAATACAAGGTGTGTCACTTTATATTTTTGGCATAATGTGATTAGGATGTGAGCGCAACCTGGGGGGGAACTATTGGCCCCTGCAGTCTCCTGCTCCCACTTTCCCGCATATAATCCAACTCAGATGCAGGGCCAGAGTAATAATTGGCCTGATGGAGCTGTAGTTCCAGGCCTCCACACAGATATAGGCCCACAGATCAGCACCTAATATATATTTTTATATTGGATGTTGTTTAACATTTTTTTTATCATCAATCATTTTGATTGAAATTTTTTTAAGAGCAGATAAGGGGGTACAGAAAGTAAGAAGCAACAGCAAAACAGTGGGTTATTTACTAAAACACCTGGCCGGTGAAGACTTCCGCCAGCCATAGCCTCCAGTCAAGCTCCCCCATCCCAAGCATGGATGTTACCTGGGGATAGAATGAAATGCTGTATTAAAGTAAAGTATTTTTCTTTTTTTTTTTCATAGCTTTTAAACTTTATTTATTCTTTTTCTTTTTACAGAATCTGGAACTGGAATCCCATTCAGGCTTCCAATTTCAGTGCGTGAGCCACCAAGCTGGCTCTTGCATGCGAAGGCTGGCTGCAGACTGGCCTTGCGAACGGTAAGACTCCTCTTATGCTGCCAGCCAGTGTCGCTGGAGAGCTGCCCCTGTAATATTTGTTTTGATAAATTGCCTGATAGAAGATTTTCCATTGCTGCAATATTAAGGGGTCTTAATAAATATAGCCCTGCCTCTCTGAAAGCATTCATCCAGGAAGACACATCTCCATCCCATCCAGAGGCAGCTTTGTAGCACTGCAGTGCTTGCGCTTTTTTGTTGACTTGTGTGAGCTGGAAACTCGCAGTTGCTTAAATAAAATAAAACATCAGTTTTGTTATTTTGTTGCATTCTCACTCTTTAGCATTTTAATCATGTTATTTAGACCCAGTCCCATTGTCCCAGCTCTCTCGTTTGGAGAACTCCAGCAGCCACTACATAATGAATATACTTAAACAAAAATATTGCAAAGCGCACTTATTTTTTATTACAAAAACATTTATTATTAATCCTGTTATTTACTTTAAACTTTGTGTCCCTGCAAGACATCAAGACACTGATATCTATTTTAAACCCTCCACTTCTAAAATCAATCATAATGATTATGATACTATACTAAACACATGTATTGGAAAAGCACTCTCAAAAAGAACACGTAACTGTAAAGTATATAGTAACAAATATATATATTGTGGAAAATGGACCAGGCCTTATTTGTGTTGAATAATATAAGAAATGTATATTTGCGAGGGACACAGGGTGCTGCTGACTGTATATTAATATAGTCAGGTTTATATTTATATAAAGCCAGCATATTATGCAGCGCTGTACAGAGACTATTTGTCCTTCACATTAGTCCCTGCACCATGTGGGATTTACAGTCTAAGGGGTCTATGTTTTAATAACATGCAGTGACATTCAATACACATCGCAGCACATCGCAACTATAAAACCATACTTACCAACTTTACAATGTTGGTATCCGGGAGCCTGCGGGGGAGGTGGGCGTCATGGGGGGGCGGGCCTCCAAAATCCGTGTCATTTTGGACCCGCCCCCATGACGTCATGACGCAAAATGCGTCATTTGACAGAGGGGGCGGGGCCAAACGCCGCGATTCACCAGGAATCGCGGCGTTTGTGACCTAATTCTGCCCACTTCACTAGGAAGTGGGCAGATCCGGGATTTTGCCACACTCGCCCGGGAGTCCGGGAGACTCTCTCAAAATGCGGGAGTCTCCCGGACATTCCGGGAGAGTTGGCAAGTATGTATAAAACACAGACACAGGTGTCACAGTAGCACAGCAGACTACTACAGTGTCTAGATACTCTTATATAGTAGAGTGATGGAAAAGTCACATTCATCTCAATGCCATAGCAAAGTCCAGAGAATAAAAATGGGTATTTACATCTTTAGAGAAATAATATAGCGCTTGTGTTTATTATACTTTTATAAAATTACATAGATTGAAAACCTGTGTAGTTTTATAAATGAGATATTAAGTGTCCTGAAATAGACCTATAAAATGATAAAAGGTTCGGACACACAATGAGGATAATCCATTATACCTATATATATTGAACTCAATATCAATATTTGATTAATGTGATATTGGTACAGCTTATTTCTTAACATTACCGATAGAACACAGTGAGACAGCACAGTAGTCTTTTTTACTACTTCTTAACAGTGTTCCACCTAGTAAATTTGGTCATCATGTTCATTCACTGAGTGTTTTTAATTATTTCGCTAATGTATCATCTGTTTATTATAATAAAGATATTACTCTTAACAGAAATCTATTATATATATATTGAACTAAAAGAGTGCCCTATATACACATTTTCTTATCCCTCCCCTTTTCCTCTTTTCCTTTCTTAATACATATATTGGTAATGTGTAGGAGCACCTCCCCACTTTATGAGACAAATAGATCTCTCCAACATATAAGGGGTTAAGCTTGGTGCGGTGAAAATTGTTATGTTTAGTTTTATTTTCCTCTGAGCTCATAAATTCCGAGGAGCATATTCCTTTGCATTCTTTTTATCCATCTTGAATTAATTTGTTTCAAACATTTCTGGTAATAAACACAGAAGAACAAAATAATTTACAGTCAGAACAATTACCGGGTGTAGCGGAAAACAGAGGGCGTTGAAACTGTTGGACTGTATGCGGGTTCTCACCAGGCACCTTTCTGTCTCAGAAAGTAGAAAGTCAGGCAACTCGGTTTAGGTATTGCCAGCAGGATATATATATATATATATATATATGAACAACATAGTTGTGCAAAGTAATTCAAGCAAATAATCTATAAATACCTGTTTCGAAGTACAAGTATTTTATTGTGTGGTTTAGGTAATTTGCATCTGGACATTTATGTTTTCTGGTCTCTAGACTAGAATGTTTCCTGAACTGCTGTTCTTCACCTTGAAATTTGATTGGTGGAGACATAGGCGCTCTTGTGAATATAAAGAAGCAGCATGTGTCTGCATTTTTTCCGGTTCATAAAACAAACCCTTGCGAGCATGTTTTATGTGCAAAGGAAAGACACCTCTGTAACAGTGAGGTAGTTCAGCTGATATATCCTACAGAGCACATTTTCTCAACTCTCATCCCCAGGTCATGTTGTAAAGATTTATTTCTGTATGAATAGGAGCAATTAAAAAACCCTGCAAAATACAACCTTTAGGCACGTCTGTCTAATCCTCGGTTTGTCACCATATAAATGTCCTTGGATTATGGAGCTGACATACATGATGCCAGTTGGACAGCCTTGCTTTATAACAGGCTTCATCAAGCCTGTGATTAGGGACAGCATTTTATAAGATTTAGAATGTTGGTAATGAGGCAGCATGATGACAGACCATGAAGTGAATATCAGTTCAATGTTAGATCACAATTCCCCTATAGATTGCTTCCACTGCTATGAGTCCTCTTGTGAAACATCTGCATTCTTCTAGTCACATGCTCTGTTAAAAGTGTAGAAATGGTGATACATATCGTTGTTGTTTTTATTGTGATTTACAGGTACATGTCCTTATCACCAAATCTATTAAAGACAAATTGACCCAAAAATCACCATTTCTTCAAACCTCCATAAAACAAAATGCCAGATATTGAAAAAGCACTGATTTAATAGTGATAAGTACAGAACGGGTGAATCTATAAAGGACCGATTTAGCAAATCAGTTTTGGAAATCACCCCCAAAATTTTCCAGCCTCATTAACGCAGGCGTATTGAGAGCAGCATGTGCTTGTTTTAAACTGCACGTAACTCGGCTCTGCATACTCCTGGCGTCAACAATGAATGGATCTCAAATACATGTGGTGATGAATACGGGTGTAGGTTAACTCTGCTCTACTAGATCAGATACTGCAGGATACATACAATACCTATGTGGAATATGAAATCTCAAAAGAACACACAGAAAAAAATATATACTATTAATGTTACATGTCAATATTATAGTCCTTTATGATTATACATGGAATTTTTTTATTTTATTTTATTTTTAATTTTTGGTTTTTTTTTTTCATCAAAAACATTTATTAAGACATACTTAATGTTAAGTGAACATAAAATACATTTTTACAGTTGCTCCTGATTGCAAACATATGTTATAGCATGCATACACGACTGACATAACTAGGACTCAGGACTTAGACTAGACCTCAAGCTGGAGCAAGAGACACGGCAGAAAACCAACTGTGTGTGCCTGAGTCTGACTTGGACGTGACTGCACGGGAATCCCCTTACGGTACATTGCCTACTTGCATCCGTTCATTCCCCACCCCGTTCTCTTCCTGAAAATGGAATTACAGTGGGAGATTTCAATATTCAGCATAAAAAAATGTTTTTAACAACTGAATAAACCACTGAAGGTTTCTGAAACTCTACTGATGTGAGAAAAAGCAAATTAATGTTCCTCCACCATACAAAGAGCTTTTAACATTAATTTCAATTGAATTTCAACATGTAATATGAGCTTTGATATTAAAAATTGCCGTTTAAGAGATTAGAGAGATTCGATTAGGAAGTTAGGGGGAAAAAAGATTTTCCTCCAGTGATACACTGTGAGATTAATAGATTTAGACAAGGTTGGATATTCCCCCAAGTAACTGAGTTGGTAAATGTTCTGTGGGAGACATTTTTGAAAATTGGTACACAGAAAAAAGGTTTTGTAACCCATAGCAACTAAAATAAAATGTAATTGGTTGCTATGGGTTACAGCACTTCTTATGCTTTACTTTTCATAAATGGCTGCCTATGAGCCTCATTCACAAAGCTTAAAACAGCAAGGGTGCAGCACAAAATCTCCTTTGGTGACATTGCACACCTCTGTTTGCATTGATGCACTTAGATTTCTACCAAAGCGGCAACAGAGATAGATCCCACAGTTTGTGGAGGAGCAGAAGCTTACACTGGCCATAAGGAGCAATTGGGCAGAGTGAAGGGTAACTGCGGAGTATGACAAAGGAGGGACAGGGACACATTTGTAGGCTTCCTTTGCCTTGCAGAAGACAGCACAGACATTTTCACTCTGACACAAAAGTGCAACATGTAATAAACACCATCCCGATGTCCTATCATTCTCACGATTAAAGCAATCTATAAGCAAGGCTAAGCTGAGCAGTGTGTTTTACATAAAAATGTAAACTTTTTTTAATGAGATGAAAGGATGGTTCTAACGTAGTAGACGATTGAACTTTGATGTGACGTTTACACGTTTGAACAATGAGTCTCTTCACATTGGTTCTGCTTCTGGGAGACCTAGTTGTATTTATAGTTCGCAGTGTCACCAATTATTTGAAAGTTTAAAAGCTTGTTGTGTACCTTGAGGTGCACTGGGCAGACCAACTAGGTCCTCTAGTGCAAAGCCAAAGTAATTTGCGGTGCGCATCCATTGCGCTTCGTATTCTGGCCCTATATGCACAGATTTCCCGATGACCTAGATGGAAAGCCGGTAGCACTGAAGGTATAAGTAAGGGTGTTAGAAGCACAAGTGATAAAGTTTACATTTAATGGATGTTAATAGTTGACTGATATTTTTTTCTTTTGCTTCCTAAACTCCTGGGAGGAATAGCTATTACATACCCTCCAAACGTAAATATTATAAGAGTACAGATAAATAAGAGGGTGATGGGGGGTATTCAATTGTTAGCGTTAACGCTAAAAAACGAGCGCTCAAAAAATATTACCGCTTATACGTAATATTGCGCTCGAAAAGCGTTAATAAGGTAGTTTACTCGTGGAATTTCAGTGAGTAATTACCGTATTAACGCTAAGATTTTTTGAGCGCTCGTTTGAGAGCGTTAACACTAACAATTGAATACCCCCCTAAAGGGTATATTTACTAAACTGCAGGTTTGGAAAAGTGCAGATTCTAGCTGTCATTTATTTAGTGCATTCTACAATATGACAGCTAGAATCTGATTGGTTGCTATAGGCAACATCTCCACTCTTTCAAACCCGCAGTTTAGTAAATCTAGCCCTAAATCTTTAAATTCTTTAAACATACAGATTTACAAAAAAGTAAACAATTAGGATATGTCACTTGAATGGAGAGGGGGACCAACTTTCCTATGCCCCATTGCTCACTGAGTTTCTAATTACTTAAATATTTGTAACCTCTTACTTACTGATCTGTCCGTCTGCCAAATTATTTTTTCCACATTATCACTTTCTTCTAAATCTGTCTTAATCCCTATTCTACTAAAACTGATATCTTGGCTTCCTCTCTATATAACATACAACAGTCTCATTCATTACTCCAAAGTTTTACATCCCAAATAGAGATGAGCCAAGTTGCAGCAATGCAATCTTGAGTCACTCTTGTGCTGGAATGGCATTCCGAACTGTATTTGTAAATTCACATTCAGCGGAATATACAAGCTATGAATAGATCTGGAGGGACAACTGACAATTATTTCTGCGGTGTGATTGGTGCAGGGCTGGGAACAAATTCTGCAGCTGAAACATGAATTATTGCTTGGCCAAAAGCAAATGAGGTGAATATTCCACAAGGAAAAACTTTGAAATCTTTAAACCTAACTGTTTATGTTCAGATGGAGAGCAGTGTGAATATGTAAACCCATTCTATTGGATTTACTCTCGTCTCTGAAACACTCGACTTACTTCCTGTCTGTATTCTCCCCAAATTCATGTTTTTAAAATTCACATTAATAACCGTTCTCTTCAGGAAACTTTTAAGGTCCATTCATTATAGATACAGTGTACTTCTTCCTTTCCTCTTGATTCTGTAATTTTATTTCCCTGCATTGATAGGAAAAGCTTCTGATTAGGGACAGCTGTCCTGCTTTGTTATACATTTGTAGCTCTGGTTAATCTCAACTGTATTTATGTGTGTTGTTTGCTGTTGTTCATTCTTTCTAATTCATAAATATTTTTATTGTATTGCATTCAAACAGAAATTGTAAGTAATTGCAACATATGACACATTGATACATTTCTCCCAAAATAATAAAATATAATATAGCATAATGGTGGTTCCCAGTCATAACTAACAATATGGGCCTGAGTCATTAAGGAGAGAAAAGCAAAAAAAATTAGTAACTTTGCTCCTGGGCAAAACAATGTTGCATTGAAGGGGGAGGTAAATCTAAAATGTGGGGATAGATTTATAGTTGGGGTAGAGCATGTCCTCGATTAACTTTAAATTGCAGTGTAAAACTAAAGCTATCAAGTATTTGTGTGCTACATGAAAAAACAGACAGTATTTAACTTATGTGCAAAATGATAAACTCCTTTTCACCCCTTGCATTGTAATATGGTTTGTTCCAGAAAACATTTACTCCTTTTTTGCCTTACTTTCCTTAATGACTCAGGCCCTATAATCATAAGAACTGTACAGATACTCTACTACATTCAGAATTAACAAATACATGACACAAAAATGAACTTCCCTAATAGTTTGTAAGGTTTAAATATAAATCTCTATCCTACAGTGTTAAAAAAGCTCACACATTTATAGCCAAGCGTCTGCCCCCACATTCAGGTCCACAAAACAGGATACAATTGTCAGTGCCTCTAGCTGCACAAGCAGAGGCGGAACTAGCGAGCTGTGTGGACCCTGGTGCAGGGAAGCGGGCAGGAGTGAACCCGGGGGCTTGCTAGTTCCCCATGCAGTGGGCACAGGGAATACAGGGACTGTCCTGCAAATATCCTGGAAGTTGGAGAGTATGCTCTGAAGGTGTGCAACATGTGGTTCTATTTTTGCAGTCCCCTGAAACATTGCACTGTAAATAATAGAGTAAATATATATTCATACATAAGTGTGAAAGAGCCATGCTTCCCAAATGACATGTCTAAGAAAATAGGCTGCTCCACATCAGTTTTGCCTATGGACCCTGAGTTCAACAAGTTGGCTGTCTGGAGTTTGCTACATGGTACAACAGGTACATTTGACACCACACTCTTCCTATACCAATTTGACAGGAGCCTGACTAAGCCTCAAATTGATATCCTTGAATTGGCAACATGTTAACCTACCTCTCCCACATCAACATACTTATACATGGAAATAAAGGAGTTGTTTGTGCTGAAATACTTTGTACATCTTTTAATATTCCAGTGCTCTTATTGGCTACAGGTTGTATAATTAGTAGTTTTGACACTTTTGTTTTTATAAAACTCCATCTAATTTTCCTGTATAAACTTTGACAACAGTATTACTTATATTATTAAAATTTACTTGTAGGAACAATGTTCCTGAAAGTACATATTTTTATTACTAAGAATCAGTTGGGCAGCATTAGTTCACTCTGCAGAGTGGGTGCCCTCTTGATATATAATGTGAATATCCCTAAGAGTGGCAAAGTTTCTCTCCCATGCAGGGTTGGACTGGCCTGCCAGGAAGTCGGGCTATCCCCCGGTAGGCCCCGACCCCTGTAAACTCTGCCCTCTTCATTGGTGGGGGGAGTAGGTTTTTTTCCCTATATATATATATATATATATATATATATATATATATACATATATATATATATATATATATATATATATATATATATATTTACCACGTTGCGCAACGGCACCCCTCCTCCCTCCTCTCTGCTCCGTTCGCATTGAATGTCGGGTGTGACGCCATCAAGTCTGACACTCGGTGAGTGTCAGAGCAACCTTACCTGTTCCTGGCTCCTGTTTCCTCGTGGATTCCTGTGTATTGACAATTCTACCTCTCCAGCCCCTGTGCACTGACCCGGCTTGTTGACCTCTCTTCTATTCTAGTACCTCGTGTACCAACCCGGCCTGCTGACACTGAGCCTGCCTGCTGATTTTGTCTACGTTGACCCCGTGTACTGAACCGGCCTGTTGACACCGAGCCTGCCTGCTGATTCAGTCTACATTGTCCTCCTGTGTACTGAAGCAGCCTGTCTACTACGCTTGCTCCTGGACCCTACTCCCGCTGTACTACATCTTGAGGCGAACCTGAGGACCTCGACCTGTGACTCCTGACAGCAAAGTCCATCCTGCCTTGCGGTGGTTCTTGGTGAACATTGGGGAGATCGTTAGACTCCGCACCTCAGGTAAGCCAATGATAATCAAGATTAGTAATATTATCCAGTATATCCGTTACAGGCACAGAGTTGTGAAGAAGAGGGGGGGCAGAAGGGGACAGAGTGATGAAGAAGAGGGGGGGGCAGAAGGGGACAGAGTGATGAAGAAGAAGGGGGGAGGCACAGAGTGATGAAGAAGAGGGGGGAAGGCACAAGTATTAATTGTGGGTCCTATTGATTTAACGCCGGGCCTGGTTGTAATTTTCTAAATGTACCCATTTTTTTTTCCAAATAGGGCCCCCAACATTCCAGGAACCAGACAAGCCGCAACTAAAGAAACCAGCAGCCACAGGTGGTGAAAGTGAAAAGAACAAGTAGGACAGTCTGTTCCCATTCTAGTGGTACAATCCCGATTTTTAGTTACTGTTCTGCCCAATCTAAGGGGCAGGTCAAGACTGTGTACTCTTTATATATCTTCTGTTTGTAAACAGACAGCAGGTTCTCTTTCTGTGTGTTTCTCTCCCTCTTGCAGGCTCAGTAGACTTGTTTCCGTTTTCAGATGGCTTCTCTGAGTATGGCTGCAGACCAGACTATGACTGGACCTCCTCTGCCACTCTCCTCTGTCTTCTCCTGTGATTTTGGCTCCAGAGCTCTGATATTTGGCCGGTTCGGATGTAATTTCCTATTTTCTCACAGCTGAAGGTTTCGGGGCATTGTAGATTTAAGCATCGGAGGCTGTGTTATACTGCCTCCTACTCTCTGTAACTCTGTCCACCATGCTAATCAACACCTCAGACTTGCTCCTCCCCCTCTGGTAAGCACTGGGGTTTATACAAATAAAAGGTTATTGAAAGTCATAAACAAATTAGACACTTTTTATATATTGTATGTTGTACTGAATATGATATATTATGTTCTAAACTTTGGAATATTTTCTTTTACTAGTGACCATTTCCTTTTTACTTGATAATGGGAATGAAATATGCTGCAAAGAAAAGGAATTTACAATGCAAATATGATTGATTATAGTAATGTTGTTTATTATTGTCAAGTACATATTACAATTGGCTCCAACACACATTTTCTAGGAATATGATTGATGAGTAGCACCGATTATTCTCACCAGGGAAGGACTCCACTTATACATAACAGGTTGTTTCTGTGACTGAATAGTAGATCTCTCTCTTCCTCTCTTTGTTTTATGTTCTAGAACCAGTGGGTGGGGGACAGATCAGTTCTAAGTTTGCATGTTAAAGTATTTCTTTCTCTGGAATTTTTAGACTTAACATATATTTTATATTTTATTCTTTGCCTTTGTGTTGCATAATGGAACTTCTAATGTTTAATTCAATAAGGTAATACAACATACATTAAAGAGCAGATGCTCTACATGTTACGTGTCTCACATACAGACAACGGATGTGAGAAACATTCTGTTCTGGGGACAAATGCAGTCACATACTGTCATGTAACTGTTATTGTTGCGGAATCGTTATATATTTATGTTTATTTAACATATAATTATTAATATATATCTATATAGATATATCTTATATGTCTGCAAATATATTATATCAGACTTGCAAATGGTTGGCTCATAAACTTAAAGGGCAAAATGACTAGTCCAATCATACATTATATAAACACATTTATCATGTATGCAATTGACTGGTTCATGTGTTTTTAATAGGGAAACATATTTTATATCACTGCGGTCCAAGAAATTTATCTATGCGATAATAAATATACTATATACACAGATAGATAATCTTGGCTCATTGACTAGGCAGAATTTTACTTGTCCAAACCTTTGCAATCTGACATAAATATATTTGTATGCAGTTTTGATATATATCTATAGTTTTAATAATTCCAAAAGCAATTCGACATGGAAACTCGTTCTTCAGAAATATTAGGCACGCTCTCAGGAGCCATGGCTATCGGCATTGTGGCATGGACCCTCCCATCATGTGACACATCTTGCCCCCCCCTCTTTGGATTAGGTGTGGCCATGTCCAGATTTAGAAATCTGAAATGTTGGAAGATATGGTAATACTTATATTAATACAGCAGCATCCCACCCACTAACATGGCACGCGCTTCAGCTAGGAAAACCCATGATTGCCTTTAAAAGTGCAATTCATTCATGAAGCCCAGTCAGTGACTTGGGATTTTTGACCTGGGATTTTATTACTGAGCAATGTCTGAAAATATATATTTGTTAGATTAACCTCCTCTTTGCATATATTCAACTTTGGATTTTAATACACATTTTAAAAGAGCTTGCTTGACTTTGCAATAAAGTGTTAACATAGCTGCATCAGGGTCTGTATAAATGTTATGGGAGAGGGGAAAAAAATGGATGTTAGTTCAGACATTGGGA
The DNA here is from genome assembly GCF_038048845.1 of Mixophyes fleayi. NCBI lineage: Eukaryota > Metazoa > Chordata > Amphibia > Anura > Limnodynastidae > Mixophyes > Mixophyes fleayi. Next base: position 50,103,617 of record NC_134407.1, read on the forward strand.
CTCTTCATAAAATCCAATGACTATGAATAAGAGGGAATCTATGTGGGAGATGTAATAATGCAGTGCTATTTATAAGGCCATTTCTATGTACTAAAGCAGCTGCAATTACTTAGTAGCTGGCTCCTGGTAGTAAAATGCTTTCAATGCTATCAATAGTTTGTAAGTGAACTTCTGCTAGCAGAGGGGCTCCCAAAACACAGCTGCTGCTGCTGCTGGGTGTGTCATACGGTTTAATAAATGAAGCATTAGTATCTAAAGGGATATTTTAGATCCCTTTTGCACCTGCAACTTGTTTATACAGAGTCTGTATGTTTTCCCCCCTTGGTAGATTTTTAGCTAAATGGAAAAAAAATTAATTATATAATTCAAAGGATCCTTGAATGAGAGACTGTAGCAACAAGTCTTCTAGGCTGAATACACAGCAAGCATATAGAGACTGATTTATCAAAGGGTGAGAAACCCTATTGCCAGTGAAAACGGGTATTTCATTTCAGCCTATATAGACATAGGTTACCGCTGGCAGTAATTGTCTCTTTTTTTTCTTCTTACTTTTGTTTATCTATTTGTAAACTTTTTTTTTGTTTGTTTTACAAGTGGAACAGTAACCTGAGGCTCACAGATCTGCAGAGACTGACCTAGCACAGAGGTAAGTTACTGCTCAGCTGCCCCATGCAATATTTTCTTTTTGATAAATTATGGCAACAAGGGATTTTTGTTGCAATAAAAAAAATCATCATGTTATCCTGATCTTATCACAGGGGTGCTTCTGTCATAAGCTAAGACAGGGTTTCCCAAACCCAGTCCTCAGGGCTCCCCAAAAGTGCAGGTTTTCCGGATCACATGTGACATAATTAGGACCACCTGGGGATCTGTTACAATGTGTCAGTCAGTAATGAATACACCTGTGCTCCAGCAAGGAGATATGGAAAACCTGCACTGTTGGGGAGCCATGAGGACTGGGTTTGGGAAACCCTGAGCTAAGACATTTATTTCTTGCATGTAAGGTAATTCTTTCAATGCAATGGGGCTAAACCCACACAATGTTATCTCTCAGAAGGGAGTGATCTTGGGGCCTATTTATCAAGCTCTAGACTGTGCGGAAACCGCTTTTTTCCTGCATGGTTTAGGCATTTTTAAGTAAGGTGTCCATTTAACAAACGCCTAATGCAGTAGATATCGGAGAAATCTTCTGCATTAGGCAAGTTACATTACAATCTAACAATCACCATGATACTCAATGGGAAGTGTGCAAATTTATCAAGGCCCGAAAAGCTTAGCGTTTCAGACCTTGACACCTATGGTGTTAGTTATCCATTAAATCCTATGGAGAGAACATCGCAAGAGAGCGATGGATTCCACAAGACCTCTGAACGTTAGCAGCAGATCCTTTAAGCCCTGCTACAAGGTGTGGCCTCCATGGCTCGGACTTGGATTTCCAGCACATTCCACAGATGCTAGATTGGATTGAGATCTGAGGAATTTGGAGGCTTTGTCATGTTCCTCGAACCATTCTTGAACAATTTTTGCAGAGTGGCAGGGTGCATTATCCGGCTGAAAGAGGCCACTGCCATCAGGGAATACCGTTAACATGAAGGGGTGTACTTGGTCTGCAACAATGTTATGTAGGTGGTGAGTGTTAAAGTAATATCTACATAGATGCCAAAACCCAAGGTTTTCCAGCAAAACATTGCTCAGATCATCCAACTGTCTCCTCCGGTTTGTTTTCTTCTCACAGTGCATCTTGGTTCCATCTTTTCCCCAGGTAAATGACACACACACACCCTTATGATGTAAAAGAGAATGTGACCAGACCACCTCCTTCCAATGCTTCATTGCCCAGCTCTGGTGCTCACATGCTCATTGTGGCAGTGAATAGGGGTCAGCGTGGGCACTCTGATTGGTCTGCGACTACACAGCCTCATATGTATGTGTGTATATATATATATATATCAACAAATATAAGAGGGAAGTGATGTACTCCACTCAAATATCCAATAAATATGAAATGTTCCACCATTGACTGTGAGTCTCACCGTGTGGTGAAATCCCTTCTACCAAAGGGTATAGTATATGAACTTTGAATCTCAAAAGATCCATGACGCCTTTTATATCGCCTATCATTATATTCGGACCAGAAATCTAGATAGAACAAAGAAAAAAGGGGACATTCTATAATGCAGATCAAGATCTTGTCATTACAAAATTCAGCAATTTCAATAGATTCATATCAGATTAAAAACAATATTGTCATGTAAATGCACGGTACAAGTAATAGTTATTTTGGATCACCAGCAATGGATATTAGCATCAATGTCTCTACTCCAGTCAATCCTGGAAACATGGATTATTGTGAACAAGGTTCAGAATGCCAAGTCACGCTTTGTCCAAAAGAAGGTTGTAAATGTAACCAATCAGTTAAAAAAAGAGAATTATAGATTATTAAACAATCACAATCATTTACAACATAATTGACATTATCATCATCATAAAACGAGGTTCTAGATATAAAAAAAACTATCAAGGAATGGACGCGGCCAATCAAAATTTACAAGCATTTGATTGGATGTACATTTGGATGACATACAAATAGTCCAATAGGTACATTTTAATATTAGATACAATAAGTAACAAACACATTTTTTAACAAACAAAAAAATCTGAAAGTTAAACGTATACAGCATAAGACTATTCAGCCCATTCATTTATTTCATAAATTCACCTGTAGTTTTATACTGAAACTTCACAATTATAGCTAAAGGCTAAGTTCAATCAGAAGTATCAATCAGAAGTTCCTCAAACCAATAAGGCGCTGATTTACACACTGAACCATAGTTTGTGTGCCAGGAACTTACAGCTTATGCTGCACGCTATGCATAGGAATATCGCATCTAAGCATAGAGTTCCCTAGGCTAATAAACATGACTATCACAGAGCGGTATGTATTGGGAGGAGAAGAGGGCATGGCATCCTTTTAAAATGATGCTATGAGCCACATTATTCCTAGTTACTCTCTTGGAAGAAGCATTATATAATTAAAATAATGAAATCTCTAAAATGCATGACAAACCTTCCACATGCACACTTACACTGATAAATCTTATTGTTTTTCATTACTAGCCATCTAAAAGGAGTTGTTAATTTTTGAAACTTCGCCTTCTTTATGTACTTGCTCCACCCCAATAGCGACATGGGTGGTTCATACCCCGGGACCACAGCTGTTATGTGCATCTAGAAGCGTGATTACTCTGGTTATGTAGATGCAGCCACCACAGCTGTCAGCACAAGACTCAATCCATTAAGCTCTATTTCTATTTGGGTCTATTGAATAGGACTGAATAGATGGAGAACTGCTGTGAGCTGCAACGATAACAGTGAGGGTCCTGGGGGAGATGAGGGTTGCCCTCCAGTTTACTCTCTGGGGTGTAGCATGTTCAGAAAGAGTGAGGCTTCTACAAAAGTGGACAACCTCTATAAGAATAAGTAATCTACTTATCAGCTGGTACCATGGGCATCTGGGCCTTAAAGGAACATGCCCTTGATTCTCGTAAAACCAGCTGTATGAAATTATCCCATAGGGCTTCAGCTAAACATCACAAAATAGTGACAAGCTTTTACTAGGTCTTAAAATTAAATAGCAAGAGTGCAGACAATTCCCCCTTAATGTCATGCTAGGAGGAGTAAAGTGTATCAATTTAGAGCAATTGTCAAAAGTGACGATTTAGAATCCAAAGCTGTAATGTTTATTCATGGAAACGAATGATTCTCTTTTGAATTGAAGAAATGCTATCCGTACACTTCAAATTAATGCACCTCTTTCATACATATTCATCTCTTTATACTCAGCATAGCGTAACCAATCATGGATCTTTCTGTAAGTGCCATATACAAGGGGAAGTGAGGGTCCCGTAATTTAATATTTACAAATTTTTCTTAATGTCTGGTGTAAATTATCCCCCCATTTAAACAGCTGAATACAGAACACGGTGCCTGTTAGTGTCTTCAATAAATGCATAACAGCCTTAGAGGAAGACATAATAGTACAGCGATAAAGAGTGTTACATTGATAATGTGGACAACAGTGATGGGAAATGGGGTGTGAGAGGGACTCAGTGAAAGTAATGTAATGGAGCCATATGTGTTTAATACAGTACATATGTATGTATAATTATTCCTGAACATACCTGGAGGGAAAAGGGGTGGTAAAATTCACAGTTAGGCTAGTCTCTTCTTCTCAAACACAGTGCCTGCACCCTGTCGTGTTCTCTCTTCAGGGCCGGACTGGGACTAAAAATCAGCCCTGGCATTTAAAGCACACAGGCCCACATGTTGTGGGCTCCATGCACTATATTGTTGCACACTGATGCTGGCGCAGTACAACATGATGTAGTATGAGTGTGTGTGTGGGGGGGGGGGGTATTTATTTCTCCTAATGACCCTCAACATTACATTATTAGCACCCCAATTACATCAATAAACACCATGACAATACATTATTAGTACCCAAATTACAGCAATAAATAACCCCCCACACACACTCATACTACATCAATCACCCCCACATTACAGCAACCGGCATCACCCCCCACATTACAGCATCCAGCATCACCCCCCACATTACAGCGTACAGCATCACCCCCCACATTACAGCGTCCAGCGTCACCCCCTACATTATAGCAATACCCTCTCCTATTAATTAGCAATACTAAGCACCAAACACACTACAACATTGCCACCAGCACGCCACCCCATACTACAGCAATACCACCAATTATACAGACGCCACTGTAGGAAACAATGTTTTGCTTTTTTCAAATCTCCCACAAAATAGCAACAACGAACAGAGTACTTACACACACATATAGGTAACAGGTTCCCTATTCCCTCAATTAAATAGTAATGGCAGAATTTTCATGAATCATTCCACATGAAATAAAACTAACATATATCTAAAAAAAACATAACTATTGAATGATCAATTGAACCCACACGGCTGCATTAAAAGTATTTCCATCTACAGCAAAATGTCACAGAAAAATATTTTTGTTTTACTACAGTAATTGGATATGCGTCTTTTCTATTCATTTTAAATAACACAGTATATAAATTAAGGGGCATAGAGGAGGTGGGTGAGAAATAATTGGATGTGATCCATCAGTTTGATTAGATAGGAAACATCTAGATTATTTACCTGGAGGCGTCTACCCCCTTGACTTACAGGCAGGGCTGACAAGAGGAATTTTGGGCCCCGATACAGCAACTTCTTTGGGCCCCCGTCATATTCAACAATGAGAGACTTGCCTTTGGCAGAAGTTCATATGATGCCACACCGTAGTGTGCCACGGTCATATTATGCCACATAGTATTACCCTCAATACATATTCGGTCATGCAGAAGTGCCCACAAATCATATTATGGCATAGTAGTGCCCCCAAATCATTAGTAAAGCTCAGATAAAAACTCATTCACAAATAAAAATTGGTACAGCATATCAGATACTGAGTGTGAGTCTCCCAAGAGCAGCTTAATACATAATTTACAATGCAAACAAAAATAGATATATTGACTCAATTACAGATAAAATTTATGACAAGCAATGTTTTTTCCTCTTAATTAAAAATCTCTGTACAGATAAATATGCAAAAAACTTTACAGCGCAATAATGAGCAATACATAGTGTTAAACATTATTGGATACGCTGTAGTGTCCCCAGTTCAAGAAAGGATGGTTAAAAACATATTGCACACGAGAAAATATATGAACTTACCTGATTATGGCATCCTGTGTTCTGTTCCTAGTAAGCGCGCTGGGCGAGGAGGGATCAGCAGCTGTCAGCTCACACAGGCAGTCGGGAGCAGGAATAGAGGGCAGTGGTCGAAGCAGAAATTTAGGAGTGGGGGTATAGAAAATATAGGTGAATGGAGTATGAAGGCTTGTTTTTTTTTGTTTTTTTAACGCTTGTCCCCTCTGTGCATTTCCATTCTTCATTACTACTTGTGTTTTATGATGGCTGCATCCCTGACATTCCCATTCTTAAGATGTCTCTCCCTTTACACTTTCTTTTACCTATGCCCGTGCACCATCTTCTCCTTTGTCCCTCTCACTTAACCCCCTGCACCACCTTCTCCGCTGGCTCTCACACATCTTCCTGTACCACCTACTCCCCTGGCTCTCTCACACGTCTTCCTGCACCCTCTACCCCCCGGCTCTCTCACTCCTCTTCCTGCACCCCCTACCACCCTGGCTCTCTCACCCCCTCTCCCAGAACCCCCTTCCCCTTTGGCTCTCTCATCCCCTCTCCCAGCACCCCCTGGCTCTCACCCCCTTTCCCAGCACCCCCTTTGGCTCTCTCACCCCCTTTCCCAGCACCCCCTTTGGCTCTCTCACCTCCTTTCCCAGCACCCCCTTCGGCTCTCTCACCCCCTCTCCCAGCACCCCCTGGCTCTCATCCCATTTCCCTGCACCCCCTTCCGCTCTCTCATCCCCTTTCCCAGCACTCCCTTCCGCTCTCTCACCCCCTCTCCTAGCACCCCCTGGCTCTCACCCCCTTTGGCTCTCTCACCTCCTTTCCCAGCACCCCCTTTGGCTCTCTCATCCCCTCTCCCAGCACCCCCTGGCTCTCATCCCCTTTCCCAGCACCCCCTTCGGCTCTCTCACCCCCTCTCCCAGCACCATCTTCGGCTCTCTCACCCCCTCTCCCAGCACCCCCTGGCTCTCACCCCCTTTCCCAGCACCCCCTTCTGCTCTCTCACCCCCTTTTCCAGCACCCCCTTCCGCTCTCTCACCCCCTTTCCCAGCACCCCCTTTGGCTCTCTCATACCCTCTCCCAGCACCCCCTGGCTCTCACCCCCTTTCCCAGCACCCCCTTTGGCTCTCTCACCTCCTTTCCCAGCACCCCCTTCGGCTCTCTCACCCCCTCTCCCAGCACCCCCTGGCTCTCATCCCCTTTCCCAGCACCCCCTTCGGCTCTCTCACCCCCTCTCCCAGCACCCCCTGGCTCTCATCCACTCTCCTAGCACCCCTTGGCTCTCACCCCCTTTCCCAGCACCCCCTGGCTCTCACCCCCGCGACCCCCCCACCCCCCGAAAATTGCGGCACCCCCGCGACCACCCCCCGAAAATCGCGGCACCCCCGCGACCCCCCCTCCGAAAATCGCGGGCACCCCCCGAAAATCGCGGCACCCCCCGCGACCCCCCCCCCTCCGAAAATCGCGGGCACCCCCCGAAAATCGCGGCACCCCCCCTCTTCAGTAAAAAAAAAAGCAAATTAGAAAAAAAAACAGGAAACTCACCAGTGTAACTGGCTGCACAGCATAACGGGGAAGGGAGCTGGGGAGCGCGCAGCAGAGGTGGCTGGTTCCTGGAACCACCAGCCACCAAGAAGACAGGGGGAGTCGGGCCGGCCCATATAGCCATCGGCCCTTCTGGCATTTGCCAGAAGTGCCAGATGGCCAGTCCGGCCCTGTCTCTCTTCAAGGTTGCAGAACTTGGCAAGGTCTACCAGGGTTTGGCTCAATAAACCACAGCCTGACTCACAATAAGTGACTGCCGAGAGGGGGGACAGATACAAAGAACCTGCTTGGGACGCCCCTGGAAGTACTGTCATGGCCAAAATTTTGAGAATAAAAATATTATTTTTCACAAAGTCTGCTGCCTCAGTTATTATGATGCCAATTTGCATATACTCCAGAATGTCATGAAGAATGATCAGATGAATTGCAATTCCTTTCAAAGTCCCTCTTTGCCATGACAATGAACTTTATCCCAAAGACAACATTTCCACTGCATTTCAGCCCTGCCACAAAAGGACCAGTTGACATCAGGTCAGTGGTTCTCTCGTTAACACAGGTGAGAGTGTTGACAAGGACTATGCTGGAGATCGTTCTGTCATGCTGATTGAGTTAGAATAACAGACTGGAAGCTTTAAAAGGAGGGTGGTGCTTCAAATAATTTTTCTTCCTCTGTTAACATGGTTATCTGCAAGGAAACATGTGCAGTCATCATTGCTTTGCAAAAAAAAGGGCTTCACAGGCAAGGAAATTGCTGCTAGTAAGATTGCACCTAAATCAACCATTTATTGGATCATCTAGAACGTGAAGGAGAGAGGTTCAATAGTTATTAAGAAGGTTTCAGGATGCCTAAAAAACATCCATCAAACGCCAGGACTATCTCCTAAGGTTGATTCAGCTGCGGGATTGGGGCACTACTAGTGCAGAGCTTGCTCAGGAATGGCAGCAGGCAGTTATGAGTGCATCTGCACACACAGTGAGGCAAAGACTTTTGGAAGGTGGCCTGGTGTCAAGAATGCCAGCAAAGAAGCCACTTCTCTCCATGAAAAACATCATGGACAGATTTATATTCTGCAAAACGTACAGGGATTGGACTGCTGAGGACTGGGATAAAGGCTGCAAAACGTACAGGGATTGGACTGCTGAGGACTGGGATAAAGTCATTTTCTCTGATGAATCCCCTTTCAGATTGTTTGGGACATCTGGAAAAACACTTGTATTTAGAAGGAAAGGTCCATCAGTCCTCTGTCATGCCAACAGTAAAGCATCATGAGATCATTCATGTGTGGGGTTGCTTCTCAGCCAAGGGAGTGGGCTCACTCACAATTTTTCCTAAGGGCACAGCCATTAATAAAGAATGGTACCAAAACATCCTCCAAGAGCAATTTCTCCCAACTATCCAAGAACAGTTTGGTGATGAACAATGCCTTTCCCAGCATGATGGAGCACATTGCCATAAGGCAAAAGTGATATCTAAGTGGCTTGGAGATCAAAACATCGAAATTTTGGGTCCATGGCCAGGAAACTCTCCAGACCTTAATCCCAATGAGAACTTGTGGTCAATCCTCAAGAGGCGGGTGGACAAACAAAAACCCACAAATTCTGACAAACTCCAATTATTGATTAGGCAAGAATGGTCGGCCATCAGTCCGTATGTGACCCAGAAGTTGATTGACAGCATGCCAGGGCACATTGCATTTAGTTTTTATTACTTTTTTATTTTTTCCCCATCAGGTGGCAACTTAAGTGTGGCATACCATCCTGGAGTTACGGGATATTCTGTGTAAAAATAAACCATATTAAATAATTAAAACGAAAAATTCTTCATAAATTCATCATACCCCCCTGCAAAAATCCCCCTCTACAAACTTAAACTAGCACCAGCACTTATAACATGGTTTACTTACAACTAATGTGGAGGGGACAAACTTTGTGTAAGCACATCCAGTATCATACATAACGCCTAGCGCGCAACCCATTATCATACCTTGGGTCCCACAGGGTCTTAGCTAGGTTTAGCTTAAAGTGTATCTTAATGTACTTTAAGCTTTTCTCAAAAGGACAGTTTCACCAGTACCTGCAAGTTAAACCCTTCCCCAACTCTGTTAAGGTTCGCCTCCTGAGCAGACCTGTCTGCACAATTAATAACCTTTGTCCCTCTGGCCACTCCTACAAAGGCCTCATTTCGATACTGTATAATTCTCTCCTCTCATCTTGAATGGTGAGAAGGATCTATACCAAACAAAATTGGAAGCTGATTTTGGTCAAACACAATGGAGTGGGTCAATATTTATAAAAGGGTTGCAAAGTCCTTCATTAATGTCTGCACCAAAGAAAATGCCTATAAAGTGCTCTATTAGTGGTCTTATGTATCATCAAGGCTCCATAGTATTTTCCCAGGTTTGTTGATGCTCGCTGGAAGGATTTTGACCCATCCAGGGTCTTTCTTGCACGTCTGATGAAACTGCCCTAAAATTCAACCATTTTGGAAAGACTGATCTTCCAAGACACCAATCTTATTGGTTTGCAGGTCCCTCTTGACCCTAAACATATTCTGCTTTACCTGCCTATTCCATACTTCCCTAAACACACGTACAAGCTGCTCAGGCATATCAAGAGTGAAGCTACATATCAAATTGCAACCTCATGGGAGAACCCCTCCCTACCGCCATTATATCGGTCTCAAACTGTGTGTGACACACATATCGGCGCTACGGACACCTAGTGGCGCCCTATAAATAAAATGTAATAATAATAATATCAAATGGAGCACATAACTTTACAAAGCGTTGTACATTGTACATACTACATTAGGCCCTTAACAGCAGCGAGAACAGTGTCGTGGATGTAAGTGACGTCATTAAGTCGCTCCGGGTTCTTCATTCATCAGGATTGGTTCCAGTCGCTTTCCACATCAGTCGCCATCGATCCTCGTCGGGAATGAGCCCTTCAGTGTCCAGATGTACCCCACCCTTTCAACACAGTATAGACCTCCTATCACAACAGCCTATTCTGGTCTCTAAGTTGAAGCTTAGACTCTGTTTTTCCTGTAAGCTAATACTCTCCTGATTTCCCCATAGGCCCCCACATGCATGGTCTACCCTCCCCACTACTTTACTCTTCCCCACGTTGTTTTGCCCTCCACATCTTGTTGTTAAAATCTACATAGCCTGCTCATGATTGTGCCTATATTTTTTAGTTTAATTACAGTCTGATCTATGTTCCAGGACAGATGCCTGTTTTACACATAAGAATGCAGTTTTGTAGCCCATGTACATTCAGGCTATAAAATTGCGCTCAATTCTAAATCAGACCTATTGGACCTGATCAGAGTGGAATACAAGAGTAACTGGTGGTTGAAAAAGTTGCATGCAAGTGTATGCAAATGTATGCCTTATTCAGATGGAGATGTGTCCAGGTATGAATGAGTAGCAGATGCGTCTAACGTGTACAAAAACCTTTTATGTTATATGTTACGAACGCAGTTGCTATGAAACATTATTTAAACTTAAATAACCTTGCTAATACAGCAATGAAAATACCCCTACATGAGTACATGCATTCCCAATAGCCAAGTGACTGCTAAGTTCTCAATAAGTGTCTAAAAAACATTTCAAACCTCTAATTATAAGTGTTTTGCTAGTTCAGGTGATTGTCTTAATCATTATCCACAATTTACACCTGCCCCTGACCACCCGCAAATAAAACCGCTTTTTCAGTCAATACTGCAACTACACCCCAGTCTGAATCCATACGTAATTGTTTGAACACCCCCTTACTGTACATTTCTTATGTCATGCCCCTGTCATTCTTCTTCAGGTGTTCAGAGTCATAAGTGCTAAAAAGTGTCAGGTCTGATTAGCTGCAGATGTGTACATTCACTTTCTCAGCATGCACAATGTGACAATATGCTATGTAACCAGGCATACGTCTCACTCTGACTCAGACCCATTAGGTCTATCTAAAGCAGTGGATGATCCAGGAAAACATCTGTTTACTTATTTAAAACCCTCTAGAAATATAATATGTTTTCTACTGCTGAATCTAGATGCTTGCACTATTGTTGGAGAAAGCTATTTGTTTTGAATAGCTCCCATTTCTAGCATAAGAACCTGTGAAATATTGCCATATGTCCATTAATTTAACACAGATTACCGGTATATAGTTAATTACCCACTGTTGGCTCATTTCAATTGTCTATCTGTCCATTCATCTTGTAGAGCAGACGGACAACCTCTGGCTCTCCATTTGTTTTGCAAGACATGCTGAGACATGTAGTTCCACAACAGCTGTAGAGCCACAGGTTTCTATCTCTGTTAAACAGATTCTGCTACATTGTCTCAGCCTTTCCGAGATTGCAGTACAACCTCAGTCGTTTAATGATTACAGCTGACTGACTGCGGCTACATAATTGTCTTATAATTCTAGCTTCTTGATTGCTGCAGCTTGATAAGTACAGCTGCATGCTGCTCTGTACACATTGTTTTTATAATTCCACAGCTTGCTGATCATAGCTACTGTGCATACTGCTTATTGCTGCACGGCTTCAAAACCCTGAGCTCTAGCCTGACTATTGCAGTTGTCTGATTGGCTTGTTTTTACCGAAAAAAGAAACGAGCGCTTAAAAGTGATAGTTTCATTGTAATATATAGCAACAGCAGTAGTTTAAACAATTCTAAAGGATCAAATGCAAGATACAGCCATGGAGGGTTTCAATTAAAATTTTTATTTAACCAGCATGGAAGGTGTGTGCAATTTTAAACTTTCAAAGGAGCGTCTGCAGAGCAAGACAATGAGCACAGTGGCCAGCAGAGTACACACCATCTGTGATCAGGAAACAGACCAATAAGGGACGTACTGGATAGCTGCCATCACCAAGTTGAGTTGGCTGCCTGGCATCTGGGTGCAGTTGAGACTGGGGCAGATGTTAACATAACTACACATACTGTACTAGAGGGATTTAAACTTTCCAGTTCTGCTTAGCATTGAAGCTTCCCAAGGTGGGATAGAATCTGTTATTGCTGAATACTAAAGGGACATGCTCAGAAAAGTGGGTAATAGAAAACACAATAACATCTAGTAGTCTGCAACATCAAAGAAATTCTTTCCTGCTACAAAACAATTGTCATGAAGCATACGTGTAAGATTCTGGTAATTTTAGATGGTGTATTCCAGTCAGGGGAGGGCAAAGTTCAGTCCGGGGGAAAGACTCAACTCAGCAGCCTATTTTAAAGGACAAAAATTGCACGTGGCCCAGTGATCCAGCCCAAGATAGCCCTCTATGGGACTGGTCCTGGGGGAAGATGCCCCCCTGCCCCCCAACCCAGCCTGTCCCTGATTCCAGTTGCAGAAGAAAAAATGCAAGAATTGCTATGGAAGATATGTATGTGCATATAAAAGGCTCCATATTTCAACAGAGCTTTGGACATTGCAAGACACACTAGGATTCATTGTAAAAAAAAATACTAGATAGATAAACTCTGCTTCTGTGCTCATAAATTATGATTTTGTTAATGTCCCGTAATTCTATAATATATGTTGTAAATACACATAACTATGAAACTAGATCCTAGCCACTTATATCCATTTCCTATGATGTCTTCACCTTTTCAGACACTCCCCTTTTTGCACTCTATATTCTGTTTTTTTACCCTCAATCAGGACACAGCTAACCATCTGAAACGGCTCAGGCGACCAATGATCAGAAGACTATTGTTGTCCTCTGGACTATTGGCTTCTTTCCCCGCCATGTTCAAATTTATGCTTCCCAACATCCTTGATTTGGAAATTGTGACAAAATAGGACAATCCCCATTTCTTCCAGATGCCTGTAAACAAGGGTGTTAGGCACTAGCATCAGGGACCATGGGCCTTATACTCCAGCAGCATGCCCTGAATAATTGTAAGGTGTTTTAGACCAGGGTTTGAGCACTTTATTGCATTCGATGTTCAACATCTACTGGTGTGGAGCATTGCGGAAGCGCAGCTGGCCAGGCCAAGGCAAGGAGGAAGTATTTACTGGCTCCTCATTCCTGCTCCGGCCTGTCTGCACTGTCTGTGATGTCCCCAACACTGGAACCAGTGAATCCATTCTGATTTAATGTTACACCTAGTGTTAGTAGCTAGTTTTGCACAGTGTACTGGTCACATAGAATGTTGGTAGGACAAAGGCACTGGTTTGTGTTGTTATTTTTAGCTAACACTAAAGTAGGTGCCATATACGACTTAAAATAGCTTAGTCCTTTGGGAGGGCTGTTGTGTCCCCCCCCATTTGTAGGAGCTGCAGATTCCGATCAAGAGAAGATGGTATTCTTACAGTGAGTGTCCCCTGTTCTGTTTTGCTCTTAGTTGTGCCCTCACCTCTGGTAAGTAAGATATTTGCGTGGGACTACTCAAGCAGGCAACATCTGCTGTCCCCTGCTCAGGTCAGAACATACTCAAGGCATTGGCATCTGAAATAGAGCACAGATACCCCAGTCCAGCCAAATACCTTGACATTTCCCGTCCTTTCAATACCACTTCTAGATAACCACATGCATTTCTTCCCAAGGCGAGAACATGAAGGTGCAAGCAGCTCACTGGTAAAATTAATGCTGTGTCTTAGGTGAATTTGTTGAGACCAGGTAAGCCAGGTACAGGCATGTAAAATGAGCACTGCTGCATTTTCTGTGGACTCCTGAATGAGTCCACAGAAAAATAGAAAGAAAGTACATCTGGACCTGTCCTAAAACAATAACAAATATATATACTGTATTTTATTTTGTTGTAGTGCATTTATATTATTTAGTATTGAGGGCAATATTTGTTGTGTGTCAAGTTGGATTTCAAAGCCTTGTTTACGATAGACATATTTTTGTATTACTCTTCAACATATTTACAAACAAGTACAATTTGTCCTAAATCTTTGCTATTCATTCATTTTGGTCTGCTCTCTCCGTGCATTTTCTAATTACACTGTCTCCTTAAATTGGTGATAAGAAATGTGCCATGTAATCCAGGTAAGACTTAGCCAAGGCAAGAGTCAAGATGATATATTTCCTTAATCCATCTTAATATTGTCATTAATTAACAGTGCTATTGCAGAGTGCATTCCTCTATTACTCTCAATTTGAAGTCGGTAAACTTAAAATATTACATTAAGATGCTTGAAACCTTCAAATAAGTCTGTATACATTATTTGGTGTCTTAACCCCTTAAATGAATTGTCCGTTTTTGGACAATCTCACTTAATATATCCTTTCTATAGTTATTCGGTGATCCCCTCTCCCTCCGAGAGCCACCATAACCCAAAGCAGAGACGCCAGTTATGCTATGGCCCACGATGCAGAGAAGGTGTTGCTGGAGGCAATACCTCTTATTTCCTACACAAGGTTGTATTAAGGGCATTGTTCAACAATGGTCAACCTCTTCAAATACTTGGAGGTGTTTCCACCTAAATTGCCAGGTAGATTTTCACATTTTCATGCACCAGTTTTACCAGGAGTAACTTTATTTTGTAGCCTGCCAAGTAAATTTGCTTTTGTTTTTTGGGGAGTTTTTTTTGTGGGAGAAAGGGTAATTTGGAATCTTTTAGCACATTTTAAATAATGTAAGTTTTTTACTTGGACATTTAAAAAAAGTGAGCAAAAATATGAAGAAAGAAATTGAAAAAGGCAAGCCTGGTTTCCAATATTATATGCTAAATGTACCCTTCAATGGTTATAGAGATATCCGACTTTTATATGAGATTACTTTATATGATATTTGCGCTATTAATAAAAAGGCTATATACATTTTTTGGCTTTATAAATGGTTTATATGTTTCCTTTTTACACATACTTTGACACTACGGGCAATAAATAAATAAATAAATAAATGACAACGACACGGTTTCCATTGAAAGTGGTGGAGAGATTATTGTCTATATAGAAGGCAAAGTAGGAGCAATATATCAGTTGCTTTCTCCTTGTTATGGTTCATGGCTGGTCAGGCACTTGCTGGGTCGGGGGGCAGGGTGAGCATGTTCCCTCTGGGCAGATGAAATTTCCACATTTGGGGCTGCCTGTCATATTAGTAAGTGGCTGGTAGCACACTGATTATTGGATGGTGCTGGCCATTTACCAATCTGTATAGTAGGAGGGAGGTCTCCATTGTCACAACTGAGTATAGCGTACCTGCTATCGTTGGCACTATTCGGAGGAAGGTGCGGAGTCTAACGTGCCCCTGGTGTTCACCAGGGACCCCCGCAAGGAGGTAGGGAACACGCAGGTCGCGGTCCTTCCACGAGTCAGATAGCGAAGCACGAGAGAAATGTCAGACAGGCCGGTTCAGCAATGGTGCGGGCAATGCAGGTACACAAGGAGAATCCGAAGGGGTGGTGAGTCAAGCCGGGTCGGTAGCGTTCTGGCAGCGAGGTACAAAGGGGAGATCCAAAAGGGTAGGCAAGGCAATCCGGGTCACAAGGGTCACAGGCAAACGGCAGATAATCAGGAAGCAGGCAAAGGTCAGGAGACTAGTAATCACAGGTACACAGGAAACGCTGGAGGACAGGAGGACCTGAAACTCTGGCACTGGAGGTGGACCAAAGAGAGGCTTAAATGTATCCATTAGCCAATGAGGCTCAGCGCTGCAGCGCTTGTCATAATCTTAGCGCCATAGCGCTTCCGCAATACAGCGTCCCCGTTGCCTAGCAACGGGGACGCTACTACTCTGTAGCCGTGCGGCCGAGCGGGATAGAAGTGACGCGTCTGGTTGCTCTTTTGATGACGCGCTGAGTGGCACAGCGGGACATACGTCCCTATCTCACAGGCGGTGCCTGACATCCATACAGTGATTGGTCAATGGCTGGAATTATCCACCAATAGGAGTGCAGAAAGCTGTCATGCAGGAATGTTTTCCTTGCTGAATGTATCTTGTTTTGTACCCATATTTAAAAATAACAAGATTTCACTTTGCAGGGCTAGATATTTAAATAAATTTTAGGGGATAAAGAGGGCACATGTATTGTACTTGATTACTGTGTAATTGGTGCAGATTGGGTTTTACCTTTTCATAAGTCTTTAAAGTATACTCATTACTTACTTATAGTGCAGGCAGTCATTTTACATGCGGAACCAATATTCAAGAGATTGCAGGACCTAGTGATGTTATTGAGGAACTGGCTACCAGTGAAATGTTAGCTCTAGTTTCACGAGTGATCAGTTATAGAGAATGGCTGTGGAGATGAAACAAGTAACATTATGCTGGTGGCATGCTTAAGAATTGCTGGAAACATATTAGAATTTATAGGGACTCAAAACATGCATGATGCCCAAGAATAATTGGTGTGAAGGAGGGGCCCCTTCAACTTACACTCCAGAGTTTAGTAGAGATTAAATGTATAATCATTGCGCCTCCAAAATTTTGCTATGAGGCCCAGAAATGTGTTTTTCCCCCGATGTGTATGTAGAAATCTTATGTATATTATTATTGTTATTATTATTATTATTAATAATAATAACATTTATTTATGTGGCGCTAGCATATCCTGTAGCGCTTTATAATTAGGGGCATTAATAAAACAAGACTGGGAATTAACAGATATTGGTAAGAGGGCCCTGCTAACAAGCTTACGGTATATATTATATGAATATTTTGGTGAAAGGGTAAGACAGAATCCCTCCTTTGAAATCCTGCACTTGACCATGTACAGAGCTATTCAGGGTGACTAGATGTATGGACACAATCCCTTTGCTTAGGTTATTTTCCCATAGACTACCCTGATGGTTTGTGTGATTGATTCTAATCTGAGCTGCATCATTAATGGATGAGATAAAATGCAATTTTACATGAATTTTCAAACTGTATGTTAAATGATGTGTGGATTATAAATTAAGATGTCTTTATGTGTTGGTTTGTAATAACTTTTTATTGCGTGGAATTAGTTGAACTGTATCCTTCATGAATAATTAATTCTCACAGCAATCACCCGCTGTGTCTTGCAATATAACTCTAATGCCTATCTTTTATATGTGTGGTTTGGGGTTAAAGGATTGTGTACAGGTCAGCACAGATGTCGCATAGGTCATCATAGGAAAATAACATTTGACCAAAGTCACATGAATAGCCAAGATCTGGTCAGGTAGTAAGAAATTGTAATTGGTAAGAAATGCCAGGATGTCAAAAATATTTACTCCTTAGCCACACCTAATACACTATTATTCTGATTAATGCAGAGACTATATTTACTGCCATCCTTTTATACATGTGGTATATTTGTTTAATTTAATTTACACATGTAGCCCATGTGATGCTGGCTACGTTAATGCTCCTGTAGGGGAGTGAGGTGATTAAGCTCATGGTAACCCCTCATTTTTCTCAGATTCAGAGGATAAACCACTTGCCGTGTTTATTAAAAGGCCATGTAACTCAGGCTTGTAACCATACTTGCCAACTTTTCCAGAAAATCCTGGAGGAGGGGTCAGGTGGCAAGTGTGGGAGGGGGCATTGTGTCATTAAGCCCAACATCCGGCCAGGAACTGGGAGGGTGCCCGATCTTCTGCTAAATGTAATTTCTGGGCCATAAACAGAGCCCTGAATGTGATGAATCAAGAAGATGACATAGCAAAATATATGGTTGGCAAACTTTACAACAATGATGAAGAAGATAATAACTTAAAAGAAAGTCTCTTGTAGTAAATTATGATCCAGAAGACCACTCTAAGATAATGAGGTGGGAGTTGTAGACAATTACTGCTAGTATGAAGAAGATAATGATATAGGTAGTATACTCAGTTCATATTGTTACTGACGGAGATCTAACACCAGGAACTACTGTCCCATGTACAAAAATAGGGGTAAATAAGTACAATGGAAAAGGGTGGAGTAGTCATTTGTATAAGAAGCATAAGGGTAAGAGGAGGAGTAGTCCCGGCAGTTCAAGGCCAAGCTTCTGACTGAAATAGGCTGTAATTATGGCAATTAGCTCCAGGTGTGGTGTGTTGCAGTATCTGCAGGTTACTCATGTATGTAGCAGACACAGACCAGTTCTGGTGTGCTCTATAAATTCATGTCAAAGGTCTGGATAGTTCTCCTGTGACTCTCCACTCTGAATGGTAACATTGTTGTAGTATTAGCAACTGCAGCAGCAGGAACCTGGAACAATGCAAAGGAAACAGGACAATTAAGTGTGCAGACAAGTGGAACAACTCCAGACTCCCTCTGTTTCTCTGGGCTGGGCTTGGACAATCTGTTCCTCAAGACTGGACCTCAACTCCCTCTGTTCCTTTTGCAGCTTACATTCTGGTACTGACAGATTCCCCTCTGTGATTGGAAGATTCTTTTGTTAGTATGGCAGCAATTTCTAGTAATCTGGCAACTCTTCTGGGAAAGCAGGCAGTCTTTTCTCTAAAGTCGGCAGGTATCTCTGTTAAATATGCATCTTTCTCTGTAAGACTTGTAGCCCAATCTAAGGGATGTGTAAACCTTTATACTGTGAGTGACCACAGTGTCTTGTACTGACTCAATAGCACTTGGCTGTGGCTATGTTGCATTCTGTCCTTCTGTGGCCCCTCAGTGTATGACAATGGTCCCAGCTATGGCCATACCTACCTCCTCTCCCACAGCAAAATTGCGATTTTTCTTCCTTTTCTCACTCTGGCACCAGACAATCCCCATTTGTCAGGCTCTGATGTAATTTCCTTTGTCCTGATTAATTGTGCATACTGGGATGTGTTCCTTTCAGCACACAAGGGAGCACTGGAAGGCCCCCTATCACAGATGGCTCCTCCTCCTCTTTCGCTTTACTTCGGGGTCGTGGCCTCCTATACAGGTGAGCGCTGGGTCTGGGAGTTACATATTCAATTTATTTGACTTTGTTGTTATAGAAAAATAACGGGACAATACTTATAGAAAAATTGTGGTCATATAGAGATACTAATGCAGCACATAGTTGTGAGAGGCTCATTATAGTATTTGGAGTCTATAGAAACTCAATTATTTTTATATTTCCCACATTTGCACTACACATGCTTATTGTATTGTATATGATTTACTTTATGATTTACTATTTTTATTCATGTTTTTTATATACTTCAAACCGAACAAGTGAATTAGTTTGGTGGATTGTTGAACTATTCTTTACCAGCCCTGCACAATAACCACATACTTCTTACAGTAAGTGAGATATAAAATACACTGTAAAGTCTATGCAGATAATCACACCTGTTTAGGATTGAGAGAGTAATGTATAAATTAATTATGTTCACTCAAAGTAGCAAGAACCTGTTAGAATCAAGAGAACGAGCTGTGTCTTGGTGTGCTACCAGTATGTGTCCTAGTGAAGTTGATGATCTAATTTCTATACCAGAAGCCCACGTTATACTAGACTTAAAAGCCAATTAACCTACCAATGTGTTCTTTGGACCGTGGGAGGAAAACAGAGCACCCAGAGAAAACCCACGCAAAGGAGGAAAATACATGTTAGAAGCTATAAATATAAGACTTCTTGAGTGTTCAGAGTGAGGAAGCAGAATGTTCCATATATTTTCTTTCAGGGAGCCAGTAATATCAGTTGTTGCTATTATTTATGTGAAAATAAGTTTATTGGGAGTTATTTTCAGCAGGCAAAAGTCATGCAAAACTGTGCATTTTTTGGTGGAGAACACTACCTACAGTATTTATTAAAAGTGTGCTCCTCTTTGGGTACACTGAAAAAACATCTTTAAATTTATTGGACCTGAGTCATTAAGGAAAGGAAAGAAAAAAAAATTGAGTAACTTTAAACCTGGGAAATACCTTGTTGCATTGGAGGGGGAGGTAAATTTAAAATGTGATGGCAGATTTATAATTGGGGTAGAGCATGTCCTAGATCAATCTTAAATTTCAGTGTACAAATAAGCTATCAAGTATTTGCGTGCTACATGAGAAAACAGCCAGGATATTACTTATATGCAAAATAATAAGCTAATGGTTTTGTCCAGGAGAAAACTTACTCCTTTTTTTGCCTTACTTTCCTTAATGAATCAGGCCCATTGTGAGTAGTTTTGATCGTATTCAAATCCAAACATATTTTAAGACTAGTTTCTTTTTGAGTCTGAATATAAGTATGCTCTGCCTAAACGTTACTTGCCATATGTAGACCTACAGAACAGACTGTAGTATAGGCACAAGCAGGGCCGGACTGGGACTAAAAATCAGCCCTGGCATTTCAAGCATACAGGCCCATCTCTGTTGATGAGCATGAAAAAACTGGGTGCCGCTAAGGGCGTGGCCACATTATGCAGGGGACGTGGTCAACATGGGGCATTGATACATACATTACATACATTATAATAAAACATTACATTTATCAGGCCCTCCCTATCATGCCACCCCTCCACCCCAGAAGCACATTACAACACCCCCAGTACACTGTACTTATCTATGCTTCTGATGCTGCTGACATCTATCAGAGTGGGAACGTCCTGTAGAGTGAGCAGGGAAACTCTTAGTCTCACAAGATTAATAAATCTCATGAGACTTAAAGCTCCTCGGCTTGTTCTGCAGGCTGTGTCCTGTCCGAGAACTGGGAGTAGCTATCCGCTCCCTCCTGCTAACCAGAGCTGGACTTAGTCTCAGGGGGCCCTAGGCACTTAAGACAGGGGGCTCCTATTATGTAATATGGTTATTAGACACATTTTCAACAAATACATAGGCAATACTGTGAGCACTACTGTTAGGTGCACACAGTTCTGCCTTCACAAGCAGTACAATGTGAAGTAGGACATACCTCCCAATTGTCCTTGCAGTCAGACCAAATCCTGACTAAGCGGGACAGTCGCCCACCAAATTCAGGACAGTTGGCAGACTGTCCTGCTCTCTCTTACCTGTCTTGTCATTGTCACCACTTGTGGCTGCTGGTGTCTTTAGATCAGTTGCTGCTTGTCTGGATCCTGGAATGTTGGGGGCCCTATTTGGAAAAAAATGGGTACATGAAAGTTAGAAAACTCCAAACAGCACCGGTGTTAACTCAATATAGCACCCACATTATAAAATTAGGCCTCACTCCAGCCCTAACATTAAAATAATAGTATTCCAATTTAATAAATAAATCTATTTCCCTCCCTACAAACAACCTCAGCAAGAAATTAAATAGCATTTATGTTTAATAAAAATAACCATTTCCCACAAACATCCCAGGCATTAAATAATTCATAATCACATTTAATAATTAGACCTCATTTTCCCCAAACAGCCCCACATTCACTTAATAGCACACATTATAGTCATAAACTGTCCCCCACACACATTATAGTCATATACTGTCCCCCACACACATTGGCCATTCTTATTTTCCCCCTCCTACAGCCATTGCCCCCCCTGCAGACATTTTCACTCACCCCCCTCCCTTCCCCCTGCAGACATTTTCAATCATTCCCCCCTTCCCCCTGCACTTTCACTCACCCCCCCATCCCCCTGCAGACATTTATTGCCCCTCTCCCCCCCTGCAGACATTTATTGCCCCTCTCCCCCCTGCAGACATTTATTGCCCCTCTTCCCCCGCAGACATTTATTGCCCCTCTCCGCCCACAGACATTTAATGCCCCTCTCCCCCCTCCCTGCACACATATTCCGTTTGTCTCCCCCCCTCCTGCACACATACTGCGTTTGTCTCCCCCCCCCTCCCTGCACACATACTGCGTTTGTCTCCCCCCCCTCCCTGCACACATACTGCATTTGTCTCCCCCCCCCTCCCTGCACACATACTGCGTTTGTCTCCCCCCCTCCCTGCACACATACTGCGTTTGTCTCCCCCCCCCCCTGCACACATACTGCGTTTGTCTCCCCCCCCCTCCCTGCACACATACTGCGTTTGTCTCCCCCCCTCCCTGCACACATACTGCGTTTGTCTCCCCCCCTCCCTGCACACATACTGCGTTTGTCTCCCCCCCTCCCTGCACACATACTGCGTTTGTCTCCCCCCCTCCCTGCACACATACTGCGTTTGTCTCCCCCCCTCCCTGCACACATACTGCGTTTGTCTCCCCCCCCTCTCTGCACACATACTGCGTTTGTCTCCCCCCCTCCCTGCACACATATTCCGTTTGTCTCCCCCCCCTCCCTGCACACATATTCTCTACACATATTCTCTTACCAAAGCACTGACAGCAGCCTCCACTGCAGCTAGTCCTACGCGAGAGCCGGGCCGGTGCACAGAGCCGTCATGACGTCACACGTCATGACGGCTACACACAAAAAAGATATATATTATTTTTTATTTAATCGGGGTATCGCAGGGACCGGACCGGCCCACACTGCCATCGGCCCTTCTGGCATTTGCCAGAAGTGCCAGATGGCCAGTCCGGCCCTGGGCACAAGCATCTGTTCACTAAAAGGTCACAATAAAAAAAACCATTATAAAATAAATGAGCAACTCTTAACAGTATAATCATTAATAAACATATGGGGTCTGATTCATTAAGGAACTTAAATTAAGAAGTTTCTTATTTAAGTCTCCTGGACAAAACCATGTTACAATGCAAGGGGTGAAAATTAGTTTTCTGTTTTGCACATAAGTTAAATACTGACTATTTTTTCATGTAGCACACAAATATCAACTTTAAATTTCAGTGTACAAATAAGCTATCAAGTATTTGTGTGCTACATGAAAAAAACTAATTTTCACCCCTTGCATTGTAACATGGTTTTGTCCAGGAGACTTAAATAAGAAACTTCTTAATTTAAGTTCCTTAATGAATCAGGCCCATGGATATTAAATAAAATATTTTTTTATATTAAATACATAAATCAATATGTTTTTAATGTGTACTGTACATAAAATGTGTTTATATAGTCAATCTTCCTAGCACACACATTGTGACAGGATGAACTGCCTATGCCACCCTATCTGTTGTTGCTGGGAACCAGCTGGGCTTACTTTGCTACCGCCCCTTTCATTATTCCGAATACGCCCCTCCTGTCGCAGTAGGAGGCAGCTACTGCCACCACTGGGCTACTTTATGGCACCCAGAACCACGTTCCTTCTGAGTAACTGTCGCTGCTAGTGTACTCCCATGCTGGTACACTTGGGCTGGTACCCCTGACCACTTACTATGGATCAGGGAGCTGTGGATGGATCCCCCCTGGCCTATCACACTGGCCAAAGCTGCTGGGTAGCGGCAGAGCGGTGGTACTGAAGAGCTGGGTCCAAACCTCAGAAACAGCCGGAGGACGGATTAGATTTAGGGTCTAATCTGTAGGTCATAGGATTACAGCAATATTGAAGAAGTTATCAAGCAGGGTCTTGAAGCAAAGAGTGATGTTTATTGCTCAAGTGTCCTGAGAAGGACAGTTCCACTGATTAAAGTGATCAGGTCAGATGGAACATCAGAATGATACATTACATGCTCAAACAGCTCACCTTTTATACAGTATGGACACAGCCTCAAAGGATAAGCCAGTCCCCATGAGGTCTGAGCTATTTTTAGAATCCGGATTCCATTTGTTTACAGAAACATGGATTTACATGCATTGCAAAGCTAATAATGTTTACACTTATCTGTGAAATTCTAGAAATGCTGTGATGTCCTGCATTTGTTTTTAAGCTCAGGAAATCTAGTAGTAAGTCTAATTACATCTTCCTATGACCCTCACACATCAAAAGGTCTAATTAGCATGAGATTAGCATGAGTCCTTTCTTCCAACAGTTGCAGAATACACATTTCCTCTAAAGCAAATAATTCCCCAGGAAAAGTTGTAAACCCCAAACAAGACATTTCCTTACACCAAGATATACAAAAGGCTTTCTAAACAAAGTCGTATTGTATCAGATATATACATAAGAAATAAGGCAATTCCTATAGAAAGGTTAAAACAGAAAAAAAAAAATTTTCTCCCCCAGGTCTCAGAAATTAAAGATTTCCCTTACCAATATATACACAATATCAAAAATAAGTGCACGTGCAATTATATAAATAAGCGCCCTACGCTATTTTCTTTAAATAAATTTATACCAGAAGTTATTTATAAGTGATTCAGTCACACACATTTTCTCTGCTAGCTAGTGGGACGCATATGTGTAGTTTTTAATACAAGGACTATGCCGTGTCAGTCATCACTATCAAGCTTCACTTACGCCTGCCCTGTATCTGGTGCAAGTGATATGGATGAAATCCAGACATGCTTACAATAATCACAGGACTTGAATCGGCCACATCTGCATAGTTACGCCCTTACTGTACATGGCCTACTTTCATCTGCCCCTTCCACCTTTCCGCCTCTCAAGTCATAGGCATAAGTGTCATTTGCGCCCAGACATGTGTAGCATGCAATTGCATTATTTGGCATAAGGTCGTCTTCTGAGCATGCACAGAACTATTTCACACAGGATACGGCACGCAAAAGAACTTACGTTGGAACATGAATCAGCCCCATTGTATAGTACAAGATATTATACTCATGATATACTTTTGTGTTTATCTATGTATGCAATGAAAATATAAACAATGTGTGTGACCTTTGATAAATATTAAGAGTTGAATGGTGGCCATGAAATTATGTGATAGTTCTCATTCAACTATTCTTTTATCTATTTGGAATCCCCCTCCGAAAGCCTGGACTTGCCTCCAATGAAGCACATGTTGCTTCAATATTCTGTATCATCTTTATAGATCCTTGGTTAGACCTTAACAGGAGGCCATGGTGCCTTTCTCTTTACCCATTCAGACAAAGGACACAAGAGCACAATATCATTATAAACTGCCTACATTGAACCAAGAACTAGCACTGTGATACAATTACATGTCTACATTCTGTATCCAAGGAATCCATACATTAGACAGGTTTTTCTAGCCAAGATTTGCATCACTTAACAACTGAGTTTACTTTCCTGTCATTATGACAGAGCACCAATATAATATGCTAAAACAAAGTTAATCTAAGAAGGGCTAGTCCTGCTGGTCATTATGCCATAGAATAGAATAATAGCCTGCATAAGCGGCCTGAATAAATCCTGCTAATACATTTGGATTCATAATCACAAGAGGAAATATCTGTGCCCTTTTCCTGTACACACCAGAATATTGTCATTGGCCGTCTTAAAAATGTAACTTATATACAGAAATGCTCATGCTTGGTGAGAATTTTAACTCCAAGGGGTATATCTACTAAAATGTGGGTTTGAAAAAGTGGAGATGTTGCCTATAGCAACCAATCAGATTCTATTTATCATTTGTTTAGTACATTCTACAAAGTGACAGCTAGAATCTGATTGGATCCTATAGGCAACATCTCCACTTTCTCAAACCCGCAGTTTAGCAAATATACCCCCAAGAGTGGTGTTTGAAATTGTCTAAGTTGGAAGCTTATTGGACAAGCTGTGACTGGTGAGAGAGAATCTTCTGAACCCCTGGGGCATAGAATTTCCATATATCAACTAACTAAGGGGAGGAGGATTCAGGGAAAAATAGCATACTGCATATTCAATGGAGTTTCCAGTTAAACATATTTTGGGCTAAGCAAAGCAGAATAATCTTCTAGGCAAACCATGTCTCATACTGTGTAAATCCAATATGCTGATGCTCTTTCTATTAAAGTAAAGCTAAGCATTTGTTATCTTAGTTAATTGCACAGGTTGCTAAGGACACCTGTGTTCTAAATAACTACTTGTCAATTCTTTGTATTCAGAACATGTTTCAAGAATTGTATCCTTTAGCATATGTTCTCTTAAATAATTAATGTATCTGAGCCCTTTGACAAAATCTATAGCAAATGTTCTGGTGAGGTAAACCACAGTTCAGTTTCTGACAAGCTTAGCTTTGTAGGCATGGGAAATATCAATTGAAGTTTTTGTATAGTAGATTGTGGCAATCACTGTCACAAGCACCTCTCTGAGAGCACCTTCTGTTGGTGTGATCTGTACAACACCATCTTAAAGTGTTGCAAAAAAAAATGTTGCTGCTCAACAATTGTGCATAACTTTTGTTTATCGTCAATAATTTTTATTGACCGTTTTCAATGATAAGTATCGGAGACCAGAAAAAAAAGAAGGGGTAAAGAAGGGACACATATCAAAGAGTCACAAGAAAAAAAAACCTGAAAAGCATATACAAATCAAAAAATGAGAGCATATAGCTTAGTACCAAACTATAACATTAGCACACAATCAAACTGCAAACAGCATCAAACATTTAAAATTGAGGAGGTTCAATCAAATCGAATACTGGGGGATCAGAGATAGAACCAGGACTGACTTGGACTGAGCCGTCTCCTTCTGTGATATACTCATGGCATTTAAACCATTTAGTAAGAGGGGCAGAAGTAGAGGAGGATTAAAGCGCGTTTATCGTCTACATCAGGGTTTCCCAAACCCAGTCCTCAGGGCTCCCCAACAGTGCAGGTTTTCTGGATCACATGTGACATAATTAGGACCATCTGTGGATCTGTTACAATGTGTCAATCAGTAATGAATACACCTGTGCTCCAGCAAGGAGATATGGAAAACCTGCACTGCTGGGGAGCCCTGAGGACTGGGTTTGGGAAACCCTGGTCTACATATCAAAACTGAATTGAAAGTGGGAGGAGAGGAATTCTTTCAATTCTGAGCTATTGCAGCACTAGTTGCTATTAGAGATGCTCAGGCTCGGTTCCTTGAGAACCGAACATACCCGAACTTAGGGGATCCGAGTACCGAGCCCAGCCAGCTCGGTACTTTCGCGCTCCCTCGGAATCGAAAACGAGGCAAAACGTCATTGTTACGTCGTCGGATCTCGAATCTCGCGAGTTTTGAATTCCTTTTTAAGATCCAACATAACGTGGGGTGGGAGGGATGAGCGGACTGCCAATTTTCTTTTCTGCCACTGCTGTATGTGTCCTAGATGTGCTAGGAACTGCTATGTGTTTGTGTCACTGTCGCTTACCATCCAGCCAGGTCGCTGCAGTATTTGTCTGAAAGTGTATGTATATAATATTGTGTTCTGTGAGGTGGTCAAAATGGACTGCAAATTACTTGAAATTAGGGTTATTGAGGTTAATAATAATGTAGGAACCAAAAAAGATCAAAAATATGTGATTTTAGCATAAAACCAAAACCAAAACACGAAGCTAATTCAGATCCAAAACCAAAATCAGTTTACGGGGGTCAGTGAGCATCTCTAGTTGCTATTAAGATATGTTCTAGGACAGTGATGGGCAAACTATGGCCCGCGGGCCAGATCCGGCCCACTTAGAGGTTCTATCCGGCCCGCCAATATTTTAAAAAAATTAATTGAAATATGCAGAAAATTATTAGGGCCGACCCTGTGTCAGAACCTTAATTTTTATGCCTTCCCAGCTATTTCCTCCATTACACTTCATCATCCTTCCTAAAAGGACACTTCGTATGTCAATCACTCAAACACCTGCCGGCCCCCTAATGGCTGAAAGTCATGTGAGAAGAGATGGGCTGGGCCATATACTAAGGCGGATTTCGATTGGCTGCTGTGTTGTCAGTTAGTCGCTCACCAGAAAGACGGATCTGCCACAACCTGCTGAAATAAGTGCTGTGTCTGTACGATCGCTGCACTTATAGAGGTAACACTGCTATATAACACCCTCCCGTCCCATTCAAAAAATTTGTATTATATATTTCGATATTTGAGTTTTTTAATAAATTATATTGGCCCGCCTAAAGTTTTTCTTTTTTATTTGGCCCGCTCCTGAAAAAGTTTGCCCATCACTGTTCTAGGACAGATTTATACTGTTTCGTGACAGTCACAGGGTGTATATGTAGGAGCACCATTGCGGTATCCGGAGCAATGGTCTCCCCAAATACAGTGGATGTTAAATTAAAAACTTCTCTCCATAGTGGTTGAATGATTAGGCAATTCAAAAAGACATGTATAACATCCCCCAGCTGAGAACACTTGCCAGCAAAATTTCAACTGAGAAGTCCATATAATGTGAAGCCTAGTAGAGGTAAGGTACAGTCTATTAAACAATTTTACCTGCATTTTCATATGGTTAATACATTTAGACACATGGTAACTATCTCCTACCGCTGTAAGGAGAGACTCAAATGGAGGTCAGTCTCCCGGTGCAACTGTGAGGGAGCTTTAATTTATAGGTCTGTAGGATGTAAATACTGATACCAGAATGTTATTCCTCCCCTGCTACTATCCCTTGTAATTTGATCTAGGACCTGTGTGAGTAGTAGGCATAGAGAGTATTAGAGGTGTTTTCCGACACGTGGTGCCTGATTTGAAAGCATTTATACACATCCTTAGATGGTATACTAAATCGCTTTTTCAAAAAGTTGAAGGGCAAAGGGATATCCTGATAAAACAGATAATTAAGAGAGGGAATCCCCATTAGGTACCAGTTAACAAGGTTCAGATCAGGGATTAGCTATGTCACAGCTCGGAGAGATACGTTTCTGGTGGGGAGCACCAGATCTTTCTTAAGTGCAATTAGTCTATCCCATACTTGTAAAGCATTCAAGATAGAAGAGAGTTTACATTCAGGCAAAGGACCAATACAATTATTCCATATGAGATCCATCAAAGGGTACTCTGGGTATGAGGTCTTTTTCAATGTGGACAGAGTAGCTTGTGGGATATTAATAGAAAGTACTTTTTTAGTAGCATTCAGCTTTTAAAAAGGAGCTTCACTATATTGGTTGAGAATATCATGTAAGACTGACAACGAGGTCTCCGGGCTGGTCACAAATAGAAACACATCCTCTGCAAACAGGCATAATTTACGTGAAGCAGATTGAAAAGTGATACCTGGAGAGCTAGGTAACAATATAATCATTTGGGTCAAGGGTTCAATGGCTAAGACAAACATGAGGGGAGAGAGTGGCAGTACTGTCCAACACCATTAGAATCAGAGAAGGAAGCAGAGATAAAACCATTACTAAAAACCTAAATTGTGCATATCTTGATTATCAAAAACCTGACATTTTTTGTTATTACGATACTTTTATACAATGACAATATGTTATGCAGTTTTGTACAATCAGATCACTGTAGTTAAGCACATCAGTTCCCGCCCTGTGGGGTTTATAATCTAATTTCCATACCATAATAAGGTCAAGTTTGTTAAAAGAACATTAACCTTCCAATGTGTCTTTGGACAGTGGGAGGAAATTGTATCCAAAGAAAACCCACACAAAAAAGGGGATAGAATACATTAGTAGCTATTCTTCTTAAGTGTCCAGAGTGGAGAAGCAAGCTGTAACATATCCTTGAATTCTTTCAGGGAGATGGCAGTTTTTGCAGCTATTTAGCTGAAAATAAGGACATCAGGGGTTGTCAACAGCCAACAGTGATGTAAAGCTGTAACTCTATTTCTTTTTTGTGCTCTTGCATTAGATTGTCCTCTTGCGTTAGATTGTCCTCTTGCGTTAGATTGTCCTCTTGCGTTAGATTGTCCTCTTGCATTATGTTATCCTCTTACGTTAGGTTGTGCTCTCACATTAAGATGCCCAGCCTGTCCCAGATACAACAATCTGAACAGCTGGCCGTGACTGGCGTCACCTTAGTCACTTAGCAATGAATATACCTTTTCTGCCACCACAAAGGATTTCTTATGGTGTCCTTACGTTCATCAAAACCACTTATTAATGTTTCACACTTAAATCACATACACATGTAGCATGAGCCTCCCTGGGCTTCATAAGTTCACAAAGTATCACAGAGAATACGCTAGATAAAATTTATTTAATCTGGAAAATGTTTACAAGGTTTAGTTACAAAAAAATAATAACAAGACATACAATTTGTGGCATGAATAAGTTCAGAAAACAAAATAGGAAATAAAACCAGAGTCACTACTTACTTTAAGTTGAGTTAAGACTTGGTGTGTGTGAGGGGACACAAGTGAGAAATATGGGACATTTCAATCTTGATAGACCCGCTCATGAAAATGCACACATTATTGTCTGAAACAGAAGATTTAAACATTTTTCCACATAGCTCTCACCCGCCACCTTTGGAGTTTAGCTGTCAATAAGGACAGATTGATCTCTCAAGTGTCACAGGGCTTTTGAAGTGAGCTAGGGTTGTCCTGAGATCCGGAATGTTCACAGGGCCAGAGTTCTCACCTCTGTTCATTCGGCTTGGCTTGTTAGGTAAACATCCTCTGCATATAAAAAAAAAACTCCTCAGATATGCTTGTCTATCTCTGGATAATTTCAAAAGATTAATGACACTTGCATAGGTTCAAACTCATGTCATTTAGCAAAGCACACGTTGAGATTACATTACAAGGTTACATAAAATATTCACATTGTCATACATGAATTCAACAGAAAAGTTATTAGATATACTACGTAATTGTCACTTGTAGGTTGTGCACTTACATCAGGTTGTCCTCTTGCATTAGGTTGTGCTCATGAATCTGGCTGTCTTCCTTAATTAGGTTGTCTTCTTGCATTGGGATGTTCTCTTGCATTGGTATGTCCTCTTGCATCAGGATGCCCTTTTGCCTCAGGTTGTGTTCTTGCATTAGGGTGTCCTTTCATATTAGGTTGTGGTCTTGCATCAGGTTTTGCTCTTGTATTAGCTTGCCCTCTTGCATCAGGTTGTCCTCTTGCATTAGGTTGGGCTCTAGAATTAGGATGCCATATTGCATTAAGTTGTCCTATTACATTAGGATGTGATCGTGCATTAGATTGTCCGCTTGCATTAGGTTGTGCTTTTGCATTATGTTGACCTCTTGCATTAGATTGGCCGCTTGCATCAGGTTGAGCTCTAGCATTATATGTTGTCCTCTTGCATTAGGTTGTCCTATTGCATTAGGTTGGGATCTTGCATTAGGTTGTTCTCTTGATCAAGTTGTGCTCTTCCATTAGAAAGTCCTCTTGCTTTAGGTTGTCCTCTCGCATTAGGCTTTACTATTACATTAGATTGTGCTCTTGCATTGGGTTGTCCTCTTGCATCAGGTTGTCCTCTTGCATCAGGTTGTGCTCTTGCATCAGGGTTTGCTCTTGCATTAGATTGTCCTCTTGCATTAGGATGGAATCTTGCATTAGATTGTCCTCTTGCATTAGGTTGTTGGTTTGCATTAGGTTGACCTCTTACATTAGGATTTACTCTTGTTTTAGGTTCTCCTCTTGCATCAGGTTGTCCTCTTGGATCAGGTTGTCCTCTTGCATCAGGTTGTCTGCTTGCATCAGGTTGAGCTCTAGCATTATATGTTGTCCTCTTGTATTGGGTTGTCCTATTGCATTAGGTTGTTCTCTTGCATTAGATTGATCACTTGCATTAGGTTGTGCACTAACATCAGGTTGTCCTGTTGCATTAGGTTGTGCTCTTGCATTAGATTGTCCTCTTGCATTAAGTTATACTCTTACATTAGGTTGTGCTCTCACATCAGATTGTCCTCTTGCATCAGGTTGTGCTCTTCCATCAAGTTTTGCTCTTGCATTAGATTGTCCTCTTGCATTAGATTGTCCTCTTGCATTAGGTTGTGCTCTCACATTAAGATGTCCTATTTAATTTGTTTGTGCTCTCGCATTAGGTTATTATTTTGCATTGGGTTGTGCTCTTACATCAGGTTGTCCTCTTGCATTAGGTTGTGCTCATGAATCAGGTTGCCTTCTTTTATTAGATTCTCCTCTTGCATCAGGATGTCCTCTTGCATCAGGATGTCCTCTTGCATCAGGATGTCTTCTTGCATTAGGTTGTTTTCTTGCATTAGGGTGTTTTCCTGCATTAGGTTGTGTTCTTGCATTAGGTTGTCCTCATGTATTAGGATGTGCTTTTTGGGATGAATTTACAGCTATTGTGTGCAAAATGTACACCAGGAAAAAATCATTATGTGTTGCAGATGGGGTTAATGGAAAATCTACAACCTGATTTATAATAATAAGTTTATTTCAAAATAATTCAAACTAGAACATGCCCAGCATGTACATTTAAAAAAGAATTGGAAATCAATACAGCACCACTGATTTCTCAAACGACAAACAGAAAAAATACAATACTTAGCATAAACCAGAGGAATGGAAGTTCTTCACAACTCCTCATAGGAGAATATGTTAAAAAAACAGTTTTGTGTTGAACTTATGGCTCCAATCTGTCCTGCATTTCCCAGGTCAGCACCAGAAACCTATAAATAGGACAGGTTGTTTTCTTAGATTCCTGACTGGTTGTGAATAACAGACCTTCTATAGCAACATATGTGCCCATAGAGCAAACAGTGGACTACTCTGACTGTTTCTCTACATATAAAAGCAATAGTTAAAAATTCACAAAATCTGAGGAATTTCAGATACTTGAAGGGGAAATAAGGAAATAATTTGCATGTAGACTATAGATGTTATACCCGGGTTGCCATACAGTGGATCTTCTACATAAAACTTCCCGCAATTGCATTCAAATATATAACATTGCTGGAATTACTGTAAAATAACCTGCTTCTATCTATGTTTATTAATTTTTGGAGAATGGATTTGATCTGAATTTGTATGTTTTAGTATGCATATTAACTTATGTTAATTTGTGGGACAGTACCAAAAACTATAAATGGGACGTCTTATTCTTCGGGAAACTAACTTGAAAAAGACTCATTAAGGAAGTCGAAATGCGTCGGAAGTGTACCCGTGGATGACAGATTACTCCTCCTGGACATTGATGCACATATAGGAGATCCACTGCATGGAACCCGGGTATAACATCTATAGTCTACATGCAAGTTATTTCCTTATTTCTGGTACGAGTAACTGAAATTCCTCAGATTTTGTAAATTTTTAACTATTGCTTTTAACTATTGCTTTTATATGTAGAGAATTTAATAAATTCCATTGGATTGTTAAAACCTTTAGCACTAGATCCTTTGTATATTTTTTCTATGTCTTCAATGAGACAAGGTGGAGAAAAAATTTCTGTTCCTGTGGATTGAACGCAAATAGAACACTGCTAAAAATGCCCAGCTTATATGAAAATTTCAAGAATAGATCCTGTAAGTGTATCACCTATAGGGAAAGGATATGCTGGTTGGTGATCGATAAAGCCATATAAATAATGTTTGAACACAAGTATTCTTTGTGTAAGTGTATTCACGAAGGGGGAAGAATAGTGGTGAACATCACGTGGAAGAGAAGACAATATAAAGATCTTCACTATATTGAATGAATTAGATACATTTGTAATACTGCTTGGTGTCCAATAAATATCTTTCAATATTGGACTATTATACACTTCTCTCTTTTCCATATTCTCCTATGAGGAGTTGTGAAGAACTTCCACTCCCCTGGCTTATGTTAAGTATCAGATTCTCTTCTGTTTGTCCTTTGAGAAATCTGTGGCGCTGGATTGATTCCCAATTCTTTTTTAAGCTTAGTCTTTTGATTTGTTTCAATCTCTGTACAGTTGTCATTTGGGAATTTTCCAAGCAGCCATTAATAGTGAAACACTGAATATAGATCTATTTTGGGGTTTTGAAACAGCATGTACATTTGTAAACAGCTGCAAATTTTACACCCAGGTATATTGTGCACTGAACTCTAAATCAGCCTCTTTGTGTATACATATCTGCATACCTATGTGCACACCTTTTATACAATGCGCATAAATGCATACCCCTCCATCATGGTTGATTTTTGCCATTCGGAAGTTGTAGGACTTACAGATCTTGAAGCATAGTCTAGGTCAGTGTTGGCTAACCTGTGACACTCCAGGTGTTGTGAAACTACAAGTCCCAGCATGCTTTGCCAATATGTAGCAGCTGGAAGGGTATGCTGGGACTTGTAGTTTCACAACACCTCGAGTGTCACAGGTTAGCCAACACTGGTCTAGGTGAATAGAGGCATGGCTTAGGTATGTTGGGAGATGTATAAATGTCCCTATTGTTGCTGCCTGAGACTCCTTTGTGTCCCCTATCTGTGTGGAGCCTGTATGCATGCATTACTATGAGCCACCCAACTTATTAAATTAATTCTCTCTATTTCCTGTTGTCTGTTGGACTGTAATATCAAACTTATAATTATAACAACTCTGAAAGGTCATTGGACAAATAATCTTTTTGCCATTTTCTTGTCTATTCTGTCAGTCTTATTATTGATTACAAAGATCCAGTATGTTTGAACTCTGAGGAAGCTCTAGTAAAGGAACAGAATGTCTACAAGTTTTCCCTTTCATCTCTCCTTTTGCATAGTCAAATATCTGGCTTGAAAAGCTCATATTTTGCTTGGACAATTTTGTGATGCACTTATGGCTCCAATCTGTCCTGCATTTCCCAGGTCTGACTGTTTCCATATTTATCTTTCGAAGAATAGCCAGTTATTTACTTTTGTACTGTCAGGTGGCCACAACAAGTGAGTTCTCATCCTTTAGCAGGCAATTTCTTGAAGAAGTTTTGTTTTATGTTTTAGGCGTTTTTCTATTAAGTTGTAGTAGCTAGCAAAATTATTTTAAATAAGCAACATTATGTTTAGTGGAGTTACACTTTATTATGGAGAAACTCATGGTTTAGAAAGTGACCAAAACCTAAAGATTGCACGTATTATATTATAGGGCAGAAGTACAGGAAATCCCATTGTGACAGGATAGAGTGCCTATGCCACCCTCTGTTGTTGCTGGGAACCAGCTGGGCTTACTTTGCCACCGTCTCCTTTCATTAATTCGAATACGCCCCTCCTGCTGCAGTGGGAGGGGCCTGCTGCCACCACTGAGCTTTTTCTTTGGCACTCAGAACCATGTTCCTTCTGGATAACTGATGCTGCTAGTGTACCTCGTTGCTGGTGTACCTGGGCTGGTACTCCTGACCTCTTACTATAGATCAGGGTTGCTGTGATGGATCGCCCCCTGGCCTATCACACTAACCAGGGCTGCATGGGTAGCAGGCAGAGTGGTGGTACTGGAGAGCTGGGTCCAAACCTCAGACAGCCGGAGAACAAATTAGATTTAGGGTCTAATCTGCAGGTCACAGGATTACAGCAATTTTGAAGATGTTTTCAAGCAGGTCTTGAAGCAAGATGTTTATTTGCTCTTACTGGTTAAAGGTCCCAGTGATCAGGTCAGTTGAAATGAGAAGAACGATACATTACATGCTCAAACACCTCATCTTTTATACAGTTCTGACACAGGCTATTTTTAGCATCAGGACGTACTCTATTTACACAAACATGGATTTACATGCATTGGAAAGCTAGCCATATTTACACTTATATGTGACATTCTAGAAACGCTGTGATGTCCTACACCTGGTTTTCAGATGCTGAGAATCCAGAGGCCAGTCTTAATTAAAAGTTCCTGCCTTCAATGTTGGACCTTCGCACATCAAAAGATCTAATTAACATGGGGCCTTTCATCAGACCGTTTGGAATACATATTATTATTATTTTTTATTATTAATTTTTATTTATAGGGCGCCACTAGGTGTCCGTAGCGCCGTACAGGGACAAACAAAATTACAATACGAGGTGAGACAGCACAGTACAGTAAACAATAAGCACAGTAACTCTGTGAGCTCAAAGCACAGTTAGGGGCGGAGGAGGGGAGAGGAGAAGGTCCGCATACAACGGAGCCCAAGAGGGAGGGCACGGGTGACAGGGAGACCCCCAGAGGGGAGAGGAGGGAGCGAGAGGGGACGGGGGGAAGAGGGTCCTCGAGGAGAAGGGCAAGGTAGCTGGAGAGCAGAGTTAACAGTGGTGAAGACAGGAGGAGAGGTGACCCTGCTCAAAGGAGCGTACAATCTTATTCACACAGAATATTCACACAGAACAACAAAAACCAAAAACAAGCAAGTTTCCCACATAACAATACACAGGAAGCTTTGTAAACAAAGGCTCATTTTATCAGATATATACATCAGAAATAGGCATATCCTATAGCAAAGTTAAACAAGAGACAAATTTCTTCCCCTGGTCTCAGAAATAACGATTTCCTATCTCACAATATACACAATATCAAAAATAAGTGCACATGCAATTATAAAAATAAGCGCCCTGCGCTATTTGTTTTAAATAAATTAATACCAAAAGTTATTTAATAGTGATCCAATCACACCCACTACTTGTGCTCTCAAGAAAAACAATTGAAAAGTACAGTGCTGACAGTGGCCACCAACACTTATAAACAAATCAATTTAAACATTTCGCTAACAAAATATGTAAAATTTAAATCCCAATTTTATTGGTACCTTATTATAAAATAGCATATATAAAAACATTCATTTTAAACACTTGTACACTGTGGATTGGGCTATGCTTTCCATCCTGACAGCAGTTAAAGAAGGTGAGAAAGTTCTGGCAGTAACATCGGTGACAATCCAAGGGGACATAAGTGCGCATACCCTACGTTTGGTTGATAGTTATAATTTGGCAACTCACATACTTGTGTTGCCAGGATCAGATCTTGCAACAATGCTTGTACTTGACAAGACATTACCCGATAGGAGTCAGCTGATGGGCAATGACTGCAGCAAGGAACCTGACAGGGTCCTGCTGCGATTAGGGATAATGGTGTTGGTTTAGATGGAAGAATAACAAGATTTCTCTTATAGGGGAGCAGGGAGAGCAATTTTGGAAACCCATCATAAACTGGCAGAGAAACAAAAGGAAAGGGAGGGGACAAGAGTAATAACTTGATGACATATGAAACCAAAAGCTCTAATCTCCTCCTTTTTCCAGTAGAATATCCAGAGGCAAGCACGCCCAATTCCCCGTACTTCACAATCATACATTTTTAGAGAGGAATGTTGAGTGATATTTTTGCATTGTTCAATATTATGTGAACTTGTTATAATATATTTACAAAAAAGGGAGAGCGAAGGATGAAAAAAAGAAGATACAGCAAGTGAAAGATATAGATAATACAAAAAAGAAAAGAGGGAAATTGAAATGGCATATGTTAATAAAGAACAAAGATATTCTTTTTTTGTATTTGTGTAGTGGGTTAGCATCAAGTCACCAGCCACAGTCTTGATTTGGGGTCAAACATAAGCTTTATTGTGAGGATACACAGCATAACACAGTAAAACAGAGCTATAAACAAAGTTCAGGGTATATATTGGGGCACTCCAATGAGGGGATATTTATAAAATATAACTTTTAATGATATACCTTAAAAATAGGGGTAGAGAGCGAAATATTTAAAATAACATATGACAAACAGTGATACATACACTTTAAAAATGCAAACTAAGTTGCAAGAGCTCCTACTGTCACGTGAAACAACAGTTGTATGTGCACAGACTTCAATAAGTCATAGGGCAAAATGGTCAAGATAAACCTGGATGAAAATGCTGTTGTTAGTACTGCCTATTAATACTCCATATATATGCGTGCCAGACCTAAAAAAGTGTCATCTGTATTAGATGCAAAAAAATAAGCATCTATCAAAGTGTCTCCGTTATAATAATAAGAGACTATCTTATGAAAAACACCACAAATGAGGTCAGCGGTAATTCACTCCCTGATCGCGGGATTTTGTGATAAGTTCCCTGCCTATGATAACTGGGGAGCGATCAGGAAGATAATAGGTCTAAATTAACATAAGGCAGAAAAAGAAAGTAGGAGCCCTGAAACGCCAACGCGCGTTTCGCTCGGCTGCTTTTTCAAGGCTGAGTACGGGAGGCAAATGACAG
This sequence comes from Mixophyes fleayi, assembly GCF_038048845.1. Taxonomy (NCBI): domain Eukaryota; kingdom Metazoa; phylum Chordata; class Amphibia; order Anura; family Limnodynastidae; genus Mixophyes; species Mixophyes fleayi. The sequence goes on from NC_134407.1 coordinate 50,141,405, forward strand.
CTCTTATATACTGCTGGTTTGTAAGTGTGTTTGATCACGTGATGATCTGCACCAATCCAAACCTTGTGTTCATGAATACATCACATGTCACGTTAGAGCCAATTAGCGTATTTCTAAAGCATTGATTGACATAGGTGTTAGCGAGTAGAATGAATGAGATCTCGCAATTCACTTATGTTAAAAAGTTACAATATTTGATAATCTCTGATGTGAAAAAAAGAGTCATACAGAGATTTATAAAAACGAAAAGCACTAATCCCATTATGCGCTGCAGTTGTAAGAGACAAGTGTACTAGTCTCAGCGGCTCCTAGTCATAGGGATAATAAATCATCATCTATAATGTAATGTTCATAATTATCTTTTAAAATTTATTAATGTTTAACTACTATAGAGAAAAAGATTTATTTAAATACAGATCTGATATTCTAAATAGGTACAACAGTATTATCTACCATATCCTAATAGTTGCCATGGTTTCAGACAGTACATGATACAGTACCTATCAGTACATTCAATCAGCAGGTCCCATATGTTAGTATCGATTAGTCAAGTGGGATTATAAATAGAATCACCAGTCAACTTCCGAATAAGTAACATTCAATTTTATTTTATTTCTATTGGAAATTTCTATATAAAATTGTTTGTAATTTATTATAATGCTTATTTGTGTAATTTTTTGTGGCTGTTCCATAAGTAGTAACCACAAAATATAGTTTACACATGAAAGATTTTACATTATTTTACATTTATATATTCGATGTTTAGAGGACCATATTGGTATAGAATTTTGATATCTCCAAATCAGAAAAGGAGTGGGGATGTCTTATAGGAGTAGATGGTATTATACAGGACCTTAGTACTAGAATTAGATATATTTTTAGAGAAAAGAGGTAAAACTATTATAGTCATTGAGACCGTTGGGAATCATAGTCCCCATGAGAAAGATTTTTCTCGTCTCTCTTTTATAAAGTTCTTTTTGAATATCACCACCTCGAATCCCAAGTTGGACACTTTCCATCGCGAAGGCTTTTAGAAATTTTGGATTACTCGCATGGTGAGTCAGAAAATGTTTTGCCACTGTAGTAATAGGTTTAAAATTTTTTTGGTCTCTAAGGCCATTTTTGATGTTGCAGATATGCTCTGATAATCTTTTTTTGAAAGGTCGAGTTGTCATTCCAATGTACAGTTTAGAACAAGGACAAGAAAGGCAATAAATAATGCCCATAGACTTACAATTAAGAAAATCATCTATATGCCACACTTTTCCAAATTTATCTGTATAATACTTAGTCTGTATCATGTATTGGCAATAATTGCAAGTGCCACATTTGAAAAATCCTTTCGGTTTCTTGTTTGTTATTTGATTTTTTTGCAAATGACTATGGACTAGTTTATCTTTCAAACTACTAGTTCTTCTCCAACTAAAGGAGATATGTTTGTCTAACTCTGTTCCCAGATCTTTATCAGAAAGCAAGATATGCCAGTGTTTTTGGAAAATAGTCTGTAAGTGTCGCCATTCTGCGCAAAATGTACCAACCATACGAATCTTTGAGGTTTCTTTCTCTTTTTTCAAATTATTTTTAGGATAGATAAGTGATTCTCTATCTCTTTGAGAAACAATTTTTGTGGCTTTTTTAAGGCTCTTGTTACTATAACCCCTATTTTTAAGCCTTGTTGTAAGTTCATTTGCTCTTTTTTCAAAAGTAGAATTATCCGAACAATTTCTTTTAATTCTCAGGAGTTCCCCCTTAGGGATACCCCGGATAACCGGTGGAAAGTGAGCACTGGTATGATGTAGAATAGTATTAGTGGCAGTCTCCTTTCTATAAATATCACTCCTAAGTAACCCCTCATCCGTCTTATAAATTGTTAGATCTAAAAAGTTGATCTTATCTGTATTAATTTCTGATGTTAATTTTAAATTAAGATCGTTATTGTTGAGGATGGTTGTGAAGATATCAAAGTGATCAGTGTCCCCATCCCATAGGATGAGGACATCGTCAATATATCTCAGCCACATGATTACATGATTGGTGAATTCTTCATTTTTTTCCGTAAAGACGTATTCCTTCTCCCACCAGCCTAGGAACAGATTTGCATACGATGGTGCACAAACTGTCCCCATCGCCGTCCCTCTGATCTGTAAGTAAAAGCCTTCATTGTACACAAAATAATTTTTGTTTAGAATAAATTGAAGGAGTGTTATTACAAAATCATTTTTGTCATGATTGAGATCCATATTTAGGAAATAGCGGACAGCCTTAAGGCCTTGTTCATGCCCAATATTGGTATAAAGCGACTCTACGTCATATGATGCTAATTTGACATTGGGACCCACTACTATGTCCTGTATTTTGGTAAGGACATCCAGGGTATCCCTAATGTATGACGGTAGGCTTACTACATAAGGCCGCATGTAGAAATCTACAAATTTGCTGGCATTTTCCGATAAACTTCCAATTCCGGAGATGATGGGCCTCCCCGGAGGATTTGTTTCATTTTTATGTACTTTAGGTAAAATATAAATCGTTGGTATCTTAGGATTTTTGAAATCAAAAATCCTAAGATACCAACGATTTATATTTTACCTAAAGTACATAAAAATGAAACAAATCCTCCGGGGAGGCCCATCATCTCCGGAATTGGAAGTTTATCGGAAAATGCCAGCAAATTTGTAGATTTCTACATGCGGATGAGGACATCGTCCTTACCAAAATACAGGACATAGTAGTGGGTCCCAATGTCAAATTAGCATCATATGACGTAGAGTCGCTTTATACCAATATTGGGCATGAACAAGGCCTTAAGGCTGTCCGCTATTTCCTAAATATGGATCTCAATCATGACAAAAATGATTTTGTAATAACACTCCTTCAATTTATTCTAAACAAAAATTATTTTGTGTACAATGAAGGCTTTTACTTACAGATCAGAGGGACGGCGATGGGGACAGTTTGTGCACCATCGTATGCAAATCTGTTCCTAGGCTGGTGGGAGAAGGAATACGTCTTTACGGAAAAAAATGAAGAATTCACCAATCATGTAATCATGTGGCTGAGATATATTGACGATGTCCTCATCCTATGGGATGGGGACACTGATCACTTTGATATCTTCACAACCATCCTCAACAATAACGATCTTAATTTAAAATTAACATCAGAAATTAATACAGATAAGATCAACTTTTTAGATCTAACAATTTATAAGACGGATGAGGGGTTACTTAGGAGTGATATTTATAGAAAGGAGACTGCCACTAATACTATTCTACATCATACCAGTGCTCACTTTCCACTGGTTATCCGGGGTATCCCTAAGGGGGAACTCCTGAGAATTAAAAGAAATTGTTCGGATAATTCTACTTTTGAAAAAAGAGCAAATGAACTTACAACAAGGCTTAAAAATAGGGGTTATAGTAACAAGAGCCTTAAAAAAGCCACAAAAATTGTTTCTCAAAGAGATAGAGAATCACTTATCTATCCTAAAAATAATTTGAAAAAAGAGAAAGAAACCTCAAAGATTCGTATGGTTGGTACATTTTGCGCAGAATGGCGACACTTACAGACTATTTTCCAAAAACACTGGCATATCTTGCTTTCTGATAAAGATCTGGGAACAGAGTTAGACAAACATATCTCCTTTAGTTGGAGAAGAACTAGTAGTTTGAAAGATAAACTAGTCCATAGTCATTTGCAAAAAAATCAAATAACAAACAAGAAACCGAAAGGATTTTTCAAATGTGGCACTTGCAATTATTGCCAATACATGATACAGACTAAGTATTATACAGATAAATTTGGAAAAGTGTGGCATATAGATGATTTTCTTAATTGTAAGTCTATGGGCATTATTTATTGCCTTTCTTGTCCTTGTTCTAAACTGTACATTGGAATGACAACTCGACCTTTCAAAAAAAGATTATCAGAGCATATCTGCAACATCAAAAATGGCCTTAGAGACCAAAAAAATTTTAAACCTATTACTACAGTGGCAAAACATTTTCTGACTCACCATGCGAGTAATCCAAAATTTCTAAAAGCCTTCGCGATGGAAAGTGTCCAACTTGGGATTCGAGGTGGTGATATTCAAAAAGAACTTTATAAAAGAGAGACGAGAAAAATCTTTCTCATGGGGACTATGATTCCCAACGGTCTCAATGACTATAATAGTTTTACCTCTTTTCTCTAAAAATATATCTAATTCTAGTACTAAGGTCCTGTATAATACCATCTACTCCTATAAGACATCCCCACTCCTTTTCTGATTTGGAGATATCAAAATTCTATACCAATATGGTCCTCTAAACATCGAATATATAAATGTAAAATAATGTAAAATCTTTCATGTGTAAACTATATTTTGTGGTTACTACTTATGGAACAGCCACAAAAAATTACACAAATAAGCATTATAATAAATTACAAACAATTTTATATAGAAATTTCCAATAGAAATAAAATAAAATTGAATGTTACTTATTCGGAAGTTGACTGGTGATTCTATTTATAATCCCACTTGACTAATCGATACTAACATATGGGACCTGCTGATTGAATGTACTGATAGGTACTGTATCATGTACTGTCTGAAACCATGGCAACTATTAGGATATGGTAGATAATACTGTTGTACCTATTTAGAATATCAGATCTGTATTTAAATAAATCTTTTTCTCTATAGTAGTTAAACATTAATAAATTTTAAAAGATAATTATGAACATTACATTATAGATGATGATTTATTATCCCTATGACTAGGAGCCGCTGAGACTAGTACACTTGTCTCTTACAACTGCAGCGCATAATGGGATTAGTGCTTTTCGTTTTTATAAATCTCTGTATGACTCTTTTTTTCACATCAGAGATTATCAAATATTGTAACTTTTTAACATAAGTGAATTGCGAGATCTCATTCATTCTACTCGCTAACACCTATGTCAATCAATGCTTTAGAAATACGCTAATTGGCTCTAACGTGACATGTGATGTATTCATGAACACAAGGTTTGGATTGGTGCAGATCATCACGTGATCAAACACACTTACAAACCAGCAGTATATAAGAGCTGTCATTTGCCTCCCGTACTCAGCCTTGAAAAAGCAGCCGAGCGAAACGCGCGTTGGCGTTTCAGGGCTCCTACTTTCTTTTTCTGCCTTATGTTAATTTAGACCTATTATCTTCCTGATCGCTCCCCAGTTATCATAGGCAGGGAACTTATCACAAAATCCCGCGATCAGGGAGTGAATTACCGCTGACCTCATTTGTGGTGTTTTTCATAAGATAGTCTCTTATTATTATAACGGAGACACTTTGATAGATGCTTATTTTTTTGCATCTAATACAGATGACACTTTTTTAGGTCTGGCACGCATATATATGGAGTATTAATAGGCAGTACTAACAACAGCATTTTCATCCAGGTTTATCTTGACCATTTTGCCCTATGACTTATTGAAGTCTGTGCACATACAACTGTTGTTTCACGTGACAGTAGGAGCTCTTGCAACTTAGTTTGCATTTTTAAAGTGTATGTATCACTGTTTGTCATATGTTATTTTAAATATTTCGCTCTCTACCCCTATTTTTAAGGTATATCATTAAAAGTTATATTTTATAAATATCCCCTCATTGGAGTGCCCCAATATACATCCTTTTTCTCTCTACTTCATTGGTACAAATTATCTCATGTAGGGTGCACCCCCTGGTTGGTATATTGCTTTATGTACCCCAGGTTTGTTATATAACATTTATTTTTGAAGGAGACCAATCTATATTACATGCTATCTGGTGCGGTGGTATACCTCTTTTGTTTTCAAAGTTCAGGGTATATTGGCTCCTGCAGTGAAGAAGTGTGAGACTTCCACCCTACACAGACACCAGCCAACACTCCATTGAATTTGAGCACTTAAATAGGTCCACATTTTCTCTCCACTCTGATGCCTTCTGCCCCCGTTGTCAGCATCCATTGGTAAGGTAGGTGAGGACTCTCCAAGTCAGTCAGCAATGACAAGGGTTCAACGCCACCACCAAAGCATTTTTGACTTACCAAATAGCCAATAACAAATTATAAATATTATCCTATGAATGCAAAGCCACCAAGCTTTGGGGAAGAAACTGGTAAAATCAGTCAATTTCTGCCTCAGACCTGCGTCTTGATGGCAGGATCATAGCACTCGATGTGCTTTGCGCGCTGCAGTATTTTCACCTATAGTATAACTTTGCCACTTTTTTTAAGATTATTTCACTCACTAAGGGGTCATAGCCATGGTGCTATGGGGGCATGGCCTTGGCACATTAGAGCATGGCCACACCCCCAGAGGCCTGCCTAGTGCTGTAACACATCCCTTTCCCCAACATTCCAACCTGAGGAACAAACATGTCCCCAGGTGGGATGGAGCCCTAAAATTGCGACTGTCTTGCTGAAATCAGGACAGTTGGGAGGTATGACAAAACAATGACTATTGCTGGCTGTGGCCTTCGCAAGAGCCTGCAGCTAAGCTTCTTTATAAGAAGGACAGCAGAGTTGTAAGTTGCAACATCACTAGCCTTTCCCATGTGTATCATTGAATCAGTACACACAGTGCATTTCTACAAGGCAATTCTGAGCAGGTGTTAGTTACGTTACATGTGCTGTGCTGAAGAAGCACTACCCTTCTAACATGTCACCCTGCTGCACAGAAGTTAAAAAGAGCATATTTAACTTATTTAGAGCTATAAACACTCTAGTTATCTCATGTATATTTTTCAGCTCAGTAATACACAGCCTTTGGTAGGAGCGGTGGGGTACAAAATGGTTAGCACTTCTGCCTTACAGCACTGGGGTCATGAGTTCAATTCCCGACCATGGCCTTATCTGTGTGGAGTTTGTATGTTCTCTCCTTGTTTGCGTGGGTTTCCTCCGGGTGCTGCGGTTTCCTTCCACACTCCAAAAACATACTGGTAGGTTAATTGGCTGCTAACAAACTGACCCTAGTCTCTGTGTGTGTGTGTGTGTGTGTGTGTGTGTGTGTGTGTGTGTGTGTGTGTGTGTGTGTGTGTGTATTAGGGAATTTAGACTGTAAGCCCCAATGGGGCAGGGACTGATGTGAGTGAGTTCTCTGTACAGCGCTGCGGAATTAGTGGCGCTATATAAATAAATGGTGATAATAATAAAAATAACAGTGCCCATCCTCCTGCGGGGACCCAGCCAGGAATGATTATGATGGGGTCTCTGGTTCGATCTGATGCAGACTGTGGGTGGGGACAAGTTACTGTCATACAGGAGCTGAACACTACTTTGTTGAGCCCCAAAGCAACATTCGATGGTGGAGGGATCCGCAATGAAGATCTATTTATGCTCCCCTGTGCTTGATCTGTCATGGTAGTGGATGCAAGCAATGGCCGGACTACCACCTTCATAGGGTGTGACGCGGCAAATTCTCCCCCCCGCTTCCAGGCCAATACTCGCTGCACACCCTACAACTGCTGTCATACCACTCCTAGGCTGCACACACAGCACCGTCTTTTGCCAAAGCAGTCTCTTAGACTGCTCTGGTGGACCCAAGATTCCTCTCGGCAGACCTGTCTTCGATATACATTAATGTAAAATAGTGACTTTACCATATTTTCTGTTTAAATAAGCCTCATTTTACAACTTTGTGAAAAAAATGTTAGAAGCTTGGTGCAAATATATACAGTACATTAACCACAATACTGATTATAATGCATTATATCCAATCTTCAAGATAAGAGAGAAAAAGCATTCTAATTTACATATGAAGTTAAATATTCTATGGAGATCCATAAATACTCCATCTGAAACATCTAGACAATGCGAAAGAGATTTTTTTCTAATTCCTGTGGAAGGTGAACAATAGCCTGTCAATCACATTGAAGATTTATGAATATTTTCATTTTCAAAAATACTCTAAAATCCATTGTAATTTGCAAAAAAAATGCTGGTTGCCTGCAGACACATCAAGTCCTGACACTCATTTAATGATTGACGGCTGTAAAGTTCTGTATTTGAGTTTCAGCATTCGCTGCTTTACAGTATTAATTGCTAACGCTCTATAATAATGCAAGGTGTTTGCTTTAAACCATGTTACATATCAGAATCACAAATGCTAAAAAGGACTAAATATAGCTGTATAAATAAGTTGCTTTCTCCTATTCTGGGTCTATTCCGAGCATGAATAATTACCATGCAGTGTCTTTGGTGAGAGAAGTAGTCTTCTTTTTCTGTAGGATAACTTAATGAAATGTTGAATTTTTATAAATAAACAAATAATTCCCAGAGGCACATGGGAACAAGCATTAAACAAACTCTAAATTATTCACTCATTTACATTTTTACATTTAATGCAGATACATTTGTGCATCCATAAATTAATGCATTAAAAATATTTCTGATATGAATTTTCCAAAATTAAATTTCACTTATATTTAAAGTGCCCGGTTAATCTACTAGATAATATGCTGCTTTGAATAGCCATTTTCATGTTTTCTTGTATAAACAGGCATTTGCTCTGGGGAAGATGTAAGTTATACTGTAGCTGAGCAATGTAAGATGATATACACACATAAGCTTATGTATACAGTTTATCTATAGGCACAGAAAAAAAAAAGGTTAGGGAGTGATATGTTTACTTATTTATTGGTGAGATTAGAAGTTGGAGTAAAATATGAGGACTGCTTACTTACTGATGTCCTCAGAGATGTAATTAGAAGTGCCAAACAAAGCCACGGGCAGCTGGATAGTCGATATAGCTGGTGGTGAGGTTCTGATGCTTTTTTTGTTGTAAGGAAATGTACTGTCTTTGCCTGTTTGCACTGTAAATTAGATGATGGCTTAAAGGGTCATATAAAACTCTTAGGAATCTATTCATATTAGTTATTGAATTGAATTTTGTAATTTTTCTGATAAACCTTAAACTAATGCTATTTTCACTTAGAACCCTTCATTGGTGTTTTTTTGAAAGAAGCCTGACCTTAACACTGCCCTTCCTTTTTTGCCGAAAAGGTACTCATTTAAATCATTTACAGAGGAACATTTTGCCTACTTATGAAAGCATGAATATCATTAATGTTGCATTAACACTGATTCCTCGCTGCTAACCCCGCTCACAAATCCTGTTACTGCAACTGAGCAAGAAAAGCAAACAGCGCACAAAACAAACGGAGCAAATAAAGAACTCACCCTTGGGGTCCTGAAAAGCCATTTTCGGCTGTTGGACTTGTCCGGCAGGGTGATGCTATACTCACCTTCTAAGATTTGTGACATAATGTTGGTAGGACTATTTTGTACAATGTTTGTTTCAAAAACCGCTATGAAGTTGTGGTGGGTCCTGGCATTTGTCAAGAGCTGGATCTTTCTCCTTTGCCAACTGAGAGGAGCAATGATGGTAGCTTGATCGAAGGTTGAGGACTTCTTCGTATGTGAGTATGATTATTTTACTTTATAGTCAATGTAAGTAATCCTAATCGAGCTGTTCAGCTGTATCTGCATAGATTACATCTGTTTTTGTTTTTTTCTTCTTCATTTATACACTTGTCCCAGGACCTGAATTCTGTTACACAAGTTACCTGCTCAAGTGGGTGTTTTGTTTTTTTGTTTTGATTGTAATTTATATTTCCAGTCCAGCATAACTATTCTGGAAATTGCAATATTTTGGGCTAGATATAACAAGGTAACACAACATTTCAGAGTTCCCCCAGTGCCACAGTGGTAACCACAAGATGTAGACTGGCAGCAGTAAATATACAGTCATATTTTCCCCATAGTATAATACAATGATATTGTTCCCTTAATATAATGAAAAATAAAATTTGCCCCATAAGTTAATTAATTTTGCCCCTTAGTAAATAATAATTGCCCCCATAATGTATTTCAGTGATGATTCCTCTTATGTTATTAAACAGCATGCAGTTTGAGCAATCCCGCCTCCCACAACCACCTATGTTTCTGGCGGTTTTCCTGGAGGTTTGTCGCATGGTGCTTTGCATAGTGGTGCTTTGTGAAACTGTGGTTTTCAGCTGTTTTACTGTTGGTTTGGCCTTTAGTAAATCCGTCTGAATTGAAACCACCGGAAACCACTGAAAGCTGGCAGTTTCATCATACCGCCCTTTTGTAAATCTAGCCTTTAGTGTTATTTCTGTCCTGGGTCACCCTGCATTGCTGATCATGTTCGGGTTAGGGTATCTGGGTGGTGGATGAGCCCCCCAGGGTCCTAGGTCACCTAACGTATCTTCAGCTCACAATGCCAATCCACCTCACCTTCTTTTATTTTGTCTTGTATTCTCCAGATGTCTACCATTCTCATTCTCTCCTTGCTCACACCTTTAACTCTTTTGCCTCCACACTAAGCCCTGTACATTATATTTCTCTGCCTCTATGTCTGTACACCTTTCACAGAACATCTGGATCACAGCTAAAGAGACCCATCATCTTGTTAGAGCCAGAGTGCCAGTCACAGGACGTAGATATCTTTTGAACAAAATCTGCTGCGCGTTGAGTCAAATAGTTGTTCTGCTAAACATAATAGATTGTAATTTTCTGAATAAGTTTGTTCATGATTAAAATAAAGAGCTCTTTATATCAAAGGGTAAAAAGCCAACAAAGACAGAATAACTTATTTTCTTTGCCCTATACATCATATGGGATACTGCTGGTGTTAAATGCTTGCAAGGGGGCCAGCCGCCTCAAGAGAAATTTTTTTTTCTAGGGTGAAAAAAGTTCAGTTAAATACCAAACCCCAAATATTGTAAAGTTAAATAAAATATGCTGGCTTTAGACAAAAAATTCTATTATGATTGCCACATGATTCCTACTACTGTTTTGCCAAATAGCAGATTTTATATCCGATATGTGTGGGGCACCGAATATTTTGCTAATTGAGTTTACTGTCAAAATTGTGTGTGTGGGGGGGGGGGGGGGGGTGAGGATCACACAACATGATGCGATATGGAAAATATCACTAGTCACTGATAATTAAATTGTCCCCATAGACTTCATACAGAGGTTTCTTTTTTGTCCTGGTATATGACACAAAGCTGCTCACTGGGTATAGTTGTAATTAGTGCTAAAAGCAAGGCACAACTGTGTCATATCATCATCATCATCATCTATTTATTTATATGGCGCCACTAATTCCACAGTGCTGTACAGAGACCTCATTCACATCAGTCCCTGCCCCATTAGAGCTTACAATCTAAATCCCTTAACTTACACACACACAGACCGAGAGAGACTAAGGGTAGTTTAATAGCAGCCAATTAACCTACCAGTATGTTTTTGGAGTGTGGGAGGAAACTAATGCAAACACAGGGTGATCATAGAAACTCCACAAAGATAAGACCATGGTCAGGAATCAAACTCATAGCCCCAGTGCTGTGAGGCAGAAGTGCTAATCACTAAGCCACCATGCTGCACATATTTCTGTGTAGGGAAAATAAATATGTACTGTATACACGTGGCTGAAAATAACAAGAAAACTGTATAAATATAAAGCACTTAGTGTAGTGAAAGTTGCAGTAGTACATGTACCAGCCAATAAGTCCTCCAAAGTTTGAAAAACACAGTAATGTCATGTCAGCCCTTGGTATAACATGTATTTGTCTTCATTTATGATAGCTATTTACTGACCTGACCAATAAAAGCACAGTATTGAGCTACTACCTAAAAATGGTTTCACTATTTCTCAACACTATCCTGCTCATTTGTGATGTCAAGATAACAATCAGAAGTGCCCATGCAGGAGAGAGGGGAGTGCGCTTTGTAGGGCAGAGAATGAGGGAAGTGATCCTGGTAACACTGCCACATGAGTGTAGGTGGAGATCCTAATTCAGTGACTGGAGTGCTCTGTTTCTCCTGGGTACTTTGTTCAAACAAATGAAAACAAGTTCAAGAGGGAAGACCCCCATTGTATAAACAAAAACAGACTGATCCTCTCCACTCGGCAAGGACAATATTAATGCTATATTACCTTTAAGCTGTCATCTGTATTAAAAACAGGGAATGTTAGTTCCATCTATTTCAATACATGTTAATGTGACCAATTAACAACAAAGGCTTCCCCTCTGGCCAGTCCTACTCTAAATATAAACCTGAATTTTAACAGGATCATTGCTATGCTTTTTTAAAAATATATTTTATTCATTACAGGTTAGCATGAAAACAATGGAAGAACAGGAACATAATGAATGGATGGAAGCACAAGATCAATTTCAAAGCCAAAGACATTATACAACATGAGGTTTCAATTTGTTGTTAATCAGGATTTTGTAACGGAAGGTGGGGGGTGGGAGAGATGTGTCAGAAAGGTACGAAAAGAAAACAAGGGGTATTGAGAGAGTGGGGACAAGACAATGGCTCCACAAAGATAAGGATGACCTGTCATGGGTAGATCACCCAGGGAAGAAGGCCAGGTGGTTATGAGATGAAGGGTAAATGAGCATTTAAGTAATTTGCCCACAGCTCCCAAAGTTTGCAGAATGCCTTGGAGAAACAGCTGATGATGCTGGACATGCACTCTATTTGATACACATACCAGTCTCTTTTTATGATTGATTGTCTGGTTAGGACAGAAAGTAACTTCCAAATCACCTCATGGTGGCAGCAGAGACAATATGCCTGATCAATTTGTTTTGGTGGCGAGTGGCTGATGGGACACCCAGCGGTAGGAGGACATATTTGGGTAAGAATTGGATACCTATACCCAATATCAGGTTTATAACACATTTGATGTCCCTCCAGAAGGGAATTAGCATGGGACACTGCCACCATATATGTAGAAAGGACACTGCCACTGTCAGCAAGCATCTAGGAATATAGGATTAATCCGGTATAGTTTTGTTGGTACCTAGTATTGTTCTTGATTTTGATGTAGTTTGAGCCGTGTTCTCTGAAATTTCAGGCCAGTCCTCTTTGTCTATGACCTCTCCAGATCTTCCTCCCAGGTTCTTTGTACAAGTTCTTCAGAGAGGGCCAAGGCTCGACAAGCTGATTGTAAGAGTGCGATACCAGACCTTTTGTAGAAGCTTTATGGAGGCAGAAGGCCTCACTGGTGGTGAGGGGGTGGATATTTTGATGGGGCCTGACAGAATAATGCAAGTGCCAAAGCTGGAGGAATTGATAAAAGTTTTTATTTTGTATAGCAAACTTTGACTGCATGTTCGAAAAGTTTGGAAAGGTCTGGTGTCAAGCAAACTCAATGCCACGTGCTACCATGGACTGAAGTATTGGGGACACGGTCCTGGCTTAAACAGTGGGTTTTCTGCCTGAAATTTCCTATTTACCTGGTCCCAGATTGACAGTGAGAGTGAGTTTGTAGGATGCTCTGATAACGACTTAGGGCATAAATGTAGACTCCTAGGGAACCTGACACAAGTTAGATAGGAAGGGAAGCTACAATAAAGGAAGGGAAGCTACAATAAAGGTTTGATCACAAAATAAATTTTTAATTAAAAGTAAAAGGCTATAAAGTATAGTGCTGTACCACAAATATTTAGTCAGGCTGTTCCTCCACAGCATGTTGGTTTTCTCAGCCTCTTCATTCTAAAATCATTCTAAATGGGCAAAGGAACCTGGATTATTGATATACATATGTAAGCGACACTTGATCCCGGACAAATAGAGCGCTTGCAATAGCATAAAATGATGCAGCATGATATGACTATATATATCCTTTCTAGAATAAGCTGCAAATCAGAGATTTGATGCATCCTAACAAACAAGACGATTCATTGAGAGCATCCTGTGGAAAACTTCACACAACTGAGGAACGGCGGCTGTCATAAAACATTGCTCATTGCTCGGTCATGTTTGTTCTCCTGGCGCAGTTAGCATCTTATGACTTGTCAAAATTTCCTATTGTAAAGACAAATTCCTGGGCAGGGTACTGTGGAGAAATAGTGCTCACCATTCCTTGGATGACTAGATAAAAATAGCAACAAACTGCATTAAATACCTAACGTGACAAACTATGAGCAATGACCAGATACCATAAAGTATAGTCCATGACAAGTACACATGCAATAAAAAATTATAAACATGTTGAAATAAACCAGTTTTCCTCACTCCCCTAAAGGTTTAATGTTTTCTAATAAGCAATTCAAGGGTTGGCAGATACTATACTTGTCTAGTTAATTTGACTGCAGTCTTAAAATTCTCTAGTGCTGTTAATTTACAATTCATTTCTCGTGTCTGTTTGCAAAATGAAGCAATAACTCATAGTTGAGTCAAAATGTTGATTTTTAATACAGAAATAATAAATCCCTCTTGATTGGTTGAAAATCCTATTTTGAACTTAACTACATTACCTAGTCTATACCACAATGTGTCAATCTTCAATGTAATGAATATATTTGAGCCTAAAAATCTGCTTGTGTTGCACTATTCCTAGGTGGCCTGGATAAATGTGTATAAGAGAAGCTATATATTAATACTTTGCCTTGATGATTTCAAACTTAAGTCGAGCAAGAAATTCACTAAAAAATTGACACACGGAAATAGTAAAAGTGTATAATGTAAACAATAAGCGAATATTCCTTCAACCCAATAATTAATACATTAATAAATTGTATCCTATTTATTTTAAAATTCAAATGATTAAATGATTGGAAAAAAAATACTGATGAACAGGAGTTGAGAAATATACATATACACACAGATTACCCACAACATTAAAACTACTGACAAGTGAAGTGAATAACATTGATTATCTTGATACAATGTCGTATATCAAGGGTGTGATATATTAATCAAGTGAACAGTCAGTTCTTAAAGTTGATGTGTTGGAAGCAGGAAAAATGGGCAAGCGTAACGATCTCAGGAATTTTGACCAAATTGTGATGCTAGACTGGGTCTGAGCATCTCCAAAATGGCAGGTCTTATGGAGTTCACCGGCATGCTGTGGTTAGTACCTACCAAAAGTGGTCCAAGGAAGGACAACTGGTGAACCGGCAACAGGGTCATGTGCGCCCAATGCTAATTGAGGTGCATGCGGAGTGTAGGCTAGCCCATCTGGTCCAATCACGCAGAAAAGCTACTGTAGCACAAATTGCTGAAAAGTTGATGCTGGCTATGATAGAAATGTGTCAGAACACACAGTGCATTGCAGCTTACTGCATATGTTGCTGCGTAGCCATGCTGACCCCTGTCTACCGCAGAAAGCACCTACATGAGCACCAGAACTAGACCATGGAGCAATGGAAGAAGGTGGTCTGGTCTGATGAATCATGTTTTGTTTTTACATTATGTGGACAGACCGGGGGCGCATGCCTCATTTATCTGGGGAAGAGATGGCACCAGGATACAATACGGGAAGAAGGCAAGTTGACAGACGCAGTGCGATGCTCTGCACACTGTTCTACTGGCATTCATATGGATGTTACTTTGACACGTACCACATACCTAAACATTGTTGCAGACCAAGTACACGCTTTCATGTCAACAATATTCTCTGATGACAGTGCCCTCTTTCAGCAAGATAATGCATCCTGCCACAGTGCAAAAGTTGTTCAGGAATGGTTTGAGGCACCTGAAAAAGAGTTCAAGGTGTTGACTTGGCCTCCAAATACCCCAGATGTGAATCTGATCAAGTATCTGTGAGATGTGCTGGAAAATTAAGTCTGAGCCATGGAGGCCCCACCTCATATTTTACAGGACTAAATGGATCTGCTGCAAACATCTTGGTGCAAGATACCACAGGACACCTTGTGGAGACCATGGCTAGATAGATCAGGGCTGTTTTGTTGGCACGAGGGGGACCTAACAATATTAAAGAATATTAGGCAGGTGTGTGTGTGTATATGTATATATATATATATATATATATATACATATATATATATACACATGTGTGAGTGTGTGTATTATGTATAAAACAAAAATAAAGTGCATTATAAAATTCTTCTCTTACCCTTACTTCAATATTCCAAATTTATATTTTGAAATGTCTAGTGCATTAGGGCAATATACTATATTAGATGTTAAAGCTGTGTGATCCCATCATTTCAAAAAAACTTCTAGAGGTAAAATGAAAAGACATGAAATTAAATTGATATTAGTCATTTTAACTATGTACTAAAAATTTGTCATTTTTACTATTTACTAAACCATCAACATTTTCTACTGAGTGTAAGGAAGATACCATGAAGGTTAAAACTAAGTTCCCAAACTAATCTAAGCACCTTCCAGCTCAAGGCACGATGGACACATGCAGTTGCAGGGACTCTGAGACCTAGGGGGCGCCCTGCGTCACTCACCAATATTTCCAGCTAGAAACATTGCTTCATGCTGTTTTATTCAGGCAATAATAACATGAAATTATTGTGCTGCTGCAACATTGGATATTAGTATGGAGCAGCTATTGGTGGGTATAAATTTAGCGAGGGAGATAAGATGTGGGCTGGCTTGTTGGAGTTGGTAACCCTTTCAAAATTTCTCTCCAGACTAAATCACATCTGGCTATGCCCTGACTATGGGACGTATTCAATTGTCGGCGGAAACGCCGAAAATCCAGCAAAAAAACATTACTACGGTAATTTTATAGCTGGATTTCAGCTCGCAGCTCCCTGAGTCACGAGCTGAAATCCAACTAACTACTACCGTTATTACCGCGGTAGTAGTTTTTACTCGGCGATCTAGGAACAATTGAATACGCCCCTATATATACTAACAAAGTAAAAATATACATCAGAATATTATTATTATTATTATTAACATACAGGGAGCAATATACATAAGACAAGTTCAGGGCAAAAGCTGTTATTGTGCTTTTGTGATGTAATTTTATTTGCTTTTGCACTTTATTAATGTTTTTACAGTCTCTATATACAGTAAAATTATTTCTATGATACATGTATCATTTTCAACAAGATCCGTTAGTCAAACTAAGTAGGCGTCAACATTGCAAGTCTGACATATTAAAAAGGGAGTTGACAGTGCAAATTTGGAAGTTTACTTTTCATTTAGGGTAGGGGTAGAAGTGATTTTTCAAAGATGTATAATTTAAAAGATTACAAATCACAGACCAGGCAACTGAATGAGATGTAGGCCTTTCCCCTTATTTGCTCAGATTAATCATAATCATACATGCCCACTTTTAAGATTTCTTCTCGGGGAGATCCGGGGTAGGAGGGGGGCGTGGTGACATTTCGCGTCACCATAGCCCCGCCCCCACTATAAAAAAGCAGAAACTCACGGCATCGAATGGAGGGGGGGGGGGGCTTAAGGACGCAATTAAGCTCCGCCCCCTCCATTCACTCCCGTGAATTTCGCCAAATTTCGGGATTATTGCCTACTCTTTCAGGAATTCCGGGAGAGTAGGCAGGTATGATCATAATTCCAGGAGCAAAGGAGTTTAAATGCCAGTACAATAAGTAAGTTATTTTGTTGGTGGGGAAAACAGGCAGTATGTAGACAGAACCGTGCACATTTGCATCTAGTGTGCATGGTTTGCACACAAGCAAATTTAGCCCACGTATGTATTTGGGCAGTGCACGAGCATGTCGGTTCATTAATCCAAAAGCAGACTTTCTTTTTTGCACTGTCATTGATTGTGTTAAATGGCCACATAGCCTTCACTAGTATAGCATTTTGTTTATCCCATATACTTTGAGAATGTTTTACCTTCTGTGTTGTATCACTTTTATTTGATACAATAGGATAGAATTGGATAGTGTGGATGTTTTTAATAGTTTACCGGCCTTTTCCGGATGAATGAAAAAGTATTGGTGGCAAGTCTGTACTAGCATAGCCTATATGCGCAATACAATTGCTTGTACATATTTGTGAAATTCATTCCAGCATCGCTTATTGCCTAAAGTTACTTTGTATGCACTCAGCATCTTCAGCACTGCTGTGGTTATCTCTTTCATATTTTTGCTAAACCTTTAATACAAAAAAGATAATCCCTTCAGTTCCATAGCATTTAATATCTATCTGATGCTAATGGTCTAATTCCATGCTTGTAGCGTATTGTTCATTGCATCTTATCCCTTCCTAACAGCATAATCAGAAGTCATGTACACTGTGATTTTTTTATATTTTGATCCTTTCATTATTTCCCAGTTTACAGAACATTTATCGCCAGCAATTCCTAGCCCCAATCTTCTTACCAAATATCTAATTGTCATCTAAAATTACTAAAATTGCTACTTTTCAAAATTTTTGCTGCATTCTTATAATTGTATTTATTCCAAACCTACTTGTGAAACTGCAGAAAGTTAGTTCATAGACAATTATTTTTAAAAGACTAATTTTTTATGTATTTTTCTACCTTACTGGTGAAACTCAATCTACTGCCCAAATATTTTTTGCATATTTTGGTGTGAACTCTGCTGCGGAGGATTCGTTCATACTAGAGATGATCACTGACCCTGTGTTCTGGTTTTGGTTTTGGATCTGTATTAACTTCATGTTTTGGTTTTGGTTTTGGCAAAACCTCCCTTGCGTGTTTTGGTTTTAGTTTTGGATCCCTATTTTTTCCTAAAATCCCTATTATTTTTGCTAAAATCAACTGATTTTGCTTTTTTCCCTCTACATTATTATATACCTCAGTAACATTAATTTCAAGTCATTTGCAGTCAATTTTGACCACCTCACAGGTCACAATATTATTTTCATACACTTTCAAACAAAGAGTGCAGCAGTTCTTGCCAGTGATAAGAAGAAGGCCATTGTCATGCCTGGGCATAAGACCAAAAAATCCACCACTTATGTGTGGAATTATTTTTACACAAATTCTGACAACAGTTGTTTAGCCATTTGTAGCATTGTAAAGCTACAGTCAGTAGAGGTAGGGACTTTAACCATCTAGGAACTTCATCCATGTTACGCCATTTGAGGCAAGTTCATGGGAAGCTTTTGTAAAAATCAGAAACTTACGCTAAAAAATAACAACAAGCAGTCCAGCTTCAACTACCTCACGTCTCTCAGCTAGATCCCAGCACCTGCAATCTACACCCCAACACCTTCATCATCAATATCCTCACAAGAGATTGGAGTTAGTCCTGCATCCAAGTTTCTAAGGTAAGATGACTCCTCCACTATCCAGGACTCCTCTGAAGAATCCTTGAGCGTTAGGCCCACTGCTGCTGCTCCTGCTACTGGGGGTGGATCTTCAACTCAAAAGCAGACGAAGAAGATGACTACTAGTAGTTTACAACAATTGACTGTTAAACAATCCTTTGCAAGAGGACGCAAGTATGAAAGCTGTCACTCAGTCGCAAAGCGGATCAAAGACGCCATGGCGTCTATGCTAGTATTAGATCTGCGTCTAATATCCACTATTAATGCAGCTGGTTTTAGACAGTTACTTGAGGTCTTCTATCCCCATTACCAAATTCTATCATGACACCATTTTATTAGAAAAGCTATTCCTCACCTCTACTTGAAGGTTTGTAAAAATGTAATTATTGGGCTACAAAATGCCATTCTACCCACTGTACACTTAACCACAGATATGTGGACAAGCGTAACTGGGCAAACTAAAGATTATATGATTGTGACAGCCCACTGGGTTGGTGATTCGCCTTCACCAGCAGGAACAGCAGCAGCATGTACCCAAGAATGTTACATTTGTCAGAGGCAGGCTACTCTGTGTATCATCTGCTTCACTAAGAGGCATATTATTATTGTTATTATTGTTATCGTAGATTTGTAAGGCGCCACAGTGCTCCACAGCGCTGTACAGTAGGGAAGACAAGGACATACATAAAACAAGAACAGACAAGGCAGACAAAATTAATGGAGACATGAAAACAAAATGTATGGAGGACCCTGCTCATTAGAGAGCTTACATTCTAAAGGGAAGAGGGCACAGATCAAACAAGAGGAGCGAGTGTGGCTCAGAGTTGAGATTGGGATAGTTGTGAGGGTGCATTAGAGTGAATAGTGTTATCGAGCATAAGGTTACCTCTAAAAAAGAGATGGGTTTTCAAAAGGTATCTAAAGATTTGAAGGCTGTGGGAAAGTCTGATTGAGCATGGTAGGGAATTCAATAAGTGGGGAGCAGCACGTGAGAAGTTTTGAAGGCGGGAGTGAGAGGTGGTTATCAGAGACAAGACAAGGCACAGGTCAGGGGTAATACCACAGAAACCTGTTTGAAAAACTAAGGGATGTCATTGCAACATGGCTTATACTGCTTGGACTCTCCTGAGGATATGTGATTTCTGATAGCGCCGCCATTATTGCTAGAGCATTACAGCAGTGGGAATTCCATCACATTCCCTGTTTTGCTCACACAATCAACTTGGTGGTCCAGAACTTTTAAAAAAATGACAATGACATGCAGGAGATGCTGTCTGTGACCCGAAATATTTAGGATCATTTTTGGGATTCTGCAACAGCATGTCGGAGAATGCAGCAGCTGCAAGAAGAATAGAATTTAGGGGGAATGTACTTTAGTCCAACGCAGTGGAGAATACTTTCCGTGTTGTACAAAGTGCTGAAACCACTCAAAGTAGTCACCTGTGAAGAGAGTGCATACATTCTTAGGTTGAGTCAAGTGATTCCCCTAATTAGACTTTTTGAAAAGCAGCAAGAGAAATTGAAGGAGGAAATGAAACAAAGCAATTCCGCTAATTATGTTTGACTTGTAGATTAAGTACTTTATTCGCTTCACCAGGATCCAAGAGTTATCAACATCTTGAAATTGGATCATTACATTTTGGCAACTGTGCTTGATCCTAGGTTTAAGAGCTATGTCTTCTCTTTCTTTCCAACTGACCCAGATCTCTAGAGATGCAATGAGCACCTGGTCAGCAAGCTGACAGCTCTAGTGGTAAATGACACAATGACATCTCCTCCTTCAGTTTCTCTGGAAATTGTTGCTAGGAAAAACTTAGCTTTCCTAAGACACCTAGTGGTGATGCAGATGAGTCTGCACAACATTTAGACGTTTGGTCTGGTCTCAAGGAATTGCCCAATAATCGTAACAGCTCTTCCGTAAAATGAACAACAAATTTCAGGAGGAAGGCCATTACCGGTAATTACATCAAAGTACAAAGACTTCTGTGCTGGATTGCTGTGGAGGGCGGTACTTATAGAATCCAAAACTTGCGAGATCCAACGATGTAACAATGACGTTTTGCCTTGTTTTCAATTTCGAGGGCACGCAACAGTACCTAACCGGCACGGCTCGGCTCGGCTCAGTACTCGGATCTGCTAAGTTCGGGTGTGTTCGGTTTCAGAGGGAACCGAGCCAAAGCATCTCTAGTTCATACCTTATCATCATCATCATCATCATCATTTTATTTTATATAGCGCCACTAATTCCGCAGCGCTGTACAGAGAACTCATTCACATCAGTCCCTGCTCCATTGGAGCTTACAGTCTAAATTCCCTAACATACACACACAGACAGAGAGAGACAGACTAGGGTCAATTTTGATAGCAGCCAATTAACCTACTAGTATGTTTTTGGAGTGTGGGAGGAAACCGGAGCACCCGGAGGAAACCCACGCAAACACGGGGAGAACATACAAACTCCACACAGATAAGGCCATGGTCGGGAATTGAACTCATGACCCCAGTGCTGTGAGGCAGAAGTGCTAACCACTTAGCCACCGTACTGCCCCCAGCAGCACGGTGGCTAAGATATAATATCCTATTGTTGCCTAATCCTATTCTTCCTTCCTAGCAGCCTGTCCTGCAAGTGTTTCAACCCTAAGTTTTTTTTTCAACAACCTAACCCTAATTTTCCCAGTTGCAGACTAACCTAGCCTGGTCCCAAAATCCCATGCTAACTTTGCCCATTGAACTTACCTGGAAAGAAGAAAGGAATGCTGTAAAACCGTACCATTGGAACAGTGAGTAGATCATAGTCAGAGCTGTAAGACCAAAGGAATGGGAACAGGAATAGGAACAAGAAATCAAGGTAACGTTGCTAGCAATTTACTAAGTATCTTGCTTTTTTCCGGGGAATGCCCAAAACCAGTTGCTTAAGGGCAAATATCTTCAAATGATTACTTGTTACCAGGGGCGGGCTGGGCCAGGGGGCAGGGGGGCATCGGTCCCCCGGGCCGCTCAGTCTGACCCCTGTTCGGGCCGGCGCATGTCATGTGATGCGGCTGCCTGTGCGCCCCCCGGGCTGAGATTTGCCAGCCAGCTTGTTACATATAGTTATTTGCCTTTGATGTGATGTGTGAGTGAAGGATTTAAGCATGGTGATTTGTTAGACACATGCAAACCTTGAGACGTGCCATACTGTAAAATGCCACTTCTTGTAAGCTTAGTGGATTCCATCACTTACATATAAATTATGAGTTTTGATAGAATTTGCCCTTGACCCTCCCTCCCTGTTGCCAGCCTCTCTAGCTCACCATGGTCTCCCTTGTGCTCTGGTCAGTCACCTTTCCTTCTACCCAAAATGTTTCATTCACAATACTTACTTTGCCATCCTGAAGGACCCACATTAACAGCACAAGAGGAAGTAGATTCATATTACTGTTGTCCTTCATTCCAAACTGCAAAAAAATCATGGGGTGAATTGTTTGACCTTTGAAAAGTTTAGGTTACATAGGTATCTTGCTTTTTATTTCACATAGATGGGTCCCTACTTTATCCAAATATGTAGACACTTGGGGGTAAATTTATCAAGCTGTGAGTTTCCGGTGAGTTTGAAAAGTTGTTGCCTATAGCAACCAATCAGATTCTATTTACCGTTTAATTAGTACATTCTACAAAATGACTGCTAGAAACCCTCCAGAAACTTGCAGCCTGATAAATATACCCCTTGGCCTCCTTTAAAATAAGGAGCAAAAGAAGGAACAAATTTGCACCTTGGCAAAACCATGCTGTGTTGCAGAGATGGGGCAAATTTAAAATGTGAAGGCAGATTGAGTAGTCGTGCCCTATCCCAACTCCAGTTTGCCCAGCAAAAATAAAGGTGTCTAGTGTTTGCGTGCTGCATGCAAAAGTACCAGTATTTTCCTTGGATGCAAAAAAACAAATTCACCTGTACTCCTTGCTTTGCAACGTGTTTTTCCAGGAGAAAATGTACTCCTTTTTTGTTTGTTCCTAACTCTAATTGAATCCCACTATACTCAACAATGTTTCCCTCTTTGTCTTGTATAGGATTCTATGTTTCAGTGTACAGTTTATTTGGCTAACTAATACTGATCGATGATATTTAAGATACGTTACGATACCTAAATTAGTCACTTCCTGAAATGTCAACTCTTGCAATGTATGTAATACATTGAATTACATACATGTAATTACATTTTATATGATTGCAAAGAATCCAGCATGCTACAGTTTAATCATGCTTGTCTAATCTCAAAAATAAATAAAAAATAAATTATATTAATTGTGCCTACTGAAGTGGAATGTATATTAATAATAATAGTTATGTTATCAGTGTGTACATGCAATGACCAAATGTGATGGTTTGTAACTGCACTGCTTGTTCTCTGTCTTTTGTTATTGTACCTTTTTATATTTGCATAAGATGACACAGCATTAGAGCACTTGCTTGTGCAGTAAACACCTAGGGCTAGATTTACTAAGCTGCGGGTTTGAAAAAGTGGGGATGTTGCCTATAGCAACCAATCAGATTCTAGCTGTCATTTTGTAGAAGGTACTAAATAAATGAAAGCTAGAATCTGATTGGTTGCTATAGGCAACATCCCCACTTTTTCAAACCCGCAGCTTAGTAAATCTAGCCCCTAGTGTAGATGGAGAATGTTAATATGTCAGCTATTTTTCGGAATCAGTGCAGTCATTGTCTTTCTCTACCAACCTCAGCTGGTTGTCATTCACTACGGCTCTTCTGTAAATGTTCACATAAAAAGTAGCTAACTTCAATGGAGGAAACTGATGAAAACATCTCGGGTCCTTTTTGCAGTTCTTGTGTGATCATCTGATGTGTTGATCTCTTCCTTGTCAGCTTGTCCTGAGCATTTGACTGTTGCAGACAATCCTTCTGCCTATGTAATCTGTTCCTGTTTTATCTGTATAGTTTTGCTTTTGATTTGATTCTTCTCATGTCTGCTCTATACCAAATATCCCACGTTCTTTATAACTGACTACTGGCTATATCTGGGATCATGTGCATAATTGCTAGGGCAACAGAGTACTAGTAGGTTAACCTGCCGGAAGCAAAAAAAAAAAGAGCTTTGAAAGTCTGTTGTGAACTTGTGACATTCCTATATTGTTATCAGATTTGTTTGAATTTGCCTTAACCCATTAAATTTAAGTCTGCTCAATAAGGCGGAGTTTAGCCCGATATCAAGAACACTTCTGCCAATGGCAACCTTGGGTTTTAGGAAAGTGCCCTGGCACCATTAGTTATGGTTCCTGCCAAATAAAGCTGTACACAGCTTGGCCAACCCAGTGTTCCCAGTATAATCGGAAAATAATTCTAAACACACTTCCCCATTATTATCATCATCATCATCATCATCATTTATTTATATAGCGCCACTAATTCCGCAGCGCTGTACAGAGAACTCACATCAGTCCCTCCCCCATTTGAGCTTACAGTCTAAATTCCCTAATACACACACACACACACACACACACACGCACACACACACACACACACACACACACACAGACAGATACAGACTAGGGTCAATTTGATAGCAGCCAATTAACCTACTAGTATGTTTTTGGAGTGTGGGAGGAAACCAGAGCACCGAGAGGAAACCCACACAAACACAGGGAGAACAAACAAACTCCACACAGATAAGTGCTAACCACTAAGCCACCATACTGCCCACATAATAAATAAATATTACACTGGCACATAAGGTTTGCATTTTTTTTATTTTCAATTAATTATGCTCTCGTAGGCCCTCATTCTCTACATTATGATACAAATGAAATTATCTTTCTTCTGTGTCATTATAGTCCAATGGGAAAATTGTAATCTAGTGGAAAATGAAATGAGAAACTATGACATGACTGCTCTAATTTGAATGTCAGTACAGAATTACTGTGTCCACAATTGACCAGTAGGGACAAAAGCTGCTCAACCAAGCACAATCATTTTCCCATGCTAGCCACTTGTGACTGGCTGGAGCAAAGGAAACCATTTGTGATTGGCTGAGCAGTCCAGGTCAATTCAGTTCATGTCATTCGTCATACTTTGTTTTGTTTTTAAAGTCACAAAAAGTTCATGGAAAGATGGCGCTATAACATAATGTCCTCATATATCAATGATTAAATACGTATATTTCATTTATTTCCCCACTGTTTTGTAGTGCAATTTTCTTCACAAAGGTTCTTTCTCTTACTCGTAGTGAAAATCCTCTTTGCGTAATTCAATGTGTCACATATGAAAAAAAAATATTACGGTGCAGTATCTCCTAATAGCTCACACCCATAGATATGACTAATTCTCCTTTATAATATTAAGGGTGAAATACCATACTTCAATGGAAAATATTATTTTCACCAACAGAAATAAAATAGGAGGGTATAAAATCACTGATACAGCGTTATTACCAGTATGACAACTGGATAATAATACAGACAAACAAAATACATTCCTTAAAAATCAATCCCGGACATCGGTACAGATGGGTGACTTTTGTGACGTTCATGAGACCTTCTGTGGATAGGATGAGAAGGGCTGCTGAACAGTCCTTAATTGCGCCAATATATTTCAGTTCTTTTGTTTTGATTTTCTTTGTTTTTGTCCACTGGACTATAACTTTTGCCATTGGACTATGCTGAAACAGAAGAAAGAATATTTTAATTTTAATAAAGTGGAGAAGGAGGGTGGTTGAAAGAACCTTAATTCAATATTAACGTTATTAATCATTAAGTGCTAGTGCAAGGATATTAGGGACCCGTTTCCCATTATACTGGGACCACTGGGTGACCACAATTGCCCCCTTCAGTGTCCCATTTATCCCATTACCCTGGAAGAAAAAATGTATTTTTTATATTTTTAAACATTTGAAACATATAATGATCATCACCAGCCTCTCCCCCTTGGCCATTCAAACAGCATGGTCACAGGAAGCAGTTGATAATGATGACTGGTGTATATTTTCTGCATATAAATGTTACATTTTAAGTACGATGTATCTTAAGATACATACAGCTTAAATCACAGTTGTAGAAACAAAAGTGTACAGCACAGTGGCCTAGTGGTTAGCACTTCTGCCTCACAGCACTGGGGCCATGAGTTCGATTCCCGACCATGTGTGGAGTTTGTATGTTCTCCCTGTGTTTGCGTGGGTTTCCTCCGGGTGCTCCGGTTTCCTCCCACACTCCAAAGACATACTAGTGGGTTAATTGGCTGCTATCAAATTGACCCTAGTCTCTCTCTGTCTGTCTCCCTCTCTGTCTGTTTGTCTCCCTCTCTGTCTGTCTATGTCTGTGTGTGAGTGTGTGTCTATATTAGGGAATTTAGACTGTAAGCTCCAATGGGGCAGGGACTGATGTGAATGAGTTCTCTGTACAGCGCTGCGGAATTAGTGGCGCTATATAAATAAATGATGATGATGATGAAGTGTACAAATGCACTTTTGCGTGCTGCTCTTTAGTATTGGCATTGGCAGGAGCGTGATAAATTTAAAATAATGGGCTAAATGAAGCAAATGATTTTCTTTCTTAGGGTTTCCTGAGGAAATATTAGCTTACCCTTCAGACGCTTAACATCATTATACAGTACAAATCCTTTATATAGCAGGTGTTAAAGTAAAATAATTGGATGAAGGGTGTAAATAATTATTTCTGTACACTGCAATTAGTTGCGATACGATGAATACACAACCTTATTATAATCACAATAATATGTAAATGAATGTAATATTTGTCTATTGTTTCATATAAAATATAAAGTGGTGAAGAAGCTTAATAATGTTTACAACTTACTAATTTAATT
Organism: Mixophyes fleayi; assembly: GCF_038048845.1. Lineage (NCBI taxonomy): Eukaryota > Metazoa > Chordata > Amphibia > Anura > Limnodynastidae > Mixophyes > Mixophyes fleayi. Next base: position 50,168,235 of record NC_134407.1, read on the forward strand.
GAGTTTGGTATCATTCTGTTCGCAATTGCGCAAGAAATTTTCCGGTATCATTTGTATGTCGTTCGCACTGTGCGAATACTAGTTATAAATAATGTATCTTTTTCATACACTAAAATACTAGCACAAAGAGATCATAAAAGGTGGTTTAAACAGGTCTAGGGATGGGAATCTGAATAAGAACACCTAGCCACACAATGGGAAAGTTGACCCCCACCTCAAAGAATGCAGGGGCACAGCAGATGGTGAAATTCCAAACAGTTTCAAGTCACCCATCTAGGAGGGTCCACAGTTTAACAATAACCAGAGGAATCCACCAATGCCACGTCGAGTACCTAAGAGTGCAAGACCCTTCAACCAATGAATGAAGACCTTACATCTGTAACTGTATATCTCTGTGATGTCATTACTTTTACAACTGTACAGTTTATAAAATTGTTGAACTCGCATGGGACCCCAGAGAGCGTTCTGATAGAAACTTCTGGAAACTTGAGGACATAGCTATGAGTTTATATAAAACCATGATAAAAATTATGTGGGTAAAAAAAATGTTTCAGGCATGTCAATGGAAAATGTTATGTGATGCAATACTTAACTTAAAAGGAATAAAAGACAAAAAAAATAAAGAATTGTTCTGGGAAGGATTATAGGGGCATAGAAATAGAGAAGGGGAATCAAGGAAATTAGAAGGAAACGGAGGCGTAGGAGTGTATTACTAGAACTGCTACTGTTTCTATAACAGACAGTTGGACCTGAGCAGGAAGCAGTGATCAATCACTCAGGAAAAGGCACCCAGCTTGCTCTGCCAGCCTGGTTGTAGAATAGTTATAGACATGCAAATTCTTTATCAATTAGCAAGGTTCTTAAAGGATAGGAAATCAAGAAAAAAGTTTCATTCTCTGAAAGTCCTGAGCTGCAGAGTTGTAGACAGATAAGTAGATGAACTCTAAAGATTGGTTTCCTGTAGATCTCATTTTACCTTGCTTGGTCCACTGTGGCTGGGGTTGATCTTTGGACCAGCTGTCTGGCGAGTCATGGATATCCACTGGCTGGGATTTCCTTGGAGAAGCAGTTAAAGAATGTCCCAATCTGCATAAGAACTCAGGGCCTTACTCAGTCATCACACTCTGCTAAGGTGAGTACCTCTGTCTTGTTGAGGGAGACAAGGTAATTGCAGATCATCTTAATAATTATTTTTGCTCAGTCTTCACTACAGAAAGAGAGGGGAAGGGGCCACAGTTAAGTTGCAAGTATATTCATAAAAAGTTAGATACAAGTACATTTACAGAGGAGAAGGCCCTAACAAGCTCTCAGAACTGAATGTGGATAGATCAATGGGGCCAGATGGAATACATCTAAGCATTCTAAAAGAACCTAAAGGAATGCTGATAACACCATTATTCAACCAGTCACTAGCTACAGGAGAAATTCCAGAGAGGACTTGAAAAGAGCGAATGTGGTACCACTGCACAAAAGTGGAAGCAAGGAAGAGGCAAGCAACTACAGACCAGTGAGCTTTATCAGAAGTAGGGAAATTGATGAAACACTCTTAAAAGAAAAAGTTGTAAAATATCTAAAATCCAGTAATTCACAGGATCCCAAACAGCATGGAGTTATTCGGGGGAGATCATGTCAAACAAATTTTACTGACTTTTTTGACTGGGTGACTAAAGTAATAGTTCAAGGCGGGGGCGGGGGGGGGGGGCGTAGATGTAGCTTATCAAGATTTTAGTAAGGTTTTTGACACTGTCCCACATCGCAGACTGTTAAATAGACTTAAAATCTTGGGATTGGATACAAATAGGGTTGAATGAATAAGATCTTGGTTGCAGGATAGAAAACAGAGCGTTATAGTAAATGGAGTGGATTCACAGAAGGGAAAGGTTACCAGTGGAGTATCCCAGTGCTTTTTAATATCTTTATTGGTGACACTACAATTGTTATTGAAGGGAAAGTATGCCTTTTTTCAGATGACACAAAGATAAGCAACAGGGTAGACAACAGGAGGGAAAAAACAAATGATTGATGATCTAGGTAGACTAGAGGAATGGTCAAGAGTGTGGCAAATACAGTTTAATGCCAAAAAATGCAAAATCATGCACTAGGGTCTCAAAAACCCAAAGACTAAATGTAGTATTAACCTGCCGTCAAATTCTATGTTTCTGTTATGGAGAAAACAGCGGCCTCCTGGAAATCTGAAAGTTTATCACCAAGTGACTCCAGAGCAACGGCCAGACCCTAGTAATGCAATTTAAATTTTCAACCCAGAGACAGCTTGCTGTATTTGTGTTGTGTATGTGGACTTGATATTAGTAAGTTCTCTAAGTGTAAAGCATTTTTTTAGTAGAGCTGTATGCTCAGCTTTGGCCACAAGCAGGTCTGATTCTGGAGGTAAGATAGCTGCGATAGTGGGAACCGAGAAGGATTTTTAATATATCTGGAGACTTTCTGTGAGGACACACTTTTTTGCCCTTAATGCTTGTGTCTAATATATGTATACCTATCTGTGAGGAAGCTCTACCTGTAGCTGTGGTTACAGTGACGATATAAGCTGATTCTGTTCTGGTTAGAGGGATTGCTGTGGTTAAGCAAACATATCCAAAGGGTCTCAATTACTCCCCCAGGTGATTTTTTTCTAAGTGTATCGCATAATTGCATTTTTCTTCTTTTAGTATAACATGTGGATGAACAAGGCTTTATAAAAGCAGTTTTAAGCTAGCACTGGCAGCTTTACTTTGGTTCTGATGTTATGGGTTGCCATGCAAGAACATCATCATCATCATCATTTAGCAACCCAACACAAACTGCAGGCTAAGTTCCAAGAAGCCCTTACTAGTTCTGTATAGAAGCACCATCATACTTTGCCCCACTTTGTGAAATTAGGCAATACTTCTGCATCCATTTTTAACTAAAGACACTTTAGGTTTTGAAGTTCACATGGAATTGTAATGCCAGCAAGACATTAGTTTGAGCTGTGACAATATACTGAATTTCTTTTTTCTTTCCAACATTTATAATTCTTATAATTCGTCATTTTCAGGGAAAACAAATGTCTGACTAGCACTTTTGTAATGAAAGAGGTTTGCTGTACAAATAATACCGCTTTGAATTGCTTGACCTATTATTTATTTTCTTTTTTTTTTGCCTGGTGACACCATTGGTTTCTTCTCTGTATTGTGCACCAAACTTATTTTCACTTTAAACTGAGCTGCTATCCTGTACATAAAAGACCATTTATTAGTATACTATACTATCAAAGTAGTGAAAGAGAAAAAGGCGCGCTTCTTTAAATTAATGTAATGTGTACAAGTTAATAAAATAATTTGAGACGGCAGCCAAGGACAAATAAGACCAATGTGCAAGTGCAAATGAAAGAAAAATGTTGTCCGGCGACAATATATAAAAATCACTGTGTCAGCATATACATAAAGGAGAATTTTGTGCACAGTATAGCAATATTCGGGTTAAGCTCACCTGCCGGCGTCAAGGCATCTCCTGTAGGTGAGTCCCTAAGCTAATGATACCGGCAGGGGAGCTTAACCCCAAAGTAGCTATATTGTGCACAGAATTCTCCTTTATGTATATGCTGAGACAGCGGGGGGGTTTCAATTCCCCCCGAATTAGCGCAGCGTTAAAGTTATTACAGTTATTATGGTCATTTTAACCCGGCTTTTTGCTCGCAGCTCAGGGAGCTGCGAGCAAAAAGCCGGCGTTGAAACTACCATAATAACGGTAATTAAGCGCATTATTACCATAATAACTGTAATTAGGCGCATTATTACCGTAATAACGGTAATAATGTGAAGGCCGCGTTACTTTTTCCAGTAACACAGCCAATTGAATTCCCCTCAGTGATTTTTAGATATTGTTTGTTTCTGAGCGCCGGACAAATTTTTTCTTTCATTTTTCTTTCTATACTATCAACACAAATATAAGGCCTGATTCATGAAGGTACACCTGGTCTGTCTGGTACCATATACCCTCAAGTATATATCTTATAGCAATTCTCTTAGATACCAGCATTGATGGAGACTTTGGCCGTTCAGGTGCGAATGACGGACTATTCCTCACTGTTCAAAGAGACCCTGAGATCGCATCCCCAGGCCTCTTCATTTGGTGCGAACATTTGGTTGAGTGGGGTCATTATTATGGAGCAGTACAAAATTGAAATATACCCTCTGCAGCCAGCGGAGTAGATGCAGTTCCGTTGAAATGGAGATAGGCCTCAAAGTTTCTTGGATTGGGATTGAGATTGAGATTGAAGATATTGGAAGTGCATGGAGGGAGGAAGGTGGTATTTAGTGCGTATGTCTTCATATGACACAGGGGACAATTAATATGGAGAAATTGATCAAACTGATATGACTTCCAAAATTCGGTAGACTGTGTCTGAGTGGTCTGGGGGAAACAATGGGTGGGTCCAGATTGGTGTCAGTGGGGGGGGGGATAAGAGGCTAGGTGAAAACGACAGTTAGCCAAGTTCCATATTGACAAAGTAAATGCGATAGAGGGGCAAGCATAGACCAAGGCAGGTCTATGAATCTTATGGAACTAGCTAGCTGTTTATTTTGAAGATTTTTTTTTCCTGCTTAATAAAACTGGTTGAGGACAGTTGTATCCAAAACCTTGGGCTTGATTTCTCGGCTTCTGTAAACTACCTTCTTTTTGCTAGTAAATTGTATTTATAAAACGTTAAATTTTTCTTTTCTAGAGATACAGTGCCTGATTCGTCTTGGAAAGCAGTGTGGACGCAATTTGCATTTTTTTAAATTGCCCATATTCAAATACAGGCAGGTCTCAGAAATGTGTCCATTTGAATAGAAGGTATAAGTACGCTCTGCGTACACGTTACTTGCCATTTGCAGACAGATAGAACACACTGCAGGATATGCACAGTGCATATGTGCAATATAAAGTCCTATCAGAACGCAAGGAAAAAAATGTAAATACATTAACAACCCTTAATCCCCTGTTCTACTCTTCAAAACATAGGCAGCCGGAAGTGTCATTTGCATTTGGACATGAATTGCATGCAATTGCGTTTATTGGCGTAAAGTCAGTTTCTTAGCATGCGAATAGCAATTTAACACAAGACACAACATGCCACGGGACTTAAATCTGAAGATGAATCTTGCCTACTGTATCTCTAGGTAATTATTACATTAAAATTGTGTTTTTGTTGTTACATTTTCAGTGATTACTTATAATAGTGGTTCACAACTATTTCATGTCATGACACATCTGTTTATACCCTTTCTTTATAATTCAGTTTTTAGTGCCAGAGTTGTACTTGCATCCCCATTGCATATTTTAATTTCTATTCTTTTTCTTTTCATCATCTTCATTTATTTTTAAGGTGCCACAAGTTCTGCAGTGATTGACAGCCAGCATTCAAAACACATGGACAAATGAAGGGTAATAGCAAAACATGTAAGTTCAAATTACAAGTACAAATCATACAAGTATAGTTGCATGTAACAAAGATACAAATATAAGTTTCATAAGTACGTAAGTTAAACATAAAATATAACACTCACAAAAATTAAAGTTAAGCATAAAAACGTAATAGGTACATCTGAATTAGACAAAGGAGGTGTGGACAGAGCTTCCAGTCTAGAGCAGTGGCGTGCAACAGACAGCCAGCGTCTCGCTGAGCCCCCAGCCTGCTGCTCACAATGTCACTTATTCTCTGGACGCAGAGCATAAAGGGGGGATTCAATTCAGCTCAATTTGTCTCTGTAACGTCCATGGAGACACATTGCCCTAATGTTATGACAGGAATCTGCACTAATTTTTCCTTTCCCTCCATAAAGGTGCACAGAAAAATTAACAGAGATTCCTACCATAATGGCTGCCAATGTTCGCAGTCAGACATCATGGTGATGTCCTTGTGGCACATCGCCAGCTATTGAAACTCCCCCTAAGAGTGAATTCGAGCAGCTGGCGTTCCTGTCATGTGACCTCCTCTTAACACTGCAGTGAGGTCACGCACAACAGCAAATCAGAGGTGGGGGTGAGTTAGTGCAGTGCATTCTGGACTACATCCTCTCCCTCCTTCACTGCGGGGCCCCAGCTGTGCTGGCAAGTGTAGGGAGGTGTGTGGGGAGGTGGAAAGAGGACTGTAGGGAGATATACAGAGGTCTGTGGGGAGATGTGAGGAGGTCTGTGGGGAGGTCTCAGTAGTATGCAGGCGAGCTTCAGAATACATGTGGGGTTGGTGACAAGTTGGGATCTGAGAGTATGTGGTAATACTTTGTAGCAAGTAGCAGATCTAAGTGTGGGGATTTTGGAGCATGTGAGTGCATTTTGGGATCAGTGATGTCGGGGTGCTGAAGGTATTTTGAAATTAAGGGTAATGTGCAGCCCATTTGACTGTAGTGCCACACATATAGCCCTTGAAGTATATTGGGTTGTCCATCGCTGATCTAGAGGGAGGAGGAAAGCAGAGATAATCATAAATGGGGCATGAGTGGTCGTAGCAGGTAGAGCGAGAGAGTGGCCAAGGAATGGTCTAGAATGGCGTAGGGCTATCACTACCACCACTAAACAAGTTACTAATTTCTAAGTAGGTTCTAATTTTTTGTGACACTTTTTGTGTCTAGCACTGGGACACATAGACATATCCCAGCACACTAGGTATAGCTTAATTGGTAACTAAGTTTTAGGATGTATATACTTTGTACAAAAATAAATGTAAAGTTTATGTTTTTGTAAGATAATGTTTCTCATTCACGTTATTATACTATAGATTGATTCAGCTTCTCAAAGCTAGAAAAAGATTTTTGCACCAAACTTACCAATCCTAAAACAAAGTTATTTGCCTACAAGGAACGATAGAAATTGTGTTACAAAAATCACTTTGCAGACTGCCTTTCAAGATAGGGCTTAGAGCTCTTAAGAGCTGCTGTATTAGGATGAAGTGGTCTGCAGTCAAGATTGTGAGGTGACAATAGAGAAAAGAATGAGTCTTTGAACTGCAGCATCGCAGGAGAAACAGAGGCCTAATCACGGAAAACATCATCAATATCAATTATGAGATTACTGGCTGAGAACATGCATGGGACTTCTTATCAATACAACTGACAGCTGATTTAAACAAACGAATGTCACACATTAAATGCTGAGATATGGGCCCTGGATACATCAAGGGGAGGCATATCTTTTAAAGATGACTGTAGTTTAGATGATTGATATAAAATGTCCTGTTTATTGGAAGGTTATAACACTGCAGAACACCTCAGTGTTATATTGCTTTATAAAGGACCTACAGGAAATCTAGTAACAGGTTCTCAATGCTAACTAAATTAATACAGTATATTACCTATAGAAAACACCCTTTATTTTCTAAGTACAATCTTACATACATAATATATATCAGACAAGATGGAAATATAAGGGCCCCTCTTTCTTGCGCATATTGCAAATCTGCCAAAACTCCCAACAGAAAAATCAGGAAACAGACGCCACAATTGCCAATTTATACTTTTGCCCAAACCATTTAATCTGAGATGACATCTCTTTAGGGTGCTAAAATTTAGGAGTGTGCCATTAAAATCAATACTGAAGCAATACTTACTCACTTTACACTTGAGACAAGCGTTTAAGGTATGATTAGGCAAATATAGTCTAAGTCATAACATAATAAGATTTCTTAATGTGTGGTACATGGGACCAAGGGGGTACTTCAGCTTGATCAATTTTAGTTTACTATATCTATAAAGTATAGAATATAATGAATAAAAATAAATAGTAAATTGCAGTAGACAAAAACAGAGTCATTGGGGGTACTTTATAAAAATGTACTTTCACTGTGGGGTATTTGATCAGAAAATCATTGATAAACACTGTTCTAAAATGATCTGCTCCATCTGTCTTGACAAATGACAACAAGCTACAAAGTTAGTAAGGTTTAATAAAGAGCTGGTGTGTGGCTAGGAGCTTGTTGTGAGCAGTGTAATTTCACAGATCTCCCATTCCTACACTAATTCTAAGTCTAAATATCTGGCAATCAAAAGTACCCTAGTTCTGGAAAATAAGCTAGGGGTCTTTGAGGGTGGACACCAAGCAAGTACTGCAAAATAATCAGACTGAAAGCTGTGCAAGAGAGGTCAAAGTTGCACCCAGGCACAACTTTCCCTCTTTTCCTGGGAACTCATTATCACACCAGTCTCCATATCAGCAGTATAATGTAGTAAGAGACCCTCTGAACTCACTTAATTTACGATAAATTACCAATCAAATCCTGTAGAGAGTAACTCTGTACAAGACTGCACAAACCAAAGAGATGGGAAATTACATAGGCCCTTAAGTACATAGGCCCACCAACTTTGTAATTTCATAAATTCTTATTGTAGGGATAAAAAAAAAATCATATATCACCTCAATCTATTAAAAAATAGAGAGTCCGCTGCTCCATGGATTTTGACCCGGAGCGGTATGGGTTAACTTACCGATCTGCGGGCCAGAGGATATACCCATACACATATATACACACACATATACACATATGTGTATATATAGACATACACATGTGTATATATATATATATAAATATATATATATATATATAAACACATATATATATGTATATAATTATGTGTGTGTGTGTCGTCTATATATATATCTATATTTGTATATATATATATATATATATATATGTGTATATATGTGTATATATATATATATAATTCTATCTATCTATGTATCTATCTATCTTTCTATCTATCCGTGTGTATGGATATATATATATATATATATATATATATATATATATATATGTATTTATATATATGTATATATCTATCTATATCTATGTCTGTTTTTGTTTATACAATGTAAGTCCCATGACTCTTGCACCCCATTCTTTACGTTAATTAATTCCAACTTGTGTCAGGTGAGTCCCAGGTCTTCCATGGCTCCTAGTGCTTGGGAAAGACTTGCCTTTAAAAGCTGTGTGCAGGTAAGCCTTAAGCCCAGATAAGATAGCATAGCATTTGATCATGTTAGGACTGACCAGAATGGGAAGACTTTGGCGTGAGTTGGTCAGCTTAACATATATTGCAATATGTGGAACTAACATTCCCTGTTTTTAATATAGAACAGTACTTGGTACAGCATTAATTATGTGTTTGGAGAGTGCAGAGTATCCCTGTTTTCTTGTCTATACAATGTGGACAACCCCCTCTTGCACCCCAGTCTGTACATGGTGAGTGCAGAGGATCTATTTCTGTATATATATATATATATATATATATATATATATATATATATATAATTGTATCTATCTATCTATCTATTTATCTATATATCTATATATGTGTGTATGGATATATATATATATATATATATATATATATATATATATATATATATATATATATATATATTAACCTGTGCATGATACTCATGCATTCTAGTCAAATCAAGCTACTTAAGGTGTTAAAAAGGTTCTTGTCATGCATTTGGGCCATAGCCCAGGCCTCAACCACCAACCACTCCCCACTGTCACCCCCGGCAACCACCAACCACTCCCAACTGTCACTTCTCCTTCAAGAAATATATATATATTTTTTTTAAATCTTTATAAACACTTTTAACAATTAACAAATTAAATTAACAAATTAAAAACATCTTAGTATACCAAATTTCAGCCCTTTCTGAATTTTTTTTTCCACACACACTAAGAATTTAGTAGGTCAGTGTATAACTCCGCCCAGCAGGTGGCGCTGCAGCTTGGTTTTATTTTTTCCACACACACACACACACACACACAGACAGACAGACTAACACACGCCACTAGACATTTATATTATAGATATATGTGTGTTTATATATATGTATATGTGTATATATCTATCTATATCTATATCTCTGAGTTAGTGAGTAGCAAGAAATTCTATTTATATCTCATTATCACGATTTATCTATGTGCAAATATAATGTTCTAAATATTGCAAGTATATATGCATGAAATCCTTACATGGTATAGGTTGGCTTCAGTTTAAGGTGTAAATACTGCTTAATTGACACCTATGTTCCAGCAAAACTGTGTCTCTTTCAAAACAGTCATAAATAGGAAAAGAAGATACCATTGTGCTGGTCAACATACCCCTTCAAATGCATTTTCACAGATCCTTGTTGTTTATAGCTGTACTTTACCAAGCCCAGCATGGGCCTTGGTAATGAAATATGGACATTTAAATAGCCTATAAATATACATATAAACCATCAGCATGTCAGCATCCAGAGTCCCAGTTGACGATCCCCTCTTTACGTGTTAAGAAAGCAATCAATAAGGTCAGCTCTAGTTGTCTCTATGAAAAGCAATAGTAAGCAATACAATGGATCACTTTAACAGAGTTGGATGCAGTTACTGTAAAAATGTGCTAATTTAATTAACTTTAGCCCATCCATCTTTACATTTAAAATATACCATGCATTCTATAATGGGCATGTGTATGTGTGTATAACAAATAATATCATCATCATTTATTTATATAGTGCCACTAATTCTGCAGCGCTGTACAGAGAACTCATTCACATCAGTCCCTGCCCCATTGGAGCTTACAGTCTAAATTCCCTAATATAGACACACACTCACACACATACAGACAGAGAGGTAAAGACTAGGGTCAATTTATGATAGCAACCAATTAACCTACCAGTATGTTTTTGGAGTGTGGGAGGACACTGGAGCACCCGGAGGAAACCCACGCAAACACAGGGAGAACATACAAACTCCACACAGATAAGGCCATGGTTGGGAATCGAACTCATGACCCCAGTGCTGCAAAGCACAAGTGCTAACCACTAGGCCACTGTGCTGCCGTATATTTTTGTGAAGTGTAAGGTGTGAGACATGCTCATTTTTCTAAATGCAATAAAGGAATAGAATGCAAGTCAGAGATTCAAAGACAGCTCAGGAAAAGAAGGTCCTCTCAAAGGAGCAAGATCAGCTCTAGGTAAAGTCCTTCCACAGCCATGGTAACACAGCTATTGAACACTACAGCAACCCGTCATGCATGAGTTCAACACCCTGTCTTTTTGCTCTATCATGAATACCATTGCTGCCTATCAGAAATGCCCACACGAGTAGAATAAGCAGCACGTTTTAATTATCTATGCCACATAGTGTACATTGTTTGCATTAGATTATCATAACCCTTCACACTTAATTATAGTGCAATGTGGTACATTGAAACATTTCTAAATGTACTGACAAATAAGGGTAAATAGTAACAACAAAAAGTGAACATAACATCTAATTGAATCTGTGTACTCCACACTACACATCGGTCGATATCTAGAGTTATTGTCTGCTTTTTTACTGATAAAAGAAATAACACAAGCTTGGTTAATCCACATATAAAACAGAAATTGAGCAGTAGTACAAGAGTCAGATTTGAAAACTAAAATTAGAAGTAAAATGTACATAAATGTAATAACATTTTAAATAAAAATAAAATGAGGCATAAAGTAAACTGTACATTAATGTAACCCCCCCCCCCCACACACACACACTAATATTAACCCCCTTACATAATCTGACCATCTTACGAAATTAATAATACTTTACAAAATTAATATTAATTTTCTCTTGCACACAATAAAAAATATTAAAAATTAGATTTATAGTTACATATCCAATGTTTTACATCAAGAAACGGCAGAAGAGCACAGGTCATTTACTGGGTAAATTTACTTTTTTTACATATCAGAAAAACACTTGAGAATTATATGAAAAACATAAGCAAAGATAATATACAGTAGATAAAGTGAGATCGATGACAGCGGCCAGTTTGTTGAGGCGTAAGTTTATTAAAACATAGGCAGATGTGGAAATGATTAAAAACTCTAGATATTGTGTTATAGTTCATTTACTGTACATAAAAACTGGGAGGGTCATACAAACCAGTGGATCACATGACTGGAGCAATGGGATGAAGTTGTCTGGGCAACTGGAAAACCCTTCTAACTGCATACCTGAATCTTGGTACCAGATACGACTCTGAGCATTAGTCTTGGGACCAGGTTTGGCTCTGCATATTAAACTTGGCACCAGTTATTGCTGTGCACACAAGTTTCTGATGTGGGCATTCTTACCATGTCTTGCCATAAGATAGCCTTATAACTATACTCACAGAACCTTTTTCACCTCATTTCAATGAATGGGTATTTTTTTTGCTAGCAGTGTATTAGAATTTATAGCATATTTAAATACATGAAATATGAATATTTTGGTAAAAAATCCCCGACAAAATCCTGTGCTTTCCGTTGGTACTCAAAGCAATCTAGGTGATCTCTCTATGTGTCCACACATGTACATAACATAATTACATAATCAATGTAAAACAATGTTGTAAATTTATCAAGCAGGGAATCTTCCTGCTGACATTCTAAGACGCTCCCAAGTCTTGTTGCACTCTCTTGCAGTATCCATAACCCCAGCATGATACCACAGACCCTTGTTCAAAATACTTCTCCCACCTACTTATCTTCATGGTCCATCTGTTGCTCTTCTGGGGGGGTTTAATTGGAAGCAATAAATAAACTAGTACATAAGTTGTAATTTGTCAGAAAGTAAAGTATTGTTAGCCAATTAGGGAACAAATAGACAGGCGCGGGCTGGCGAGTCTCAGCCCGGGGGGCGCACAGGTGGCCGCATCACATGACACGCGATGCGCCGCGCCATTGATGACGCTGCCGCATCGCGTGTCATGTGATGCGGCCGCCTGTGCGCTGACGCAGCCGCATGGCGCGTTTAGCGATGCGGCTGCCGATAATATTAATGGAGTTTTACATCCTCCGGGGGGGGGGGGGGGCCCCGCCCAAACAGGGGTCCGACTGAGCGGCCCGGGGGACCGATGCCCCCCGGGCCAGCCCGCCCCTGCAAATAGATAAATTGTCACTTCTCAAGTCTGGAATGGATAAAATTAGTAATTAGTAGGAAATCTTATAAATCAGCTAAGCCTAGTGTCAGTAAAGTGCTGGAGCTAGATAGCAGATTCTATCAGATAGTCATTTCTTGGGCAAAATCCCAAAAGACTGAAGAAAGAATAATAGAAGGGCAAAGAAAACCAGGGTCAGGTCAGCATAAGGAGGAATAGTAGAGAGTCATGGTCTCAGCCACGCCAAAGCGGTAGGACTCCAGGTGACCACACCCAGCGCTGATCCAGAACCACATATACATGTATAAACATACAGTACGTCACCTTATTATTGTATACGTCCCTTCAGATCAACAGATTAAACTCTACTGCAATGGCACATCATCATAAATGTCTGCTAGATGGGTCACTCTTGAATATAGACACATGTATAAAACCATAAACAAATCAATACATAAACAATACTAGCACATTTTAGTTACAATTATGTGATTACAATAGTAATAAGATGCATTGTCTAAAAATGCTGTTACACCGAAACAAATATTAACAGCAGATTGCAAAGCCACTCAGCACTGCACTACAAGAGATGAATAGAATGACTTGTGATAACATAGTAGCAAATGGTCCCTTATAGTAATACTTAGTTATACCAGAATGCTACTAAACTAAAATTACATCTATCACAACTTGAGTGACAGATCTTTTTATTCAAGAATGGGATAAATGAGTAGATTGCATTCTATTGTCTTTCTGTTATAGCAATCAGCTCCTTATGTTACATAATGAAGTGTGCAATTACTAGTGATGATGGCTGTGTATGCATGCATTCTTATGTACAGTAGACATTCATAACATCCTAATGTATTTTATGGTGGGGGAAAAATGGAAAAAAAACCCTTTTTTTATTTTTAATGTTTTTACTATATTATTAACAGTTGACATTAATTGAACAGTTGTTTTCTTTTTCTGTGAGTTCTTTTGTGCCATATATATATATATATATATATATATATATATATTTGCAAGAAAAAAGGTGCTGTAACTCACATCACGTAGTCAATCACTGTACACACACCCACACGCGTCAGTTGTGTACTGAAACATAACGGTCGCCGCCCACAGTAAGCACTCAGTGTGCGACCACACGACCAATCACAAGCTGAGCAGTGTCACAAGCCAGGCAGTGATACCACAACCAGCGCGGACTATGTTCGCATGCATCGGACTCGACACACAAGCAGCCCGCTTGCACCGTTTTAATGATTTTGTCGCTGACCTGCTACGCTTGACAGGGCGATTCAAGTCCATGTGAACTAAACATCAAATGTTAAAAAGTTACTTTTAAAACTTGGAAAATCCATCGAAAAAAGGTGCCGGAACTCTTCTGTGAGTTCTATGACAAAAAAAAGCACTGCATATATATATATATATATATATATATATATATATATATAGACGTACGTAGACCCATTTTCATCACCACAAGTATCTTCAGATCAGCTCATTTGTTTTGCATTTCTTGATAATGAGGCCCATTGTATTATACATTTCTCCATTAAACCTTCACCAACCTATTCCTGGCTCAATCATCGATATAGAACTGGTTGTTTCAAGGTCTGCTTTGGTTTTAACTCTTTTAAAAAAAGTTCTACCTAGGCAATCATCAAGTCACCTCTACTACACTTTGGGGGGACATAAGCGATTTTGTTGTCTGTTTTAAAACTTCCATATTTACTACAGTTCAAAACCTCTGAAAAACTGCCTCGAACTTCCCCCCTTGTTCTTCTGGAATCTGCCAAACCCATACTCGCCCATCTGACTGCCAAACAGAGAAGCGTGATTAATCACTCACGGAGCACTTTTCCACTGCTCCACAGTCCAGTGTCGGTGTGCTTTGCACCACTCCATCCGCTGCTTGGCATTGGTCTTGGTGATGTGAGGCTTGTGGAGACCCATTCGATTAATCTCCCGCCGCTCTGTAATTTTACGTGGTCTTCCACTTTGTGGCTGAGTTGCTGTTGTTCCTAAACGCTTCCACTTTCTAATAATATCACTTACAGTTGACTGAATATCCAGAAGGGATGAAATTTCACGAACCGTCTGTTTGCAAAGGTGACATCCTATCACAGTACCACGCTTGAAGTCACTGAGCTCTTCAGAATTACACTTTTTGTATCACAAATGTTTGCATTGCACTGCATGGTGCTTTATTTTATAAACCTCTGGCAACGGGCCTGATTGAAACACCTCAATTCAATAATTAACAGGTGTGGCCAAATACTTTTGTCCATATAGTGTATGTTAAACAAGTCTTAGCTGGTTGTCAACAAAAAAAGATAAGAATTAGGTTTCTGTAAAAAATGAGAATTATGTCTCAGAAAGGATAATCACTATAATATTTAGCAAGAAAAACCTTGAAAAACAATTGTATTTGTATTTCTTTCTTAGACTATACTCATATCTTCTTTTTTGATAAAGCTACGGCTAAATTTAGAAAAATCATGTCTTTTGATTTTTAATAAGCAAGGACAGAAGTAAGCAAAAAAATAGTGTTTATTGCATGTTGATAAATAGTACCTCATTGATTTTTCTCAACTGACAAACAGTGGGAATGCAATAAATCTTCCAGGACAGGAAATTGGCAGCATTTCATATGATCCAAAAACTCTTAATGGAACACCAAAAGAGACAATGATGAATTTACCCTTTAAAGTCAATTAATCTGGAAGGGCTGTATGTATTCCCATACTGTAAAGTGGCTTGTGCTAAGCGCAATACGTACTGTCTATAGCAGTAGAACACCACAAGTATCAAGATTTATTTTTTTATGTTTGATTAGGAAAAGCCACAGGAGAAAACTAGGGCAATCTGTTTTGAAAGCACATGTACAGGAACATTTGTGAAACATATTTTGTCTGCAGTCCCAGATGACTTGTGGAGCTTTAGATACTGAAATGGATATGTCAGTATAATAAACAGAAGTAGACAGCAGAGCGAGTGAAGGAGATAGAATAGCTTCTAGAGCAGAGGAGTACTCCTTCACCTGTCATACAGACATGGATTGAAAATGTTGTTTTCAATTTATATGTTACACATAGTTACTTGTTTTTACCTTAGTCTGGAAAATTTCCTGTGTCTCATGACTTTCACAGAGTAAATGTCCTGGAAATCATGTTTTACCCTGGAATAAAGAAAGATAATGCTATGGAAGTAACAACAGTGACTACAGATGACAAATGACTTGAAGGTATGTCTTAATGACATACCTTTTAATTGTCCCACTTTTCACGGTACAGTCCAGATGTCCTGTGGGCAGAGGGACTTTACAAACAGATTGGGGTGGTGGGGTGGGGTGGCCACAGCAAAATGGTGGCATGGCCAAGCAGGTCAGGAGATTAGTGAATCTTAGCATGGCCTGTACTTTTAATTCAGAAAAGTTGTTTGGTATGCTTAAGCATCATCTTCTACACCTTTACATTATTATTATTTAGTCATTTATTTTTAGGTCACAGTTTTATTAACAATAGTGAACATAAGCAAATAGGATAAGAAGGCAACTTAACCTCTTATGTTATGTCCGTCAATGTCACCAAGTATTAATGTATACTGTTGTGATTGTATTTTCCCACCTGAGTAACTACCCCCTCCATGTGTGGAGGTTCCACCATATGTGCCCACCCCCCTGTTTTGACTCTTCTCTTTTTTTGGTTTCTGTACCCCCATATATCTTTTAAAACTTTTCAATACAAACCATTGATGAAGAAGAAAGAAAAAACGCAACTTAACAATAATATAACAGTGAAAAGAATGGTAAAACTGAGGACCTGAGATTGCCAAGGTCTTATAGACAGATGTAACATATCTGATTTAAACATATATTTAATGACTACTATGTTTCTTTTCTCGCCTCTGTTATCACCAACTCAGAGATGCATGTTGTACATCAATTGAATTCTAGCACTAAGCATTAATTACCTATAGTGATCGAGCCCTATCAGTAACCATGCCCAAATGGACAGTAAACCTCAGGTTTTATTCTTAATTGCTGGTTCAGTGATCCAGCATCTGTGTGGTGAAATGAGGAGTTAAACATACCCTGCCATTGCTGTAACTTGTTTTCCTAATGAAATGGAGTGTATATTTTACCCATTTACCCCCCTCCCCCAGCATTAGCCATGTATAAGGAGAGGTGAATACCAAGCATGTTCAAAGAAAAATCCCGTTGGACCCTATCTCCTTCAGATAGCCACTTGATGCTTTTCCTGTATGTATATATATTGTTATGTCCAGTGGTCAAAGTGGAAATTTAGAAGTGGAGTATTAAAAATGTAATGGAAATGGAAGTGGATGGAATTTAATAGTTTTAAAGTTAAAGCAGTATAAGAGGCAGCATGCTATACCACCATATACACCCTCACTTCTACCACTGGTTATTCCTACTGTGAATCTATCTATATTATGGGTATTATATCACTGAAGGAGATGTAGCCACCCTGGGGGATTCCAATCCCACAAGCTTAGCCTGTAAGCATAATCTGCAGTACACGTGCTCCAAGTGTCAACTCTTGTCATTGCTGGTAGTGAGGCAATGTATCCAGAGCACCAGCCAGACTCTACTGGGAGAGCCGGTCAGTCTGGAGCTCAGGAAATCCATAGAGGATGCCTACTGCTCTGTTCATATCTATCCAAGTGCTTTATGGGATGTAGATCTGCAGTCAGAGCTGTCTTAATGCATGGGCACGCTGGGCAGCTGGCCAGGGGCCCCACAAGTACAGGGGCCCCATAGACTTGCCAACTATTCAGTATATTATTCTGTGAGATTTTATTCAGAACCTTCAAATACTCTTTATAAAAATATTTAGGTGGAATTTCTGATTTTCCAAATTCAAAACTCATGTTATATTGTCCAAACGTTTGTGTGGATTAATCTCTGCTATACAGCATGTTGTTTAATAGTTAAACACTGATTTTGTTGGAGGTACCAATAAATATAAGCTTAATTTTATCGATAATATAAATTTTTATTGCTGTGAGTGGTTGTGAAGGTAGAGCACCAGTGCACTGCTTTGCCTGGGGGCTCATAATGCTGTTAAGACGGCCCTGTCTGCAGTCATTGCTGGCCACTTCAGAACAGTCCAGCATCTTGTGTTGAACCATTCCTGTGTGTTTTAGAAGTAGGCTTGGGGGTCGTTGTCCTGCTGAAGATCCATGCCTTTGACAAATACCCAGCTTTCTAATACTGGGTTCAGCCAAAATGGCCTGGTTATTGCCAAATTTCATGAAGTCACGTAGCACACCAACCCTAATACATCACTGAACAATCTTCTCCTGTATGAGTATTGTTTTGGTCTTTGAAAGCTTAATTTTGCTTTTGTAAACATAGTGATAATATGCTTTATAAAAAAATCTCTAGTTTGGTGTCATCTGTCCACAGGACACTTTCCTGGAAGGAATTTGGCTTGTTCAGTATTTTGGCAAACTCTAGTCGGTCCTTCTTATGTCTCTCTCTCAGCAGTGGGGAGCTCCTGGGCTTCCTACCATATAACCCCCTTATACAGTGTCCATGGGCCTTAAACTTCTTTACAACATTATGTACGGCGGTCTCTGGAGATTTGTATCCTTTAGATTGTCCATACTTGGCTACACTCTTCCGTCTGACCTCCTCAGACAATTCTCTGGTTTGGTAACTATTCTCCATGTTAATTACAGTACACAAAGTGACACAAAACAGGAGAATGATTTCATTTTCTCTATTGAAGCTTGTTTAATGAGTTATATTCCAAAGTGAAGGAGAATGACCTGCTCATAATTATTTCTAATTACTTCTAAGCTACTATATAGTAAATGTTTCAGCTATTTGTGTTTCATTCCACTGCAAACCAGAGAAATATATACATGGATACCAAATATTTTTTTAATTTCAAAAATGTTCTGGAAAAAATGGTTCAATATTAGAAAAAACTGCAAAGTGCATCTGAAATGTACATAGTTTTCTATGGCTGTATACAGTGTACCACAGATGGGCTGTGCTGCTACCATTTTTCATGTTTGTAAATCACCATTATAATCTAGGTTAGGGTACTCTTTACTATGTTTGGTAAGGCCACTGAGGTGCGCAGGAGTGAACTTCAGTTTTACTTTGGATTGTGTTAAACGGCTGTGGGTAACATAGAAGAAAATATTTAATCTATTAGTTGGAAAATGTAGTGTAGTTGCAGACTGCACCTAATTTCATATGCGGCTCAACACATTAATATAGGTAAGGAAAGGTTGTAGACATTGGCATGTTTATTAATGTGTTCCTTTTTGGAAATATAGAACTTAATAAATATCATATGTATTCTTTTCTACAATTGATTTAAATGGCCATAGCGCCCCAATTTTAGAAATACTAAGCTATTGCATGCTAGTAGTCTGGTGTTGGCACCCTTCCAATGGAGTAAAACTATAAGCTTTGCCATAAACTATTTTCCAAGGTTATATCTCCTTTTAAATTGTTTTCTGATTTAGTGTTAGCTGGCAATGTTTTTTCATGCAGTGTATTTAACCTGTTTCAGATTATACAGAGTACATTTAGAGCAAGTAACAATGGTAAGGCATATGATTTTGTTGTTAACTGTTCTAAGTTACCCTTTGTTTGTGATGGAGATGAATCTAATGTTTCTATCAGTCAAACAGAAATTAAATTTAAATATTCTGCTGTGCACATCCAGTGAACCTTTTATCTTGCGTTAGAGAAATCTGCCCAACTGTTACTTCGAGATTTTTTACTTACTGCCTATAAATAACCTAAAGCAACATGATGATTCCCGTCTGTCACTAACCATTCGGTTCATACATCTAGAGGGTACATCATTAACACTTTTCAGATAAAATATATTGTTACTCTATATGCATGCTTAGAAAAATCAAAAGACAAAGCATGCTCAATTACATGTATCTTCACCGGGGTACGGGTGGTGCATGATCAAATAACTGATAGAGAAACATTGCTGGAAAATCCAAAACTCAGGAGTCCAAGAAACAAGAACACAAAAAGCTGTGAAACAAAGACATTTTTTAAAGGTACATTTGTGGAAGAGACAAAGACTATATAGTACAGGAGAGAACATACATGGGGAGAGAGACATAATACAGCCCTGGAGGCAACACATGTGAGGGACAGAGAGAACACACTACTGTAGAGTACACATGTTTGAGGGGCACAGTAAATACAGTACTGGAAGTTACACACGTCTGAGGGGCACAGTAAATACAGTACTGGAAGTTACACACGTCTGAGGGATACAGTGAGTACAGTACTGTAAGTTACACACGTCTGAGGGATACAGTAAATACAGTACTGGAAGTTACACACGTCTGAGGGATACAGTGAGTACAGTACTGGAAGTTACACACGTCTGAGGGGCACAGTAAATACAGTACTGGAAGTTACACACGTCTGAGGGATACAGTGAGTACAGTACTGGAAGTTACACACGTCTGAGGGGCACAGTAAATACAGTACTGGAAGTTACACACGTCTGAGGGATACAGTGAGTACAGTACTGGAAGTTACACACGTCTGAGGGATACAGTAAATACAGTACTGGAAGTTACACACGTCTGAGGGACACAGTGAGTACAGTACTGGAAGTTACACACGTCTGAGGGATACAGTGAGTACAGTACTGGAAGTTACACACGTCTGAGGGACACAGTGAATACCATACTGGAAGTTACACACGTCTGAGGGACACAGTGAATACCATACTGGAAGTTACACACGTTTGAGGGACACAGTGAATACCATACTGGAAGTTACACACGTCTGAGGGACACAGTGAATACAGTGTTGGAAGATACATACGTCTGAGCAACACAGCGAGTACAGTACTGAAAGTTATACACGTCTAAAGGACACAGTGAATACAGCACTGGAAGTTACACACGTCTAAAGAACACAGTGAATGGGAAGTTTAGAGATAATACTATCCATGAGAGAAACCTATGTAAGGCACAGAGAATACAGTACTGAAGGGGAATTGTGTGTGAGGGACACAGAGAATACAATGCTAGAGGGGACATATGTGGGAGGGACAGAGAGAAAACAGTACTGGAGGAGACACATTTGTGTGCAACTTAAGCTGGGTACACACTACAGAATTTTCTGACCAATGTGTTATCTACAATGATTGTACCTACGACTGAAGTTCCGATTGGTCGGTGGATTTATGCGTATAAACTATACACGTTTTAAATGATTTTTGCATGACACACTGTCCAGGCAGCGATTTTTGTCAGTCATAACGTCGTCTCAAAAGATTGTGACGCCGTACACACTGAAACGATATATGTCCTCCCTACAGTGATAAATAAATTTAAATAAAGAGTTGAACATCACTCGCAAAAACTCCCACAAACTCAGATTCCGGAAAAGGAAAGACTTCATCGCTATTCATTCTATACCACATCTTTGTGTATAGTGTACGTTCGTTCGCAACTGCATATTTTGTTTATTTTACTATAATGGCCATCATAACATCATCATTATCTATTTATATAGCGCAACTAAATCTGCAGCGCTATACAGAGAACTTGCTCACATCAGTCCCTACCCCATTAGAGCTTACAGTCTAAATTCCTTAACACGCACACAGACTAGGGTCAATTTGATAGCAACTAATTAATCTAGCAATATGTTTTTGGAGTGTGGGAGGAAACACACACAAATACGGGGAGAACATAGAAACTCCACACAGATAAGACCATTGCCGGCAATCAAACCCTTGACCTCAGTGCTGTGAGGCAGAAGTGCTAACCACTAAGCCACCATACTCCCCATAACAGCAAGCTTGTGGTCTTTTGCTTGTCGCTATGGTAAGAACACTGCAAGCACAGACCTGGAGGGAAAGAAGGAGAAAGAATTGGTCTTGTTGGACCAAAGAGTGGTTTCAGAGGAGAGACACTTTTTTCATATGCCCCTGCTGTAGGAGATATGCTCCAACAACCCTGATGACTTCAAGAATTTCCTGAGGATGAATGAACCCGCATTTCAGGAGCTGCTCCATCTGACACCCCTCTTATCCAGAAGGAGACCCATATCTGCAAAGCAGAGACTGGTTGCTACCCCAAGATTTTTGGCAACAGAAAGGACACTGGCTGACAAATACAACACATTAATTTCACCCCAAGCTCTATGTGTGGTCATACCTGAGACCTGTGAGGCTATTGTACAAGTTCTGCGTGGGCAATATATGAAGGTTGGTAAAAGAAACAGGGTGTTTTTAAACAATTTTTTTTTTATTAAAAAAGAAAGTTAACATTTCATATAAATGCATAAAAATGTTTGTATAAATATCATATAAATTCATATAGTGCATATAAAATGTAAAAAATAAAATAAAAAAAGGAACTATAAAAAACAAAATACACAGGGGTCACAGCTGTTCATAATGTAATGTTCACTGTTTTCCAATGGTGACCGACTCCCTGTGTACTGTAGCATACATGTGCTACCCAGTGGTGTAGAAGCCCTGTAGGCTGGCTGAGTAGCAGCTTGGCTTCCAATGCCAGGATGTTACATGTGGAGTGGTAGTGGCTGAAATGTATATAAATGGCCTGACCTGAAATGTCCCCCCTGTCAGGCGCCGTCCCGCGATCTCTCCGGGACGGTCGCCTGTGTCAGCACTATTATTACAAATAACCGTTTGGCCAATATCGAATAAGTGTGTATACTTGAATGATGAATGACAGTCATTCCAAAGTACCGATCGTCGTTTCATTTGATTGTTCAGCAGAACTATAAATCTCGTTCCAACCACCTTCCGATCCTCCTGCAGTGTGTAGGGAGTCACGACCAATTCCTTGATCGACTGCCAATAGTTCCTCAAACAATGACTCCTTTTTGGACATGTGTATATTTAAATGTATGATGTTGTTTCTACCTCTCCCACGTGGTGCAGTGTCAGCATTTCAGTCAAGTGGGAATAATGTGCATTTAATGGAGAACCAGTAATAAATCTGTTTTGCATGCTCCACATGACATTTCTTTGTTTCTGTATGCAAGTGTATACAACATGTATTCTTACCACATATGAAAATACATATTGCTATTAAAGTATTATTTATTTCCTGATGTGACATGTGTCCATGTATTTGATTTTGTATTATTATATGTAATTATTTTTAAAATACAATGGCACAATAGTCTTACATTTATGTCTAATTATTGTACATATTATGGCCATTAAAACCTCTATGTGTATAGAACTTTATGGCTCAGTAGGAAGCAATGTATAAAGATGTGTATTGCATATGTCACCTTGCATAATTTTACACCTGCATCAAACCTGTGCCTCTCCGAAAAACCATACAACCTGTGTATCTCCGAAAGATCATACAACTAGAGAGGCTCAGGCTTAGTTCCCCGAGAATCGAACACACCCAAACTTAGCAGATCCAAGTACCGAGCCAAGCTGGCTCAGTACTTTCACACGCCTTCGGAATTGAAAAGGAGGCAAAACGTTATTGTTACTTCGTCGGATCTCGCGAACTTTGGATTCTATAAGTACCGCCCTCCACGGCGATCAAGCGCTATTTTGCAGAGGGACACAGAAGGGGTAGCACAGTTCTTGGCAGTCTCCAGTGACATTCAAGAGAGCTTCATTGCTCCATTGCTAATTGTCATTGTTGAAATAGAAATAATAGGTCTGGCAGGCTTGGTCTTCTAAATCTGCAGTCTTTGTTTGAAAGTATGTGAAAATAATATTGTGACCTGTGAGGTGGTCAAAATTTACTTCAAATGACTTGAAATTAGTGTTTTTGAGGTTAATAATAATGTAGGGGGGAAAAAAGCAAAAATATGTGATTTTAGCAAAAAAAAATAAGAGATTTTATGAGTATTTTAGAGTATTTTCCATTCCATATGGTGGTGTAAGAATGGAAAACTTACATTAATAAAATTTACATGAAGCTAAAGAAATTAATTAATATGTCTTCCCATCTAGCTAGGTGTGAACCTGAATTGCTGCTACTGAAAAAGTTGAGTGTTTTAAATAAGTCACAATCTATTATTAAATGGTCAATTTCTATGGCTAGTAGAATAACACTTGTGATATCCATTTTCGTAACTGGTATTTCCTCCAGATGGACAAGGCAGCACAATCAATCATCTTCCAAAGAGTTAGATTCAAACTCTTCATCTTTATATTTCAAAAAGCTTCCAAGCTTTGCCATCTTCCCATTAGGTGGTTAAAAAGCCTGGGACGAATTCCAACCTTTATACTAAATTAGAGGGGAAAACACAATTAGACATAATTGTAGCTAACCTTTCCAAACGGTCATTAATAAACAACCAACTTTCCACCAGAAAACATATTAAATGTTACATTTATGGACTCAAATTATGTAAGAGATGCAAGAGGTAATTTAATGTGATTTTTTTTTCCCTTTCATGCACTTCTAAACTTTTAATGTACCTGGAGCACTCCTCAAAAATGGGACACACCATTCGTTTTTCTAGTATTATAGTCTGGATGGGACAAGATCTCACATTCCTATAGCACCTGTATGATCATGAGTAATTGCTTAAAAAGCAATTGATCAAATGTGAAGGAGCTTGGATGTATGTAAGTCTCTATTTATACCCTAAACCGAAATGACCCCTCTCTCTGCAGCCAGTTTCATGATTTTTTTTTCCATCATTTAAAGTCTCACATTTTTAAAAATGTCTCCTGTTTGTTTCATGCCTCGTTAATGTAAAGACTATTTATGTCAGTATGTGGTCTGTATGGGCAATAAGTTGTTGCTGGCTAACATTTGAAAAACCTTGTCATGTTACATTAAGGAAAGCAGGGATCAAGTTACAATCTTCGTACAGGGTGCCAGGTAGCCTAAGGCTAGCCATGGTTTGCAGTCTGTGCCAACTCACATTCACACCATGGGCTCAAATTCAAAAGTACAGGACTTTACTAAATGTCAGTATAATATGAATCCAGAGACGGTAGACTGTACAGTTACATATATGTGTTATGAAGATTAGACGATGGACTATGGACAAGAACTAATCCCCCCCCTTACCTTGCCAGTGGCCATGATACCGAGCCCCACATTATGGCACACTGGAGCCCAGATATTGAAATGTGGATTTGGATTTCCCTGCACTGACAGTGCTATGTTAAATGGACTCTAACTATATTTCTATGCAAATATTAAAGAGAAAATAAAACCAGTAGTTGGCACTAATATATATGAAAAGGTGTGTGTTACCTGACATTGCAAAGTGTTTATTTTTAATTAAATATGTCCATCATGCTCTCTTTCACCCCTTGTCAGAAGGTTGCCATGTTCCAAACTGACAGATTGACATCTTCGAAGACTTGATCTGCAGAAATCTATTACGTGGATTATTGGATTTATACACATGTGCGGCCCAGTGATATCACAAATGCTCAAATGACTCTAGTCTCAGCATTTCTACCTGTGTCAGGACACTGTCCTAATGGTGGGGGAGGATTTGCAGTTGTCTGTAGTGCAGTGTTGTAATAATTTTCTTTAATTTTCTTTAAGAGAGTTGCACTGAGAAGTCAGGCTAGAAATGAACCCTGTATTTTACCCTTATGGTTCATATATAAAATGTTAAATTTGGGGGTTCACTTGGGATTATTATATGCTAGAAAGTATGCTTGAAGAGCTCACACTAAAATATTACCATTGTTTCTGTTCCCGTCCCCGTGATCTCTTCCTACAGTACTCAGACATTTCATTTGAAGCTTCTCACAATATCTTGTAGCTTGCTGCAGTGGGCAAGCGTCAAGGAATATATGTGTCGCCATTGGGGTGTGGTACAGAGACAGGCATCATTGTGAGCATGATTTGCATTACCATGTTACCTGTGTCTGTGTATATATTTTTGTTCTTTCTGTATCATGTTGTGTTATGGCTCACTGTTTTCTGTATGTTATGTACGGTGCTGCAGACCCTTTGTGGCACCTTATGAATTAAAGATAATAATAATGGCTAGCTCTGGAAAGGACAGACAATATAATAGAGAGCAGGCAGAGAGAGCAGACATCTACATCTACAATCTGTCCTAAATGCTGCCGCATGACTAATCTTCCTCTCTGCTCACTCTGCACGTGCAGCAGCATTCTGCAAATTCCTTCACTGGCTCCCTATAATCGCCAGAATACAATTCAAGTTTAGCACTCTCAAAACCCTCACCAACTCTTCTCCTTCACTATCTGACCTCATCACAAGGTGCTCTCCCTCCTACCTTCAATGATCTGCCTCTGACACCTATGCCACTCCTCCTCCCTAGTAACCACTTCTCACTCTCACCTCCTAGAATTCTCCAGTGCTCTCCCCAGTTGTGGAGCGGCCTACACCATCTGCCCAGACTCTCCTCTAACCTTCAATCCTTCCCTCAAATCCCACCTCTTTACTGTAGCCTAATCTGATACTACTCCCTCTTCATGTTCTACCAGCTCCTATTGTCTGAGTATTGCCCATGCTCTCTAAACTGTAAGCTCTCATGAGCAGGACCCTCTCTACATCTGTCTCAGACCTCCTTTGTCAACCTCATCTGTACTTGTTCTCTTTTTATGTCCGATTGTATTTTGGATGATTTGTAACTCTGTCTGATGGTGCAGAGTTTTGTGGTGTCTTAAAAATAAATGATGTTGATCATGATAAATTAAAAAAGCCATCATTTCACCAGCGATATTAGCTGAGCACACAAATATCTGCCTCAAGTAGGTGATGGGACCACAGGAGAGATGCAGTAAGAGGTTAGAAGTGAGATGGGGTGATAGCCATAAAGGATAAAGTGAGTGGAGGGAGAGAATGTAGAGGCAGCAGGAGATAAAAAATTTATATTGACTCTACCACGTCATTGAAAACAAATACTTGTGATGATCGGGTTTTCAGTCCTCACTTGCCAAAAGTGTTCACTTTGATGGTGAGTATTCATACTATGATCCTCATAAGTATAGAAATACAGACACACACATGTGAGGAGGAATATGTTGGCATGCTGGAAGTCACAGGGAACGAAATAGTGGACAAAGCAGTGCCCTTAATTAGCAGTGAATTGCGATATGATTGCGCTGTCTACCTTATCTCTATATGAAACAACTGTCATACTTCCATCTTTATCATATGATGTTCCTCCCATCAGTATGTTAACTGCAGGAACAGAGGGTCATCAGTTCAGTCATTTTTATCTATCATACAGCGTCAATAGGTTGGATGCTATTTGGGCATGATCATCATCATCATCATCATTTATTTATATAGCGCCACTAATTCCGCAGCGCTGTACAGAGAACTCACATTAGTCCCTGCCCAATTGGAGCTTACAGTTTAAATTCCATAATACACACACGCACACAAAGACACAGAGAGAGAGAGAGAGAGAGAGAGAGAGAGACTAGGGTCAATTTTTGCTAGCAGCCAATTAACCTACCAATATGTATTTGGAGTGTGGGAGGAAACTGGAGCACACGGAGGAAACCCACGCAAACACAGGGAGAACATACATGACCCCAGTGCTGTGAGGCAGAAGTGCTAACCACTAAGCCACCATCTCTACCCATTTATAATATATCTCAAATGCTTTTGTTCAAGATGCTTAAAATGACATTATTTGTTTTCTAAAGTACACACAGCTTATATACAAATGTTTATGGTAGTTTGTACGAGGAATGAGAAAGGTACCTTCTTAGTTGCCATCTCAGGCAGCAGAACGGCTAGGCAAACCGCTGAGTCCTATGAATGAGGGTGCCAATTACATGGGAGTGGGAGGTGTACATAAAATATTGACTGTCAGTGTAACTGCTAAAGTATTAAAAATCCATTAAAAGTACAAGTTCTCCTTTTAAATATTCCAACATAAATCAAACAAGGGGGTAAATTTACTAAAGGGCGGTTTTTGAAGCGGTTTTGAAAAAAAACAAATAGCATGCAGTTTTGGGGCAAACCGCTTTGTAAAAGTGGATGCAAAGCATTCAGTTTTATAGTACATTAGCTTCCAGCCTAAACAAACAATCGTAGTCCACACCTAAAAATGCCCGACCCAAAGCTAACTGGTGCTGGTCCACTCCTGGTTCCAGTTGCCAGTGGGTACCAGGATAGCTGTTAAAGCAACCAGCACTGAATGTTATTGTATGATGGAGCTTGTAGAACTACAAGCACCTGAATGCACGTAGGCAGGAGCTCATAGCGACATTTGTAGTTCCACAAGTGTGCACTACAAGTGTTGACCCCCTTAATAAGAGAAATTACTAATAGTGTCCACTTAATAAAATAATATTCACAGATGAGAGACAGCTCCTGACTGGCTGCCCAGATATCCAAATATTTCACTTCCATTCTTTGTAAAAATGTAATAAGTCAATTATTTTTCAATAAGTGTCGTTCAGTTCACTAATGCTGTTTAAATGAAAAGTCATGTTTTTTTTATACTGCTTTGTGTTATTGTTCATGTATAATTTTTCAAGTGTTGCATATTTGATCAATGTGTCCACAATGTTATGAAAGATTTCCTATAAATAGAGACATAATAGTGCAGTGAAGAAATGTTTTTTTTTTTCTTTTTACAAAAAGAATTGTTCAAGTTGATTCATGTTGATTCTGTTGTCTATATGAGATGAATTCTGATTCATCCATAAACCCTAGAGAGAGAACATTCACTAAAAATGAAGCAACTTACAAGAGAGTAAAACCATTGCAGCTTGGAAACAGAGTCTGAACAAACTGAATATATTAAAAAAAAACAGTTTAAAAATGAATCTGCATTTTGTGCTACACAAAAGCAAAAGTTCATATTGCTAATCACACTGTTCCAAAATATTTAGGGTAAAACACACTTATTGTAGATGGCAAGGAGCCAAATTTCAGTGTGAAGGGATTTAATTGATTGTTTGGATCAATTCATAATTCACAAAGGGCTCATTGCTTATAGTACTTGTCAATGATTGAACTCATTAATCAGAACAGAATCTCAATGTGGGAAATGTACATAGATTGTATATAAAACATAGTATGCAATATTACTTTCACTTATGTCCCTCAGTATAGTCAGTCTCTTATATGGTCTGGTATGAATGTATGTTAATATAGAGAAGTGCTCAGGGACTGACTGGCAAATTTTAGCTTGGGGGGTGCAAATACAGGCAAGGGGCCCAGGATTATCTACCAGTGCACTGCAATGGAAAAACAGGGGTGATAAAAAATGTATAGGTGTGGTTTGTCTAACATGGAATATACGTATATGTGACGATTACATATTATTGTTATTTTACCTTAATATTCTGGTATGACAATGTACATGGTATATAACATTGTAAGGTAATCTCAACGCGTGCTTCGCTAAATGACATGACTCTGAACCTATGCAAGTGTCAATAATCTTTTGAAATTACCCAAAGAGCAATAGATAAGCATCTCTGAAGAGTTATTTTTTGGCATGCAGAGGATGTGGACATGACCAGCCAAGCCAAATGAGCAAAGGTGAGAACTCAGGCCCTGTGAACATTCCAGATCTCAGGACATCTCTAGATCACTTTGAAAGCCCTGTGACATTTGGGAGGTCAATCTGTCCTTATTGACAGCTAAACTCCAAACGAGGTGGTGAGAGCTATTTGGAAAAAGATTTAAAATTTTCTGCTTTAGACATTACATTGTGCAGTTTTATGAAGGGGTCTATCAAGACTGAAATGTCCTA
The DNA here is from genome assembly GCF_038048845.1 of Mixophyes fleayi. Lineage (NCBI taxonomy): Eukaryota > Metazoa > Chordata > Amphibia > Anura > Limnodynastidae > Mixophyes > Mixophyes fleayi. The sequence goes on from NC_134407.1 coordinate 50,197,827, forward strand.
TATTTCTCAATTGTGTTCCCTCACACACGCCAAGGGGTAAATGTATCAAGCTGAGAGTTTTCCGGCGGGTTTGAAAAGTAGAGATGTTGCCTATAGCAACCAATCAGCTTCTAGCTATCATTTTGTAGAATGTACTAAATAAATGATAGCTAGAATCTGATTAGTTTTTCAAACCCGCCAGAAAACTCTCAGCTTGATACATTTACCCCCAAGTCTTAACTAGTAAGTAGTGACTCTGGTTTTATTTACTATTTTATTTCTGAAACTTATTGTATGTCTTGCTATTCACTTTTTGCAACTAAGCCTTGGAAACATTTTTCGGATTAAAATACATTTAATCTAGCTTATTCTCCGTGATTCTTTGTGAAGTTACGAAGCCCTTGAGGCTCATGCTACATGTGTATGTGGTTTAAGTGTGAAATATTAATATGTGGTTTTGGTGAACGTAAGGACACCATAGAAAATCCTTTGTGGTGTCAGAAAATGTGTATTTATTGCTAAGTGAATAAGGGGACGCCAGTCACGGCCAGCTGTTCAGATAGCTGTATCTGGGACAGGCTGGGCGTTCGTCACAGTATAAAAATAAAAAAAGCAGATACTTTGCTAGTACAGACATTATATTGACTTATATACAATACGCAGGGCATTCTAGTGACCGATATACAATGCAAGGAGCATTCTAGTGACCTCTTTATAATAGAGACAATTCTTGTGACCTATATACAACACAGACAGCATGCTAGTGACTTATATACAATACACAAAGCATTACAATGACTTCTATACAATACAAAGAACACTCTAGTAACATCTATACAATCCTGAGAGCATTCTAGCAACAGCTATAGTATACACAGTGCACTATAGTGACCTTTATACAAGGGAGACAGCATTAAAGTGCCCAATTTACAATATATAGAGCATTTTATTGAGCGATTTACAATACAAGGAACATTCAAGTGTGATATGCTATTAAGCAGCCTATATTGCTATCCTCACATAATCAATTAGGGAGACATTTTCATTCAGAAGCACTAATGATTTAAGTATATTCTAGACCAGCAGCAGCACCGTTTCAGCCATCTTCGGCTGTTTTAGTTTGACAGCAGCAGAGCTTGGCGTGCAGATAGAAATTTGACAGCAGCTAATTGAAGCAGCTCCTATGGAACGAAAGATCGGCATCTAAGGTAAGTATGAGGCAGAATATAACTGGGGGCATAACTTAGAGGCAGAATATGACTGGGGGCACAGCTAAGAGGCAGAATATGACTGGGGACACAACTAAGAGGCAGAATATGACTGGAGACCCAACTAAGAGGCAGAATATGACTGAAGGCCCAACTAAGAGGCAGAATATGACTGGGGGCCCAACTAAGTGGCAGAATATGACTGGGGACACAACTAAGAGGCAGAATATGACTGGGGCACAACTAAGAGGCAGAATATGACTGGGGACACAACTAAGAGGCAGAATATGACTGGGGGCACAACTAATAGGCAGAATATGACTGGGGGCACAGCTAAGAGGCAGAATATGACTGGGGGCACAGCTAAGAGGCAGAATATGATTGGGGGCCCAACTAAGAGCCAGAATATGACTGGAGGCCCAACTAAGAGGCAGAATATGACTGAAGGCCCAACTAAGAGGCAGAATATGACTGGGGGCCCAACTAAGAGGCATAATATGACTGGGGGCCCAACTAAGAGGCACAATATGACTGGGGGCCCAACTAAGAGGCAGAATATGACTGGAGGCCCAACTAAGAGGCAGAATATGACTGGGGGCCCAACTAAGAGGCAGAATATGACTGGAGGCCCAACTAAGTGGCACAATATGACTGGGGCACAACTAAGAGGCAGAATATGATTGGGGGCACAACTAAGAGGCAGGATATGATTGGGGGCACAACTAAGAGGTAGAATATGACTGGGGGCACATATATGTAGCAGAATATGACTGGGCGCACAATTATGAGGCAGAATATGACTGGGGCACATCTATGAGGTATAATGAACTGGGGGCACAATTATGAGGCATAACATAATCTGGGGAACAACTGTGTGACATAATAGGAACTGGGGGCACTATTAAGTGGCATAAAATGAACGTTTCTTTGTTGGTCCCATTACTATTAATATTATAATGATATTAGCTTTATAAAATAACAAATAGTTAAATATATATACACAGTGTTCGAAGTGGAAATTTATAAGTGGCAGTATTTATAATGTAAGTTAATGGAATATGGAATTTGATAGTCAATCAAAACAGTAAATGAAGTGGCATATTGGCATACCAATGTATAACAGCACTCCTCCACACACACACACACACGTGTGTGTATATACAGAGCCGTAACGAGGCCGGTGCGGGCGGTGCCACCGCCCCGGGCGCAGTCCCAAGGGGGCGCAGTGGCCGCCCGCACCGACTTCTGTGTGAGGAGTGAAAAGAAAAAAAAAAAATTAAACAGACCTCAGATTCAGACTGCCGGCCGCCCGGCGCATCCAAGATGGCGGCCGGCACCCGGCTCCACCCCCTTCTGAACTCTGCCCTCTGCCTCAGCGTCTGATGTCATGACGTTGCTAGGCAGCAGAGAAGCAGAGAGGAGCCAGGCAGCGACGGCTGGACAGGAGGTAAGTTTCAAAGCAGGGGAAGGGGGATGTAAGCTTCAATTATGGAGGGGATGTAAGCTGCAATTATGGAGGGGAGAGGGGGATGTAAGCTGCAATTATGGATGGAGGCAGGGGGGGGGAATGTAAGCTGCAATTATGGATGGAGGCAAGGGGAGGGGGAAAGTAAGCTGCAATTATGGATGGAGGCAAGGGGGGGGGGAAATGTAAGCTGAAATTATGGAGGGAGGCAGGGGGGGAATGTAAGCTGCAATTATGGAGGGGGGAGGGGATGTATGCTGCTATTAGGGAGGGGGGGAATGTGTGCTGCTATTAGGGAGGGGAGGAATGTGTGCTGCATCTTGCTATTATGGAGGGGGGGGGATGCTGCTATGCTTTATGAGGGATGGGGTGGTATGCTGCCATAATGTGTGAGGGAAGGGGGGTATGTATTAATATAATGTGTGATATGAGGGTAGGGAGGTTGGGTGTCTTAGTACATGGGTGGGAGTTAGGCTATTAATTTAATGGTGACGTTTAGGTGGGGGCTAATTATTTAATGGGTACTAGTTTATTTGTGAGGTGCTGGTGGGTCAATTTAATTTATTGATGGGGCTTTTTAATTTAATGGTGGGGTCTATTAATTTCAGGTGAGGTATTTATCTGTATTGCAGTCACAAGAATGCTCTCTGTATAGTATGGTGGTCATAGAAATGCTCTCTGTATAGTATGGCTGTCATAGGAATGCTCTCTGTATAGTATGGCGGTCATAGGAATGCTCTCTGTATTGTATGGTGGTCATTGGAATGCTCTCTGTAAGGTATGGCGGTCATAGGAATGCTCTCTGTATAGTATGACGGTCATAGGAATGCTCTCTGTATAGTATGACGGTCATAGGAATGCTCTCTGTATAGTATGGAGGTCACAGGAATGCTCTCTGTATAGTATGGAGGTCATAGGAATGCTCTCTGTATAGTATGGAGGTCACAGGAATGCTCTCTGTATAGTATGGCGGTCACAGGAATGCTCTCTGTATAGTATGGAGGTCACAGGAATGCTCTCTGTAAGGTATGGCGGTCACAGGAATGCTCTCTGTAAGGTATGGCGGACACTAGGAGGCTCTTTATATTGTATGTGTGTGTGTACATGTGTGTGTATATATATATATTTTTTATGTAAGTGCACATCCACATTATTTATGTAATAAATGTATTGCTATACAGCATTACACTATGTGAGTTTCTTCCTCTCCATTATCCTGAATACTACTGATTGTATGAAGCATCTGCTATTCCCATGGGGTAATAAGGCTCAACTTGATTGGTGAAGATACCGGTTATACCTACAGATAAGCTTTAAAGATCTTTTATCTGGTACGCATATTATATTGGCACGGCGCTGGTGTTCTAGAGTGGTTCCTCATTTCCTTCTTCCTGTTGATCCACTATTATTACCTGAGTGTCTATATCTATTTAGTGGTTAAGATTCTGACTTTTGGTATACCTTTCTGTATTTTTATATACAGTATTATACTATTTGGCGCCCCCTCCCATTTGTTTTGTGTTATATATATATATATATATATATATATATATATATTATATTTAGTGTGATGGTGACAAGGGGGCACAATGATAGAGATGGCTCCATGGCACGGTGTGATAAAGGAGAAACTGTTATGGAGAGCACAGTGGGATGAAGGGGCAGTGTGATACAGATGGTACCATTACATTTATGTTTTAATTTGTTTCAGTGAGTTTTATTTCAATAACCAATTAATTTTTTTATACAGCTAGCATGTGATAGCTGCATTTAAAGTACTTTGATTCTATGAAGGCTTATTACATAAAGATCCTTACAAAGCCAGACCAAGAATAATGGAGAGGGAGGGGGTTTCAGTGCGGTCTAGAACTTGTAAAGTGCTAGCCACGCCCCCACAGTAGGTTGACCACACCCACCCGACAATTGACACTCCCACTTAGATGGGGGGCGCCGATTCCCTGTCTCGCCCAGGGCACTAAAATGGCTAGTTACGGCACTGTGTATATATAAATATATATATATATATATATATATATATATATATATATATATATATATATATGTGTGTGTGTGTGTACAACTGGCACACCTGGGCTTGAATAGATTTTTGCCGGCGCACTGATAGAAGAAGGTTGCCGACCCTTGCTCTAGACAGAACCAAATGTCCTGTATGTTACTTTGATCCGGCTAATAAAATTTGCCTACTTTCTGGTGCAGCTGACGCTGATCATTGCTTGCTATGGCTTGATCATTAGATCCTGCATACACAGGATTACACAAGTAATAATGTATAGATTACAAAACTATTGTCTCTGGTGGCATTATTATATGTACCCACAGTAATCTCTGTAGTAATAAAAATAAATCAGACCCCAGATCTCTGGTGTCATTATTATACATACCTCTCCCCCGCTATTTGCTGTAGTAAAAAAAAAATCAGATCCCAGATTTCTGGTGTCATTATTATACATACCTCTCCCTCGCTATTTGCTGTAGTAAAAAAAAAAAAATCAGATCCCAGATTTCTGGCGGCATTATCATACATACCACCTTCCATTGTAATCAACGTAGTAATAAACAAATTAGCCCACGGATGTCTGGTTGCATTATTATCCCATCTCCTAACCTCTGTAATAATAAAAAAAATCTAATGAATATACTTTTAATCTACAGTGAATGCAAGTAAACATTATTATTTTAAAAGTACATATAAGTTAGTATCTGATGGTTTAGCGAATACTGTAATTGTTGTAAAAATCATACAATAAAGTATAACAAAGCATTATTCTTTATAATTTATCTTTTAGAAATAAATACATCTGCTGAATAATGGAGTAATAAATAAATCACACCTCAGCTCTTTGGAGACAACCCAATTATATTATTTATCCCTTCTACGGTCTTTCGCTGTCTCTTGCCATTAACCAATCAGCATGTGAAGTCCTTCAACTACTCTGTTTGGTGAATTGCCATCCACCAATCAGTGTGCAAGCAGACATTTACTGGGTTTGAGAGAAGCCTGTCATATCCACTAACAGTGCCGTCACACCCTGTCCCACCGATTACATTTAAAACACAATCAGTTATTGCATTAGAAACACAATCGTGAACTAGAGGCAGGCATCCACTGGCAGCTGACCACACACCTTTAGATGCCAACCTGCCCCGTGGCCCAACCCGCTCCTGGGAGTGCTCCATATTTCGGAGATTCGTGTTGCAATTTACTTAGTCAACTGCACTAAGAATGAGGGGTTCTAATACACATTAAAAAAAAGTCGAAAAAACTCAGTGCTCACAAACTGCGGTTGAACAGCTAAAAGGCTTTAATTTTCAAAGCTGTACAAGAAAAAAAAAAAGAATTTGTTTGGTTGCTATGGGTTACAGCATCTTTGTTACAAATTTTACTTGTGCACCAGTTTTCATAAATGTCACCCAGAATGCTCTATTACATCACCTTTGCCAATACATGTATGCGATCTATGCCAGTAAGAGATTGACAATATATATCACCATGACTACAGTGTGAGCATCAGATGTGTTAATATATATTATGACATACCATTGTATCTATGCACAACATTGACTCTCTATTCTGACAGATGTGTGAGTGAGAGTCATAAATTATGAGCCCATGGTGAATTATGAATTGATTTATCCTGGTTGTTACTGATAAGGATCTATTTCTACAGATCGAGAAAACAGTCAGATGCATTTAGCATACCACTGAGTATCAGTTGATGCATGTAGTCTATTAAAATAATCAAAGCAGGAAAATTACTGTGGCAAGAATTAAGAGTGCTGTGTTGCATATCCCAGTATCCTAGCATCTAAAATACCTATAAAATCTAAATTTTAAATCTTTTTTTTTTTTATAATCCCCCAGTTTCAATTGCTATTATGATAGTACAGCAATTGGGAAATATATGGTTAGGTACTAGAAAAATACATGTACTCCATGGATTCACTTGTTCTTGGAAATTACGTTCATAATGCTCCATAGAACAGTCTTTGTTGTTGTTTGTATTTATACAGGTTTATTTTTGAAAAGAATAGTAATGGAAGAAGAGCAGAACAGGAACGTTTGTGTGGAGGTCAAGTGTCAATATGAATAATCAATATAACAAAGCATGCATACATGGTGCCTACACACAGCTGCCAAATATGTAACATGTACGATACATAGATCACAGCTTAGGCCATGACCTTCATTATAACCTTCAGATAACAATTGGATGCCCAGGATTTTTGTAGGAATACACTGAAGTGAATGGAGAGGGATTATAGAGCCTTTCAGGAGTAAATAAGATGTGCCAAAATACTTCAAATATGCACTGAAAAAATGCAGCCTAGAAGAAATCCAAAACATAATACAACATACATATTTTTATATGTGCTGGAAGACTGGACAAGTATTGTACTGTTTCCTCTTACCTATTAAAGGTGCCAGAATGGTGGAACTGAGATAATTAATAATACATTTAAAACATTTTTCCCCAGACCCCATCAAACTGCTTGACCTGGAGACTTCTTCCCCATGCCAAGCTGCTTTGATGAAATTACTATAAATGGTATTAAATAAATAAATAAATATATAAATCAGGAAATGTTATTAAAATAAATAAATCAGAAAATGGGCCGTCCCTAACTAGACTGGTTTCCACTAAAACACGGAAACAGTAAGCATGGGCTGGGCTGGGCCAGTTCCCACTATATTAGATAAACCAGCATTGTGGTGTTCCCGTCATAGTGGTCAGCACATGCTGGAGCAGGCCTGGCCAACCTGTGTTCTTCAGATGTTGTGAAACTACAAGTCCCAACATGCATTGCCAGTAGATGGCCAGACAATAGATGGCAAGGTGTGCTGGAACTTGTAGTTTCACAACAGCTGGAGATCCACAGATTGTCCATGGCTGTGCTGGAGCCTCTAAGAGAAGTGGAGGTTGCAATAGAGCCTGTCCCCCTGATGTTCAAGGACTAGCAGCCCTGTGCTGAAAAGTGCTAGGTCTCTTCCCTTAATGTTAAAATTGGGTCCCTGGAGTACTACCTCAATATATTCTTTTGTCAAGACCATCCTACAGATATACCACGTGTTTAAATACAGTCTAATCAGGCCCGGCGCTCCCATTAGGCAAAGTTAGGCACTTGCCTAGGGCGCCGGGCTTTGGAGGGCGCCTGGAGAACTGGAAATTAATTTTAAAACTGTGCGATGACCGCTGACATACCTGTCATGGCCGCCGCACAGCATGCAGATGCACGGCGGAGGGGGGAGAGGCTATTGCTCACCACCACCGCCTCTCTGCTCCGTCTCCTCCCCTCCACTCACTAGTGTCAGTGAGTGGAGGGGAGGAGACGGAGCAGAGAGGCGGCGGTGGTGAGACAAGGTAAGAAAAGACGGGGTGAGGGAGGAGGAGGGCGCCGATTTTTGCGGGGGGGGGGGGCGAGGGCGCCGATTTTGCCTAGGGCGCCATGGACCCTAGCACCGGCCCTGAGTCTAATATTGTTAACAACTGTTTAATTGGCCTTTTACACCTTTAGCCAATAGGCCCATTATATATACACATCTGGTTCCACCGATTCCCTTCTGCACTACACAATTCTTGTAAGGTTTAGAAACTGCAATACAAACATGCCTGACGGGCAAGTAAAGGACTGAATTTGATGCAATAGAAAGACATTTACATTCACTAGCGGCAAGATAGCTCATTAGCATTGTGATGGCTAAGCATGTAAACCTTTATTTCTATTAAATGTGACATTTTCATTTACATGGAAAATTACCTGTTTCCACAATGAAGCATTCAATGGTCAATATATTACAATATAATATATTTTTCATTTGTACAATGACCTTCCTGGCCACAGCCTATTAATGAATGTATTCCAAGTTCTGGTGACTGTTATTAGAGCAATGCAGCTAAAATAATCCTGCTCCTATAAAATAGACAAAAGAAAAACACGCATTAGCCCTCAAAAGTTTCAGCAACTATATTAAAGTTTTGCTTTAAATGGAAATCCCCTTTAAGGCTCAGTGATTAGTTAGGTTCCTGCTGCCTGTATTTAATTGTGTATCTTTATAATCTGTCCAACTGTATGTTTATGACATGAGAATTTATTTTGTTTTTTTCGCCAACCATGATTGAAGCATTTTGAAAGAAAATCACATATCAAACAAATGAACACACAGCTGGATACACTTAATTTTTGTGTAATAAAAAAAAAACCAATGCTCATAACAAATTCATCTGAACTGTGTGAAAGATGGTTAATATTAATAATATATCAGCAATAACTACTGGCTGAACAGCAGGAATCCATTGTTGTTTTCTTATACTTCAATGAAATGTTTGAACTAAAGCCAGGAAAACAGCTGATTGACACCACAATTTATCCTGTAGATTGTGGAGCGGTAATTCACAAGTGACCTTTTCCTTAAAGTGGAAAAATCATTTTATATATAGTTTCCATATAGGATATCATTTCAAACTGCATTGGACGTGTTCGCATGCATTTGCGAATGTGTCCAGAATGTGAATGTGTAGTAGAACTTTTACCAATCGTTCATTTCAATAGCACATTTATTTCAACAGGGTTTTCATTGTGCCATCTACATATAGAAACCTACTGAAATTAAAAACATTTGATAAATAAATAAATCTGGCATTATGTCTTCATAAATGCCTCAACCAGCCCCAGCACTAGACAGACTGGGCTGGTTCCTAGTAAAACAAGGGACAACGAACGTTGGATTTCCCTGCTATAGTGTAAGCCAGCCACAGGCTACACATCCTGGGCTGGATTCTATTGTTAACAGCGGGAACCAGCCCAGGATAGTCATGGTACAGTAGGAGCTTCTATGAGAAGAGGCACAAAAACAGTGTAGCTCCTCCCCCTCACAAAGACTACCAGCCCGGTATTAAAAGGAGCTGGGGGTCTTAGTGCCACCCCTGCTTTGTGGGTACTGGGGCAATGAGGAATATTGAGACCGGGGAGAGCTGGCAAATTTTAGCCCAGGGGGAAGACTCGACTCAGCAGCCTATTTTAAAGGAAAATAAATTCAGGTGACCCAGCCCAAGGTAGTCCACTATGGGACCGGTCTGAAGCGCAGATGCCCCCCCGTCCCTCAGCCCAGCTTGCCCCTTATAATATACCAAATTTAGCCACCTCAGTGGTCCCAGTATAATGGTATAGGTTCCATTAAGACACCACCCATCATACAAAAAAATAACTAGTTTCTTAAATGTAAATGAAACACAGACAATAGAGAAGACAAGCCACCCAGCACCACAGGATTAAAAACATTTTTTTTAACTCCACCAAAGAAACTTCAGGCGGCCTCCTGTAGCCACAGGCCTAACGGGAAAAGTCCCGGTAGGCTCTATGGCCTATCCGCCCCTGCACTTCACCAATTCAGCCAATCGAAATTGGATTTCCACAATTGCTACATTGTTTAATTGACTGTCTACTGTTGTGGGGGAAAAGCAAATTAACTATGCTAGGAAGAGCCTTTCATTTCAATGGTCTATTCATTTTAATGGAGTTTCTACATTGAAATTTTTGGGCCATTGGCATGAATTGGAAGAATACTGCACAGCTCTAGTTAAATTGTTTGTGTCAATTCCTAGTGCGGATAGGTAGTAACTGACTTTATTTAAAGTGCAGGGACATGTTTTGAAAGCACTGAAATAAATCTAGCACCCAAAAAAGTGCCACAAAGTAATCACAAAATGACAAATGGGTTTGGATGCATACAATAGAATGAGTTTCATAATCACATGTGTTTGCATGCTTTGCACTTGAGTTAAAGTGCAAGTCAGATGGAGAGTTTAAATGGAGTGCAAGGACCCTAAATGTCACAAATACACATACATCTCCCTACTTTTCCATGCATTTACACTTGTCTCCCCTTTCTTTGAAGGTAGAGTTTGGTGTCCTATACAGTAACTATTTCTGCCAGGTCTTCATAATATTATCTGCCAAAATGGAACAGCAGATTTTTATAGTCAGCATTGTGCAACCATAATAAACAAATATGATTCAGCTGTTGTATAGCATTTTCCACAGTTTGCTTTGTCTCAAACAGCAGGACCAAGAGCTTTAGAGATTGACAAGGTCCTTAGTGAAAAGATAAGTAGTATTTACACACTGAGACCACAGATATCAACATTGGCAGCTAGTCAGAAATATGGATTGAATTGTGATTTTTGTTTTATAAATATGCATTTATACAATTTTTATAAACAATAACTTTGTGTGCTAGCATGTCTTCTGGTCCGCAACCTATGATCTTTTTATTCACATATTTTAATTGTCTTCTACTGTTATTTAATTAGATTGTATACTGGTGAAACAGGTGCCATAAAGTGTATTGCATATCTGCATAGATTCTATTGCTAAGTGATTTTATTTTATTCAAAAGTAATAAATGTTTGAAATGTATACAGTTCTAAACTGAATAGTGAAAGCTGCCAATATTGTCATTTGTGGTAACTAATTTCTTTTTGCTGCCAATTTATCAGACAACAGCAGGTGAAAAAATATATATTAATAGGAATAATTATGTACGTCTTAATCCAATATAATTTGGATGGCTCAGAGGTGCTGCACATTTTAATGAAGTACTTGTGTTTGTAGGATTAGTTTTGTTTTACAGTAAATCTTTATATATCCCAAAGTTTCATCAGCTTCTTTAATGCTTCCCAAAAAAACGACAAGCACAACGTCTTATGTATAATTCTTTTTTAATGTAGTTAATTGTATGCACCAAAAAGTGTAGATTGACAGGTAATTATAATCTGTATAGCCAAGTGTTTAATCACACACAAATGTTATTTCTGGAAGCATTACACCCATATGCTTACCATGTATGCTGGCAATAATGGCAGAGATGTTTTTTACTTATTGAAATAGAGTTTTAGAAAACACTGCACCACCTACTGCCTGGTTTTGCCCAGGCCTTGATGTGTGTCACGGTAACATAGGCATGGGCCTGGGGCATAACCTTTCAGGGGCAGTAGGATGCCCATTGTTATGCGGGGGCTGGCAGATTTCAGACGGGGGGCGCACAGGCGGCCGCATCCCATGACACGTCACCGGTAAAAATACAGTGAAATTGAATCCGGCGGCCGGCCCTAACAGCAGTGAGTCTGAGCGCCCCGGGGGGGCGATGCCCCCCCTGCCCCCCGGCCCAGCCTGCCCCTGCCCATTGTTCCATTTGTTATCATTATTATTTTTTTTCTTTAAAACTCTTTATTTGTAACAACATTAATTCCAAATTAAACATAGAAAGAATAGTGAAACATTGTAAGTAAAACAATTCAACAACCAAATACCATATAGTAATCAGTATAAGGTCCTTTTACTATTTCTAAAGAGGGGGGGGGGGTCCATGTCAGTGGAACTAGAAAGATAAGGAAGATTTGTAAAATTTGGATCAATTCCTCACAATAGAGATACATATCGTTGGGGTTTTTCTATTTTTTTTATTCCCTATAAAAGAAAAAGGGATACAGGGATGGAGAGGGAAGAGGGAAGAGAAGGGGGGAGAAGAAGGAAAAAGAAAAGTTGAGAGGCAAAAAAATAGAAGGAGGGGCTCAATGCGGCCCCAGGAGAAGATGCGTCCTGCACATCAACCTACCGAAAGCACAAGGGAGACCTGAAAATACATATGAGTCTCCACCCCAGAAAAGAGAGGGTGAGAAAAGCACCTTAGGATGTCCTGTGTCCGTCTCCGCGGGGCCTTTTGAGAGCATAAATAACATGGGGAAAGAGCTAAGAGAAAATGTGAAACTCACAAGATGTAGACAAATTCTGAGTGGACCATGCCCTCTGTTTGCTGTGTTTTCTGGGTTCATGGTCATTCTAGCATTTACTATCAATGTCATGTGCACCTTTTCATAAGGATCAATGATCGCTATTCTAAACTATGTGTATCCAGCATTGATTATGTTGCTTTTAGTAGCTAAGGATAAATGTAGGTATGTAGGACAGGTCTTGTTCTTAGACATATAAAAGTAAACAATCTCATTGAATAGCAGATAGAAAACTAGTTTCACGTCTTGATATTACCCAATGAGTTAACACTTATTTGTGTGATCAAACTGCTATAGCTTTTAAATAAAGAATTCAAGAGAGGGAAGAGTTAATGAACATGGCCTTGAGAGTTTGAACAAATGCTCATCTACTCTGTCTAGATTAAGAGGCATATGTCATGTCTGCCAGCAACTTGAATCCTTGTTAACACATAAAGCAGAAACAGCTCTAAGAGGGACAGGACAAAATTACTATCACTGAGTCAATAAGGCTGATAGCTTCTTGGTGAGAAGGTTAAATGATCATTTTAAACTCACATATGTTGGACAGATTAAGCTTCAAGATAACTATAAAACAGAGGACACAAGGACAATGTTTCACATTTTATGTCTATTTTAAAATATAATTTGAGGTCCATTAGACTATCGGTATTGCTTTCAACCTGGATAACTTGTGTGGTGTGTATATAAGAAGCCTTTTTTAAAAAAAACAGAAGGTACTTACTTATCTCTGCTACAAAATACCATTGTGTCACAAGCCAAAATATTAGGGATTCAGGTCTAATTAAGGAATTATGGGATTATATTTCCATGTAGGCCAACTTTGCCTGCTAGAACTGCTGGTTTAAAGCCCATATACAGCCAAATATGTAAAGCCACATGGCCACCTAGCATACAGCTATTATAGTTAAGGTCGGGGAGGAACCAGCCATCGCTGGGCCCATGAGCAAAATTTTGGGGAGAGCCCGGCGATGCCACTTCAATCCCCCCCCCCTGCCCCCACCAGGGCCCCTGTTCTGTTTTCAGATAAGCAAAGTGAGAGCATCTGCTGAGAAGGCCGGAAGGGTGACACAGCATTACCGGCCCCCCCCCACCTCCAGGCCCTGTAGCGACCACAACCCCTGCAATGGCGGTAGTTCCGCCACCTAGTGAAGGGCGTTCTAGTGCCTTTGGGCCCACCTTGTAATTATAGTATAGAAGCTCTCAAGAGTAACAATGCTGTGCCCTAATGATGTGTTATTGCAATATGCTGCAAATTGCATAACAAATCTCTGAGAGTTTCTCTGTCTTCGGACACGTGTATATAAACTGTGACTTGAAGTAGTAACTTATAGGGGCAGATTCAATTTGGCCACGTTAGTCTAGGATTAACGCGGTATTAGTACTATTACCTTTAATACGGTCATTTTAACCCGGATTTTTACTACCGGCCCGAGAGGTGCGAGCAAAAATCAGCGTTAAAATTACCGTACTAACGGTAATACTGCGCACTTTTACTATACTAACGGTAATTGTGCACAGGCCGCCTTATTCCAAATTGAATTGGCCCCTTAGAGTAATTACTGTAAGTGATAAAATACCATATCATTTAAGAGTTTCATATATATTTTAGATCATGCTGGTTCTTATTATGTCAGATATATGAACTACTGTTCTGTGTACTTTGCAATAGCAGAGATATTAAGCTATTAATTAGAGGGGCTTTATTCCTTCTGTGTTGTATTGTTGTTTTAACATTCTTCACCCTCTCATTGCGAGAAACACACAGTGTAGCAATGGTATCTCATTCAGAGTCCTACATTAAAAACAAATCTATTTACTTTCAAATGAGCCTTAACAAACAAGAAATGTTTGCTTTTCTGCATATATTTGTTATACATTAGGAACAGTTATACTGGTTTAGATGCACAAACATATTTTTTTTTCAGTAAAACGCCACAAATTTCCTTTTGTTTTGCAATAACAATTTCATTAAAAAGTAAATAGACATTCATTTCATAAACACTTGCTCAAACAAAATGGCTAAATTAAAGAACACACAAGCACTGTGATATGCATGATGGCAAATGTAGATAAATCTCATGTGCACTAGAGTGGGTAATATGCAAAATATAATTTTGTTATTACAGATAAAATATAAAATATATTTTCACATTTGGAAACCTAGTGGGCTGTTTACAAAGCAAAAAACAAAAAGTTTGGTGTAGCATGACAAATGTTTTTACCCTGTTGTGACAGCACAAAATTACATAAGTAGCAATGTTTTTGATAATGGACAGATCTAGGGATATACCAAGTCATTTTGAACACCTATCCAGGGGACATTATGCACATGCCGAATGTTAGTTATTGGTGATATCCCTTCCTGGCAGAAAACATGGAAAATAATTATATATAGTTAATCACTACTAAAACTACTTGTTTATATGAGTTGATTCTATTATTTAAATCTACTATGTGATACCTGTTTTTTTATATGCCTTCCTCAATTGCATCAATGTGCAATTATGTTGTGCAGTAAGTGGTCAGGGTGATATTTTTGGGTACAGACAGACCGGGCAACTACAATAGGTGTTTCTTGTCTTTAGTAAAACTTACGTATAATCAGGGACATTGACACAGACAAAAACTACAAGAGACATGTACAGAAATATTAATTTTTAAATCCTAACTCTTAACAATACATGCTTTTATTAGGCTCAGTTTTGCACTTAGCAAAATTTGATTTGGAGCATTCATATAGTTTCACTAGTTATACCTGTTACCTCCTCTATAATCAACAGTCACTGGGGTCACTGACCTCTGAAATTTCATAGTACAGAATGGCAAATGTAATGTGTATCAAATGCCTGTACACCTTGCTTTGAAATAACCTTGGATTAATATCAGAATAAAGGAAGCTAAGAAGGACACATTGCAATGTACATTATCTAGCTGCAGGCAGCATAAAAATCTATTTCATATACTGTTCTGTAATATTGAAAGTGATATTGTAGCAGTTGGTGACATTGTACAGCTTCATAGGCTATATAATCTTATGAAAGAGTCATGTACCACTTCTCCTAATGTTTAGAAGCTTTTACCCATCCAGACAAACAGAAAAGCAGCTGCCTCACCCAAGAAAACTCATCATCCCCAAACAATAGTTAACATAGAAGACCATGATTTAGTTCAAAGGTACCGATGAGTTAGTCCTTTCATAAGATGAAACCCATCGGGAAGACTGTTTTGGAAAGATCTGACTTCCACAGCATCTACAGATGTGGAAGTCATTACATGGAAAAGGTCTTGTAGTTCTAGGAATCCACATTAAGTATTCAAGATAAGCCTGTTTATATCTGTTTTTATGTATGTGCATTTTTATAGTACATTAAAATGTCATGGGTATACTACACTATATTGCTGCTACTGTCTCTTTGTTCTGCAATCTATTGAACTTCTGTCTAACAAAGGATGAACACTGGAAGCCTTAAGACCCGGAGGGTTTTCAGAAAAGCTTGGATATTTATATTACTTGATATGCCGTTTTCTGTAATTTAGTATTGCTATAATTTAATTACGAGCCCTCTCTGTTTATTATTTGTTGACAGAACTATATACCAACCCACTTCACTTTACCTTCACTAACTGTAAGGGGTACAACTGTTTCTCCCTGGTTGCTAGGTAGATACTCCTCCTGCAGACAATAGATACAGGTTGACCTCCCTCCCTCCCCAAAATAAAAAACTAGGTAAATGCTCCTCCTGTATTGAAAGTCCCACTGACGGAAGGGATTCACACTATGGTGCTTAATTCTCTAATGCTGGTGTGGTAGAGGAGAAGGCCTGGTGCATTTGCTAACTGCAGGAGAAAAAGTTTTTCCCAAGCGGTGCTTGGTGTGGGCTAAAGTGGGTGCTAAGCTTAAAATATATACAGTTCAACTATTCCACGTGTGTTCGTAATCTCAGTAACAAATACTTTATAGCAGGTTTCTGAAATACAGCCCCCATACAATTTGCAATGTTGTTTGGATAATTCAAAAGTTATTTGAATCTGTTCAGTTAGTGAAATCCAATGTATTGGATGGGTGCATAGCCTAAATAGTAGGGAGGCAGGACAGTTCCATCCGATCATGTGTATTTGTCTTACTGTATGGATTCTCACAATGTTTAAGTTCTGCAGGGGCGAGAGGAGTTAATAAACATGAGTGAAAGCTCATTTTATCCAGTTTTGTGATCAATCTGATATCAATAGTTTAGATTGATTGAAAACCTAATTGCAATGTACAATTATCATATATACTCTCCTTGATTTTACTTTTATTATAGCAATGAATCTTCTTGAATAAGCCTCTATCAACTTTTACACACCTGGACTCTGCAATACTATCTCACTCTACCCTGAAAAATGTTTAAGGTCCATTCTATTGCAAGAGGATCTCCTGTGCACAGCCCTTTTAAGTTCATCCCACAGGTCTTCAATGGGATTGAGCTCTGGACTCTGACTGGGCCATTCAAAGACTTTGATCTTCATTTTCGTAAGTCATTCCTTGGTTAACTTGAATGTGTGCATTGGATCGCTATCGTTTTGGAAGGTGAAATTCCTCTTGATCTTCAGCTGTCTGACAGAAGCCAGCCAAAATATCTTGATATTTGGAACTATTCATCATGCCCTCCATCCAGACTAGAACCCCTGTCCCAGCTGAAGAGAAATAACCCCAAAACATGATGCTGCCCCCACCATACTTCATAGTAGGTAAGGTGTTCTTTGGGTGACGAGCTGTGCTGTCTTTGTGCCAAGCATATCTTGTAGAATGACAAAAAGTTGTCTCATCAGACCATAAGACATTTTCCCACATAGGTTGGGGTATTTTTGTTGTGTGCAAAATTTAGATGGGCCTAGGTGTCCTTTCTTTTGAGAAAATCCCTCACATATTTTTTAATCAGCATTGTGGTGAAAGTTAAACTGACATAGACTACGGGGCTGATGCCTAGTTGTTCACAAAATGAGATTACATTCAGAGCCGTACATATCCAGAGAGGCTCTCAACTCCGCTTCTGTTGCATATGTGCCTGATTTACTCCTGGTCTACTTTAGCTACATTTGTATGACCACATACTTGGCATACGTCAGACTGCCCCTTCTTCCCCTGTTTTACCCAGTCGTACGTGCACTCTCTTTGTGCACAATTTGTGCTGAGCAAACTGGTGTAAATTCAACTCAGCATCAGGTCCTATATCTTTATTACTTTAAAGAAACTAATTAGGGCATATTCATATACTCTTTTGAACTAAATATTCTGTAATTACAACTGTTGACAGACTTCCTATTATGTTATTGACATTCAAGTGGGTGAAGTTGTGATACAAACATTCAAATTATTGTTATGTTTACTCATAATATTAATACATGACAGGAATTTAAAATAAGATTTTAATTGTAGTTAATCATTGCAAACACTTTGCTCACACATCACAACTATTTCTTTTTCCTCTTTCCTATCATGACCCAGTACAAAAAAAGATTTAACCTTGAAAATTGCCTTTATGGTCTTAAAAAAATGTGTTTTGCATCCTGTGGTTATGTTTGTAAATACAATATATAAAAGATTACTTAGGATATATTGAATATCTCCTAGCAAATAGTATATGATTCTAGCTGTATGCGGAATGGTTGAGCAATACATTAAGCAATTATTTCCTAAAGAACTAAACAGTGTTTAAGAAATTTAGTGTAACATTGGTACCACAGGAGATGTAAAACTGTGTCATCCTCCTGGGTAGCGGTCCCAGACTGCACACAGTACTGTTCTTTTTATATAAATACTTCTTTAATAGTGTGATCTAACTCCCCTTGTCTACTAATCATGTACTACCTGAAGTCTGCCAGCGTAGACCTAGTGGAATCCTTTCATATCAGTCTTGGGGGATGCATTTACAGGGGTGGAAGCCTTTGTGATTACTTTTCAAAGTAACACACCTACAAAGAGATAGGAATTCACAGTTAAACAAGACAGTTACTCATCTGCCTCCTGACATTGTGTCTAATCCCTTTTCCTTTGGTTCATCTCCAGGTATGCCATTATTACCTCTATTAACTTCTGCAGCCCAGCATCATCTGACTTGCAATATGTGACTTATTTCCAAGAATGCCTTTGGTCTGTCTTGCCATCATTCCCCAATTAACTACTGATTAGTGCTGCAACTATTATGAGGGTCATGTAGTTGGATACAAGTCCAATTTTGTGAATAAAATATACATCACAGTACTGCACATACGCAGAAACAAGGATAGTGACGTTTAGGGTAGGGTAGAGGTATGCAGGTCAAGTACAGTGATGGAGGTTTCTCATAAATACAACTAAGTCAGACCTGGAGGCATATTTGTTGTGGTTGCTTGCTCCCTAGTGCAAAATACACACTGATGATGATGATGACAATCAGCAGCATTAGCTAGATGCTTGTCATTGGCTGCCTTCTGATTGGCTGATTGCGGATTGCCTAATCCAGCTGACTGTGCTTAATTCCTTTGCGTTGTGGCTACATGATTTGTGTCTCTTTGCATTTCTTACTTTTAAGCCTTAGAACCATTGTGCCAAAAACAAGCAGAAGATCCCCATTGCTGATATTTCTAATGAATCACCCTTTGATTGCTTAAGTTCAATCACCGCATTTAATTAGTAACCCTGCAAGCACACATAATAAGAAAAGTAAATTCTCTTAAAGCTGCTATACTCCAGAAATAACTACAAGGGGAACACCTATCTGGATTTTTTGGGTACCGCATTTTATTACTAACACTGCAAGCACACTCTAATAAATCAGACTGATGGAGGAAAAACATTATTTTTTATTTTATATTGGGTTACAGCGCTGGACACATTTTGATTTTAGTCATTTGCTGATGGGATATTAGGTAATTTATTAATTGTAATTGCATCATCATCATCACCATTTACTTATATAGCACCACTAATTCCGCAGCGCTGGACAGAGTACTCACTCCGGTGATCTGTTCTGAGTTTACTTAGGAGCTGTTCTATTTTGTGTCCTGTGAATTCACCACCATTGTCACTATGAAATGCAAGTGGATTTATTTGAAATTTATTTCTAGTCATTGTTACATAATCCTGTAACTTGTCCAGTAATTCTACTTTGCTTTGTATCAGGTAAATGACCAGGGCCGGACTGGGACTAAAA
The DNA here is from genome assembly GCF_038048845.1 of Mixophyes fleayi. Classification (NCBI taxonomy): domain Eukaryota; kingdom Metazoa; phylum Chordata; class Amphibia; order Anura; family Limnodynastidae; genus Mixophyes; species Mixophyes fleayi. The sequence continues at coordinate 50,217,466 of NC_134407.1, forward strand.
GCAGCACTGGCATTTAAAGCACACAGGCCCACCTTTGTTCCAGATAATAATAATAATAATAATAATAATAATAATAATAATATTAATAATAATAATTACAGTACTTTTTGTAAAGCTCATTGTTATACGGTGTCCATGAGATACAAATGTACTATGCACAGCTTGACTCTCTATTTGCAGCATAGAGAGCAGGGCTGCCATCAGGGGGGTACAGGGAGTACAGCAGTATGGGGCCCAACAGCAGAGTGGGGCTCCACCAGCCCTGGGCCCAAACAAATGTATTAGAGAAGGGGGCCTCTGCAGTGAACTAAGGGAGGTAGCGGGCGCAATTTCTAGCAAGCAGCTGCTCCTGAGATGTGAGAGTTGATGTGGTGAGAGACCTCTGTGTGTAATTAAGGATGCACAGCGGGCCCCGCAAGGCAGCATGTCTGCCTCCACTCCCAAGATGTCGGGCCCCACAGCTGCCTCCATTTGCTTCAGTCTCAGCCACCCAGGTACCTGGCTTCCGGACAGAGAGCCGCGACAAGGCAGATAGCATCGCTGAAGTCCTGTATTTAATAACGTCACAGTGCTATCAATAGAGAGGAACCGAGAGGAGACAGCAAGAAGATGCAGAGAGGTAAGTAAACTACTGCAGGGGTTAGATGGAACCGGGGATGGGGGGTGACTGTAGACAATGGGGTGGGGGTGGCAAATGTTGGAGAGGGGCCCTGCCTGTTAAATTTGTAATGGGCCCCGCAATTTCTGGTGGCAGCCCTGATAGAGAGCACCAGTATCAGACAATGGTATGTACAGGACTGCCAAGAGAAATTTGGGGCCTGGGTACAGTTAACTTTTGGGGCCCTTTCCATAGATAGAGTAGGAAATAAAATGTGTGCCACCAAACATGGTTATCATTTTAGACAAATTTTAGCCAAATACACAGGCAAAACTGTGTACACTACTGATAGGTGCACACATCTCTGCCTTCATGCATGAGCAGTAGAGTGTGAAGCGGGACATACCTCTCAACTGTCCTAGCAGTTAGACCAAATCCTGACTAAGCGTGACAGTCACCCAAGTTCGGGACTGCCCCACCAGATCCAGAACAGTTGGCAGACTGTCCTGCTCTCTCCTACCTGTCTTGTCACTTTCACTACCTGTGGCTGCTGGTGTCTTTAAATTAGTTGCTGCTTGTCGCTGGCATTAAATCAATATAGCACCCAAATTTAATAACTAGGCCTCTCTCCAACCACATAATTAATATAATAGTACTCACATTTGATAATAAACCTATTTTCCTCCTTCCAAACAAAATTAAATTGCCCCACCATCACCCCACAAATAAAATAGTATCCATTAAATAATTAGCCCCTACCTACACTCCATCATTAAATTAATAGGCTACTTCCCACATTATATTAAGACCCCTCTGTCCCTCGCACATCCCTTACGTCGAGTGTGTGCCCCCAATTGATATTAAGCCACTATAGAGCCCCTAAATCAAATTATGCAATACAGTAGTGCCCCAGTTCATATTATGCCACAATAGTGCCCCCAAATCATATTATGCCACATAGTAGTACCCCCAATTCATATTATGCCATACTGTTGTGCCCTAGTTCATATTATGCCACAATAGTGCCCCAAATCATTATGCCACAATATTGCCCCAAATCACATTATGCCACACTGTAGTACCCCCAATTCATAATATGCCACAATAGTGTGCCCAAATCCTATTGTGCCATACAGTAGTGCCCCAAGTTCAAGAAAGGATGGTTAAAAAAAGTAATTAAAAATACATTGCAGCATGAGAAAATACATGAACATACCTGATTATGGCATCTAGTAACCCGTGTTCTGTCCACCTACTAAGCGTTGGGCGAGGAGGGAGCTGCAGCTGTTAACTCAGACAGGAGCAGGGGTCAGAGGATAGAGCAAGAAACAGAAGGAGGTGAGGATCAGTATGGGGGAGAGGACGGAGCATCGCTGGGCAGATCCGCAAAGCGTATTTAGTAAGGTGGCGGGTTACTTGGGAGGAGCCAGCCACTGATAGGCTAGGACCGGCCTATTAGCTTGGGACTGCAATGCGGGACCCAGGAAGAAAGAAATAGCCAATTCGCCTCTGCTTGGGCCAGTCCCTGAAACAGCCCATCTAGCCATCATTTGCCAGAACTGCCAGATGGCAGTCCGCCTCTGTAAGTGACTGTGTATCTGGAGTAGTCATCAGTGAAAGTCACTATACATCTGTTACCTCCTGGTGTGCGCACTTTCTTTGGCATACTTATGTCGCTGTGCATGAGATCAAGTGGTCTCAATGCTCTGCTTTCACTTTGTTTTGGGATTGTTATTCTTGTGGCTTTTGCTTTCATACAGCACTCACACCGCATGGCTGTTAAACAGTCTGATACTGTAAGATCCTTTGTTAGGTCTCTCTGTTTCAGTCTTTTGTGCTGTCTGGGTGTCTGTGTCCTAGACTGTGCCACAAATGAATACAGACAATGTGTCTGTGTGTGCTCATTCTCACCTGTTGTGTTGCAGTAGCTGTGGCTAATACTTTTCTTCTATTCTGAATAATGCACATGTTATCTTATAATTTGATAGTAAGTGCTTTAACGCCATGCACCTTACAGTCAATAGTCCACCTTCCAATCTGGGAACATAAAATACATCTTTTATTGGTATTGGTAAATTACTGCTGTTTACATTAGAGCATAGACCGTGTCCTATACCTTCTGCTGTGATAGTTGTTCCATCTGATAAATAGATTGCTTCTTTACGGTTCATATCAAGTTCAGTGAAGAATTCTCTGTCACTTGTCATGTGACTTGTTGCTCCTGAATCTATATACCAATTATGGGTCAGATTAGTACCGCCGCTTTACAAGTTCCAGTCCACTTGTTGGTGCATATGTCTGCAAATGTAGTTTAAACTCTCTGCTTGAACTCTTTGCTGCTGTTCCGCTTTCCACATTGAGCAGTTATTCTTTAAATTTCCATTTTTCTTACATCTAAAATATGTTTGTTTCCATCTTAAGCAATTGGGTGTCTGTAACTTTAAGGGCTTTTTCTGTGTCACTGACCATTTTATCCTATGTAATTTTTTTTTCTGCACTTAGTCTGGTTTCCACAAAATCTAAGGGTAAATTTATCAAGCTGCGGGTTTGAAAAAGTGGAGATGTAACCTATAGCAACCAATTAGAGTCCAGCTATCATTTTGTCGAATGTACTAAATAAATGACAGCTAGAATCTGATTGGTTGCTGTAGGCAACATCTCCACTTTTTCCAAACTCGCAGCTTGATAAATTTACCCCCTAGTGTGAGTTCTACTTCAGGCCTTGTTTCCAGAGCATTTATCAGTGCATTATATGTGTCAGGTAAACTGCACAGGAGTATGGTTACTATGTGGTGGCATTTTATATATTCTTCTATAGATCTGAGCTGTGCTACTATTTCCAGCAATTCATTTATAAGTTTTCTTAGCAGAAATAATTAGCTGCTTAAACTGGATCTTTCATGTAGTCTCTGCAGTGCATCCCCATGGCTGGATTAACCCGAGTTCTAACTGGGCTACAGCCCAAGGGGCTTCAGGCATCCAGGGGGCCCTTGACAGTGCTCAGCGGCATTATTGATCAGGCCGAGAGCGGGGGCGCCCCCCGCTGTCCTGTCACTGTAATCCTTCCCCGGCGGTCACTAATCTCTTTACTGAGGAGATCTCGTGAGTCTCACTTTCACGAGATCTCCTCAGTAAGGAGCTTACAGCGCACCGCGGAAGGACTACAGTGACAGGACAGCAGAAAGAGGTAAGCGCTTGGGGGGGGGGTCGGGCAGCTCACAGGGGGGCCTCACGGGGGAATGGAGACCCCCTTAGCCGAGGGGCTTCCATTCCTTTAATCTAGCCCTGTGCATCCCACATACCTTTAGCAGTGTTCTCATGTCTTATGTGAATTTGCTGATCATCCTCAACTAATAAGCTTAGGGTTGCATGTGTCTGTCTGCTTTTCTTGTCCCATTTCAACTTTAAATTTCCACAGTTGTTAGTTATCATTGGACAGCTTGGTTACTGATAGCCTAAACTCTGTGCTGGTTGCCATTTTCTTCTTTTTTTGTATATCTTTATTCCCTCTGAGGTATTATTATTATTACTACCATTTATTTATATAGCGTCACTAATTCCGCAGCGTTGTACAGAGAACTCACTCACATCAGTCCCTGCCCCATTGGGGCTTACAGTCAAAATTCCCTAACACACACACACACACACACACACACACACACACACACACACACACACACACAGAGACTAGGGTCAATTTAATAGCAGACAATTAACCTACCAGTATGGTTTTTTTGGAGTGTGGGAGGAAACCGGAGCACCTGGAGGAAACCCACGCAAAGACGGGGAGAACATACAAACTCCTCACAGATAAGGCCATGGTCGGGAATTGAACTCATGACCCTAGTGCTGTAAGACAGAAGTGCTAACCAATTAGCCACCGTGCTGCCCCGTAACCCAGGTATAAAACTGGGTTACTCACAGTTCTCTCTTGTGTCTGGGCTTCTTCATGTTTGTGTCATGTTTGTGTCTGGGCCCATAACTTGTTGCAGATTCCTTCTTTCAGAAACTGTCTGTAGGCACACATTGCTGATATAGAGGTACACTATTCATACACAACATTGTGAATCGAAATGTTAAATATATAAGTGACAATACTGCATCAATTGTGAGCTAGTTTCTATTAGATATCTTCTTTTAAAATCTCACAATTCATTTCAAATCACACAATGTGCAAAACATAATTCTCATTGGCATTATCCTAAGGATTATCATCATCTTAATTTAGTCATATGGCACCACATAATTACAACCCTTATCCCTGTGCATCATATGTCATTATCAATATTTCCCCCTCAATACTCAACTTTATTCTAATTAACACTCATGAACTTGAAGGTCAGCACTCTCCTCTTACTCTTCATGACCTCTCTGCTGTATTTGACACTATTGGCCACTCAGTTCTCATATAAAAACTGCATTCACTTGGCCTTCGGGATGCTGTCCTAGGCTCGTTTTCATCCTACCTCTCAAATTACTCCTTCAGTGTTTGTGTGTCTGGATCCACTTCCTCACTACTTCCTCTTTTACTGGGACCACCACAACACTCAGTCCTAGGTCCTCTGCTCTTTTCTATTTATGCCACTTCTCTCTGAAAATGAATATTCTCCTTTGTGTTTCAGTATCTCCACACTGGTGACACATTACTGAATGTCTTTCTATTATTTTATCTTGCATATCTTCTCAGCTCTTCAAACTCAATCTTTCATATCTGAACTATTAAGCCAACTGAAGTTATTTACCTGTGTCATGAATGCCCAGCCTGTCCCAGATACAGCAATCTGAACAGTTGGCCGTGACTGGTGTTACCTTAGTTAATTAACAATGAATACACCTTTTCTGCCACCACAAAGAATTTATTATGGTGTCCTTATGTTCACCAAAACCACTTATTAAAGTTTCACATTTAAATCACATACACATGTAGCATGAGCCTCCTTGGGGCTTCGTAAATTCACAGAGAATAATGGAGAAATATGCTAAATTAAATATGTTTACTCTGAAAAATATTTCCAAGGCTTATTTACAAAAAGATAATAAACAGACATACGAGAGGTTGCATATAAGTTTCAAAAAATAAAATAGGAAATAAAACCAGAATCTTTACTTACAAGTTCAGGAATTGGCATGTGAGGAGTACACACTGAGAAGAATGGCACATTTCAGACATGGTAGACCCTCCTCAAAGAAATGGACACTGTACTATTGATACAAGGGATTTCTAAACCATTTTTTGTTGGCTCTTCAACCCCTACCTTAGGAATTTACAGTTTCAATTAAGTCAGATTGATTCCCTAAATGACACAGAGCTTTCCCCGAAGTAAATTATCTATCACTAAGATATATGTTTGGGCACCTTAGAGAATCTCTCACCTCTGATCTTTCTGTCTGGCTAAGCCTAACTCCTCTGCATACACAAACTACTCAGATATCTGTCTCTGGGCCTGGCTACTTTCTAAAGACCATTGACATTTGCCTAGGTCAGACTCAGGTCAGTTAACCAAATACACTTTGAAAGGTTATATGAAATATTCACAGTGTTATACATGGATTCAATAGAAAATAACAATCAGTCATTAGATATTCTACATTTCTTCACAACCTGATAGCTCTATTTCTGTTGACAACACCACATTAAACCTAGACTATAAAATGTATTTGCCAAGAGAATTTTGCTGGTGCTGTCCGTAAGCATAGGGAGATATGACGCCAAGGACCAATTTTTTTGGATTGAAAAACGTGACATTAATTTGCATAAAGATACAAAAAAAAAGAACCAATCCTGTGGATATCTGGGGACACACCTCTCTGTGGCAAAATTATTGGGCTGGTTAATACTATTAACTAGCTACATATGCTGAATTAATTTATTTGTAGTGAGTGGTGGATTAAATTCAAACTTCTCCATGGTTTGAAACTCTAATGAACTGACCATTATGGTGGCTTAAAAACAAAATGTAGTCATCTAAGTTTTTATGCTACCTTTCCACCCAATGTAAATATACTTCTCAGAGCCGTAACTAGGGCTGTGCGACAGGGGCGATCGCCCAGGGCGCAATGCTGAAGGGGGGCGCAATTTAGGAATATTTTAGGTTCATTTGATTAAAATTGAGTGCTAGAGGGGCAGCATTTGTCTTTCTCGCCCCAGGCATTAGAATTCTAAGTTACGGTTCTGATACTTCTACAGGATCCAAGTGTGCTATGTACACAATTCACTCCATAGAAACATGGACAGTAAATGTATCAGTAAATATAGTTCTGTAGAAACATAACAAGGAACTAAACTTTTATACATTGCAGGAACATTAAAATGATCACTGCATTTTAATCACGCTTTATGATGTTTATTCAGAAACTAGAGTGCTTGCGACTGATCTGTTCTACATATATTTAAATGATTTCATGGCACGGAATAATATGCAGCACATGAAGCGTCTCTAAGATCCATGCATACAGATATGCATAATTCCATCAGGGGGCGCTGTCCTATCGAAGAGAATGCACGCAGACCACAATCTCAATGTAATAGGCTAATCAGCTCATACTTACAGAGAGCGCAGTTTTCACATCCTACATGCTTTGGTTACCCTGTGAACTGCGAAACAATGCTGTTTTCTGGTGGAGAAGGAAAGGTGCTTCTGGAATATAATATAGTTGCTTTCTTGGATTTATAACTGCACGAGTGAAAATAATGTACTTCAAACGGATTCTGACGGCACTAATTTTCATGGCGTATTGATGCAAAATAGATTTCTACCAGCAGATCATGATCCTGAACAGAGGGTAAAGTGACCCCTTTCCAAAATAGCTAGTGCTGGTGGTGTGCTGAAGTGTTGGAGAATATTACGGAGCCGCCAAATAATGATGGTGCAAAGTGCTCATCTCTCAGAGGGAGCAAAGTCAGTGGATGTCTGGAAGCAGCCCTGAGTCACCACAATGCAGCTGGCAGAGGCTAAGTGCCTGTGGCCCCATAGGCAATAACTACACCTGAGGATCAGCTCTCAAATGAACGAAGAATGGGTACGTGTACTGGCGGGATGCTATTGCACACACATATATACTTGAATGCACGTCCATAGGATATGTGCAAACGTACATATGCTCCAATACTTCCTCAGAACGCACAAACACACGTTATTTCCTGCAGTCATATACTTTCCTATGATTATTTTTTATTCTGTGTAGTATATATATATATATATATATATACTACACTGTATATATATTCTACAAATATATACAGATATTTACACATATATCTTGTACACTATTTACATATATATCTATATATATATATATATATATATATCTATCTATATATATATATATATATATATATATATATATATATATATATATGTGTGTGTGTGATATATGTATATGTATGGATTTTATATATATATATATATATATATATATATATATATATATATAATATTATATTATCACACACACACACACACACACACAAATATATGGTATATATATTGTTTATATAGACACACACAATATTTCTTAATTTGTAGATTATAGTTAAATGGAAATAGCACTTAAAATTAGAAATTATATACACTAAACATGTTATTCTATGCTTTAACTATGATTTGCAATTCAATGCTAGTTGGTACAAAATGAGCACAATGTTTTTAAAACACATAAAATATGATTTAAGCATACAGTTGTTGTGTTATTATGTGTTGTGTCTGTATTCTCTACATTGTAAATCAGAAAATCACTTCCAGGCTTTTGCTTGTAGGTGTCAACCCTTATCGGTTATTAAGAGGATCAGCTGTATTCCTGCATATAGTCTTGCTGGTTTTCATGGCTATGCTCTCCTCTGCTGAACGTGGGTGCCCTACAGAGTGTAGGTGTGATGGAAAAATGTTTTATTGCGAGTCTCAGAAGCTGCAGGAAATCCCTTCATCAATATCTCCTGGATGTGTTGGGTTATCTTTCCGGTATAACAGCCTCCACTTACTGAAATATAATCAATTCAAAGGTCTTAATCAGCTCACTTGGTTGTACCTAGACCATAACCATATTAGCACCATCGATGAGAATGCATTCAACGGGATTCGCAGATTAAAAGAGCTGGTTCTGAGTTCTAACAGGATTTCCCATGTGCTAAACAACACCTTTAGACCAGTCACTAACCTGAGAAATCTGGATCTCTCCTACAATACCCTACAAAAATTGGGACTTGGCCAGTTCAAAGGCTTGAGGAAACTGCAGAGCTTGCACTTGAGATCTAATATATTGAGAAACATTCCAGTTAGAATATTTCAGGATTGTAGAAATTTAGAACTTTTGGATCTAGGCTATAATAGGATAAGAAGTTTGGCCAGAAATGTTTTTACGGGTATGATCAGATTGAAAGAACTGCATTTAGAGCACAATCATTTCTCCAAACTCAACCTAGCTCTTTTTCCCAGGCTGGTCAGTCTACAGAACCTTTACCTACAGTGGAACAGGATCGGCCTTATAGGACAAACTATGTCTTGGACCTGGACCTCATTACAAAGACTTGATTTATCTGGCAACGAGATTGAAGCTTTTAGCGGCCCAAGCGTATTTCAGTGTTTGCCGAACCTGCAACGGCTTAACCTGGATTCCAACAAACTGACGTTTATAGGCCAAGAGATTTTGGACAGCTGGGGATCTCTCACAGATGTAGGTCTTGCTGGAAATATCTGGGAATGTAGCAGAAATATCTGTTCTTTGGTGAACTGGCTGAAAAGTTTTAAAGGCTTGAGAGACAACACAATTATTTGTGCCAGTCCGAAGGATCTACAGGGGATCAGTGTCATCCAAGCAGTCGAGGGCTACAATATATGCAGCAAAAATGTTACAGAAAGCAGGGAGCTAAAAACCAGCGGGTGGAATACAACTGTAAAACACAAAGTAACAAGAACTAAACATGAAAGTAACCACTCAATGCCTCCGACTGTTGGAGTGACAGTCCCTGGCTATGATACCAGTGGGAATGCAGATAGTGTTTCTTTGCATAAAATAATAGCGGGGACTATTGCGCTGTTTCTGTCAGTGTTAGTGATCTCCTTAGTAATCTATGTGTCATGGAGAAGGTCTCCAGCAGGTATAAGACATCTGCAACAGGCAACTCTTATGAAAAATCACAGCCAAGCAAAAAGATCATCCCTAACACAGATAAGCCTAACACCACAGGAATTTTATGTAGACTACAAACCCGCAACAAGCAGAGAATCTTGTGAACCAATAAACACTACTGGACCCTGCACATTTACCAAATCAGGTTCCAGGGAATGTGAGGTATAAAGATTGAAAATACATGTTTCTTTATTTTATTTTTTTATTTTAAGAGAACTTTTTTTTTTTTTTATGGAACTGCAGTAACTTAACTTTTTTATTTGTAACTAATGTCATATATAGACAATTGTATACATAATAATCTGTTTATTTCTGCAGCCAAATTATACAGATATGGGTATTTCAAGAATAGCCACTGTAAAATCACGGTGAGACGGTGTGCAATATATTGTGAATTAAGGTGCTGTTTTCTTTTTTCTTTATTTTGAATTAAAGTATCACTTGTTTCCAGGTTTTAGAGACTTTGCTAACATTTATTTCACATTTGCTGCAGTGTGCATTGAATTCTTTACGGTTGTTCTATACGTTTTTATAACAGAAAATATTGCCTAATATGCAAACACATATCTGTTTATAGGATTTTGCTCTATAAGTGAGCAAGTGATTTGAAAGCAGCTAATGTTTGTTATATTGCTATTTTAGCTTTAAATCACTGTCAGTCTCCCTGTTAGAAGAAGCAAGTGTTCTAAGGATACAAGACTTTGTGACCTCAGTAATCCCATCAAACATTTGCCAACCCTTATATGGCTACATACGGAAGCTGGTATTCAGACATATTCTCTCCAATTGCAGTGCAGTGTGATGTTGCTTCACAGGAATTACTGTATGCAGACCTTATAAACTGCACTCTGTCAATGAAAAGTGTTTGTTAGTGAAAAGTGTTCTAATGTTGAAATACAGTGTCTTGTTAATATTGTTATAAGATAATTTTTATTGTAAAATATTTATAAATGCATGCCCAGTTTTCTCTCATCATCATCAGCTATTTATATAGCACCACTAATTCCGCAGCGCTGTACAGAGAACTCACATCAGTCCCTGTCTCATTGAAGCTTACAGTCCAAATTCCCTAACATACACACACACAGACTAGGGTTAGTTTTAATAGCAAATTAAATTACCAGTATGATTTTGGACTGTCATGTATACGATTTCTCATAGGTCATAGCAAAGATTAATTAGTAGCACAAACTGTTTCTTATACTGAGAGTTTCTTACTCTTGAATTAGATTTGGGAGCCATATTTTGATTTGGTTGGAAGAGAAGCATGGGCACTACTGAAGATATAGTTTTAGTTGACATGCTAGGACAGACATGCTCCATTTCTAGACAGATTCTCTCTACTCCTATGCCAGCCCCCCTCTCATGTTATGCTTTAATGTGGCTTTTTCCAGTGAGGTTCGATCACCTTTTGCTATTATTGTTGCTAATCTGTACTATAAGAACATTTTTGAAGTAATATTAATGAATGGCAATCATAGATATGTAATTAATAATAATCTTATAACACAGTGTCAGCTTTGGTTCATGAAAGACCTGTTGTGCCAAACAAGTTTTTATGAGACAGTAAGTGGCAAACCGGATCTTGGTAGCGCTGTAGATGTAATATATCTTGATTGTTTTCTAAAAAGATTGGATACTGTCCAACCAAAGATGGAATTACCGCTATTATATGGTGGTGCGGTAGCTATAGGGCATTTGGTGTAGGGGGCATAGCAATACCTCTTCATCCCCCATTCCAAATGTGGAATAATACATACGTGCCGGCTTGTGCAGAACTGGGACTTTGAGACCAGTTGCCAGCTTCCCCTTCCCCTGGCCGACGATAGAGTGTTACCCCCCTGTGTCCATATAACAGATTGGTAGATAAGATGAGAATGCTTGAACTAGGCGAGAAATATGTACATTTGTAGGTATAAGGATATAAGGCTCATGGATAGAAAATAGAGGGTTATTATAAGTGTAGGCGCCACAAGGTATCCGCAGCGCCGTACACAGTACAAACAGTAGACTATACAGGGTGAAACAGTACAGAACAATAAACACAAAGTACCAATACTTCAGAAACTCTGAGCAGACATATGGAGTCAAGACGGAGCAGAAGAATAGGTATGGAGACAGGAGGGGAGAGGGGCCCTGCTCATATGAGCTTACATCCTAAGGATCAAAATTAGGCACAAAAGGAAGCCAGTGAAGCAAGGGGGAGAGAAAAGAGGGGCCAGGGGAGAGAGGGGAGAACGAGCAGAGTAGATGAGGGGTTAAGTGGATGGTTGGTAGGCTTTGAGGAACAGGTGAGTTTTAAGTGCCCGTTTGAAGGAGCATAGATTGGGAGAGAGACGGATGGAGCGAGGGAGGTCATTCTAGTGCAGGGGGGCAGCTCGGGAGAAGTCTTGGATTCTGGAGTGGGAAGAGGTGATCAGAGTGGAGGAGAGGCGACGGTCATTTGCAGAGCGCAGGGAGCGGGCAAAAGTGTGCATGGAGAGGAGGTTAGATATAGGGGGCAGTAGACTGGGAGAGAGCTTTGTAAGTGGCGGTGAGGAGTTTGAAAAGGATACTCTAGGGGAAGGGGAGCCAATGTAAGGCAAGGCAGAGAGGGGAGGCAGAGGAGGAGCGGCGTGAGAGAAAGATGAGTCTAGCAGTCGCATTGAGTACAGAGCGGAGGGGGCGAGATGGGAGAGCGGGAGGCCAGTGAGGAGAAGGGCATTGTTGTTCTTAATATTTTTATTATCCACCTGGTATGTAATAAAAGCATGGTGCGCATATTTGCATCTCAGGAAAGATTTTTCTATAATTGCGTTGGATACATTGGCATACATAGTTTGAACTCAATGGAGTTATATCTGTTTTAAACAATGTTAACTCTATAACTATGCATATTGCCCACCCTAATACTCTGCAGTAGGCAGTGCAGTGGAGAGACACTTAGCTGAAGCCCTACACTCATGTTTAATGGAGAGCCTATCATAGCAAAGGATAAATACTGGATAATCGATGCAAGTACACCCTTTGTACCTTTGTTATTACTATACATAATTTGAATGCTGCCAATCGTACACAGTTTGCATAATGACATTTAAATATACTGATTATTTGGCTTAATACAACTCAAGGAAGCAATGATTGAAAATGATATTTAGTAATCTGCTTCTTGAGAAATCACCTAGGTATGTATTTTAATCCAATGAACAGTAATAGATGCTAGGATTTTTCTTTTATGCTTCATTTATTGATGCGTGCATTGGTTTGATGGAAACAATGAGTTATAGTTTCTAGACAGCATTACGAGATGCAAAGAATACCATTGTCTGTCACATTATAAAGAGATTTGTGATGGGTAGTGAGCATAGGCCAATGCTACGTTTATCTTTAGGAGGTCAGAACGTTACTGTTAGTTAATTAAGAGTAGGAGAGCATTGCTGACTGTTGCTCATGTCAATTGTATAATTGTATTGGGTGCAAAACAAATTGGTTCATCGTTAAAAGTTTGCTCACTTTGTATCTGAATTGTTTATACAGCGTAGGTATACCACTAGTTGTAGAGATAGAACTACTTTCTAGATTAATGGTGTACAACTTAATGTATTTAAGGGATTTATTTTATTCCCTAGAATTGTGTTGATAGGCAAAGTTCTTGTTGTAAAAATATAATTGTTTACACTATATGCCATAGTGTAACATTAGCGCAATGTAACACAATGCCCTGGTAGCAAGCTAATTTTTGTAATCATTTATTTATCTAGTTCCACCATTTTTCTCAGACTATGCAGAGAATATGTGACCATTCACACTGGTCGCTGCCCAATTGGAGCTTACAGTATAAATTTCCTGCCACAAACACATGTACAGGCGCAGATGTCAGCAGTTCATTAACCTACCAGTATGTGACTGGTTGGTCGTTGTGGTCACTGGTAAGAAGATGGCACAATCCAGTCACAGAGTGATGTGTGGAACAAGTTGTGTGAATGGGATGAAGAGTGTGGTGCAGAATGTGTAGAAGGAAAACTGGGGGTGGGTGAATAGATGGACTACTAGGTCCATGCTTGCGGCTTCCTTTATGTCCATGCAGTCAGCCCCTGTTTTGTGTCTGACTATATAGCCTCATTGTCACTCTCCCCGTAGCATATGTGTGCAGTACCCCCAGGAAGAAACTGCAACATGGAGCTTCCACAAGTCACCCTGAGGTCCCCACAAGTCTTAATCCAGCCCTGACCAGGAGACACAGTTTTTATGACATTCCACTGAGGGTATTTTGTTCATTGAAACATAGCACATTTGTCTGAGAAGTGTGTAAGTGCTAACATCGGCTCCTATAATGCCAACAAAGTTATTGTTTAACCAAGACTAGGGACAGGGATTCTGGAACGGAAGCACGAGCTGCCCTGCCCTTATTGTAGTTTATCAAAATCTTCTGTTTGTAAACCTAATGTGTGCTGCCAACTAGTGAACTATTTATCACTTATTAATTGCCAATTTCTTCATCATAACATATTTTCAACAACAATGACATACTTAACTGGAAAACAGCTGCAAAGTAATTAAAGCTAAGTAAATAAATAATTAAATTCTAGGCCATTTGCTGTAAAGCTAATTCACAGGCATTTTATGTTCTTTGTCAAAATAAGGTTAGGGCAGCTTAGTGTATGCGCAAAAATAGCTGTGCGATTAATTTGATGCAAATATGAAGACATCATTACTTACATTGAGGCTCAGATTTACAGCAAAGGAATATTTTATTTTACAGAGGCAATTAAGGGCTACAGCTTAATTAAACAATGCACTCAATAAAGAGTGTTTCACACAAAGGTTACTAGGAGAGTGCTTTCAGGAAGACATCTCACAGCCAGATTTGCACATGCATGACCGGGCCTATTATCTAAAGAAAAAGGAAAGTATTCCGGCAATAAGTTGACTTTAATCTACTAGCTAGATGTTCTCCACCAATATATCATGTAAATGCTGCTCTGTAAAGAGAATCTGTGATTCCCAAATTGTACACATAACAAAGAGAAGAGAATGCTGAGCACACAAGTTATTGGCTAATGAATTCCCAACTCAATGTATCAATTTTAATGATACGTTGAGTTGGGCATTCATTAGCCTTTATGTTATGTGCTCAGCACTCTTCTCTTATTTGTTAGGTATACTGCCTGTTTGTCCCAAAAAACGTCCCATCTATCACTCATACAATAATAGACACAATACCAAGCAGGGGAGAGAAAATGGCCACAGCCTTTTATTTAAAGTGGCCACCTGATGCATCCTATTCTGGTGACAAACCAAAGGGAGTGTAATAACCATATATATCACCACCCATCTCCATCTCACCTGCGGGTAGCCGCATAAGCCCCCTCCTCTTACCCGCCACAAGAGGGTCATTTTAACCAAAAATTGGCCAATGCTCCTAGGCTACTTGATGGCCCCCTCCACTGCTTTGTGTATGGGTACATTAAATTAAATAACTAAAACGACATCTGACAAATGCATTTCATCCAGCATGTACAACTCAGGTGTTCTGTCCTCCAGCTCCCAAGGACTGATAGTAAAAGGTCCCATCATCCCAGAAAAAATGGACACTTTGTTATTTGCCTTTTTAAGCATTGCACCATCTCAGACCGCACCACCATACAGCCACCAAACATCTCCATAATCTAGACTTGATCACAGCATATGTCATTTTCAAACTGAAAATACTTTTTATTACACATTGGCGCCTGCAAACACAATAATCACATCTGAATCTTGACTCTCCTTTGCGGATTTCTGCCAATGTGGGGATCACTTGGGCCCACCGTGTAGCTTTTCTCCCAAACCACATCAACTCCGCTTGATGACAGTAAAGTCCCAGGTTCTGCCCAAATGGACTCTCCACAGCTTTTAGTCTAGACAGCCCGATGGATGTAGGAGTCCCTGCAAAGCAATACCTCTATAGGATGTGCACCTATAAAACACAGCCATGTTATTTCACATACAGGAGTAACCACACTAACATTGCATGGTCCAGCCCTCTTCTCAGTTTCCTTTTAGACCAAGATGAGTCTTTTTCCATTCCACCAGCTATATCCTTAGACAATTAGATACCTGCCATCACTCTCTCTGCAGAGCTGGCCACATACCTACTTTCATTCATCTCCAACAAGAACTCCTCCATAGCCTTAACTTGAGGTTCTCTGGGGACCAAAACTTTTTGCCGCCCAGGCGTTCGGTGCTTGCAGTTGGCAGTCCAGCTACTCCTTGCCATAGAGGACTGGCTCAGCTCAGCACTCCTGTGGTCACTAATCCTAACGGTCGGTGTGGCGTCTTCAAGGCGTTACCTCTGCCTGCAGATCTAAGATAAAAAAATATATAATTATGAAACTACACAATGTATCTTCATTTCATAACACCCCCTGGGATGTGCCTAGCCCTCACCTAAATGTTCTGCAACAAAACTACTACAGGAGGTGGTTTAGGTGAATGAGTGTTCAACTCATTCACCACCGCCCGGTTGCTTAAACTGAATAGCACTGTTTATTCTGAAATTCTGCACCCCACAATTACACTGCTATTTTGCCTGAAAATAGTTCTAATAGTGCCACATTGCGCATCAGGATGGCCCTAACCCAGTCTAGAGGCCTGTGTATTTAATACTTTCGTATTTGTATAAGCGTGGCCTTTTTAACCGATGGGGTAACGCTCTCCAAGGACAAGCCCTTTAACTCTGCCCCCTTTTATCCTTCAGTCATCCTATTACAAGCCACTAAGCTCAGCCCTGACCATGCTGCTGTAGTTGGACTCTATAAACACATAGAGGTCGGGCTTACATCAGATGCACCATTCTGCACCCTGTACATATTGCCTACCCACTTCCATTGGGTTTACCCCCACCAGCCTGACATCACTGCCCACATACACTGAATCACCCATAAACTGTGCACCTAAGTTTGCTGTAGACAGGTCCATTCCCCCCACTAATACTCTATTCACACAAGTGCTAACACTACTCTCCTGTAATACCAAATCTACGCTGCCACTCTGCCCAGCTAGGCTTTTAGTACCATGCTATGCTCTGCAGTCAGGGGGACCTAGAAAGACACTGTGGCTAAATCGACCTGTTCTGTGAACGCTGCCTCCCATGTATCCCCTTGAGCTGTTCTGCTGTTTACAGGCCTAACATGTGTTTGCCACCCCACTTATACTTGTGTTTGAGTTGCGGTCAATCACTACGCCATAATTCTTATTTAATATAAATAAAGCATTCATCAGTGTGTCTGTGTTGCTTCCTAATGTGAGCTGCAGCCTCTCACCTGCACTGCCAGATGCCCCAGTTGCATTCAAAGCTGCCGCTGCCTCTTCTCTATGTATGTTCCGTTCACGCCCTCCAGGGATGCTGCCTCTGAATCACCAAACCCTGGAGATGCTTCTGCTACTCTCAGTCTCTTACTGCTTGCATCCTTATCAACGAAGAGGCTTCTGCCCCCAGCATCAGATGTGCCTCTGGCTTATTTAGCAATGCGCTATTGAGCATGGTGTAAATTTTCCAGATGATTGTCTCATATGTTTTACTGATCTGGAGGAGTGCCATGGTTGTGCAAGGTGTAAAGGGCACGTGTGTATATGCATTAACGTGATCTTTGGGTATAACCTTTCTAAGAAAATGCTGTCTGTTCTCATTGGAGTACAGTAACTATTTTCTTTCCCTTACTAATTTATATGGCTCAGACTAATAGGTGATTAATGTATAATAATACAAACAAATAATTATCAGTTTGTCTATAAATAATATTCAGTAATTGCTTGCATCTCTCATTATATAATTTGTTTTTCTAGCCTGTGCTACACAGTCTCTACGCTTGTTGGGTCCTAATTGGTAATCACAGCCTCCAACTCCTATTAACCTTTCTCTACAGGGGCTGCTGTTTCTCAAAATACATTTGCCATGAAAGCTAAGTAACAAGGAAGATAGTTATGAAAGGAGAATGATGACAATTCATACAGATTGTCCTTCTATCTTTTTCCTTACTCTCCGAAATTGTGATAAGATTCAGGGAAACATATAATTTATATGAATAACATTTTCCACTGTTTGAGAAAGGTGAAAAAAAAATGAAAGTGTTTTGTCCTGTCCTTTTCCCTGGTAAATACATGAATTGAAATTAAACTTACACTGAAAAGGTAATACTGCCATCTTGTGGTGAGCAGCATTAGTGCTGAAATGCTGTACTAATATTGAACATAATAATCTCAGAGTTGCCAGGTAACCCTCATTTCCAGAAACGATGGATTGATAAGATGGAGCAACTACACTATATCTCTTCTTGTGTGTTAGGTATATTTCTCAATACCTGGTCAGTTCTGCTCCATTACTCTTGTGCTTTAGAGTGCTGATCAAAAACACACTCTACATGGATACCACCGGAAATAAGAGTTGGATATTATTTGTCTTTGGTCAGTACACAAACGCCTTGTAATATGCCTGTGGATTTTATTGGATGAATTTGGAATATCACTCTAAAGATACATGTCCTAATGCAACAACCAAGTTTCACTGACAATAATATTTCACTGCTGTGGATTGAATACTCAGGGCCAGAGTCATTAAGGAGAGAAAAGCATAAAAAAAGAGTAAATTTGCACCTTGGCAAAACCATGTTGCATTGGAGGGGGAGGTAAATTTAAAATGCGGGGACAGATTTATAGTTGGGGTAGGGCATGTCCTAGATCAACTTTAAATTTCATTGTAAAAATAAAGCAATCAAGTATGTGTGTGATGAAAAAGTAGCCGGTATTTTCCTTATGTGCAAAATAATACACTAATTTGCACCCCTTGCATTGTAACATGGTTTGTCCAGGAGCAAACTTGTTCCTTTTTGTTTTGCTTTGCTCTCGTTAATGACTCAGGCCCTCAGACTCCAGTTCCATAAGGAACCTACCATACCGGGCAGTGTAACTGGACATCCCAGTTGGGGGAAAGGAATTACATTGTAGACTCTAGTCTGGATGAAGAACACCTTTGAGTTGAGTTTCTTGAGTAACAGTAAGTACAACTAAATGCTTTATGTCTTCTTACACACATATACATTTTATATATACACACACACACACACACACATGCTCACACACAGTATAATATATATAGTATATTATTAGAATATAATATATGCTTTTGGGTGTCTGATGAAATACCAGTATTGTTATTTTGATGCACACTGGATTGTGATGTATTGTGTGGACATCATTATTAATATTGATATTATTGTTCCTGTGAAATTATGTTTGGCGTGTTAAGTCTTGCTAACTCTATGTTGGTTCTCCATCCCTGTTTTGGACAAGTGTATACCTACTGCACCATTGCATTTGATGGAGTTGCAGCAGTTGTGTAAAATAAGTGGGTGATCTGCGCAGTGCATAGCATCTTCCCTGTGTATACTGCTATTTTGATGTGGCCTTATGAAGGTGATCAGTAAGTACAATACACAGTGCCATTTCTGACACTGCCATTGAAAGATTAAGATGGCAAGAACACAATGTAATATATACATTTACATTAGGATTACAGTGCAGCTGCGAACAGAAATGTTTGGTATTGCAACAATGCAGTCTTATGTACATATAATGAGACAGCTGTATAATTATGCAGATGTAATAATAACTCATAGCTGCACACTCTCCCGCAATGTCGGGAAGACTCCCGAATTTTTAGGAGTTCTCCCGGACTCCCGAGAGATCAGGCAAAAATCCCGGATCCAGATTTCAGCGTTGTTGAAGATGGCGGGGTGGGGCTAAACGGGTCATTGTGGCCCCGCCCCCTACTGCGATTGGCTAAAATTGTGATTGGTCACGCCCCCCTCTACGGACCCCCTCCCGGAAAGCTGCCTGCAAAAGTAGGCAAGTATGTAATAACTTATGGAACACGATGCACAATTAATTTACACTAGTGAGCTGTATTGAATATTTAGTGTTATCAGGAGCAACACAAGTGGATTTATTTCTATCATTTATTGGCAACTAGATTTGTGGGACTCACATATTCAATTTATATGGTGTAATAGGGATGTGAGCACCTGTTATTACCACATACATGTTACAGGGCAGCACACATGCATATGATTTTTAAATGTTTTAAATAAGGTACCTAGTGCTAGTGCTATCAATAGTGGCTGGGATTATGTGGTACATGACATATATTTTTGTACAATTTCTGTCTGTAAATTAATGTCACTTTTTATTTTTGTCAATGTAGGTTGTACATTGGTGTTTGGGTTAAATTTCTACTTTCTTGGGACGCAGCAGCTGTCAGTGTCCAACCTTGAATTTCTTATGTTCGTTGATGCAGTTTATTATTTATAGATGACAACAATATTAAAATCAGCTCCTTATGTGTAAAAATAAATATAACTACATCTTAGTATTTATTACGGTAACAGGAAATTAAACAATCTTTTTAAATGGTTGTTTGCCAATAAAGTACAAATGTGCAATAAACCATAGGAACCAACCAGAAATTAGCCACATATCAAAGCAATAAATATAATCAAAGCCATTCTATTAAGTTATTTGCAGCATTCATTTATATTGAATTAAGTGCCTGATGTTAGAAAATCTATAAAATATTTTCTTTTGCAAACATAATAAAACTGTATGACTAATTTTGCAAGCTCTGATTTAAGAGCTGAAGGAAAATTCCCAAAAAAAGGGATACATTACCCAATAGGGAGTAAACAAGCTACACTACAGGTAAGTGAGCTTGACTTTCAATGACCTTTTGAACTTGTAAACTAGTCTGGTTGCCAAACCTGTATGATACCCTGAAAATCATTCTGCTCCCTCTCCTTACTATGATACTATAGGTGAAACTATTATAATAAAACAACAAATTTAATAAAAACAACTGTATTTTTTCTAATGAAAATGCAACACAGTTATATTTTATTTTTCACAACATCTACAAAATTCTGGATGAAAGTTCTGCTTTAACATCTATATCAATTTTATAGTTACTGGCGCAAATATTAACGCTGACAAAATTGTAATAATAAAATATAGGAAAGAATAAATGCAACCGTATGCTAAAGACAGTTACCTAGTACAATCATGTAAATGGTGATGGAACCTTTTGGAGATTGTACCAGAGGTCCGAAGTGGTGGCAGCAGGATCTTTTGGAAGATGCCTGCTCTTATCACTGTACTGAATGACCTCCATTGACCTGTCTAACCAAACGCAGGTTCATGTGCTGGTTAAACAACAAATGTCAAAGGCCATCGCAGTTGGCGTGTAGTGTTACCGAGTTGTTTGTAACGCCAGTGATTAACCCACTTTATTAGCCAGCTAAGATACAATTGTATGGGTTAAGAAGGGTTTACAGCCACATTCATCATCATCATCACCATTTATTTATATAGCGCCACTGATTCTGCAGCACTGTAGAGAGAACTCATTCACATCAGTCCCTGCCCCATTGGAGCTTACAGCCTAAATTCCTTAACATACACACAGACAGAAAGAGAGATAGACTAGGGTCAATTTTGATAGCAGTCAATTAACCTACTAGGATGTTTTCGGAGTATGTGAAGAAACCAGAGCACCCGGAGGAAACCCACGCAAACACGGGGAGAACATACAAACTCCACACAGATAAGGCCATGGTTGGGAATTGAACTCATGACCCCAGTGCTGTGAGGCAGAAGTGCTAACCACTTAGCCAACCGTGCTGCCCATTCACATTAAATGTAAAGTAGATGCCCTTGTGCACCTTTCACTAACTATGCTGCTTTATCCGTTAGGAAGCCTTCTGTACGTAGCAGCCATGTATTTATAGAGCATAGCAAAGCATTTCTTACTGGACAAGGTAAAATGTACAGTTAGGACAAGAGATATATGACCGCCAAGAGGATCAATGGAGGGGTGGGTAAGGGGGAAAGTAAATCATGTGCAGGCTGTGAGAAAATAATGTATGAGGTTTTCCTGCCCATTTAGATAATTGATGCTGAGTATAGAGGGTCATATTAACACTGTTACTACAATCACAACTGCTTTCTCCTTACAGAGTAAGAAAGGTCTGTTGCTTGCGGGCAGATGTTTCATCCAGAGCTTGGCGTGTGCAATAGAAATCATGTTTCATCTTGACGGGTGGAGTGTCTTTAAAGAGTTTCATTCAGATGAGTTATTTTTAATGATGCTGTTATATATTATACAATTTAAATCATGATTTCTTGGCCCAGTGAAAGATAAGATTAATGAGTCATGTATCAGGTTATGGGCGATATATAGCATTTTAAAAATAAATTCAATACAAATGACTATATGCTATATATGATCTGCTATATAGGATCCATTGTTTTAAACTTGTTATTTTATTTTAAATAAAAGTTCCTTAAGTTTGATGGTAGCAATTCATACACATATTTTACCCCCCGTTATAATGGGAGCATAGACAAATAATATTGGTGCCCTGATTTGATCTTTAATGTTCCTGAATAGATCACAGGAAGCACAAAATACGTTTTTTCTTTATACTAGGGTACAAGTGCCTATTGTAATCATTTTTTTTTGTCTGTGATGCCTGTGTGTAATCAAGTTTGAAGTGCTCTTGTGCCTTGACTCACATTTCTCCATTCAGGTCGAGTCCAGCTGGCTGCAAAACTGCAGAAAAAAATATTTTTAAAATTTTCTGCTGTTTGGTTGTGAAACAGCATCAAAATATATTATAAACTAGGGCAAATAGCGCTATAAATGATAAAAAAATAAATAAATAAGAAAAGATATCACAGATGTATACTAGATATAATGTATCAATCTGTATTATAAAAATATATAAAATAAATGTATAAAATATATATTCAGTTAATAGATGGCACTGGTATAGGTAAAATCAATTATTTTATTACGCAATAAAAATATTTTATATTTCATATATATGTATATACTAAAAATACCTTAGTGAAATAGCATAGAAAAATAGATACAAAAACGTTTATAGCAGCACCAGGTAGGAGAGATTATTTCATTCCTATTTGCAGCAGTGAAAAAATGTAAAAGTCCACAGTTAACTTCTAACACGTTTCGTCCTGGAGAGGCGGACTTTTTTAAGATGCCGAAGCTATGAAAGGGGTTACTATTTACTATACTTAAAAATATTAAAATAAATTAAAAACAATAAATACTATAAGCAAGAAATATCAAATCACTCTGTTTATACAAAAATCAGGTAATGTACCAGTGCTCGAAGTGGGGCGGTATGTGCCAGTATGAGATACCGGCAATTCTCCGCCCCACCTTTGCAGTGACGGCCGGTGGTAAGCGGGGTTGTAAAGGTAGGAGAGTGCCATGCTACGTTCCTCTTGCCTTCCTCGGCGTGCTGCATCCTTTGGCATCTCCTGTCACCTCTGCTCAATTCTAACTGACTGTCGGGACGTGATGACGTCACACCCAACAGAGAGCGAGACTGGAGCAGGGAGCATAAAGGAGCTGGGAGCACAGAAGAAAAGAAAAAGAGGAAGAGAAGAAAGAAGGTCATAGAAAGGTAAGTATGGAACGGAGAGGAACAGAGTAATGAAGGAGGGGGCACAGTGTGACATGGAGGTGGCACAGTGTGACATATGGAATAAGCTCAGTCTGACATGGAGGGGGCACAGTGTGACATAGGGAGGGGGCACAGTGTGACATAGGGAGGAGGGTCAGTGTGACATATGGAATAAGCTCAGTCTGACATATGGAGGGGGTACAGTGTGACATAGGGAGGGGGCACAGTGTGACAGGGAGGTGGGACAGTGTGACATATGGAATAAGCACAGTCTGACATATGGAGGGGGCACAGTGTGACATAGGGAGGAGGGTCAGTGTGACATATGGAATAAGCACAGTCTGACATATGGAGGGGGCACAGTGTGACAGGGAGGTGGGACAGTGTGACATATGGAATAAGCACAGTGACATATGGAGGGGGCACAGTGTGACATAGGGAGGGGGCACAGTGTGACATGGAATAAGCACAGTCTGACATATGGAGGGGGCACAGTGTGACAGGGAGGTGGGACAGTGTGACATATGGAATAAGCACAGTGTGACATATGGAGGGGGCACAGTGTGACATAGGGAGGGGGCACAGTGTGACAGGGAGGGGGCACAGTGTGACATATGGAATAAGCACAGTCTGACATATGGAGGGGGCACAGTGTGACATAGGGAGGGGGCACAGTGTGACAGGGAGGTGGGACAGTGTGACATATGGAATAAGCACAGTCTGACATATGGAGGGGGCACTGTGTGACATAGGGAAGAAGCAGAGTGTGACATGGAGGGGGCAGAGTGTGTTATAGGCAAGGGGTACATTGTATTATAGGGAAGGGGCACAATGTGATATGAAGGGGGCACAGTGTGATGAAGGATTGCGCAAAGTGTGATGGAGGAGGGTGCAGTGTGATGTTGGAGGGGCAAAAGTGTGAATTAACTAGTGAAAGGGAATAATAGGAACAGGGATAGATAGGGAGGATCAAGGAGTAAGGGAGGAGAGAGAAGCAGTATGTGAGGCACAGGAGAGCATGAGCAAGGGGGATATCTGCAATGAAGATAAGGGCACAAAGGAACAGTGAAAAAGAAACAGATAAGGGAAAGATAAAGGGTAACATGGAATATATAAGATAGTTTGATAGTTTATTATAAATATAATATGGAGATATGAGGGAAAATGTAAGTACACAAAGGAGACAAGGGGGAGAGGTGGAGGGACACAGGAAAGTTATTTTAACACAGGAGAGGCAGGAACACAGAGTGGAGAGCCTTGCATCATTTAATATGTTTTATATAGTTTTTATACTATATAGTGTTAGAATGCATCTAAAATTAATTTCACTCTATCAAATTCCCTAAATCTTCATGGGGCCCAGGCAGCCCCCGGCCATTCATTTCAAAATGGAAGTTCCATATCAGCACTTCTAAATTTCCAGTTCGACCACTGACTCATACTATACACTGATCATCCACAAAATGAAAACCACCTGCCTATGAAAGTGCCCCTTGTACTGCCAAAACAGCTCTAACCCTTTGAGGCTTGGACACCACAAGACCTCTGGTGTTGTCCTGTGGTATCTGGCACTAAGACATTAGCAGCAGATATTTTAAGTTCTGTAAGCTGCGAGGTGGGGCCTCCATGGCTCAGACTTCTGTTTCCAGCACATCGATCGGATTGAGATGTGGGGAAAATTGAACACCTTGAACTTTTTGTCATGTTCCTCAAACCATTCCTGAACATTTTTTGCAGTGTGGCAGTGCCCATTTTTCTGCTGAAAAAAAGCCACTGACATCAGGGAATACTTCTGCCATGAAGGGGTGTACTTGGTCTGTAGCAACATTTAGCTAGTGGTATATGTCAAAGTAACATCCACATGAATGCCAGGGCCCTAGGTTTCCCTGCAGAACATTGCCCAGGCGATCACACTGCCTCCACCGGCTTATCTTCTTTCCATAGTGCTTCCTGGTGCCATCTCTTCCCCAGTAAAACGATGCACATGCACCCAGCCGTCCACATAATGTAAAAGACAACGTGATTCATCAGACCAAGCCACCTTCTTCCATTGTCCAGTACTGGCGCTCACATGCCTTTTGTAGGCGTTTTGTGGCGGTGGACAGGGGTCAGCATGGACAGGCTGACTGACCTTCATCTACGCAGCACCATACACAGCAAGCTGTGATGCACTGTGTGTTCTGACACTTTTATATCATAGCCAGCAATAACTTTTCCAGCAATTTGTGCTACAGTAGCTCTTCTGTGGAATTTGACCAGAAGGGCTATCCTTCACTCCCCTTGCGCATCAATGAGCCTTGGGTACACAGGACCCTGTCACTGGTTGTCCTTCCTTGGACCACTTTTGGTAGGTGCTAACCACTGCATGACGGGAACACCCCACAAGACCTGCTGTTTTGGAGATGCTCTGACACAGTCTTCTAGCCATCACAATTTGGCCCATTTTTCCTGCTTCCAACACATCAAGTTGAAGAACTGACTGTTCACTTGCTGCCTAATATACCCCCCCCCCCCCTTGATAGGTGCCATTGTAAAGACATAATCAATGTTATTCACTTTACTTGCCAGTGATTTTAATGTTGTGGCTGATCGGTGTATATTCTTGTAATGATCATCCTATAAATTGTATAATAATGTGCATACTCAAAGTAAAACAATATAACATATATAAACTATGTTAAGTTGTATGACTATGTAAAAATATAAAATAGTAAAAAACAGTAAAATTAATAGCATATAGTATATATAATAATGTAATGCAATATAATAGTACTAGATATTATGCATATGTTCTTAACATTATCTATGTTGTGGTCATATAAAATGTAGAACACTCAACAAACTCCAAAGTTTTGTGAGAGCATCTGGATATAAAGTATCCATCTTAAAAATCCATAAGGCTTCTCTATTGCAAAATCTCTTAAATCTGTTTCCCCCTGCGATTGGTGTAATTTATCGATACTATGCCCGTTAACTTTAAGCCTTCTGGATTTCCATTATGTGCCATCTGAAAGTGCTTTGGACACTGTGTATTCAATTTATTCAATATATTCCCTCTATGTTCCATAAATCTAAAGTTTAGAGCTCAGGTAGTCCTCCAGATATATTGCTGTTTACAAGGACACTCCAAGAGATATATCAAAAGAACAGCAAAATATATGTGTCAAATGGGGCCTTGGGAACAAAGTTTATACATCCAACATGTATTAATATCAGTAAGGGTTATTTACTTATTGCAAGTATCTTTGCACAAACCTGGCTATTTCTCCACCTCACGCATTCATAGGGACACAACCAAATAACATATTTGTAGATTGCTACCTTAGTATGGGGAGGGATTACAGGGCCACATGATAATGTACACAAGGAAAGTACAAAAGATTGACTTACATACTTACATACTTCCACCTTAGTACCAACTCTTGGTTAAATAACATTTTTAATTTCATGTCCTAAAATATTGATTATTTAACATCGTTTATGTATTGGATTAATCATAAGGGTAACAAGACGTCCACACTGTGGGCCTGATACATTAGTCTGCATAAATGGCGATACGTTGCGTATAATGCGCACAATTTCTAGCACATACTGAGAACCGGACCATACACCACAGAACACAGCAGCTTCCAATTCATCTTCAAGTGCAAAGAACACTTACAGCAGCTTCTGATTTCAGGGATGGAACGAGGTGAGGACAGAGCAGATGCATGCAGGTAATGTACAGATACGTTCTATTCAAACGCTGGCGCGTGCAGTAGTAGGCTGTTTTCCAGACGTAAGGTTTGCACCTGCTCGGGTTATGTCTAACTGACTGATGATAGTGAGGACTAAACGCAGCATTCACATCCTCATCATCTAGTGGGATAAATTATTATTCAACTGCACACCTGCACACACTCATCTCGTCATACAGCATTATATATAAGACCCATAGAGTGACAGTACCATGGTGCCATTTCATCAAACAGATATTATTTATATCAAAGAGATAGATGCATTATTTTATATTTTACAAGCACTGCATACTTGTGCGAATGTTTGAAATGGTCTCTGCTTTTCAAATCGTTTTCATACATTTTTAACATACTAATGTCATACATTATCAATGCTTGTCTGTTTTAAAATGTTATGTGCATGTAGGGTAGTTCCTACACACCTGCATACATTTGCATTGCATGTTTAAGCTTTAAAAGCTTTTAAAATGATTGCCTATGTCGTCTACTATGTATGTCTATGTAATACCATACATTTGTAATGTTTTTTGTTTTGTATATATAATTTTTTTGTTGAATGATTGTTTATTTGTACAGAATAAAAATAAATGTAAAGTGGCATACAAATAGACAATGAACAGTACAAGTAATTTTTCACATTTTTATGGTAGAAGAGGGAAGGGAAAAGGAACTGGCAGGATGGTGAGTGAGGAAGGGGGAAGAACAAAGGAAGGGAAAGGTCAAAATCCCCAAATTCAGAATAACCTTCTTATTATACAATAGCACAGAAATTAGTAGTAATTAGCAGTAACTAATCCGAAATGTATCTGAACATTGCCGCTCTGTTAAAGGTCACAGTATCTGGGAAGCCCACTCCTCCCTTCCGCTTTGGCAGATATAGTCTATGCCGCGCAATTCTAGGCTTTTTCTGCTGCCAAATGACATTGCTAAAGAAGGTTGTACACTTGAGAGCATTTACTCTACTAACACTTACAGGCAAGATATGCATAAGATATGAATCTTAGGAAAGATAAGTAGTAGTCTATAGACTCTTCCCATTCTCTGGGTTTGAGGAGTCTTCCTGCACAGGAATACTCTGCAGACTTTTGACCTATTTAACATTGTCCTGATCCTGGTTGGTAAGGAGTGTTTTCTTGTGCTAATTCCTGTCTGCCTTCATTTGTAGCATATCTTTCAGCAGAATTGGTGTTACCATCAGGGCCCTCTTAAGACCATCTTGGGCCCCTGGGCACAGCAGTGCACCAGGGCCCCTATATATATAAAAAAAATAAAAAATGATTATATATATGGGTCCGTCAGAGGAAGCCAAAAAAAAAAAACCTGGAAAAAGAAAAGAAGAAAATACTTACCGTGCTGTCAGCTGGCGATCCGGCTCCCTCCATGGTCTCCTCCTCCGTCGCGCTCCGCAATGGATGTCGGGCGGGCGTGATGACGTCACGCCCGACATGCACTGCGAGCGCGATGGAGGACGAGACCAGGGAGGGAGCCGGATCGCCAGCTAACAGCATGGTAAGTATTTTCTTTTCTTTTTCCAGGTTTTTTTTTTTTTGGCTTCCTCCGACGGGCCCCGCTGGGCTGCAGGGCCCCCGGGCACCTGCCCATTGTGCCCTATGGGAAAGACGGCCCTGGTTTCCATCTGTCACTATGGTTTCAGATGAATCTGCCTTCTCCTCATCTGTTTACCAGCTGGTGCTCTGAGATAGTAAGATTGTGGAGTTTGCTAAGGGACTCTTTCTGGCATTAACTTCTTGGTGTTATTGTAACCGTCTGCCCATCTACAATTGAGCAGGTGAAAACCTCCCTTCAATTGGTGTGTCTCTAGTTCATAGCTATATATTCATAGCTTTATGTGTATTCTCATTTCTTTGCACTTTGTGAAAATATTGTTGACGAACATTTTTACATATTTTTCTGATAGACCATTTAATTATGAAAAGTTTGGTCTGGAGGTTGTGCGTTGTCTGTACAAATAGGGATTGAAAAATAAGTATTAACAAAGGTGCAAACTATAAAATGAAGTGAAATCAAAGTTTTTAGTTAAGGCCATTAGACAAGGTGCCTTATTTGCCAATCCATATGGTCTCACTTATGAGCAGGGCTACCAGGAGGATTCCCAGGTGCGTCTGCTTATTACGTGTCTTACCTATCAGACGTGACTGACTGTGGGGCATTCTCCCACAGCTTCTGTGTACCTTGAACCCCAGTGGCGCACGCAGGGGGGAAACCCCCCCCCCTGCGCTAACTAAGTGGCCGCTATAGCTGCACTGTCCTATACAGCAGCCGCGGCGCTGTCAAAGAAGCGTCCGCGGCGGTGCTGTATACACTACAGCACCGCCGCGGACGCATCTTTGACAGCGCCGCGGCTGCTGTATAGGACAGTGCTGAAGAAACGGAGCAGCTCTCGCGGGGGGTGGTTTTTTTTTGGGGTCGGGGGGGAAACCCCCCCCCCCGACAATCCTCCATTCGCCCCTGTACCCACCCACTTTCATGCAGTGCCCCTGATTGTAAGTAATGTTTATATACCACATCATGGGTGCAATGACATCATTGTAACAGAGACACACTGTGACCTGATTTTAAAAGATGACTAGCTAAAATAAAACTGGGTACATACCTATTCAAATATCGCGCAGATAACATGGTTCACAAACGTTTGATCAGATATTGCAAGAGCGTGGTGAACGCTCCGATGATCATGTTTTATCATAATATAACACATCACATTATTTGGTTTGGCTTTATAAACTTCCTTAAAAAGCACAATCAACAATGTCAGGCATATTTGGAAATGTGTACGCATTAACACCGTCTGTCCATTACTTCTGCCGATAGCTCCTCCAAAAGGGCTGTCGTCGTAGGTGTGCATATTTAAATCTATAATGTTGTATCCTACATGCTCTGTTGTCTAGGCATACAGAGCAAGCACATTGAAATATAGTGCTGTCTTCATAGCTAATCAAAAGTGAACTTTTTTCATGTTATATATGTTTGTTCCTGTATGAAAGTGTTTAGACCATGAAATTAAAACACATGTACAAATACAAATACATAAAGATTCTCAATAAAGTCTCATGTAGTTACTTGCGTGCTATGGGTAAATTTATTAAATGTTGTTTTTTTTTAAAATATATTTTATTGAAAGGTTTTTCAAGTTTTAACAGCATATAGATTAGGACATAGATCACTTAATTGGTATATAAAGTTATTAAGAACTTTGTTATAACGAAATAAGACATCAAAATTAGAAATGGAGATGGGGAGAGGAGCCCAAGAAAAGGACAATGGAGGAGGAGGAAAAACAGATTGGGAAAGAGAGAGGAAAACAAAGAAAGAGGCTAAAGGGAAGAGGAATGGAGGGGAAGGGAGAAAAAAAAAAAAAAAGAGAGACAGGAACTCAACCCGGTGTCTTAATGAATATCAGCTATTTAATATGAGATTTGATATTAAGTTTATGGTACAATATCTACCTCAAGAGGTGCTTGATTGCTCTACTCCGCAAAACGCAAGCCAAGGTTGACAGGTATTCTGGAATTTGTTAGGTTGGTCATTAAGTATACTTGTAATATGTTCGCAACGATAAGTCTACCAAATTCTATTAATTATTTCAGGCATCGCAGGGGGCTCTAGGTATTTCCA
This sequence comes from Mixophyes fleayi, assembly GCF_038048845.1. Lineage (NCBI taxonomy): Eukaryota > Metazoa > Chordata > Amphibia > Anura > Limnodynastidae > Mixophyes > Mixophyes fleayi. The sequence goes on from NC_134407.1 coordinate 50,248,062, forward strand.
ACTTGCCTCTATCGAGCACTTGGCAGCATTAAGGATATGGCTCACTAGTGCTGTTTCATGTTTGTCAGTGTCAGGTATTGGCCTGTGTAGGAGCGAATAGGAAGGACATGGAGGAATATGTATTGACGTAACTCTACGGATTAAATTACAGAATCTGACCATTTTAGGACAAGACCACCAAATGTGTAAAAAAGAGCCTTCTTCTCCACAGGATCTCCAACAGGAACTAGAAGCATCTGGGAATATAGCTTTGAGACGAGTGGGGACCAGGTACCACCTATAAAGTAGCTAATACGCATTCTCTTTAGTCCTCACGCAAATAGAGCTTTTAGCGATTCGGGTCCTGATTTTAGCCCAATCATCAATTTCCAGTGCAATTCCCAAATCTTCTTCCCACTTTAGCTCATATCAATCCTTGATAGGCTGACAAAATGCCACAAGAAGACTATAGAATGTTGAAATTAAGCCGGTTGGCGGAGATCTATTTTGACAAAAAGTTTCCAAAGGCGTTAATTGGAAGAAGGATTTAAATGCTAAAAGAGATTGAAATAGATGCCTTAATTGAAGATATTGATAGAAGCGTTTATGGGGGATGCTATGTATCCGCTGCAGATCTGCAAATTGCGGAAAAATTTGCATATGCACTTTGTCATAAACCAGAGCCCGCAATTAAACCAATGTTGAGAAAAGGACTGTTGCTGTCCAGGGGGGAAGGTCCGGTTGTCCATAACGGAAACATAATTTCAGGATTAGCTAACAAATGAAAGGCGCGAGTACTATAGTCCCAAATCTGGAGTGAGAAACGAATAGAAGATGGAAGCGAAAGGAGCAGTGGACGATGTTTAATTAAGATCCATAAAAGGGTGTAAGGCAAAAGCAACTGTATGCGTTTTGCCTCTATGTCAACCCATAATATAGTCTGCTGGCAAGGGGAGGTTATATAGTGAGTTGTAATAAGTACAGAATCTATTTGCTATAGTCTGGGGATCATATAAGAGTTGCTGTGCCTGATCTCTAATGACCACAATACGATTGCGTGAACGCGTATTCTGGAGCCTACGCACTAACAGCGTGTCAGCCTTGTCTCCTTTTTCGTAAAAATGTTGTTGAAGCCATTGAAGTATTTTAGCCGCTTTGGCAGCAAGTAATTTACCCAGCTACCCCTTCAGGGCTAGAAGTTTAAGATAGGTTGCGCGTTTGGGGTATCTCTGATACTGGATAGTAAGAGCCTGTATTTGAGACTCTAAGTTGGCTACAATCTGCTTGTTTATCTTTTCATCATGAGAGGCAAGGCTGATCATTCAGCCCCTAATAGTTGCCTTGGGCTTCCCATCTAACTGTAGGAGCGGTTTCTTCTGGACTATTGTCTGCTTGAAAGTCGCTTAGAGCTTGTCATATCTTACTAAGATTCTCCTTCTTTAGAAACAAATGGTCATTTAATCTCCACCGGTAACGTGGCATAAATTGTGGCAAGATGTCAAGCCGTAAAAACATAGCTAAGTGGTCGGACCAAGGAACTTGATTGATGTTGGGCAGCACGGTGGCGAAGAGGTTAGCACTTCTGTCTCACAGCGCTGTGGTCATGAGTTCAATCCCCGACCATGGCCTTATCTGTGTGGAGTTTGTATGTTCTCCCCATGTTTGCGTGGGTTTCCTCCGGGTGCTCTGGTTTCCTCCTACACTTCAAAAATATACTAGTAGGTTAATTGGCTGCTATCAAAAATTGACCCTCGTCATTCTGTCTGTCTGTCTATCTGTGTGTATGTTAGGGAACTTAGACTGTAAGCTCCAATGGGGCAGGGACTGATGTGAATGAGTTCTCTGTACAGCGCTGCAGAATCAGTGGCGCTATATAAATAAATGGTGTGATGATGATGTTAGCCTATTTCAGGCTCTGTGTCGTGCAAGCATCTACAAAGATCATATCTAGTCTAGAGTATGTGCCATGTGGCATCGAATAATACGTATAAGCTCTGTCGTTAGAGTATAGCACTCTCCACGAGTCATAAAGATTAGCACGTGTGAGCAATGACTACAAGTTTGAACCTTCATGAATAGCACTCTTGCTACGTAATATAGCTTGTGAACGATCTAACCGTAGGTTTAAAAATGTATTAAAATCCCCTCATATTATTATTTTTCCTACTTTAGATTGTGAGAGTCTGGCAAAAAAGTGAGAGAAGAAAGTTTTGAGAGGTATTAGGTGCATATGCCGTGGCTAAAGTAATAGGGGTGTGCCAAAGTAAGCCTGTTAGAATAATAAATTAACCTTGGGGATCCTCATAAATCATCTCAATTGTCATCGGGAGAGTGTGGTGAAGAAGGATAGCTAAACCTTTGACCTTCTGCGAGGAGGTCGAATAGAATGCCTGCGGATATTGTTTACAATGCAATTTTGGGTGAGTGTGTTTAAAGTGCATTTCTTGGAGCATTGCAACTTGCGGAGACTGCTGTTTAAGGTACTGAATCAATATTGTACATTTCTGCGGAGTGTTAAGACCATTAACATTATTGGTCAAAATCAAGAGAGTCATGGTTGATACCAGAAATAATCCGACCAAGGTCTGTTGAAGTAGCATAGTTGGCGAAGTAAGACAACAGGTTGAGACGGGAAAGTTAAAGAGAAGGGATAACGAGTTAGGGGGAAAGTCTAAGGGGAGAAGACAGTTTGACTGGCAAGACATGTCTTCCGAACAATGGAACCAGTATATCCTGTGTACTTGGGAAGTGTGGGGGGTGGTAGCGTAGCAGAAAGGGGACACTTGGTGGAGGGGAATCCAAAGGATTACAAACCAGTAAGTGTCTGTACTTGTAATTTAAATAACATTAAAATGGGAGAGAGAAAGTATTTAAAAGAAACATTGGAGTATTCTAAAGAAACAATACTCATAGTTCAGATAATTACCTGCGTTCAATAACCATAGTAAACAATAAACTAATTTTTAACCATAGCGACATTCTCATACCAATCGCCTTCAGGTAAACAAATGTCTGCCCATTATCTTGTCGCTAGTCTAAGCAATTATTTGCATCATGATCTGGGAGGCAGCTCATTAACCATGAAAAAGTACTAACATTCAGCCGTCTCCCAAACCACAAGGCCATTCCTTCCTATCAAATCGATAAACACAGTGAACTTTGCAAACATTTGGTCAACTCACATGAGGTCTTAAAATTGAAGATCAATAACATTTAAAATTCAATAACCTTTAATTTGCGCTCTATAATCAAATAAAGTTTACTTGTCTCCTGTGGGTACCTCGAGCACCTAGTAAAGTACATTTATCAATAAATGATGAGGCAAGGAGGCAATGTCAGTGAACAGATAGTTAGATTTCTCTCTCCCGTCGCTGTGGTGGAGGCGTTATAGAACTAGATGCTACTGGCTCATTTAGCCACTCATGTGTATGTAGACTCTTTGATCTGCGGACATTGCAAACTCGGGCTGGGGTGGAGGGACCCAAATGTGCTTAATATGAAGATACTCAGAATTAAATGCACCTTGACTTCTCAGCTGCGTCGTCTACACAGGGCGGATTAACCTGAGGTCTAACTGGGCTACAGCCCTGGAACCTCGGACATCCATGGGGCCCTTGAAAGTGCTCAGCAGCATTATTGATTAGTGCGGGGCGCCCCCGGCCAGATCAATGCTGCTGAGCCTGTCACTGTAGTCCTTCCCCGGCGCTCAGTGATCTCCTTACTGAGGAGATCTCGTGAGAGTGAGACTATGAGTATCCCTCTCACGAGATCTCCTCAGTAAGGAGTTTATTATTATTATTAATTTTTTATTTATAGGGCGCCACTAGGTGTCCGTAGCGCCGTACAGGGACAAACAAAATTACAATACGAGGTGAGACAGCACAGTACAGTAAACAATAATCACAGTAACTCAGTGAGCTCAAAACACAGCTAGAGGGGTGGAGGATTGGAGAGGGGAAGGTCCGCCAACGACGGAGTCCAATAGGGAAGGCACGGATGACAGGGAGACCCCCAAGGGGAGAGGAGGGAGCGAGAGGGGACGCGGGAAAGAGGGTCCTCAAGGGGGAGGGCTAAGTAGCTGGAGAGCAGAGTTAACAGTGGTGAAGACAGGAGGAGAGAATACCCTGCTCAAAGGAGCGTACAATCTAAGGGGTGGGGTAGACAGACAGAGACACGGGGGAGAGATGGAGGATAAGGGGGAGGAAGAGGCAGAAGAAAAGGTAGGAAGTTAAGTGGGAGACTAGAAGGCTTTAAGAAAAAGGTGGGTTTTTAAAGCCCGTTTGAAACTGGACAGATTAGGGGAAGTTCTGATGGAGGGAGGGAGCTTGTTCCAGTGGAGGGGGGCAGCACGGGCGAAGGCTTGGATACGCGCGTGGGAGGAGTTTACAGCGCGACGCGGAAGGACTAGAGTGACAGAAGGAGATAAGCATTTGGGGGGGCAGCGGGCGGTTCACAGGGGGGGCCTCACGGGGGATCCCTTAGCCCAGGGGCCTCCATTCCCTTAATCCGGCCCTGCGTCTACATCATCTCTGTGAGAGGTTATGAAGCTTCAATAGGTACAAGTTGCAGTGTATCGTTATGTACACTAGATGGCAGTGAAGTGCAGTAATGAAAATTCAATCACCATCAGTGAGCTGCTGTATTAGGATGGGGGAAAAGACAGCCGTGTATTTTTAAATAAACTGGTACTAACCAAACAGCTCTGATGACTGCTTTTTCCTCGGCACAGTCAGAGGGCGCAGGGACACCTCGGCTATCCAGCCAGCTTTAAAACTCTGGGCTCCCGCTCCAGTACTCTACCCAGCACACACCACCTCATCCAGACCACCGGAAGAGAAGATAATAATGGCGCTTGTGACTTCCGGTCTGATGTAGGGAGACCCAGTCAGAGGGGAAGCACCCTGGAGTAATGCAGGGGGTGCAGGAGTAGTGAGGACAGCTACGTGTCCAATACAGAAGAGAGGAGGAAAGGGTGGAAGATGGCCGCAGGGACTGGTCTTATGAAGGTATTGTCCGATTTTCCCAACAGAGTGGCAAAGGGGTGAAGTAGAGGTACCTTTCAGTGAAAGTCCAGGTGCAGGGGTGCCAGATCCGCCCAATCTGGTCCAACTGGAAGTCCCGTAGCGATACCGGGAGTAAGGGGTCCGCAGGGCAGCTGTAACTTTAGCCCAGGGTCTCCACCGGAAACAGGCCGCAAGATCAGCCGTGGACGCACCAAGAGGCTGTGAGCTCGGGCAGGTGCCGACGGGGCCGGAGGAGTCCCCCAGGAGGCAGGGAGGTCCAGGAGCTAGGCAGCCACTGGAAAGGCAGCAAGCCCATCACGCGAGAGGGCACTAGGCGCGGGATGTTCAGTCGGCCGCAGCAGAGCTCTAAGCATCTCAGGAGGCAGGCGAGTTCCACAGGAGATCCCAGTGAGGGTTGTACACTATTTAGGCAGTATTGGCAATGAGAAGGCCTAAAGGTAAGGTGGAATAGGGGTCTATTGATAAGGAGAGCCCAATATCTGCGTCCGTCCGAGAAGGCTATATATATATATATATATATATATATATATATATATATACATACATACAACATATAGTTTTCCACACTGAATCGGTCACTATAAATGTATGGACACAGGTTTAGTACTCCCGTTTAGATCATGCAACTGTCTAGGCCTATGTATAGTGAAATCTAGAGGTTATATATTGACATATAGATAGCTTTCTATGTTATGAGAGGCACAGGGTACACATGACGTTATTGTTGTATATGATTGTTATTTACCTTCCTTGACTTCCTCTTTTATTTCCACATTGGCTTTGACTGTGCTGTTTTATTTTTCTATGTTGATAGTAAATAGCGCATTTGTCTTTCTCTAAAAAGATGAGTTTTTAGTACAAAATCATTATTGACGTTAATTACGTCGTTAACATTTTTAGAAAGTTTAAATACTCAGTTTTTTTAATGTGTTTTCGTATTTTCTTTAATTTCCATTGTTCCTTATATTTAAGATCAAACAACCGCTTCTGTATCTGGAACCTATTCTTTCTTTTTTACAAGTTTGTCTCTTATCTTGTTTATCAATCGTTGCATTTTCATTTTCTTTTTGTAATGTATTTATTTTTATAAATTTTTTTAAAAAAAATCATAGTCATGTTAGTCCATTATTTTGACCATCATATCCATCTCCCTTTGACTCATTGATGTCCCTCTTTTTCCACCATCCGATGACATCACTTCTTCTCACTCCATTTCAACTCCTTCATCAATATTTTCATCACCTTAATCTTGTGACGTACCGCTCGAGACAGTCTAGCTCCTTTGTATTTATCTAGGTTATCTAGAATATGCTCATGCAAACATGGGCGTGTACAATTGGTATGAACTAATTGTGGAAGTTCTAGCGACATAGAGGGCAACGTTCATTCGTCTTTGGTGGTTGGTTTTTGCAGAGCATTAATTGTACTTTTGGAACTTTGAGAATGGATATATTAATTTATTTCATTGATCTTTGACAAAGGTAAGTACTTTTTTACATATGGCTTGTCTATGACTGGATGTAGTATTTGTGAAGAATATAAATATTACGTTTTATCTATTTTCACTAAGCACGGTGGCTTAGTGGTTAGCACTTCTGCCTTACAGCGTGCGCGTCATCAGTTCGATTCCCGACCATGGTCTTATCTGTGTGCAGTTTGTATGTTCTCCCTGTGTTTGCGTGGGGTTCCTCCAGGTGCTACAGTTTCCTTCCACACTCAAGAAACATACTAGTAGGTTAATTGGCTGCTATTAAATTGACCTTAGTCTCTCTCTGTCTGTGTGTATGTTAGGGGATTTAGACTGTAAGCTTCAATGGGGCAGGGACTGATGTGAGTGAGTTTTCTATACAGTGCTGCGCAATTAGTGACACTATATAAATAAATGATGATGATGATGATAATATTTTCAGACTTGTTCATGGCACCAGATAAGAATGTTGAGCACATGAAATTATTTTACTGAAGCCGATAGATCCCATCCCTGCTTGTGGCAAAGCAAATCTAAAGTCTATTCCAACAGGCAGAAGAGGATCAAGGCTTATGAAGAAATGGTGAGAGTGAGACTTCCACACTATCCGGGGGCAACACCTGATTGAGTCAGAGGGAAGATCCAAAATATGTGTACTGTCTTTTGAAAGTAATTGAATAAAATTATGGTGTTGAAACAATCGGGGGCGGCAGCTGATGAAGTTTATGTGTCAAAGTCATGGTACTTTGATCTGCTGAGGTTCAGGGTGGTTCAGGAGATTGTCAGACTCTCTACTGGAAACTTGTCCCAGGGGGACAGCTTCATCATTTGTACCTTCTGAAGCTGAAGAGACACCAGCAAGTGGCATAGTAAGTAAACACACAATCATAAATGCTAAAAATATTTATTAACCTATTAGTAAAAATTAGTACTTTAATATAACATAGAATGTAAATGTACATACATAATAACTTGTCACCCTCAACATTAAAATATTGCAAATACTCCTCCCTGTTTAATTTGGCTTTTTCACTGGCATTTCTCCAGTGGTGTCAACCCTACCACTTCCTCAACATAATCCGTACTATGCTCCAAAGTAGAAGCTGTGCACCCACACTGGGGCTTTTACGCCTAAGATAGTTGTGTAGGACACAACAAGCCATCACCACCTTGTCTGTTGTGTCAAGGCCAAGGTTAATGGCAGTATGAAAAATCCTGAACCTGTTACTTAATATATCAAATGCATAATCTGCAATTGAATATCCTCCTTTCAGGTTGGAGTGCTTTTTGGGGGTAAGGTTTTAAAATATTAATTTCATCAGCCACAAATGCACAATTCATTCCTAATTTAGTTTAGTTATGTGTAAGCAAATTAAGTCTATTATTTTTAAGCTTGCCATAGAAGGGCATCTGTTTCAATGCCCCATCATCAGACACTTTGCCATTTTTTCCAATGTTCACAAATATAAATTCATTTTTGGCATCCACTATGGCCCTCAGGATAATACAGATGAATACCTTGTAATTGTAGAAATAGAAACCTGTATTAGAGGGTGGCATAATTCTTACATGTTTCCCATCTATGGCCCCACCATAGAAATTCCACATTCCTTCAAATTCTTCAGAAATAACTTGCCATTCCTCAATTTCCCGTTAATGACTAAAGCATGCCCTGACTGATATTGGCGCGACTAATCTGGCAGGCGGGGAGTCTAACACACCCCCGGTATTCCCCAGGGACCCCCGCAAGGAGGTATGGGCTTGGCTGTGTGGGGTGCGCAGGTCGCGGTTCTCCCAGTTAGCTATCAGTGCAGCGTAAGAGAGCAGGAATAGTCGTATGGTCCGGATTGGAAGCCAAACAATGGTGCAGTACACAGAGGTGATCTGAGAGAGTAGTCAGGAGGATGCCGAAGTTCAGAATCCATGAATCAAGCTGGGCCAAAACGCAGGGCAGAGAATAATCGGGTCCAAAGCCAAAAGTCAGGAACCAAGAACAGTAGAAACAGGATACAGGATGCTGGAGCTGGTGAAACCAATACTCTGGCACAGACTGAAGGGAGGAGGTGCTAGATATACACCATAGTGAGCCCTGATAGGTGGCTACTGAATTCAGGTGCATATGACCGCCGACATGCTAGGGAAGGAAGCGTTCCATTGCCTAGCAACGGGACGCAGGCTTACCGCGTGTCACGGGCACTAGGAGTCTTTACCCAGGGATCACCAGGTGGTAGGCTTACCAGAGCAATGTAGATGGTAATAGGGTACTCTGGTAGCTGGGTGATCACGGAACAGGAAACAGCAGATGATGAGATGCTCAGGAAAGTCTATGACTAGCAGCACTGGTAATATGGAGGTAATAGTAAACGAGGAACTGTAGGACAAGGACACGTGAAGGTAGTCAGTGGTCTGCGATAGCAAGTTGTACCACTGCTATAGTGAGGAGGAATGTCCAACAGAAACGAGGAGGTGATGAGAGTCAGCGGTCTGCGGATAGCAAGTTGTACCGCTGTCTGAGTGAAGGAATGGAATCCAAGTGGAGGTATCCGGGGAGTCAGTGGTCTGCGATAGCAAGTTGTACCACTGCTATGTGAGAGGATACTGGAACAGGTGATACTGGAAACAGGGATCAGTGGTCTGCTACTAGCAAGTTGTACCACTGAATATATATGTGAGGAGGTGCACGGGGAGAGACTGCAACACAGAATATACACAGGCACCTTATATACGATCCACAGTAACATGCACAATATATATATAAATGACTGAACAGGTCTGCAAATATAGGAAGTCTCTTGAAGTAGTCCAGCACAAGTTAACACAGTCAATGATGGCAATAGACTTAGCGGATAGCAGACTCCACAGGAGGACCAACACAGTCCAGCAAGATATGCAATACACCAGCACAGTCAATGAGAAGTATGCATACCGTGGTTCAGAAGCAGGTAGTCAGATAGGAGTGCAGGGATACCTGAGCGGCAGGAGGCCGGCTGGATGAGAAGACCCAGGATACCTGAGGCAGCGGTCAGTAGGTGCAGCGCACAGATAAGTAGACCAACAGGGACACGAATCCACAGGAACCAATAACACGTGGTACTGGACTCACGCAGGACCCAGGAGAGTGGAGAGGATCCAGCAGAGGAGTAGTAGATGAAATATAAATCCAATGCAGACAGGAGGGTAGACCTGCGGGACACGTGAAGGCGTGGAGAGCGGATCAGCAGTAGATGGATGATAGCGCGGTCAGCAGCAGCAGGGCTCTGCGGTACACGGAGGTAACCAGTAGCAACCAATAGTTGTCAGTAGCGATGGAACACGGGATAGCAGAGTAGACCAGGAGCTGTTGATCACGGAGAGTAGCAAATGGCAATGAGAGCAGCAGTCTCGAGGAAACACAGGAGAGCTGAGAAGAGACTGCAGTGCACAGGAGCAGCGGATAGGAATCAGCTAACTTGTCACGATGATGAACACAGGCGAGTTGTAGGCTGGAGGCTGTAGTGCACGGAAGCAGCGGGTAGACATCAGCTAACAATCCCGATGATGAACACAGGCGAGTTGTAGGCTGGAGGCTGTAGTGCACGGAAGCAGCGGATAGACAACAGCTAACAGTCACGATAATGTACACAGGCGAGTTGCAGGCTGAAGGCTTGTAGTGCACGGAGGCAGCGGATAGGAATCAGCTCACTGACTTGATGAGGAACAGGTGAGTGGATGTAAAGTAACGGTTGGAGTGCACAGAGGCAGCGGGTAGGAACCAGCAACCAGTCACAGTGAAATATAATAGCGATGATGTGGATTAGAGGACTGAAGTGCACGGAGGCAGCGGATAGGAATCAGCAAACAGTCACAATAATAAGTAGTAGCGTTGAAGTGGTTTGGAAGACTGTAGTGCACGGAGGCAGCGGATAGGAATCAGCTAACAGTCACGATGATATAGTTGATGGTAGAAGTGGTATGGGAACCACAGTAGTAGAAGTGGTTTGGAAACCACAGAGGTAGAAGTGGTTTGGAAACCACAGGAATCAGCAGCGCTGAAAACACGAGGAATACAGGAACACCTTCAGAGACTCATAGGGAATGAGACTCCAAGATCAGGCAACGTGGTGTTGACCACAGGTGCTTAATATAGGGAGTGTTGCCTGATCTGCCAATTGAGTTAAAGGGACATACACTGAAGTATGGGAAAGGGCTGCGCATGCGCAGACCCTCAGGATGGAGGACGGCCACGGTTCCTAAATGTCCGGGAAGAGGCACTCACGGTCCGGTGAGTGACAGTACCCCCCCTTTTAAAGGTGGGCACAGAACGCCTGGAACCGGGCTTGTCCGGATTTTTGGAATAAAACTTCTTCAACAGGGCAGGAGCATTAAGATCTTCAGCTTTGATCCAAGAGCGCTCCTCAGGACCAAAGCCCTTCCAATGAACGAGGAAACGGAGGACTCCTCGCGAAATTTTTGCGTCTAGTACCTCAGTAATCTCAAAATCCTCCTCTTGATGAACTTGAACCGGCTGCGGAGCTGAGGGAGGATTTGAGAAACGGTTGATAATAAGAGGTTTGAGCAAGGATACATGAAAGGCATTAGAAATCCGAAGATTCTTAGGAAGAAGAAGTTTCACACATACTGGATTGATTACTTGAATGATCCTATATGGACCAATAAAACGAGGGGCGAATTTCATAGATGGGACCTTCAAACGAATATTTTTGGTGGATAACCAGACACGATCTCCAATTTTTAGTGGTGGAATAGCCCGCCTCTTCTTGTCTGCGAAAGATTTATATTTGATAGATGTCTTCTTTAAACAGGTTTTAACCTGAGACCAGATATTTTTAAAGGTCTGACAAACAGTTTCCACCGCAGGAACTTGGGTGGGCGGGAGGGCAGGAAATTCCGGAAAAGACGGATGGTGACCGTAGACCACAAAAAATGGAGTTTTGGACGATGACTCATGGTACATGTTGTTATGGGCGAATTCAGCCCAAGGGAGCAACTCTACCCAGTTGTCTTGATTGGCTGAAGAGAACATCCTTATAAAAGTCTCAAGATCTTGATTGACACGTTCAGTTTGTCCGTTAGATTGCGGATGGTAAGAAGATGAGAGTGCTAATCGTATGCCCAAGGTTTTACAAAGGGCTCGCCAGAATCTGGAAACGAATTGCACTCCTCTATCCGACACAATCTCAGACGGACATCCATGGATACGGAAGATCTCTTTAATGAAATGTTCAGCCAGAATAGACGAGGAAGGCAAACCAGTCAGAGGAATGAAATGAGCCATCTTCGAAAATCTGTCCACCACCACCCAAATAGTGTTATGATTCTTACTAGGTGGTAAGTCAGTAACGAAATCCATACTAATATGGGTCCACGGTTTGGACGGAATGGGTAGTGGTCGCAGCAACCCTGCTGGAGTTCTGCGGGAGGATTTGAACTGGGAACATAGCTCACAGGAAGCAATGAACTCTTTGACGTCTCTCCTCATTGAGGGCCACCAGTAACTTCGAGAGAGAATCTCAAAGGTCTTGTGTTCACCGGCGTGTCCAGAAAAACGAGAGGCATGGAACCACGAAAGGATTTTCCTCCTTAGAGTAGGAGGCACGAGGGTCTTCCCAAATGGTAGCGTTTTGGTGGATGAAGCAGCCAGTGAGATACATTTGGGGTCTAGAATGGTATGGTTGGAAACCTCTTCTAGATCAGAGGACGTCACAAAAGCTCTAGATAAAGCGTCAGCTTTTTTGTTCTTGGCAGCTGGTTTGAAGGTTATTATTAATTCAAAACGGGAAAAGAAAAGAGACCATCTTGCTTGACGAGGGTTCAAGCATTGGGCAGACTGGAGATATGACAAGTTCTTATGATCTGTGAAGATCGTCACCGGATGGCGAGCTCCTTCCAATAAGTATCTCCATTCCTCTAATGCAGCTTTGATAGCCAGTAACTCCTTGTCCCCGATAGTATAATTCTTCTCTGCGGGCAGGAGACCCCGAGAATAGAAGGCACAAGGATGAAATTTTTGCTGTTCCGAGCGTTGGGAGAGAATAGCTCCTAAGCCCACATTAGAGGCATCTACTTCCAGGAAGAAGGGGAGTGTCACATCAGGCTGTCGAAGGATTGGAGCCGAAGAGAAGGACTCTTTTAGTGTTTGAAAGGCTTGAAGAGCCTCAGGTGACCATTGCTTAGGATTAGCCCCCTTCCTAGTCAGGGCCACAATAGGAGATGCAATGGAAGAAAAGTCTTGAATGAAGCGTCTATAGTAATTGGCAAAACCTAAAAAACGCTGGATAGCACGAAGAGTAGTTGGCTGGGGCCAATGTAGCACAGCATTCACCTTGTCGGGATCCATCTTCAGGCCAACTCCGGAAACTATATACCCCAAGAATGGAATCTGGGGTAATTCGAATGAACATTTTTCTAATTTACAGAACAATGAATTTTTCCGTAGCCTGGAAAGGACTTCTGCCACATGTTGGTGGTGAGAAGGCAGGTCCTGTGAAAAGATCAATATGTCGTCCAGGTAGACGACGACACATACATATAATAAGTCCCGGAAAATCTCATTGATGAAACCTTGAAAAACAGCGGGGGCATTACACAGCCCGAAAGGCATTACCAGATATTCGTAATGCCCGTCTCTGGTGTTAAACGCTGTCTTCCATTCGTCACCGGAACGGATTCTGATTAAATTGTAGGCACCACGAAGATCCAACTTAGTAAAGATACGGGCTCCCTTGATGCGATCGAATAGCTCAGTGATCAGCGGAATGGGATACCGATTCTTGATAGTAATGGCATTGAGTCCACGAAAATCTATGCAAGGGCGTAAAGATCCATCCTTCTTTTTAACGAAGAAGAACCCAGCTCCAGCGGGAGAGGTGGAAGGTCGAATAAACCCACGCTGGAGGTTCTCCTGTATATACTCAGATGTAGCTTGAGTTTCAGGTAACGAGAGTGGATAGACCCGGCCCCTGGGGGGAGTCTTGCCAGGTAGAAGGTCGATCGGACAATCCCAAGAACGATGAGGAGGGAGACGTTCAGACTGAGCTTTATCAAAAACATCAGTAAATGAAGCATATTGAGGAGGGAGTCCCGGTGAGGTAGATGAGATGGAAGATTGCTGTACTTTGAGAGGAATGACTTGGGAAAGGCAACGATGGTGACATTCAGACCCCCAAGACGTGACTTGAGGGGTACGCCAGTCAATCTGGGGAGAGTGACACTGAAGCCATGGAAGGCCTAAGACAATTGGACTTGTCGTAACAGGAAGGATTAAAAACGATATTTCTTCATGATGCAGGGCACCAATCTGAAGGGTTACTGGAGACGTACTCTGAGTGATGAGACCGTTGATGAGACGTGATCCATCTATAGCCGTCACAGTAATGGGTGTTTTTAAGGTAATCACTGGTAGAGACCATTGATTTACTAATGATTTGGAAATAAAATTTCCTGCTGCTCCGGAATCAATCAATGCCTGTGACTCAAAGGTTTTGGTAGCACAGGAAATTGTAACATCAAAGGCGCAGACTTTGGATTTCATGGCAGATGGAGAGGACTCCAGGGACCCTAACTTCACCTCTCCAGAACTAGTTAGGGCCTGGCATTTCCCGATCTCTTAGGGCAAGAGCTGAGCATATGAGTGGAATCAGCACAATAGATACAGAGTCTATTCTTTACTCTTCGTTTCCTCTCCTCTGAAGATAATTTGGAACGTCCTATCTCCATGGGAATCACAGAGGGTGAAACTGGACGAAATTGAGGGTTAGAACGAAGAGGTGCTTTAGCAGAAGTTGTTTTCTCAGCCTCTCTTTCACGAAATCTCATATCAACACGATGGCAAAGAGAGATCAGATCTTCAAGTGACGAAGGAAGCTCCTGGGTAGTCAGTGCATCTTTAATTTTATCGGAGAGCCCCTGCCAGAAGGCGGCAACTAGAGCTTCAGTGTTCCACTGAAGTTCAGAGGCTAAGATCCTAAATTGAATGACGTACTGTCCTACTGTATGAGATCCTTGTCGCAGACGGAGGATGCTGGAAGCAGCGGAGGTCACACGACCTGGTTCATCGAACACACTTCGAAATGTAGCAATGAATTTGGCACTATCTTGCAATATTGGGTCGTTTCTTTCCCACAGAGGGGAGGCCCAAGCCAGGGCTTGTCCAGAAAACAAAGAGATAAGATAGGCCACTCTGGAACGATGGGTAGAAAAATTTTGAGGTTGGAGCTCAAAATGGACTGAACATTGGTTAAGGAAACCCCTACAAGTTTTGGGGTCCCCATCGTACTTTGACGGAGTAGGCAGGTGAAGCGTAGAAGCTGTAGACACCTGGGATGGCACTGGGGAAACGGAGGAGAGCACAGGAGCCTCAGTAGTAGCTGTCACTGTCTGTCCAGATGTTCCTTGGGAGGTTAACGATTGATAACACTGAAGTAACAGCTGTTGGCGGGCATCCTGTTGCTCTACCCGGCTGACCAGATGCTGCAGCATCTCTTTGGCTGTAGGTTCCGTATCTGGGTCTGTCATGGCCTGATCTTACTGTCACGGGCACTAGGAGTCTTTACCCAGGGATCACCAGGTGGTAGGCTTACCAGAGCAATGTAGATGGTAATAGGGTACTCTGGTAGCTGGGTGATCACGGAACAGGAAACAGCAGATGATGAGATGCTCAGGAAAGTCTATGACTAGCAGCACTGGTAATATGGAGGTAATAGTAAACGAGGAACTGTAGGACAAGGACACGTGAAGGTAGTCAGTGGTCTGCGATAGCAAGTTGTACCACTGCTATAGTGAGGAGGAATGTCCAACAGAAACGAGGAGGTGATGAGAGTCAGCGGTCTGCGGATAGCAAGTTGTACCGCTGTCTGAGTGAAGGAATGGAATCCAAGTGGAGGTATCCGGGGAGTCAGTGGTCTGCGATAGCAAGTTGTACCACTGCTATGTGAGAGGATACTGGAACAGGTGATACTGGAAACAGGGATCAGTGGTCTGCTACTAGCAAGTTGTACCACTGAATATATATGTGAGGAGGTGCACGGGGAGAGACTGCAACACAGAATATACACAGGCACCTTATATACGATCCACAGTAACATGCACAATATATATATAAATGACTGAACAGGTCTGCAAATATAGGAAGTCTCTTGAAGTAGTCCAGCACAAGTTAACACAGTCAATGATGGCAATAGACTTAGCGGATAGCAGACTCCACAGGAGGACCAACACAGTCCAGCAAGATATGCAATACACCAGCACAGTCAATGAGAAGTATGCATACCGTGGTTCAGAAGCAGGTAGTCAGATAGGAGTGCAGGGATACCTGAGCGGCAGGAGGCCGGCTGGATGAGAAGACCCAGGATACCTGAGGCAGCGGTCAGTAGGTGCAGCGCACAGATAAGTAGACCAACAGGGACACGAATCCACGGGAACCAATAACACGTGGTACTGGACTCACGCAGGACCCAGGAGAGTGGAGAGGATCCAGCAGAGGAGTAGTAGATGAAATATAAATCCAATGCAGACAGGAGGGTAGACCTGCGGGACACGTGAAGGCGTGGAGAGCGGATCAGCAGTAGATGGATGATAGCGCGGTCAGCAGCAGCAGGGCTCTGCGGTACACGGAGGTAACCAGTAGCAACCAATAGTTGTCAGTAGCGATGGAACATGGGATAGCAGAGTAGACCAGGAGCTGTTGATCACGGAGAGTAGCAAATGGCAATGAGAGCAGCAGTCTCGAGGAAACACAGGAGAGCTGAGAAGAGACTGCAGTGCACAGGAGCAGCGGATAGGAATCAGCTAACTTGTCACGATGATGAACACAGGCGAGTTGTAGGCTGGAGGCTGTAGTGCACGGAAGCAGCGGGTAGACATCAGCTAACAATCCCGATGATGAACACAGGCGAGTTGTAGGCTGGAGGCTGTAGTGCACGGAAGCAGCGGATAGACAACAGCTAACAGTCACGATAATGTACACAGGCGAGTTGCAGGCTGAAGGCTTGTAGTGCACGGAGGCAGCGGATAGGAATCAGCTCACTGACTTGATGAGGAACAGGTGAGTGGATGTAAAGTAAGGGTTGGAGTGCACAGAGGCAGCGGGTAGGAACCAGCAACCAGTCACAGTGAAATATAATAGCGATGATGTGGATTAGAGGACTGAAGTGCACGGAGGCAGCAGATAGGAATCAGCAAACAGTCACAATAATAAGTAGTAGCGTTGAAGTGGTTTGGAAGACTGTAGTGCACGGAGGCAGCGAATAGGAATCAGCTAACAGTCACGATGATATAGTTGATGGTAGAAGTGGTATGGGAACCACAGTAGTAGAAGTGGTTTGGAAACCACAGAGGTAGAAGTGGTTTGGAAACCACAGGAATCAGCAGCGCTGAAAACACGAGGAATACAGGAACACCTTCAGAGACTCATAGGGAATGAGACTCCAAGATCAGGCAACGTGGTGTTGACCACAGGTGCTTAATATAGGGAGTGTTGCCTGATCTGCCAATTGAGTTAAAGGGACATACACTGAAGTATGGGAAAGGGCTGCGCATGCGCAGACCCTCAGGATGGAGGACGGCCACGGTTCCTAAATGTCCGGGAAGAGGCACTCACGGTCCGGTGAGTGACACCGCGCATGCGCAGCTGGCGAAACCCAGAAGTACGTACCACTGCTAGGCAATGGGACATGAATCGGAGGAAACAGCAGGCACCTATACACAGTGCTGGGACGGTGCCTGACACTCAACCTTTGATGGAAAATAAAAAAGAAAGCTTGTTGTGTTAAATCAATACATGCGTCAATTGTTATTATACTAACTATTTTACTGCATGTTTTTCTTAAACAGTCTTCTGCGTTCATTGAGGAGAGGTTTTCCGATCTGATGGGGGATACTGTGGAGACCCTGGCACCCACCCAGCTGAGTACATAAGGCATTCAGCAACCCATCCAGTAACCCACTCAGCAACTTGGTGATCAACCTGGCAGGAGGGGAAAGAAATGGGAACAGGAGATGTATAACAACGAGGTTATAATTTGTCATATACTGGACTCAGCCAAAAGGCTGATGGAAAAAGAAGATGACAGGCGAGACCTTATGTGTACGGCCATAGCTAAAAAACTAAAGAGGTTGGATGCTGACAAGAAAGCCAAGGTAGAACGATTGATTATGGAGGTGCTGTATAGGACTAATAGAGGGGAACTCAACCAATACACAGGGTTCACAGAGCTCTCACCGAACCATGCATAAGTCACAATAGGCATGCCCCATTCCCTCAGTTGCAGTTACCTCCCCCTCCCCCCACAGGCATCATCAATTGATTGAGAGACGCTCTAGTACCCCTTCTGTTTATAGGACCTCCACACCGAATAGCTGTGCCAGAATTCTGCAATATAGTGGAAGCCCTTCATCCTTGTAAAGTGTGTATGTGTTTTGTTTGAAATGTCAATACGTTCAGTTGATAAGTTAATAATAGCAAAGTTTTAAATCTGCGTATTTTCTTGCACATACCTTTGAATATATATATGGAGAACTTGTATGATAGCCTCACAGGTCTCAGATATTATTAGACCCAGAGCTTGAGGTGAAATAGTTGTGCTGTGTCCTTCCAGTAGCTAACCAGTCTCTGCTCTGCAGATATGGGACTCCTGAAATATGTTTCCTCCTTTTCTATGAGTGGGCTGACCAGTTGCAGCAGCGCCTGGAAAGTAGGGTCATTCATGCTAAGGAAATTCCTGAAAGTCACCAGGATTATGCTACGGTATCTCCTATAGTAGTGACATATGTGAAAAGGACTCTATCCTCAGCAACCATTCCAACAACTAGGATTCTTGCTTCTCCTTTTCCTCCTGTTTATTGCAGGATTGTCACCATGGTGACTAGCAAACAAACACACAATTTTCTTTTACCGGGCAGATGCATTATAAATGATAAAACCTATATTGTAGTTCTGCAGTGAGTGACCCAAACGTAAATTATACACAAAGCACTACCATAAATAAATGCTAATGGCACTATTTCCTCTTTCTGGATGTTTGCTGCCCCTCTGGCCAGTCCCATATTGGACTACCTTGGGCTGGGTCACTGGACCACCATTAAAATATGCTGCTAAGTCGAGTCTTGCCCGCCCTCCCCTGGATGTTTGTGTGTGTTTATGTGCAGTGAGGTTCAGGTTCAACACATTATTTAAATTAGGTTTACATATTGCATCAGGGTAGGCAGATATCTATAGAGTGTGTACGGAGGCACCATATTTTCAGTAGCTAGTTATGAGAGATGAACATCACAGATATGACGGTAAATGGTGTAGGTGTGTATGCATGAATCGGCATGCTCATAGGGACCTTCAGTCATTGGTAAAATCATTACAGAGATTGGATAGGTTTGTACCCAGTTGGGTTTCAGCTTTACTACTGGTGTACATAAAATCTGGATAAAAAATCCTCACTGAATTCTTCTATTCAGAAAGCTGTGTTCTGATTTTGCGGCTAGTCTGACCAACAGTCTAAACTTTTTTATGTGGTTTGTTTTTATCTTACATTTTTTATCTTTTATGTGATTATTATATATATATTTTTTATATATAGTTTTTGTATGTATTACATAAAATAATCACAGGTTATTTTAAACACTAATGAATTTTGAATATGGCACATATAATTCTATATATGAGTTCAATACACGGTGGCTTAGTAGTTAGCATTTCTGCCCCATACTCGAGTTATGAGTTCGATTCCCGACCCTGTGTTTGCGTGGGTTTCCTCCCACACTCCAAAAATATACTAGTGGGTTAATTGGTTGCTATTAAATTGACTCTGTGTGTGCGTTAGAAAATTTAGACTGTAAGCTCCAATGGGGCAGGGACTGATGTGAGTGAGTTCTCTGTACAGCCCTATGAAATTAGTGGCGCTATATAACTGATGAAGATAACATTTATTTTGTATATTGCATTATGAATATCTTAAATTATCATTACTGTAAGGATCAATTCTTCAACAGTGTCTTTTTTTTTTTTGCAAAAACACTGGGCCTCATTTAGAGTTGGAGTTATGTCAATATTTTTGCGTAGTATAAGTATTTCTGTACTGAGAATGCACACCAAATTTGCCTCGGTATCTAGATTTTTTGCATATCATAGACCGGCATCCACTTACACCTGGAGAGACAGAATGGGGGCGAGTGTAAGCTGAGTACAGAAAGAGTATGTACACGTAAGTGTGATATAATTAGACATGGCGCATCCCGAGATATGTCACTTAGGAGATGTATCTCTTGCAGTTACTGGAGGGCTGGTGCAAAGATACAGGATGATGACCATCATCAGAATAGCCGCTTCTGATTGCTTGTTTGTGTATTGGCCTCTCCAGGTGATAGTACTTAATTCATAATATATATTTTATTTTTTTGCATTACTTATTGCTCAGTTCCATTTGGACTACTATTGGAAAGAAGATTCCAAATGGGTAAAAGGTGTAAACAATGGATGCAGAATGTTTGTATTTAATTATGTTTCATTTGAAAAATGTAACTTTCAAATTTATTCGTAACATTCAAGACGCTGTTCTCCCTTATGTATATGACACTTCATTACATTATTATGTTGTTAAGATTACTACTAACACCGTCAAGCTTATATGCCTGAGGCATGTCAGGCGCAAATATTGCTATTTTTCAGTTGAACACATCTTAACATATGTCCGTCTCAACATACACATGTAAGTACGCTGTAGTATCATTTCTATTGTCTCTCTCCACATTGGAATCTTTACAGATTAGAATGTTATACTTACTTGTTCACAGAGAGCCATTCACACATTGATGCCTATTACATTACTATTACGTTACTTCACTGTTTTGTTACCAATGCAAATGTTTGTTACATCTATCTTTTGTGCAACATGCAGATTTTTCTATTTTATGAAATATTGTGTAATTTTTAATTCACGTATAATAAACACCCTTCACTTTCTTGTAATATATGTCTATTGAATGATTGGTCAATTAGTTACATCATCAATATTACTATTTAAATACAGTATACGCTATTTGCATTTTAACTGCATTGCTTTAATTCTTCTGATTTAATAAAAGATACCAGACACTTGATGCTCCAGATCTTGTTTATCCTGTCTGGGAGGGAATGCTCTAGGTTATGTGTCTACCATAGGCATGTCGTTGCCTGGTTGCATTGCAGTGATAAATTATATTTTTGTAATTCCAACATCTTCCTTTGTAGGTGTGGTTCAGCTGCCTTCAGCGATTTATGGAATATGTGTTGCTAATCCTTGTGGAAGGGCTATATCACTGTTCTGTGAGTATAAAGCTGTTGATGTTGGAATTACGCACATCGCACGACTAGCCAACATTTCTTTCTCAACCTGTGTGTAATCAATTTGTCACATGTTACATGACATGACAGGCCCTGCCTTTCTGAGTGATTACCACTTCTAGCCCAGTTTGTAATGCATCCACTTGAATTACAGCACTTTATTCATATCAAAGAGAATTAATATAATTCATGTTAGCATGGTTATTTATTCTTTGACAATCGGAAATATTGTCTGGGTGTTAGAATCCCATTTCTGCTCTGTATTGTTTTTGACGAACACAAAAAGAAAGGTCAGGCGCTAGAAATATATAAAAAATATATCAAACAACTAACCTGGAATTGACTGCAGCTGGATGTGGGATAGAGGTAACCCACAATATCAACACAAGAAGCACAAGGAGGAATGTCCAGCGCAAATAACAATACACCAGGAATAATAAAAAATGTATAAATATATATAAACCAATCGGCATATGTAAAAGACAAGCTAAAATGATATTGTAAAACTTTTATTCGGCCAATAAATTGTGGCCCTATATATTGTAAAATGAATATAATATAACAAGCATTTGCATATAAGGGGAAATTAGATATATCCCAAAAATAAGTGTATAAAGAAAAAAAATAAAACATAGAAAAATGTGTATTAGTACGTAAAAAAAACACATTTGATTCATAAATGTAGCAGAAATAAAAGTCAATTACACTATGGATCCCCTAAGATGCACATCTAGGTCTATAAGTACTTAGGGAAATAGCAACCCAAAAATACAGAACAAATATGTATATTTGTTTGGGGAGCAGGTGGCTCTTTTAATGTTGACTTAGGCAGCTATTCTGGTATATATCAGCGCTCATTCTTGATCCATTGTTACAGTGTGTAGCAACCCAAAAATGTTAATAGCTCGAGAACATTAAGGACGTGTATAGGAAAGAACCACAACAGGATACAATGTAGAGATATCTCACGGACTCCTTGTAAAACAAATATATTCCAATTCACTGCTGCAACAGCGGTCATGTGACTCACGGATCCCCGCTGAGAGGAAAACTGTTCTGATTACCGCTTCACAGAGGGCATAAGTACTCACGGAATCCCCACTAGGCAAATCTGGCAAATCCTTAATGGTCTCGAGCTATTAACATTTTTGGGTTGCTATTTCACTAAGTACTTATAGACCTAGATGTGCATCTTAGGGTCTGGATCCATAGGGCAATTCACTTTTATTTCTGCTACATTTATGAATCACATGTGGTACTAATACACATTTTTTATGTTTAATGTTTTGTTTATATACTGATATTTGGGTTATATCTATTTTCTCCTTATATGCAATTGCTTGTTATATTTATTTTACAATATATAGGGCCACAATTTATTGGCCGAGTAAATGTTTTATATTATCATTTTGGGTTGTCTTTTACATATGCCGATTGGTTTATATATATTTATACATTTCTGTATTGTTTTTGAGTAAGGTTTGCAAGGGGGAAGTGCATTGGTCTAATCTCTTTGAAAATTAAATATACCCAGTAAAACACACCTAACTCAGTCTCTAGCTCTTTCTAGGCTGTTGGACGGGCATGTCATGACTGATTCTATTTTATTTGGATCTATTTGTGTACACTTACAGCTTATTACCTGCCCAAAATATGATACCTGAGGTCATACAAGCCCCATAAACTCCGTGCCATGCAGTAGCAGCACAAATATTAGTGGTGCTGACACATCCACAGGTCCCACAGAACTGGTGACTATGCCGCCTGTTTTCGTGTTTGCATTTTTAGTTTCAGTTGTTTCTCTGTGGAGTGTTGTAACAGCACAAGCAGCTTGCATCATGTTCAGCCCTTGTTTCCCTATGCACAGGATATTCTCAATGATTACTTCTAACCAATCTAAGGCCTTCAATTAATTCATTTATTTTCTTTATCGTAATTTCTGTGTGGATTTTATTTTAAACGGCACTTGTGTAAATCCTCCCAAAATGGCGTTTGAAAAATGTTTATTTTAGTAATTTATGTAGCACTAGCTGGTATCCAGACTGGCATCAATGACAAAGAACTTTGATATTGCCAGTTTGCATGAGACGCCACTCAATGTTGGCAGCGTGTAGTAACTTAATAACTTGATTTAGGTTTCTCAGGTTAATGCCAATCATCAGAAGATTATTTGATTTTCCACTGTTACCATTGAACTCACCACGCTGATGGTTCTGTGACCATATTGTATTATACTCCGTTTTTCCTTACTTTTGAATTCTGTCTCTAAGATTTATAGGAACTCTTTCTGACGGGTGTAAAACTGGATGTGCCCCAAGTTACAATTTGATGGAATACAAACAGTCCAAACCTTTGAAAATATCTTCATAGTGTTCCTGAGTGTTCTTTATTGTCACCTCAATGTTCATTAATAATATTACCAGGTTGAGTTTCTTGCAGGCTGTAAGACCTTAAGCTACTGGGACCTGGTTTGTATGTGCATTTCAATACACAGCTACCTATTACCTGGAACCTCTCTCCTCCATATCTCAATAGTTTTGGTTGTTCTGTATTATCAAGAATATTTCCTTCTTATAGCGCATGCTTATAAGTGTGCAGGGTTTGCATTTTATTTGTGTCAAGATTCATATTTAAGGCTGCACAGAAAAGATTATACTGACATGTCCATCGTCCTAGGCAAAGCCCTGGGGGCTGCCATATGCAGCCATTGTTCCTTTTTTCTTGCCCTGGCTGAAAAACTGCGAGTAGCGGGGAAGTGAGCAGGAGAACCGATCACATGCTGTGATCAAGTGAACTAAATTGAAAAAGGGGCATAGGGCTGCAGCCGGGGGAGGGGGGGCATGATGGTTATACTGTATTGATTATCTTCTGTTAATTGTACTGTTATAAATGCTCTGTTATAAATTGGATAGTATTGATTTTAAACTATCACTGGTGATAAGTGAAATCATCACTTCACTATTGCCATTTTTTACTTTATATAAAAGAATAAAAGGCCCACCACTGTATATTAATGGTCACTGAAGACTCAGAGGTCATTGGTGAATTGTAATAAGTATGATGTACGCAGGGGCGCACGCAGGATTTTTAAGAGGGGGTCCCCCCCTGCCCCCAAAAACACAGAGAGTACACAGCAGCTCCATTTCAGCGGCACTGCACTGAACAGCAGCCACGGCGCTGTCACAGAAGCGTCCGCAGCGGTGGACGCTTCTTTGACAGCGCCGCGGCTGCTGTATAGTACAGTGCCGTAATGTAGGGTCACTGTTCTTCGCGGAGGGGAGGGGTTTCTGGAGAACCAGAAACCCTCCCTGCGTGCGCCCCTGGTACGGTGGACAAAGCATCACGTTTACTACCCTACAGAGTGTTAAATTGAACAGTATCAGTAAGCCTACAGAACTGCAGGTATTCTAGTAGTAAGATGCCACAATAAACCAAATTTTAAACTAGTCCAGGTATTGTAATTATAAAATTATCTGCAAAATGTATGTCAATTTGCAACAGGTCATATTAGGAGGAGAGATGTTAAAATGCACTTGTTACATACAGTAGAGGCAGCCATTTGTGGGTGGAAACATTCTTTAAATCCGCAGCCTATAACTTCACTTGCTTCAGCTGCGTGTGCAGCCTGGGGTGTCCCTAAACGGTTCCCGCCTCAAGGCCCAAGATTCCTCACTGAAGCCCTGAATTTACCTACTGTACACCACAATGTGGACTACACTTGCTTATTACTCCATGCTTGTCCCCTGCAAATACTAGAGGTATGGTATGTATATTTTATATGGGTCACTTAGTATGACTGCTCTCTGTTACAGTAATATACTCATCACTGTTCATTGTGATTGAATTCAAGACACTGGGGACTGTTTGTTACCTGTTAGTGATAAATGTGTTACACTTAAGGGTTCTTGGGGATATTACATATAAGTAGAGTAAAATGACCTTAATTGAAGTTTAAATACATGTCAATACAATATGATATTACAGGAAAATTATATATTTTGTTTTGAAAATACAGTGGAAATGTCAGTAGAAAAGACATTATAAACATTTAAAAATATATTTAAATGATCTCATTTACCTGTTTAATGTCCTCAAAGTTGATAAGATGATTTGCAAATCAGTGTTAGTTGCCTTATAGTGGAATCAAGTGTTAATAATAATATTTTTTTTATTTATAAGGTGTCTCATGCCTTCTATAGCTCTGTACATAGGAGGTTAGAATATACAACAAAATTACAAGATTACATAAGTACATACAGATAAATAGAACAGATACAGGTAGACAGAATTGTAAATGCAGAACGAATTGCATGGCATACCCACAAAAATTACCATAAGACTAAATGGAAAGAGAGGAGGATAGTGAGTGGGGGGACATGATACATAGGGTATAGACATGAGACATAGGATAGAGGACCCTGCCCGCGAGAGTTTACATTCTAAAAGAGAGGTGATAGTGAGAAACAATACATGAGAATGGGAACAATCGCATAGTGGGGTTCACTATGGGGCAGAGGTCTGCAAACTACTAAGGCCATGATGGTACAGGGACCTTGGTGGTACAGATCCCTGGAGAGTCCAGATGGTGCAGGGGCCATTATGGTGTCTGGGCCTAGGTAGTGTAGAAGGCCAGATGGTGACAAGGGAGGTATGACAGTGGCAATGTAATCAAAGTGATATAACAATAGCAAGGCAATATTTTGGCACAGCAATGTTATGCTAGACCACTACAATGGCAAAGACAATGCAGTACAATAATGAAAGAGCTGTAAATACAAAGGCAATGGGAAAATAATGTGTGTAATACCCCATTCATACTGCACCCAAAACCTGGGTTTTTGCCGAGGCAAGCCCGGACGACCTGGGTCGAGGTGCAGTATGAATGGTCCCAGATCTAATTCTCGGGTCATCAGACCCAGGAATTAGACCCGGGTCTTGGTGTGCCAATTCCTGGGTCTGCCCTGGGAAGCCTGCACTATGAATGGTGAGACCCAGGTTTTTCAACCCAGGTCTCACTAGACACAATGTTAAAGTGAAAAAAAAAACCAAAAACGTCTCAAGGGGAGCCAATCAGAGTTCCTCTTGTGATGTTGCCATGGAGACCCCAGGCAGAACCATGTTCAGTATGAATGTTCAGGCAATATCCCGGGTATATGAACCTGGGATATTTCCGGGGGGGGGGGGGGGGGGGGGGCAGTGTGAAAGCGGTATATGTGGAAGGGCGAGGTGTACCACTTTCACACTGCATTCATACTGAACACGCCCTTGCAAATTCCCAGGTTTTTCAAGTGGTTTCTTGCCGTGTCATAGAGCATCCACTCAAACTGCACCTTGGACCCGGGAATTTCCCGGGTCTACCCCTTTCATACTGAACCCGGGTCTGCCCTGGCAATAAGTGTGAGTCATCACAAGAAAAGCTTTGATTGGCTGAAAAATGGTGAGGTCATTTAAAGGGACCTTCTTCCTCTAGCCAGGGTACCATGCTTTGTCCAATTTCTCTTCTCTGCAGTATTGAAATGATGTCACCCTCCAACATCCCTAATCCCCCCAATCAGCTTCTTTATGTGAGACCCGAGTTGAAACAACCCGGGTTGCACCATTCACACTTCAGGGCAGCCCGGGACTGACACCGGATTAACCCTGCAAAGGTCCCGGGTCCAACCTGGGATTTTGCACTGACCCCCTTTCACACTGAGCCACGACCCGGGTCGTCGGAGCTCGCCCCGGCTAAAATCCGGGTTTTACAGGCAGTGTGAATGGGATATTAGTGGCAGGAGAAAAGTGAAGAGACGGGATGGAATAAAGTGGTGAGAAAGAAGAGGTGAGAGTTTGTGGAAAGCAGAAATAGCGAGAGGAAAGGATAGGAATCAGAGAGAGCGCAGGAGCTGAGCAGCTGGATGGGGGGAGTGAAGCAGGGAAATAAAAAGAAAAGAAATAAAGCTATAATATTCAAGTTACAATGCCAGGACAGTGATAAAAGAAGTGCAGTGGTAGGCTGCAGTAGATGACACTTGTTACTGACAGGAATCAGAGGTTATTTTCTGTTTGTTCAAACTTGTTGTTTGACTGTGCAATTCCGTACACTTTATGAGAAAACCCACTCAGTGTAGGAAACCCCCCAACATATCTTCCTCAGAGTGAATGCTAAGATATAGTTGGTATGAATGCAGACTGACTACATCTGTGCTGATAAGTCAGCTGAATTTAAAGAAAAAGTTCACATCAATACTGTTTTAATACATGTGAATGTAAGTGCAGGCGACCTGTATCTTCCCTTGTAACAAGCCAGCAGCTGACCTATATGACCACTGATATTACCCTTAAAGTGCACTTACTGCCTATGTCACTTCTTCATGGGATAGACAACAAAGATTCATGAACTCAGCCTATTAATTCATTAGGGATTGCAGGCCCTCAGCGATGTCACTAGCTGTTAGTGAATTTGCAGATTACATTCACATGCACATTGGTTCAGCCTACAAGAAATCTATATCTGTAAAGTAAACTCACTGCCGCTTCTATGAAAGGCTGTGTATTTCTGAGCTTCAGCCATTCCTTCCTTGAGGCGAGGTAAGAATCTTGTCTCAGGCCTCACTATCTAGGGACGGCAGAGACGAGATTCTCTCCTCACCTCCTATCCGTATCCTGCTTCTTCCTCCTCACACAGACATAGAGTAATTAGTTGATAAACTTACTCTGCAGAACTGCACTATGTTAATTGATTTCATACAAATGGACAGGGCAGGTGATGATAACAGACTGCAGTGTCCACTTTTTATCTATATCAGGTCTAATTGGACTGTTGTCCTAAAGAGGTGGGAGGGGCTGGAACTGTCTGTAATGAAACGGAGAGAACATATATTAAATGTTACGAGAGCAGCGCTGCAATGTCAGGTTAACATATAATGTATTTTACACTCATGATTCATTTCTGAAAAGTTTAAGGTTTCGTTATTCTTTAATTACCGCTTTTAAACCACAATATTGGTTAATTTATCTTAACCTTAACATATTTAGGTTAAACTATCTTTATTTTAGTAATGTTTCATTAATATACATTCCCAAATGTACTCATTTCCATGCTTATGTAGGCCATAATATGAATAATCTAAACAATTGGGTTTTTGGCCAATTGAGGGCCAAAAGCACAGTCCAAATGAGTTTTTGATATTAATGGCATGGTAGGGTCAATATGATCCTGTTGTAGCAATATAAGGGCAGTCCTCTTTAGCATAGTAAGGTCAGTTATCTTTGCAGTAGTGTGTGACCGGTTTTTGCGCTGGGGTACCTCAGGATTATACACCATGCTTGCCTACTTTTTAAATCTGTACTCCGGGAGATACCGTTATATGTGACAGAGGGTAGGAAGGGGAGTGACAACGTCGTTGTGTCACTACAGCCCCTCCCGCAGTAAAATTACAGCAATTCAAGGTATTGAATAGCGGGGGCAGGGCTTAATGATGCAATTAAGCTCCACCCCCCGCTATTTAATGCCGTGATTTTATGGGATCCGGAAGGTTTGCCTACTCTTCCGGGAGTCCGGTCCCCGAAATTCAGGAGCCTCCCGGAAATTCTGGGAGAGTAGACAAGTATTTTATACGCATGAGAACTGCTTTTTATCAGCTTTCAAAAAAATATTTAAAACACAGGGTGGCCTGAATTATTAAGGAGAGTTAAGCATAAAACAGGAGTAACTTTGCACCTGTTACATTGGAGGGGGAGGTAAATATTAAATGTGAGGAAAAGATTTATAGTTGGGATAGGCAGAGCTGCCATCAGAAATCGTGAGGCCCAGTACAAATGAAACAGGCAGGGCCCCCCCACGAACACCCCCCCCCCCCTCCCGATGAAAACGCTCCGTCCCCGTCACTCACATACAAAAATGTGATATAGTTTGGCTGGTCAAAAAAATGCATATGGATTTAATGGGAAAACTTTATTCTCCATCATAAATTCAGATTTTTACCCTTTGCTTGGAGGTGGTGGGTGTCAGGCCTTGACCTAAACTTGAAGCATATTTTCGTTGAATCTTCAAGGAGCACGTTATAGGTGAAAGGACATTTGTAGGTGCATTTCTACCTATATAAGAAAACATTTAAATTATAAATATAGTAAAGACAACTCTGATAACTAGTGTGTTTGCTATAAACAAGTTTTGGCAGATGTGACAAACTGTTGTTTACAACATTTCTGTATTTTGTTTTGTCCTTTTTTCCTGCTCAAATGAATCAAGTGCTTCTGACCCATTTGCTATAATGTCATTAAATGTACAAATCTCAATGCCTCACACCTCAGGCTAAATCAAACACTAATTCCCCTAACAAAACAGTATACATGTCTCGTACACTCCCAGGCACTGTATGCATTTATCTTATGTATAATTTAGATTCATTTAATTACACCAGCAACAATAACAGTGGTAATCTATTTGTCAGGTAATAATGTTATTGCATTTATCACTCATTAGCAGTCTAACAAAGTGTCAATTTACTGCGCTTTGCTTACTTTGTGCATCAAGCCTCTAATCTGTATCTATGTGAAATTGCAATAATGCACCTTCAATTTTTTTTTCTGTAGATCCTGTTCTATATTTTTATTGTGTCCGTTGTTGCGTCTCCAGGTTGCAGTTCGGTAAATAGGGACAATGAAAGAGCCTTGAGGAACTCCTCTGCGATCACTGCTGACAGCTGCCTGGCTGTCACAGGCAGATCACATGATCGCAAGGGCTGAGCAACTATTCCCCTGCAATCGCATTCAGCTGCCTGGCTGTCACAGTGGCAGCCAGGGTCGTCTCTTCCATTGGGCACAATGAGCAGGTGCCCGGGGGCCCTGCGGGCAAGTGGGCCCGTCCGAGGCAGCGCTGAAAAAAAAAATCCTGCAAAAAAAAAAAGAAAAGAAAATACTTACCTTGCGGTCACGTCAGCTGGCGATCCGACTCCCTCCCTGGTCCCCTCTTCTCGCAGTGAATGTTGGTATATTTATATTTAGGGGCCCCGGTGCACTGCATTGACCGGGGGCCCATAATGTAGTTAAGGTGGCCCTGGTGACAGCCAGTCTGACGGCAGCGGCACCGACGCCGGGGACTGGAGGACAGCGGGACCTCTAAGTCTCTGCCACCGGGCAGCCCTAGTGAGCCCGGGCACGGTACAGCAGTAGCCCCCGTGCCCCCCTAGATCAACTTTAAATTTTAGTGTAAAAATTAAGCTATCAAATATTTGTGTGCTAGATGAAAAACCAGCCAGTATTCCACATATGTGCAAAATAATAAACGAATGTGCACCCCTTGCATTGTAACATGGCTTGTCCAGGAAAGCATATATTCCTTTTTTTGCCTTAATGACTCAGGTCCAGGTATGTTCTGTTAAAAAATCTCTGCAATAAAGGCGACTATCACCATACTATAGAAGTGCTATAAAAAAGTATGCATAATGTGTTGCATAGAGAAAGCCCACTGTAACTACATCAGTAAATTACTACTTGCCAGTCCAACACTGGTTGCTGGGACTGCTTTGCGGATACATAATGCCCATTGTAAAATGAAAAAAAAAAAAGAAAACAAGTTCATTCAGCATCCACTAAGCTTCTTCCATTATCACTGCATGTTGTAAAATACCACTTATATTTAAATTTGGAGATTTGTAATTGAACCATGAATATAAGACACAGCATTCATTTTAACCCAGAAGCTTGGTGAATTAGCATCATTTGTTTTTGCTGTGAATGAGTCAGATTTCATTGAGCATCTAAAAGATGCAATTCATCCAGCCAGATTTACTTTGGTATTGAGGGCGCAGGGACGCTATATGGTCTTGATTAATTCACTAACAAAAACGTAGCATCAAGTTGAGTTTTAATAGTGGCTATTCCCTGGGGACAGTTGTGGAAATAGTTGTTGGAGGAATTCTCATGAAAGATGACTGTAAAACAAAAGATCAGGCTAAAATGGTTATTAAACATCTTAAAACATATTAGAGTTCATATATGTGTTGCCTGCTCTTAGTACATTTCTTCAGGCAAAATGAAGAAATGTACATGGGACCCCCAGGCAAGTGGCTCACACTCTTCTACCAGCATGCCACAATGGAAAATTGTGAATGACCAGAACTATACAGAAGAGGTTTGTCTAATGTGGATGTAATTTTGTATAGTGAATATAATATATGAAAAAATGTCAAAGAGTTGTAGGCAAATGCAACACAGCTCCATTTGACCAGTATGCAATGCAGAGACTATTCCAATGAAGGCCATACAATAAGACAGCAACTTAGTGAGCATAATACAAAACAGACACCATCTTATAGACAAGTATGACATACAGAGAGCATGTTATATAAACATTATACAGAGAACATTTTAGTGATCTCTATACATCACAAAGTGTTTTCTAGTGATCTTTGTACAATAAGAAAAGTATTTTTGCAACCATTTGTCAAAACAATGCATACTAATGACTGCTATTCAATGCCAATGTTCTAGGGAGCACTATAACATTCATACCCCCAAATCTTTGATAGTGTTACAGTGCAGACTCCTACATTTTGGTGGCTTTATAATGTAGACCACCCCTTGAATATACATAACCCAAAACTATGGTGGCTTTACTATACAGACCCAGGCCTATGGTAGCTTTACTATGCAGATACCACATTTGTGGTACTCCAACTGATAAAGGTATCGGAGGAAGTTGATCTAGAGAAAATAACACTTAAAAATCGATTATATAGGTAAAATGAGAACCAAGATTATAGTGATTGTATAAGAAGAGAGTGGTCAATAGTGTTGAATGCAGCAGAAAGATCCAGGAGAATAAGTGAATAATTGCCTTTAGATTTAGCAGTGAACAAATCATTGACAACATTTGTCAGTACAGTCTCTGTAGAGTGTTGGGAATGAAAGCCTGACTGAAGAGGGTCCAACTGGGTCGTTAGAGGAAATAAAATGTGTAAGGCAAGTGTAAGCAATTCTCTTGAGGGGTTTGGAGGAGCTGGGAGATGGGACAGTAATTTGAGAGGGAGTTTGGTTCTGATTTCTGTTTTTTTAAAATAGAAGTAATCACTGCATGCTTTCATACTGATAGAAAGATACCAGTAGACATAGATTACAGATTTTAGTTAAGGTTGGACCGAGCAAAGGATAGAAGGCTCTACTGATTTGTGAGGGTATAGGATCAAGAGGACAGGAGGTAGAGTAGGAAGATAAGAAGAGACTGGATACTTCATCTTCATTTGTGTGATCAAATGAAGAAATTGAGCTGGTTTGTCAAAGAACTTCACCAAGGACAATACAATTTCAACTCTGATCTTATCAATCTTGTCCTTGAAGTAGCAAGCAAGATCTTGGGCACTGATATTAGGTGGAGGGTTATGAAGAGATTTAAATGTGTTAAAAATGTGTTTGTGGTTAGAAGCTTGAGCAGAGATGAGAGATTGCAGGTATATTTCTTTAGCAGTGTCCAGAGCATTTCAATAAGAGTGGTAGATAGCAGTATATGTGAGGAATTCATTAGAAGTATGAGATTTATGCCAATGCCATTCGGCTTTGCAAGAATGTTTTTAAAGATACCATGTTACTTTACTGTGCCACGGCTGAAATAGAAGTCTGCATGGAGTATGAAGAGTAGCTGGAGCCTATTGATTTAAAGCAGGCTTGTCCAACCCGTGGGCCGCATGCGGCCCAGCACGCCTGTAAATGTGGCCCAACGGGAGTTTTGGTTGTGGCAAGGGGGCAACGCTGTTAATTAGAAAAAAAAAATCCTGCAAAAAAAAAAAGAAAAGAAAATACTTATCTTGCGGTCACGTCAGCTGGTACTCCGGCTCCATCCCTGGTCTCCTCCTCCATGCGGCGCGGAGCGCAGCACAGAGGAGTCACTCACGCGAGAAGAACAATCAGCAGCAGAGAATTGGAGAAATGAAGAGAAGGAGATCGGAGAACAAGTCGATTAAAAGGTAAGTATAGGGGGATTTGATAAAAAAGTGATATATATGTGTGTATATATATATATATATATATATATATATATATATATATAATATCACTTTTTTCTCATATATATATATATATATATATATATATATATATATGTGTTAACTATGTTTTCTATAGTTTTTTGGGTGATCAGCTATCGTTAATGTTAGTGTATTTTATGTGCGGCCCAAACCAACTCGTCGTCTTCCAATGTGGCCCAGGGAAGCTAAAAGGTTGGACATCCCTGATTTAAAGGATGTTGCTAGGGTTTGGCAAAAATGTGCAACTCCCATATCAAGAGAGAAGTATGTAGAAATTGGGGAGAGAGGGTGTTGGGAAAAGGTGGAAAACTTGAGTATTAATAGAGTTAAGATTTCTATGGGTATGAGGATGCTTGGTACAGTTTGACAGCAGAGAGATTAAAGTACTGGTGTAAAGTATACAGTTGATAAGGTGATGATATGAGAGGGCATAGTCTAGAAAAAACAAGATCAAGGCAGTGGCCATCTTGATGAGTAGAGAAATCTCCAATGGGAGAGGTTGATGGAGGAAGTTAGTAGTTTGGAAGCACAAATGGATTTTTAATGGAGATGTTGAAATCACACATGATGATGGTGGGAATGTCAGAAGATAAGAAATGATGGAGCCATGCAGAGGAATGTTCAAGAAATTATCTGAATAACATGTATTTCAAAAGACTCGAATATGTGTGATGCGACATTTGGTAGAATTGTGAATGCGTCTGCTTCCAGGTGTGGAGGTGTGGGTGAAACCATGTGAAAGGGCTGCAGGTGAGGCAGTGTCTAATTATGTAAGGCATGTTTCTGTTATTGTCAGAAGGTTGAGGTTATTTGAGAGGAAGAGGTTGTGTATGGAGCTAAGTTTGTTTCAAACAGGAAGTTCATTCCATAGGGCACATTTAAAGACCTTAAAAAAGACAAGAGATAGGTGAAATTGAGATTAGCTGGAATTCTGTAGTCTTATGAATTAGATATAGGTGTTTGGGAGATGTGGTGGAGGAACGGGACCTGGATTGGGTGATACATCATCAGCTAATGGCAGTGAGGGAAAGTTGATTGTATGGTATATGACTTTTTATGTCCTGGCGGCAAGGTGAATACAAATAAGAATAAAGGTCATGTGTGTTTATTAGAGGGGAGTGGAGTAGTGAAGGGGCAATGTGGTCAAAGGTGTGTGTTGCAGGGAGGGTGAAGGATGACAGGGGTGCACGCAGGGGGAGACCCAAACCCCCCCCCTCCGCTAAAAAAGTGCCCTACATAGCGGCACTGTACTATACAGCAGCCGCGGCGCTGTCGAAAAAGCGTCTGTGGTGGAACTGTATTGTATATAGCACCGCCGCGGACGCTTCTTTGACAGCGCCGTGGCTGCTGTATAGTACAGTGCTGACGAAACGGAGCTACTGCGCATGCTCTCTCGCTTTTTCTTTTTTTTTTGGGGTGGAGGGGAAACTCTTAAAAATCATCCGTGCGCCCCTGGATGATATAGTCCTAAAGATAATGCCATGAAAGGATAATAAGAAAAACAATTTGTTAGACTTTGGGATTTAAAAAGAAATGGCAAAAATTGAAGGCAAATAAATTGATTGGTGGATAGTTCCAGCCATCCACGTGTGTGTGTGTGTGTGTGTGTGTGTGTGTGTGTGTGTGTGTGTGTGTGTGTGTGTGTGTGTGTGTGAAACTCCTGGCACTCTGATTGGTAAATGACCAGATCCATCCACCAGTCATTGTGCTAGTAGCCGTCTTCTGGGTATAACAGCATACCCAGTAACTGCAGTTCATGGAGTATTCTGATTATAAATACAGTTATAAATACAATTGTTATGGCTGAGGAGCATCCTTTGCCTGCCCCAAGGTGGCCAGCTGTGTCCATGAACTGTGCAGCCACAGACAGCAACCCATCATGGCCATCCCAACTAGATTAAGAAGACATAGCTACACCGTACCATATAATGAACTTAAAAAACCAACAAATTAGATCAAATTGCCATATATTTTATGCAGAAAGTACCATTGACTGAAAACAGCTTACAGCTGGCAAAAATCTGTAAATTGCCACTTACCATTGAAAACAGAATAGATGATTAGAAAGGAAAATCTGTAGAGGAGCTTGAAGCTCCCACATAACATAATTTGTGTCTAGTGTGTTACCAGACTTTGTTTGCAGTTAAAGTGTAATATAATTAATGGCATTGATGGCTTAACATTATTTGCTTTACTGTTTAAGATTTTCCTAATTCAGATAGAGGCATTTCCCAGGATCTTGGACAACACACATCTGTTTATGTGAGCACTGTTCTGGAAAAAGGCAGTGTCAGGTCAGTTTAATCTCTCAAAGTTGTAATAAGTGCCTATAATTACTATTAAGATAACACCTCCGTAATGGGATATAATTTCATTAACATATTTATTAAATTCTAATTAGCAATTTCTTCCTGTTAGGAGAATTGGGGATTATTAAGCAATAGTTGAGCAATATTGGGAAATGTCCTGAGAAGTACCTGGTACAGGTTTGGCCCTTGCAAGTCTGTTCTGAGCATTTTATTTTCTTTGCAAAATCACATGTTTTGACTGGTGTCAAGTGATACCTGTTGTTATGAAGAATTTATGCACTAACAGCATCAGGGCTGCCATCCGAAATCGTGGGGCCCAGTACAAATGAAACAGACAGCCCCCCTTCCCCGCAAATGACAGGGAGAGGGGGCGGATCACATGGTCGCAGGGGCGGAGCTACTAGTCCCCTGCGATCCTGATTGACAGCAGCCTGGCGGTCACAGTGACAGCCAGAATCAAAAGCAAATGGCATGGAGAGGGGGTGGATCAAATGATCGCAAGGGCGGAGCTACTAGTCCCCTGTGATCCTGTTTGACAGCAGCCTGGCTGTGACAGCCAGGCTCACCGAAGCAGGCATGCAGCAGCAGGGATGCAGCGGAGGACAGCCACCATCAGATACAGCTGGACCCCTGGTGAGCCCGGGCCCCATATGCCAATACCCCCTGTACACCCCTGATGGCGGCCCTGAACAGCATTTCTATACAGCAGATATGAACAAACTCAGTCCTCCAGAGCTACCAACAGTTCATGCTTTCAGGATTTCTCACACAGGTGAGTTAATCTCTTTTTCTGGGTCAGTAATTATCCTACCTGTTTCTATAGACAGAAATCCTGAAACATGACCTGTTGGTAGCTACTGAGGACTGGGTTTGAGCACCATTGGCATACAGCATTGAGGTCTGCCAATGGGATAATAGAAACAACAGGCTGAGAGGCATATTGGTGGATTAAATTAATCCATAGATTTGAACATGAGTTGATATTCCCTCTTATACACAGCTGGTTTCATCTTTTATAATTATTGTTCATATAATTTATTAATTCAGGGACTTTTCTTTTTCCATCTGGTGATTTATTTTTAGATTTTTTTATCTGTGCAACAAATAATTTATATCTATAAATATATATTTATAGATAAATATACTTGATAAATTCATTTCAGGATTAATACACATGTAATCTTCATCAATGCATACAGACTGGTTTCTAATTGGTTATGCATGATTTAAGAGGGCGATGGCTCCCTGCTTCAGTTATGCTACTGATGAAATTGCTGTTCGAAATGAAGCATATCAGGCCATTGAATCACTGATAATCGAGCCATCTGTCTGTTCGTGAATACTGGATTCAGAGTTTGTACATGCTGGTTGTATTTGCTATTTAATCCTTTCATCAACCCAGTCACACACTTATATCACCCACTTTGGGCTCCAAATAGCACATTCAGACCCTGGAAGTACTTACTCCTATGAACAGATGCATATTTCTAATTTATTGTTACATATTTTCAAATACATTGTTACCTTGATTGTAATTTGAGTACAGTTAGTGACACTCTATACATGTGACACATTTGTTCCTAAACAGAGTGGACTTGTTTTTCAGCCCTCTTCTTGTAACTGTGCAGTGTTGCATTGATCTGGATCTGTTTGTGATGCCCAATTTATTATTCAGCATTTGTGATCAGTTCAGCTGCTTTGAGTTTTATATTATTGTGTATATGACTGCTATTTTTCCAGCGTTTGGACGTTTTCTCTTATATGAATCCATGCAGATTGATTTTGTATAAAAAAAAAAATTTGCTGGCCAAGTTATGAATTTTACTATGTATCATCCTAATCGATATCTTTTTTTTTTATGTAGAAGTGAGTTTATATATTTATGTTATACAAGTTCAGCAAATGTTAGTTTCCAATAGTATCCAACTTTAGTGGGTTCTTTTTTGCACATAATTAATATTATTGTATTACTTTGTATCCACGAATACAGATGTGGCCACCCTTGCAGTTTTTTTTCTAATAGTGCACAATATCTACTTGAACACTGTTGAAATTAAAAAAAATATTTTGATATCCACATATACAGTATATTTCATTGGTTAAAACACAAAACGCAAAACCATTTACTAAGTTGTATGTCATTCCACACAGAAATCCTTAAATGGGCTGGACAAAATTATTGGCACCTTTTTAGATGTAGTTAGAAATAATAAGATTTAAAACAGGTGATTCTCCTTCACTTTGTAAATTAACCAATGGTGAGTAGCAGATGCCTGTAATGTAAAAATCACCCATTACATAAGCTTGAATAGAGAACAAAATACTTATTCCCCTGTTTGTACAGGAATGCATAGAGAAAAGAAGGAAAGTAAGAGAATTGAATGAGGGGGACAGACAGACAACCAAGCATGGACAATCTCAAGACTACAGATCAATCTTCAGAGACATTGATGTTCCAGTTTCCTCCATATGTAATAATTTTAGGAAGTTTAAGGCCCGGGACACTGTAATCCTGGAAAGGGAAACTTGATCAGACATTGCAGAGCAGTATTTTCAGAATTGTGGAGAAAGCACCTTGATCAAGTGACACATTCAAGCTAACCTGCATACAAAAGGTACAATGGTTTCAATTTGCACCATCAATTGCCAACTCTATGAGAGGGCGTTAGAAGGCCCCATTGTTGAGAGAGAGAGTCATAGAGGTATATTTACTAAACAGCGGGTTTGAAAAAGTGGAGATGTTGCCTATAGCAACCAATCAGATTCTAGTTATCATTTGTTTAGTACATTGTACAAAATGACAGCTGGAATCTGATTGGTTGCTATAGGCAACATCTCCACTTTTTCAAACCTGCAGTTTAGTAAGTATACCCCATAAGGCTTGACTGGAGTTTGCCAGAACACACCTGAATAAGCCAAATTCCTTCTGGGACAATGTATTGGACAGATTAGAGCAAATTAGAGCAAATTATCGATATGTTTATAGAAAGCAAAAGGAAGCTTACAAAGAAAAGAAAACATTTACGGCATTCAAACATGGGGGAGGTTTAGTGACGACTGGGGGTTGTTGTGCTACATCTGAATGGCATCTTGAAAGCTGGAGATTACAGGTCATCTGGAGAGCAATGTTGCATTCAGTGTCAGAAAGCTGGTCCTGGGTCTTCCAGTAAGTCAATGACAACAAACCCACTCAGA
Source organism: Mixophyes fleayi (assembly GCF_038048845.1). NCBI lineage: Eukaryota > Metazoa > Chordata > Amphibia > Anura > Limnodynastidae > Mixophyes > Mixophyes fleayi. The sequence goes on from NC_134407.1 coordinate 50,286,353, forward strand.
AAGCGCCCAGAAATGGTTCAGGACAAGATGCAAGATTGTTCTAAAGTGATCAGCAGTCACTCCAGATCTAAACCCATGGAGCACCAGTGGAGAGATCTGAAAACTGCATCTGGGAGAAGGCTCCCTTCCAATCCTTGAGAACTGGAGCAGTTTGCACAGGAAAAATGGACCAAGCTTGTTATTATGTGTACTGTCGTATTTGGAAAATGAAAGTAAAGTCCAAATAGACCAAACCGCCAGTAGAGAGGTGCAGGAAGCTCATTCATAGCTGTAAGGAAAGGTTGATTGTAGTTATTTTGGCCAAAGGTTGTGCTGCTAAATATTACATCTAGGGTGTCAATAAAAATGTCAATTCAATTTCTTTTCATTTTCTGATTTAAATGAATGTACAGTATTAAATTCAGAATAAAAAAGGTTCTGTAATATTAACAGAGAAGGAATTGTGGAGACCGAATACTGTTGTTTTTCACCTTATGTTTAGAGGAAATTGTGAAAAAAGTACAAGGGTGCCATTGATTTTGGCCCTTAATGTACATATTTATTATTTTTTTAAAGGTTGCACCAGTGTCCAATAATTGATTGCTTTGCATTAATCTGTTCATTTATGACAATTAACCACTTGTTCATTTCCCTAAAAATGTCTCTTTTGGGTATGCAGATAACCCCCTTTGCCCAGCAACAGTTGTTGCAGCTAAACTTATTCTGAAAGGGGGCTTCTTTGATATAATACCTGCATTTATGTGTATACACATATATACAGTAAATTAATTTAAACATAATAGAATCCTAAGTCAGGTAAACTATTTGTTATTTATGGTATAAAACATTATCAAGTTTGCTTTCAATGGCTGTCAAAACAGAAGTAATCATATAACAATAATTATCTTGAAGTCTGTCTGACTTTGCAATGAACATAGGAACATATGAACACAAAGGTAATGTAATAATATATGATTTTAAAGTGGATCTAGAGAAAAGCCACTTCTCCATAAATGAATATCTTTGTCCTGAAAAGATGGTGATGACTATGTTGTATAAGAAGTGAAAGACAAGCGCAGGGCTGTAACTAGGCCTGTGCGACAGGGGCGCCCAGGGCGCAATGCTGAAGGGGGGCGCAATTTAGGAATATTTTAGGTATTTTGGATAAAATTGAAGGCTAGGGGGGCGGCATTTGTCTTTCTCGACCAGGGCACTAGAATTCTAAGTTACGGCTCTGGACAAGCGAGTATACCTCCACTCATTGCAGATGCTCTACTGTAGAGGGGGGGGGGGGAGAGTTATTTAGACATGATTGTTTCTGTTGAGAAATAATACATTAATTATAGGCTTAGTTCAAATGTAAGTTTATTAAGTGTCAATTTGTAGATAATAAAAATCACAAGCTCTCATCAATGTCAAAGCATGAAAGAAAATCTATATATGCAATTTTTAATAGACATGGGTCATGAGCCAGAGAAGCTTGTAGGAAAGTGCATTTCTTGTATGTCATATTATCTATTAAATAGAATATTGTTAGTATATATTAAATTATTTATAGAACTTAGCTTAATAGCATATGTGTAATAAGTGTTTTGTTTTTATTTAATTATACCTGCCCAGCATGGTGCCTATTCTGTCTTCACAAATCTGAAAAATCTATCCATTTAGAGCTTGGTTCCAGCAGCCGGATCTGATGGGGCACCACATAAACCCAGCAGGATGATGGCCGCACATATTGTCTAAAATTACCAGAGTTCTGAATGGGCAGCACTGGCCTAGTGGTTAGCACTTCTGCCTCACAGCACTGGGCTCAAGAGTTGAATTCCCAACCATGGCCATATCTGTGTGGAGTTTGTATGTTCTCCCTGTGTTTGCGTGGGTTTCCTCTGGGTCTTCCGGTTTCCTCCCACACTCCAAAAACATACTAGTAGATTAATTGGCCGCTATCTAAATTGACCCTAGTCTGTCTGTGTGTATGTTAGAGAATTTAGACTGTAAGCTCCAACGGAGCAGGGGCTGATGTGAATGAGTTCTCTGTACAGCGCTGCGGAATTAGTGGCGCTATATAAATAACTGATGATGATGATGATGACTTCTGATCAATGTCAATCAGAATGTGATAAGCAATGTTTATGGCCCAAACAGCCTAGCAATGTATGGTCAAAAATTGAATATAATTTAATTGGCTGTCAAATATGAAGCTTTTTATGGGCACTTTTAGATGAAATAGACAATTTTTAGTTGGAGGACTCATCAATTGAGATTAGTGCAACAACAGTTGTACTAAAAAACAAATCTCTGTTCTATTTTATTCAGCCAGCAACATTATAATGAGTGACCTTACTGGAGCTTGCCAGGTGCTCTCCCATGAGCATCACACTACATACAGAGCCTCCTGCACATACAATTGGTTCCTGGCTCAGTACTAAGTAAGTTCATGCTGAGCAGGTATCTAAAAATTTTCTGTTAGCCAAAAGTTGCTTTCATTTTTGCATAGGGGACCAGTACAGTTCTGAGTTGCAAGCAAATATGAGTGAAGATTTTAACCTGGAACCTATGGGAACTCGCTCCTAATTGAATCTGCACATTCTCTCTTATGTATCTGATCGCATTACCCTATTTGTACACATGTACAACATAATAATGTATTAAACATACGGACCCAAGTACACTTTTTCCTGCATCTGTCGGTTCCTACATTCACCGGAGGTACACATCTCCTTAGTTTGTTGTTGCTGTGGAGTGCTGTGTGGAAATGTTGGATGTTGTTGTCCTTTGTTTGGACTCCTTGCGGAGAAGAGTCTACTGCTAGAGTCTTCTGCTCCTCTGTTATGAATCTGGTGAGTGCCTAAAGCAGTGGTCTGGTTGGGCTGAAGCCATTTCTGGATTCTGGTGGCATAGTAGAATTGATGGTAAAAAAAAGGGTAAATAAATAGAAATAGTGTAAGGTTATTCAGGGGAAGTGGAGCAATATAGATTTTTGTTTTAGGATAGTATGAGAAGAATATGGCTTGGAGTGTGTGAGAGAGGAGTGAGATGTGAAATGGGAGTATGTGTTTCTTGTTATCAGGGGAATAGTGGTGTCAGATTGAGATAAAGAATAGGTGTGACATAACTGTGAGCTGGGTGTGACATCATTAGGGGTATTTGAAAATATGATATGTATGAATGTAGACTGACATCATGATGGTGAGAAAGGAAAGGGACATATTTATACACCTTGGGCCTGATTCATTAAGGATCTTAAATTAAGAAGTTTCTTATTTCAGTCTCCTGGACAAAACCATGTTACAATGCAAGGGGTGCAAATTAGTTTTCTGTTTTGCACATAAGTTAAATACTGACTGTTTTTTCATGTAGCACACAAATACTTGATAGATTATTTGTACACTGAAATTTAAAGTTGATATTCGTGCGCTACATGAAAAAACAGTCAGTATTTAACTTATGTGCAAAACATAAAACTAATTTGCACCCCTTGCATTGTAACATGGTTTTGTCCAGGAGACTTAAATAAGAAACTTCTTAATTTAAGATGAATGAATGAATCAGGCCCCTTGAGTTTAACAGCAGATTTTTAACACAATTCCCATTTTAGTTTTAGTGGTAATAATTGTGATAATGCTTTACCATGTATACAAGACTAGGAAACTTCACCATCTTGCCCTGTGTATGTGAGTTGCAACTGCTTGGAAATAAAATATTAAAAACTAAAATAAAATATTATCAAATTAAATGCATTAACTTAATTTCATTTACAGGTGCATTTGAGACCACTGTTTGTCTGCACCAGTTTGATAGGAGCCTCAAATCAATAATCTGGTGGAAACAAAGTGGAAACAAAGTGGCTCTGGAAAATATACAAAAATATACAATAAAAAAAAATACAATATAAAATATACAAAAATGGTTGTAGGGGTGGCCAAATTGTTAGTTGGTGGGGTGGGTTGTTTCTATATGTTAAATTAGGAACCAGAGCCTAATGAACAAAGCTGCAGCTTAACAGTTTTTATAAGTCTTTAGTAGCGCCCCAGCAATGCTGGTGTGGTACCACTGTTGTATGTAGTTCCTCCTTCATAACTCTCGTCAGTCACTGGAGTCTAGACAAATACTTTACTGTGTAGGTCAGTCCCCTAAAACTGGGATTGTCCAACAGGATTTTAATAGTTGGCAAATAGTTTCTTTTCTACCTGTTCTTGCAACTTTGACTATCTGCTGTTGGTGTCTTAAGGTCAATTGCTGCTTATGTGGATCCTTAAATGTTGGTGCTCTGTTTGGAAAAGAGATATATACTAATTCCTTATTGAAAAGCCGAGCAACGAGAGAACACTCTGCCTCCGCCCTCCAAGCATCCCCAACATCAAATCAATAGCACCCATGTTTAATAACCAGCCATGATATTCATTTAATGACATTCACATTTAACAAATATGCTTTTTTCCACCCAATCAGCCCCAATTTTAAATTAGCAGCATTCACAATGAATATATAACCATATATCCTCCCAGACCACCAGAAACATTATTTAGAACTTGTTTGTTGTATTTAAAAGGGGAAAACAACAATAAATGGGACATTGAATATATAAATTTTTCATAAGTCAATGAATCACATTACAAAATTACATCATCATAACTTATTAAGAAACATTAAATAGCATTCACCTTTATTAATTAGGTCTGTTTCTCCCCATCCAGCTCTAGCATGAAATGATATAATTCATATTTAATAAATAGGCCTCAACCAGTGCCACCCTTATGTTAATAGCATTCATATTTTATAAGTAGGCCAATTTTTTAATAACCCAATATTAAATTGATAGCAATCACATTTTATAAAGAGGCCTCTGTCCCCAATACCAGTGACAAATAAATGAATAGCATTTAGATTTAATAAATAGGCCAATTTCTACCACATGAGTGCTGTGATGTGAGTAGGGTGCTTGTCAGTGTTAATAAACATTAGGCCGGCCAGGGGTCCACTCTCATCATGAAGTAATAGCATTAAGTCTCAACCCTGCTCATACCAGTGCGGCTATAGAAAATCTCTTTTATCTCTGTTTTTTGTTAAATAGACCCATAAGTATGAGTTTTATCACCAGAATAGAACAACAAAGTAATAATAAGTCATACTAACAATCATTTGCAGATCATGGTAATATTTGTTAGGTGAGGATATCCTTATTTAAGCTTTGTGGGGAAGGAAATGAGAAAATGTAAGAGAATTAAGGTGAGCTTAACAGTCATGATACATTTATGACTAATTTATTATCTAATCCTTTTCTAAAGATGAAAATAAAACACAGCCAAGGCTACAGTATGCTTTGCATATAAAAAGCCAGCTCTCATGAAATGCGTTCATTCCATGTGCACACATAATAATATACCTAAAGGCCTTAAGATGAAATTGTGAAAACTATGTACAGATGAAAAAGACTTACCACGTGAATGATTCCAAGATTAGGTTGCATAAAAGCAAAAACAGAGAGCACACGTAAGGTAAGGACAGAAAAGAACTGCAAGTACAGGAGTATAAAAAGAAACATGTTTGTTTATTTAAAGCAGCACTACATGGAAAAGTTGTCCTTGTTGAAACTTCCATTATTTACTTAAATGACATATATATCTCAAAAGGACATTTGTAGGAGGTAATAAAATGGATATGTATAGAAACATTAAATTCGCAGCATTCACAATTAATATATAACCATATGTCCTCCCAGACCACCAGAAACATTATTTAAAACTAGTTTGTTGTATTTAAAAGGGGAAAACAACAATAAATAGGACATTGAATATATACATTTTTCATAACTCAATGAATCACATTACAAAATTACATCATCATAATTTATTAAGAAACATTAAATAGCATTCACCTTTATTAATTAGGTCTGTTTCTTCCCGACCAGCTCTAGAATGAAATTAATATAATTCATATTTTATAAATAGGCCTCAACCAGTGCCACCCTTATGTTAATAGCATTTATATTTAAGAAACAGGCCAATTTTTTACTAACCCAGTATTAAATTGATAGCAATCACATTTAATTAAGAGGCCTCTATCCCCAATACCAGTGACAAATAAATGAATAGCATTTAGATTTAATAAATAGGCCAATTTCTCCCACATGAGTCCTGTGATGTGAGCAGGGTGCTTGACAATGTTAATAAACATTAGGCCGGCCAGGGACCCACACTCATCAGGAAGTACGCACGTTACTGTGAAAACTGCACAGTATTGACGGTAATATGTTACCGCAATGACGCAGATTTTCCTATGGAACCCCATGGGGTGCGCACGAAAATCCACTTTATTGTGGTACCGTGGATTGACTTTGCGGCCCGTTCCGACACATTACCATCGACCGGAAACCTAATTGAATATGCCCCTATGTGTTTTTATATTTTGTAGGTCAGTAAGATGGCTACGGTTACCCTGTGTTCAGTTATCCTTGGCTTTGTTGGGGAGCACCCCTTCAGGTATTGACTGCTGCCATTATGGACTGCAGGACTGTAGATTGGTGGAAAAAACATTTGGGGGTTAATATCAGGAGAAGTCAATTTCTTAATCTGATCAAATGAGTTTAGGCCCCTTTGTGAGGCTTTATTTACCATAATTGTACAGCCTGTACAGCCACACCCTTTGGGAAGCCCAAACAGCAGAATTTGGGGACTACATGAAGGCTAGGACCAGCAATCCACCACTCCCTAAATGATAAGTTTCACAAATCCCAGCGTGGAACGGCTTCAGAGCACACCACTCACCCAAGACTGTGGGAACCATGGAGTCTTTAAAAGAACAGTGCCCAAGGCCAGAGTAAGACTCTTGGTTAAGAGGCCGGAGCTGGACTGTCTGGAACCCAGATGACTTTCAGGATTGTGACCTGCAGAAGTGCTGTCTGCAAACCATCTACTTAGGTCCATACCCCAGGGTGTGTTCACCGAAAGTGTGGTGACTTTAGGAGTGGATTCCTGTCAAGCCTGGCAGAAGAAGAGATGACATTACCTTCAGAGTAGATCCAACAAGACCGCAGCCTGGGTGACTTGAAACAAATGCTCTTAATGTTTTATTTCCCTCTGTGTTGCATTGTAATATATTGTGGCAATAGCCATTTTGGTGACTGTAATTTTTCCATAAATGCTATTTGTTTATTATGAAATATTTGCCCTTCTCACAACATGCTACAAGGACCGATAGTGAGGCCAATAAGGTACCACAATAAGTGCTGATCAGTTACTGGTTAACTCTGGTACTGACTGGTCAATTTTCTCCACACCCACCTACCTGCTTAGCAGACATTTCTCTGCAGACTTGCTCACAATCACTCCACTTACCTCTTCACTAGGTTTTCAACCTCCTTGTGCTTTGTCGGCCTCTCAACTGCATGCTCTCTGCACTGCCTACTTAGAGAGAAAGGGAGCACCCTTTCATCAAACTCTGTGTTGTGTCGTCAGTCCCACAGCAGGGAGCTTAAGAGGATACATGTTGCTGACCGCTGACATTGCACGGTGCACTCAATACCGATACCAGGGGCAGGGTAGGGCAAGTTGAGAAATGAAAAGGAAATAACAGCGAAGGATGGACCAACCCTTGTGCGGCACATTCAATAGGTGATTGGTGCCTTGGGAGGAGCCAGCCATCAGGAAGCAGGCCAATGTCACCTGCCCGCCTACTGGCCATTATCGGGCCCTGATAAGCCTAGGCTGTCACCTGTATCTTAAAAAAAAAATAAAAAAGTAAAATAAATATGTTAAAAAAAAATGCCTACAGTGGCCCCATGACTTTATGGGGGCCACAAATCTTACAGTAAAACCCTGGTTCCTATGTCCAATCCGCCTCTGATGGATCCTATTCCTTCCCCTATTATATCGTGGGCAGCATGGTGGCTAAGTTGTTAGCACTTCTGCCTCACAGTGCTGGGGTTATGAGTTCAATTCCCGACCATGGCCTTATCTGTGTGGAGTTTGTATGTTCTCCCCATGCTTGCGTGGTTTTCCTCCAGGTGCTCCGGTTTCCTCCCACACTCCAAAAAACATACTAATACGCTAATTGACTACTATCAAAATTGACCCTAGTCTGTCTCTCTGTCTGTGCGTGTATGTTAGGGAATTTAGACTGTAAGCTCCAATGGGGCAGGGACTGATGTGAGTGAGTTCTCTGTACAGCACTGCGGAATCAGTGGCGCTAAATAAATAGATGATGATGATATTATATTACTACTAAAACTCTCAGACTGTATGTTCCTGCTTGTCCTCCTTCGCATCAGGAATGTAGACAGGCCAGATGCTCAAAGTAGTCTAAATAGTGTGTAACTCTTTCATATTTGGCCATAACAAGGGCCTTGAACTTGTTTGTTGTAATGATCATGATTGTTTGGGTTCAAATTTGATTCACCAGTCATTAGCCATGGTTCTGGTTGCTCGCAGGAGAGAATCACTTTGTTAGGGTGGCTATCAGAGACACATCATATCCAATAGGACAATACCCATTGAGATGATGAGACCCCTAGAACTGCTTTACCGGGTCTTCATTTATAGCGGCTCCTTTTTTTTTGTTGTTGATTGTGGTATACTCATGAATACTCGGTTGCCTCCAGGACTTGACTTGTAGTGGTAAGGGCTTATTATCTCTGGGTATTGCAGGCTTAAAGATGAAGGCAATAGGAAAACCATAACAGATACCTGATAGAATGGTATATTTAGAGGTAAAAGAGAGCAAAGTCCAATAAAGTGTCCAAGGTCAGGGACAGGCACCAACAGAAGCAGAGTCCCGTACACAATCCGAGGTTAATTTACTTAATCTTTGGCAGAACGTGTCTGCAGTGTTTAGAATGTTGCAGTTGTCAGTGTTGAGGGTGCACTGCCGTAGTCGGCACACATCTGTAGTCACTACCCACCTGAACATCAGCAGAATATTCACCAGCTGCTCTGAAAATTCCAATGATCTGATTGGCTATAGTTTGTTTTTTTTCTGGCAACTTCAAAACTAAGACACACTAGTGTTGTGAAACTACAAGTCCCAGCATGCTTTGACAATATATAGCAGCTTATTGGTGGAAGGGTATGCTGGGACTTGTAGTTTCACAACACCTGGAGTGTCAAAGGTTAGCCAACACTGCCCTAGATGAACAGATGTTAAAGATTGAATACAATAATGTGCTTAGACCCTAGTCAAATGCACATTAAAAAATCAAGCTGCTACAATAATTAAGTAATATCTATTTTTAAAACAATGAAAATTTGTTTTTGGAAAAGCTATTGATATATGGCATCATGCACTCCCTACTGTAAATTATATGGATATTAGAAGTCAACAATGAGTACTAGAACAATGTAGAAGTACGAGGCTGTAGGCTGAGTTCTTTATATAGGCCATGTAAATCTGATGTGACTTCTAATATCCATAATAATTTACAGTAGGAATGTGCATTATTCCTTGTAATGTTCCTAATGAACACTGAAGTCATGAGACCCATATTGTTTATACATATATTATGTACAGTAGTTTATACATATATATTAGTACTGACCATAAAGTCATACTCTCATTAATAGCATTAACACTCAACCCTGCTGATACCTGTGCGGCGATAGAAAATATCTGCTATCTCTGCTTTTTGTTAAATAGACCCATAAGTATGAGTTTTATCACCAGAATAGAGCAACAAAGTAATAATAAGTCATACTAACAATCATTTGCAGATCATGGTAATGTTTGTTAGGTGAGGATATCCTTATTTAAGCTTTGTGGGGAAGGAAATGAGAAAATGTAAGAGAATTAAGGTGAGCTTAACAGTCATGATACATTTATGACTAATCTAATATCTAATCCTTTTCTAAAGATGAAAATAAAACACAGCCAAGGCTACAGTATGCTTTGCATATAAAAAGCCAGCTCTCATAAAATGCGTTCATTCCATGTGTACACATAATAATATACCTAAAGTCCTTAAGATGAAATTGTGAAAACTATGTACAGATGAAAAAGACTTACCACATGAATGATTCCAAGATTAGGTTGCATAAAAGCAAAAACAGAGAGCACACGTAAGGTAAGGACAGAAATTAACTGCAAGTACAGGAGTATAAAAATAAATATGTTTGTTTATTTAAAGCAGCACTACATGGAAAAGTTGTCCTTGTTGAAACTTACATTATATACTTAAATGACATATATATCTCAAAAGGGACATTTGTAGGAGGTAATAACATGGATATGTATAGAAATTAGCAAGTGTGAAAACAAAACGTATACCAAAGAAAACAATTCATGTTTACACGTAAATGACACTTGCCTACAATTTGATTGGTGGAACAGGGCGAGGAAATTGTATATGCACGCCGACAATGTACAGCATGGGCGTGCCAAGGTCGAGATCACGTACTTGCATCTGATGCATGCTTTGGGCATCTCTCTCATATTTACACCGACTAAAGGAAAGGTGTAAGTGCTGATTACTAGTGATGACTGACACATATGCATACCAGAACATGTGTTTGCAATTAGGAGCAACTGTAAAAAGTAATTTTATATACAATACGCATTGAGAACATCTTGTATTCGGGGGGAATGGGATGGTTTTGGGGAGCTTTTTGGGGTTTTTATCAATGTTTTTATCTTAATGACTATGGGTCCTGATTCATTACTGATTTTATCTTGTGCAGAAGTTTCAATGAGTATTTTAAGAACAAATGGGGAGATAAGAAATTTGCAAATTCAACAAGGAGCGGAAAGTTCAAAGACACGCCCAAGTCTTTTACGCAACGGAAAATAAGATACAGGGCTCTTAAGCAATTAGTTCATTTTAAGATCCGCTTCTTAAGATTCGCTTCTTATTTAAAGATAAGAAAGTGTTACGTAACGGCAAATGTGGGAGGTCCGAAGGATTTGTTTACAATTGTGAAAACACAATTGGAGTGTATTATGCAGGACAGTTGTAACCTCATTATTCGTTTTAACACTTACAAGTTTATAGAACCTGAGCCAAATGACTTTGAAGTGTTTTTAATGAGCTACATCAATGCACCTTCTTATTCACCTACATGAAAGTTTGTGTAATGTGTTTGATTTGAACTAAGAATTTGGATGCAAATTCATTGCATAATAATTTGCTAGCATAAATAAACATGCATATTAAAATGAGTGTATTATAAAAACAATATATCATAACTTAGACACATAGTAAAGTACAAACAACCTCCACACAGATAAAGGTCATAAGTCAGGAATTGAACTCATGACTCCATTGTTGGAAGGTGGATTGCCTAACCACTAAGGCAACATTCAGTTGGAAAAATAAATACATTCTATAGACTGGAGCGAGAAGCACAACAATGCAGCATGCGTGCAACAGATGTAAGAGCTAGATAATAGCACTTCAAGAAAAAAAACAACACAACACAGCCACTTCCTTATTAACCAAAAATATATATCAGTTAAAATCTGCACGTGTACATTAGTGGTTAGCACTTCTGTCTCACAACACTGGTGTCATGAGTTTGAATATGAAGCATGGCTGTAGCATCTGCGTGCAGCTTGTGGGTCTTATTCATTAATGAAAGGAACACAAGAGAACTTTGCCCAAACCAGCCTATGTTTTGTTTTTGCATTATGTTTTGTTTTGTTTTTGCAAGAGCTAGTATTAGGATAGTATTTAGCTAATAAGGAAAGTAATGGTTTGTTTTCATGTAACACACAAACACTTGATAGCTTGATTTTTACTCTGTCATTCAAACGTGATCTACTACACGCTCTACCACATTGATAAATCTGTCCTCATATTTTAGATGTATCTCCCCCTCAAATGCAACTTTGTTAGGGCAAGGTGCATTTTTAATTTATGTTTACAATGGTTTACCTTCAAAAAGGATTGTGGCCCACAAGTCATATTCACATTATTATGTGCATATTGATATCTATTACTATGAATGGCCTAAGACTCAGAGGGGAGTGATTTTGAGGGGACAGGCTTCTTGGAGTAAAATGCAACATTGTCTTAAAACCTTGTTTTTTGCACCTGTGGCTTGTATGTTATGTTATGTACTCAGCTTTACCAAAAATCAGACCACAGTGGTGTAGCACAGTGGTTTTGTCACTCGCACTTCTGCCTTATAGTAACATCATCATCATTTATTTATATAGCGCCAGCAAATTCTGTAGCGCATTAACAGCACTGGGGTCATGAGTTCAAATCCCAAACATGGCCTTATCTGTGTGGAATTTGTATGTTCTCTTCCAAGTTTGCATGATGTTTACTCAGACATTCTAAATTGATGTACGCTATGCTGTTTTTCAAATTTTAATCTGACCTCATATTTAACATTTACCTCCCCCTTCAATGCAAGATGGTTTTGGGAAGGTGTTAATCTGGTTTACTGTTTGGCATATACCTTCCTTAATGATTCAGGACTCCAGGGCACCTTATGTGTATGATATTACTACAAATGGCCTACCTTGTGGAGGGGTAGGGGGTGTTGTTAGTGAAGGGCACAGGTTCCTTTTTGTAAAATGCAACTAGCAACTAGCAACCTTTTTTCATCATCTCCTGCTTGTATGTTATGTCCCCATCTTGTAAAGAAAAACAGTGCAGCCAACACTGAGTCTGCAGGGTGGCTTAGTTTGTAGCATCTCTGCCTTCTATTGCTGGTGTCATGAGTCTGATTCCTGCCCATTGTCTAATTTGTGTGGAGTTAGTGTTCTCCCTATGTTAGTGTGGCTTTCCTCGTAAAATCCAAAGACATACTAGTAGCTTAATTTGCTGCTAACAAATTGACCCGAGTCTGTCTGTGTTTTGGCTTTTACATTGTAAGTTCTTTTGGGACAGATTGACTTCTTCCTGTACAGTGAGGCAGAATTAGTGGTGCTATATAAATGTGGAAATGATGATGTAGTAGTAATAAAAATAATTTACCTTAAATGTTACTATTGTTTTATTGAAATATCCACTCTTTATTGTCCTAATACCCACATGTTGTGCAATTATAATATATTAATAAAGACACACACACCAATGATTGTGTTTGTTTAGATTATAGTAATACATAAATTTGGAATATAAAAACATATGTAATTTTTAACACAAAAAACAAATCAACCATAAAGGTCATTCAATATCTAGAGCTCTTTTTGGATTTGTTTTTCATATTTTTTAATTTTCGCTGAGTAACACCTTATGCGCGCAGATATTGCACAGCCTTATAGAGGTGTATTGGGGAGCTGAAAAATAAAAAAGAAATCATACATGCCTACCGAATGTTTAAAACACATAGGAGTTAGCAGAGACGTGTACTGTTAAATAACTTTTGTTGCAGATTTATATCTATATATACATTTCTTTTGTGCCCAGGGAAGGGGGGAAGCGGAGAGTTTTTTTTTCCAAAAAAACTTAGTAGGCCCATCATGATGGAAACCTGTGACGTTTATAAATATGTCTACTTTAATTAACCATGTGTAAAATCAGGGATTTATTCCAGTACAATGGACGTCTAAATGGGAGAAAATGATGTAAAGGGTTTAATGTCAATACTTACCATCTACCAATGCCTCAGCCTCTTGGCTGACCTCTGCCACCTCCTCTTCCACCACCGCCTTCCGCTACCTCCTTTTCCTCCTGCTCCACCACCGCCTTCACCTGCACCACCACCTCCTCCTGCTCCACCACATCCTGCTCCTGCTCTACCACCTCCTCCTCCTCCTCCTCCTGCTCCACCACCGCCTCAGCCACTTTCTCCTCCTCCTGCTCCACCACTGCCTCAGCCACTTCCTCCTCCTCCTCTTCCTCCACCACTGTCTCCGGTCTGTTAGAATAAATATAACATATAAGCATTGTAAAAAGTTCTACCTGGTTCACAATAATATAGATGTAGTCATTGTTAAAAATTTATTTTGCACCAGAGATAAAGATAATCTTTACCAAAAGGATATAAACATGACACACACACCACTTTCACATGACTTGTAACAATGTTTGCTTTAGGCTTAGGGATCATCATCATAATCATCAGTTATTTATATAGCGCCACTAATTCCGCAGCGCTGTACAGAGAACTCCTTCATATCAGTCCCTGCCTCATTGGAGCTTACAGTCTAAATTCCCTAACACACACAGACAGACAGAGAGAGAGAGAGAGGCTAAGGTCAATTTTGATTGCAGCCAATTAACCTACTAGTATGTTTTTGGAGTGTGGGAGGAAACCCACGCAAACACAGGGAGAACATACAAACTCCACACAGATAAGGCCATGGTTGGAAATCAAACTCATGACCCTAATGCTGTGAGGCAGAAGTGATAACCACTAAGGCAATAAGATGGGGAAATCTCATTTTTAGTGTATAAATAAGTACTTTTTTTAGGTGGGGGGCATGACAATTAAATCGACCAGATAATTACTGACTGATTAGGGAGATATATTACAGGACGTATTTCTGTTTGGGCTGCTAATATGTGAAAATCATCTTAGGCCAACTGTGAGCATTGTTCCCAAAGATGGCGTTCAACTATTTTTGCAATATAACACATCTGCCACTGTAATATTATAAATGTCTGGAATGTAATGTCAGCACAGTGGCTTACTGGTTAGCACTTCTCCCTCATAGCACTGGGGTCATGAGTTTGAATCCCAAACATTCTTATTGTTCTGGAGTTTGGGCCTCAATCATTTAGGAAAGTAAATGTCCCCCCAAAAATTTATGATACAGGGGCCAAAGTATGTGGAATTTGAGGGGGACTTACATATTTATATTTGGGGTCCGCAATGTCTTTGGAAAACCGAGCGCAGGCATTTAAACTGCCACCAGATGTATCTGCACACCCTTTGATACGCCAGCAGCTTAAGTTTATTTGATATGTATCCACCGGTGGGTATGCTGTCCATGCCCTCGGTCAGGACCCTCAACTCCCGTCTTGCAAAGATGGACCACTTTTTGTCCTTCTCTCAATCCCATTCCAGTACTCTGCTCCGTGATTCTCAGAGCGCGTGTGGGCAAGCTCATGACACTCATGGATCTTTCCTACACCTGTGTGTAAAATGTCTGCCTGTCATTCAACCATCATATCCTAGAATGGGGGGGTAGGTGGAGATGAGCGATGAGACGTGTACGCCGGACTTAGCAATTAGGATGAGACATGTACACCTGGACTCGCAATTAAATGTATTTTTTAAGGCAGCTGTGCTCTTCCGTCAGTTCTGCTATTTTTGAATGATTTTTTGCAGAGACATTTGTCGGCTTTGGACTTCTAAGACATTTTTGGAGTGAGTACTATTCATTATGTCTCAATAGATGTTACATAGCTGGTTAGTAATAGGAACATAACTTGTTCTACAGAAAGCAATGTTAGTCTATTTGTAACTTTGCATGAGTCTTGCTTTGCTTTATATGCAGGTGAATAGTGTCACATTCATAGCAACACTCTGCTAATGGGTTTCCACCACAAAACCCAGGGGTAAGTAGTTGATAGCATTATTGGCCTGAATCATTGAAATGTATATAGAGATTAACTTTTGACCTCTCCTTAGATTTTGGACCCAAATATCTTTTTGTCTTTTTGGTGCTCAGGGCCCCGAGTTGGATATTGATGAGTACTCTGTCCCTTAAATAATGCAGATTAAGTAGGCATAGTAATGGAAACTGTCAGATTGACTTTCATTATTCTGGTCCTCAGAAGGGGGGTGAGGGGCATTATGGATGTAAGAGAAGTGTGTACCGCTATTTGCAATTTCAGACACCTGTATCTGTAATGTTTTTAAACTTTCCTGCGTGGAGTTTTTTAGTGATGCTATATAGGTTATTCACTCCTTTCCTGTTTTGTGATGTTGGATTTGGCAATACATAATATATAAGTTTTGATTTTAAAAACATTATTGGGGTGAATACAATGTTATGTAGGTCAAAATGAGATTGTGTAGTGCTTGTAAAAAGGTGTTTCTCTCTGACTTAAGATAAGCCACTTTGACATGTTGTAAACGTTAGAGGTGTATAATTTTAATGCACAAGCATTTATATACTAATGTGCATGTACATGCAAACTATGTAGGAGTCTGAGGAGTACATTGTTTTGCTTAAGCATGCAAACAATTAGATTTTGGGGGGTGGGCAGATTAAACAATATTTTTTTCAGACATTTATGGATTATTCATAATTTTTCCACTCTCTTTATATTATAGATAAATATGTCAGATCAATGGCCAAGTACTCCACCAGCCAATGTGGAAAGAACAAGGTGGCGCCATAATTTTTCTGACAAAGAGATATTGTAATTATTGTGGAAATGACAATAGAAAAATACTATGGAACCACCAGCCGCCTGTCCGCTTCAGATAAAATGCGACACTGGGAAGAAATCCCAGCTCAAGTGAACGCCATCGCCCTGTGTCGGAGGATGCCCCATGAAGTACAGAAACGGTAATATAATTTACTTTTCAAATCCAAAAATAATCTTGGTTTAGTAATAAACATAATACAAGTCAGCTAATTGTTACCTTGACATACACATATTTTGCCTGTGTGTGTTATTTATATTTGAAGGGCAGACTTGTATCTAGGAAATGTCCATTGTGGTGTTAAAGTGTAGGCATAAAAATTTACGTGTTGTTTACTTACAATTATCCACCCAGGGTAAGGCACACACATGTAACTGTGTGTGTGTGTGTGTGTGTGTGTGTGTGTGTGTGATTTATGTGTATAAATTGAAAATTAACAATGTTATGTTCCATGTTGTTTTTTTTGTAACATTTTTAAATTAATATATTTATCTCATTTGTACAGCTGGGCTGACTATAAACAAAAGGTAGAAATAAAATCATTGAGGGAAGGAGGCACGCTCAAGAAAAGGTGGTGGCCCACCACAAGATCTACAATTAACCCCACTGGAGGAGTGCGCTAGTGTCAGCATTTCAAAGGAGTCTCTGGTTGGGGTGGGCCGAATTGATACTGGCTGCGACCCACTCCTAACATGACCGTTATCTCCCCTAGGTCAATTTGGACTATATACTAATTGTGTCTGTTAATGTTTCTGTCTTTTAAGAAACATGTGACACCTCTCAGTATGTGGCTTAATACTACCTTGCCAATAATACTCAGTTCGTGCAGCACATCATACTGACTCTTATTTCCACACTGATTCTCAAATGTGTAAATATGTTGTTAAAATCTAACCAGAAACATAATTATAGCTCTTTGATAATTAAAAACAAAAATATACATCATTTTCCTGGGTGTTATGTTGGAATACCAATGCATGTTAGTTGCTACATTCCCTAAAGTCATAATCAGGTAAATGGAGTCATCACAATTGCCATTAATTAAAATAGGAAGAATAGGAGGAGGAGGAGGATGGTGATGCGGCTGTGCCTAACATACTACAAGTGGGGACGCTGCCCGTGATGTTGAGTACCCTTGGAGGGAGGATGCATGACTCTTGAGGCAGCAGACACTTTCGCACATAACCCAACAATTCCAATACGCCACTCCGCCACTCAGTCCATTGAATCCCACGTTTGTGATATCTCCACTACCCTCACCCGTATTGAGCACAAATTTGACCACCACATGACCACTTTAAATTCAGCCCTCACAAATATGTGCAACCTCTTGTCACAGATCTTACTGCAACAGCACACTTCACAACGCCCACCACTAAATGACACTCCTTCACCCAATTCAACACTGAACAGACACGCTATCTTTTCAACCCCAGACCCTCAGCTCTCTCATCCTAATCTTTCAACCTCTTTCTATTCCTCAGGCTCCTTCCCCTTCTATGGCTGCTATGGAATTTGCTGGTGCTATATAAATAAATGTTTATGTTGATGATGGGCCTTCTCTGGCTCCTTCCCCTTCTCAGGCTGCAAGGCCTTCTCTGGCTCCTTCCCCTTCTCAGGCTGCTGGGCCTTCTCTGGCTCCTTCCCCTTCTCAGGCTGCTGGGTCTTTTCTGGCTCCTTCCTCTTCTCTGGCTCCCACACACCCCTTGGCACACACTTCCTACCCCTCTGCCCCTTCGTCACGCCATCGGTCACACCCTGCTGACCAAGAGAGCTCTGATGCTTCCTCAGAGCCCTCAACATCACAGGTCAGGGGCAAACGCAGGATCTGAGGAGGGGGGTTTCCACGCCACATCTCCAGTGGGCGTGACTAGCATGTGTGGGGGCGTGGCTATAATTTTACAACATTTACACACAAAAAAATCTATATTATATATATATACACACATACATACACACACATATATATATATATATATATATATATATATATATATATATATATATATATAGTTATTGGGTTACTGGGTGAAGCCAGATACTGCACACAAGCAATCTTGTATGGTGTTTCACCAAAGACAAGCAAACTTGTATAGTGTTTTAATTCATAGACCAAAGACTCCATTTCTGGAGAGCTGTGTGATATATATATATATATATATATATATATATATATATATATATATATATATAAATATTGTATAATAGGATTAATAAAGTAGAAGATCCTCTACTTTATTAATCCTATAATACAATATTTATATATATATATATATATATATCACACAGCTCTCCAGAAATGGAGTCTTTGGTTTATGAATTAAAACACTATACAAGTTTGCTTGTGGCCAGTATATGAAACTAGAAAGCTATTTTCAGATTATTTAAGATAGCCATATAAACCCTCACCTCGTTCACTAGGGAACACAGCCAGTGAGGTATTGCTGGGAGATATGTGAGGGAGGAGCTGCTGTGGCCGCGCGTGCGCAGCAGCTCCATTTCGGAGAGGGTGAATTGTACAGCAGCCGCGGCGCTGTCAAACAAGCGTCCGCGGCGGAGCTGTCTAGACAAAATGTATTGCATGTTTAAAGACATGCATTGGCGCACGATCGATCGCGGAGGGGAGGGGTTTCTGGAGAACCAGAAACCCCCCCTGCGTGCGCCCCTGCAGGTGACTCAAAGCCAGGCACATTTAGAAAAAAGTAAACGTGGCAAAAAAAGGAAAAAGATATATATTTATTTATTTATTTTATTTAGTCTAATGCTAATAAAATTAGACTTTCAATTATAAATCTTTGTTTGTAGTTTATTTTCTAAATATTGTGCTTTAATGAAAAATGCTAACATGTTGTTTGTGAGTACACTGTTAAATCAGTACACTGAGTCAATTTAACTTAAAACACTAATATCCAAGGACAAAAATTACTGTTCCCTATAAAAATGGGCCAGCAATCTGTTTGCAAAGTCAAAAAACAATGTATTATTGTTGTCATTTTTTTTGGTGAGTGTAAGCAAACACATACACAAGCATCCCCCCCCCACACAACAATGCCACCAAACTCCAAGGTACATTGTAAATGCAAATCATTAATTTAGGGGGCCAAAATTGTTTGAGACATGGGGACAAGTGTGTAACATAAGAGTACACTAGAACTTTGAATATTGAGATGCATGGATGGTTAATTGTGACATCTCTTGCAAATAAATATACATTTAGAGCTGTCTGTTCCTTATTGTGGGGCCCATAAATATGTGTGTACCTCTTAAAGTAGAACAAGCAAAGGTTCTATTGACCTGGGGTCTGTGTTGTATGTACAGGTTTCTTTTCTGCCCTTATGTGCCTAATTCATTAAGTGAATAAATGGATCATTATGCAGTTCAGCAAAAACATGTTGCATTGTACTGCACTTTAAATTTACAATGTGTGGTGCGAATGCCGGAAACATTATGTGAATTTTGATAAAACAGACATACTGTAACTTATATACAAAATAGAGTACTCATTTGCACTACTTGCAGTGTAGCATAGTTTGGTCCTTGAGATTACTTGTAGTAGAAAAAAAAAAAAAAAAGCCTTAGGGTATCCGTGGAAGATTTTGAGTAGGGTTAGGGCTTGTCCTAATATAGCTGAACATAATTAAGTTTTGTGCTTTGGGTGGGCTACGTGAATATATTAGCATTTTTTTTAAATAACTTCTTTTTTTCACCCTTGCTTTGTGACATGGTTGGACAAAGTTTCAAATTGTCAGATTGGTAGTGCTTTCCTTTCCTTTACAACTCAGTCCCTCTAGGTCACAGCATGGCCATGCAGCCATGGCATATTTCTCACCTAGTAGTACTAGTGAATTTTCATTATGATTTCATTATTTTGCCACACACACACACTGCTTAGTGTAGGGAGATATTAATAAATACACATGGGCGGAAACCCCTATGGGGAGGGCAGGAGCGGGCTGGCAGGTTTCGGCCTGGCCGCATCGTGTGTGTCACGTGATGCGGCCGCCTGTGCACTGATGCAGCCGCATCGGATGCGGCCGCTGGTAATATTGAGAAATTATTTAATCCACGGGGGGATTGGGGGAGGCGGCCGGCCCAAACAGCCGTTAGACTGAGCGGCCCGGGTGCCCCCTGACCCCCGGTCCAGCCCGACCCTGGTGGAGGGTTCACATCTCCCTAGGAGTTGTGTGGCAGAGGTGAGTACTCAGGGCTTGTCTGTCATTCAGGACAGTGGACACTTTGCTGTATGAAGCCAAGTAAATAGTTGTATGATGAGTGCAATAAGGGAAAACACTTAGCAAGTAACTTTGTCAGTTTCCATTAGGACACATGTTGAAGCTGAGTTTGGTATTTCAATGGTAACATGTGGCCCTAACTATTATTTACTCACACAGTCTCAGATGCTGTCTGCAAATATTAACATCCAGATTCTGCATTCAGTGTAATGTTTTGATATTTCACTGGAATGAATCTCTATGTTTGTTTGAAAGAAAATCCATTTCCACTACTGCCAACAAGATCATATATAAATACTAAGCTGATTTACATTCTGTTTGTCCTAATAAACTGGTCATGTGATCCTGTAAAAAATTTGTACACTGTATATTCTGGCCTAATAAATCCGTTCCCCTCTTAGCAACAAAATAAACAAAGACATACAAGGTACACACAATACAAGCAGACCAGGCAATAATGGCTATTAAGTACCTGGGTAATTATAGCTAATACTAATTTATTAAGTGTAAGAGACAAAGTGCAGTTTTGGTGTTATTTCATGTGGTTTTATGTGAAAATATTGTTAAATAGGCTAAAGTCACCTGTAACAAATTAATTGATTGAAAGTAAAGAAGTTATGAAGTAGGGCAAAGGGACCAATGTAAATTAAATATTAAGGTATGTTCTAAATGTCCATCCATTATTGGCTCAAATAACCTCAACACATTTCTTGTAATTAAATTACAAATGATAGTGCTGAAAGAAATTGGTCAGGGAAAGCAACGTACATTTGGGTGTCCTAGGCGTAGAGGTGGTATTGGAGGCAAAATTACTAAATTAGTACCCCAAGAGATGTACAATATTAAAGTACTACATTTAGAAAAAAAGGAGCTTTGTGAGTCCTCAATGGAGAGTGGAAGGGAGAATGTGCCAGGGGTGGGTACACTACAGGAGCGGTTAGATAGGTAGGAAGTGACCCAGGAGAGAACTGTGTCTAGATGGACAATGGAGTGAAGGATGTGTAGGAGAAGAGGGTTTTTAACAGTGTCCAAAGCAGCAGAGAGTTACAGGAGAATGAGTATTGCAATTTAAAAAAAATATAAAAAAATATTTATAAGCACATTTTCAGTAATCAAATGAAACGAAATTGAAAACAAACTAAAAATGCAAACTCCTTTGTTAAAAAATGATTAACAAATATCAAATAGAAACACATGCATGATGGTTTTAATCCATTGGTTAGAAGTGATGCAAGGCAGGTCATGCTGGAATCCCTAATGGCTGTCTTCCTTATCTATTTAAAATATTAGAGACAAAGCAATAAACCTTAGGCCATTTTGAAACAAAATATTAATTGACTGTATGTACTTTGTAGACACCTGTACTTTAAAGAAGTAAAATCTTAAATTTATGATGCCTTAACTGTAACACAGGTCCGACAATAACCTAAAAATAATTACATTGTTAACTTTATATATTTACTTACATGCAAAAGGAAGCTCCTTCATGTGTTTATCTTCCTCCATGAAATGATCCTTTCCGCACCTTCTTTGTGCTCCAGCTGACAGCTGGGTCATAAGGTCTGTTGGAATACATTGCAAACACTTAGCTGTTTGCTAACATGGTGTCTGTTTCTCACTTATCCTCAAAATGAATGAATGTAAGGTGTCTCCATTTGAACACATAGTTTATTGATTTTAAGGCACTGATTTGTCAATGTGTTCAAAAAGAGATACCTTAAACTTACTTTATGTACTTTACCTCAGCAGAAACTAACATTCACATAGTGAGTAAGAGACATGATTAACACAGACTATGCTTAATTACTGAATATTTTTCAGGTGAGGCAGACAAGTTCCAGCTAAGGTCTGGTAGTACATCAATGAAAGCCTTTAGTTTGGTCTATTTTAAACAAAACTCTAACAATCAAGCTTCATTGTTATTTTTCTAAGTGCTATGGCTATAAATGTCCCACTTGATAATCTCAGTAGGGGCAGAGGCAGTTCTTACAGCCCGATTTCAAAATTGCAGATTTCAAAGGTAAGCATTTGTATTTGTTTAGAAAAATGAAACAGGCCTTTACTTTCATAAACAAACAACAATGTGTGGAGCTACAACACAGACAAGTAGTTGTTCCAAATAAATTGAATACAAACAAATAGAAAATATCCACAGCTAAAAGCAAAAAACACCAAACTGCGGAAAAAAAGCAGAAGGAAAAAAATGACAATCAATTTTAAGTCCAATTATTATTATTATTATTATTATTATTATTATTATTATTATATTAAACATGAATGAATTTCCATAGCAAATTATTTAAACTGTGGGTCTACCAAGGATTTAGGGATATACTATTCCATTGTATAGTTATTGACATTATTATAATTATATTATATTATATTATAATTATTGACATTTGTCTATATCATGCACATATTTTTTCACTAACACGTTGGCTTACTGGTTAGATAATCCATCTTTCAACAATAGGGACAAGAGTTTGAATCCTCACTCATGGCCTTATCTCTGTGGAGTTTATATATCCTTCCCATGTTTGTGTGGATTTTCTATGTGTCCCTTACGCTTGGTTTAAGTTTGTACAAATTAACCTGTTATGTCTTTCATATTATTATTAGCGTATTATTAGGTGTTTTTTTAGAATATCAAAAAAGGTATAAACTAACTATTAGATATTACACATCAACCACTTTACATTGCAATTTATTACAACTGTGCATCCACCATGTTTGATATTAATATAAAATAAAAAAAAATAAAAAAATAAAAATTGACTAAAGTGTATTAAGATGTATGTTGTGCATATTTAGTTGTGAGTGTTTTAAACGAACTATGCTTTTTGAACAGTTTAGTGTTGTTATTCAGTGCTGCTGCTATAGCTGCTTGGGACTTAAACATGACCCTGAGCTTCCTTAAGTTTAAGCAAGAAGTTAAGAAAAACTCTAAGCATTTCTTCTTATCTATCCGATGGATTCGGAGGTAAACGCCTACTCTTCTAAAGTCAGTATGATCTCTGCCCAATCTACGCCCATTCCCCTCCCTTTCCCAGCCCTTTTTTCTTAAGTGTTCGGAGAACTTCTTAAGTGCAGTTAAGAAGGATTTTCACCTTAACTTAAGAAAATAACTTATGCAACAGATTTTCCTTCTTTTCTCCCTTTCCTGGGCATGCGCAGAGAAGATTTTCATAAGATCCGCAAAAAATGGTAGATGAGATCAGTAATGAATCAGGCCTTATATTATTAACAGGTGACAATAATTGAATTATTTATTTTTCTGTGCATACTGCTGGGACTTTATATTGCACTTATGTATTGTTCGTATCCTGATGTGTGTTGTGTCTGTCTCAATACGGCAAGTGCCATATATATATGCAGAGCATACCTACACCCGTATTCAACAAGACATGTTTCTTCAGTTCCGCTTGTAGTTGAATATGAATGTGTGAATGCATGAATTACGTGTTTTATAATATTTTTCTATTCTTCTCTTTAAATAATAAAGGAGATGAGCAGGTTTCCAAAATATAATATTTCTATTCTTTATTAAAAGATATTATGCATAGTTACAGCCATTACTGGACGAAGCAGACATACGCCTAGGGTCTCAATTGCCAATTGACAATCTAAATTTGATCAAGCCATTCTTTTATAGAAAATGTTACGTATCATTGCCAAAACCACACCTTTCCAGCTTACATCACTGCTGACACTCTAAGGGCTAGATTTACTAAGCTGCGGGTTTGAAAAAGTGGGGATGTTGCCTATAGCAACCAATCAGATTCTAGCTTTCATTTATTTAGTGCTTTCTACAAAATGACAGCTAGAATCTGATTGGTTGCTACAGGCAACATCCCCACTTTCTCAATCTCGCAGTTTAGTAAATCTAGTCCTAAGTCTCTTTCATTAATCTTCATTAAAGTGACATGTTCTTGGAGGGGCCTTTTGGAAGGGTCATCTTGACCTTATTTTAAGCAACAATGTCCTTGGCCTTGTCCGGCCATTGTGAAATAATGAAATTTTACTAAAAACATGTTTCTTGTTGTTTTTCTCTATTGTGTAATATGTAGAGTAAAGGTCAGTACTCCTCTTCTTAAACGTACAGGCACTAATCTTAGATTATCATCATCATCATCATTTATTTATATAGATTAGTTCTATATATTAGTAATATATGAGCTTATATGTATTTTTGTTAATTTTGTTAATTATTACTTCGACAGTGTGTTCTTAACAAAAACAACAACATCTCGTTTTGTGTGCCTTATCTAACCAGGCCCTCTATGTCTGGCTACCAAGATTTGCCACAAGAATTTGGCCTCACTCATTTCTAGCTATGTGATATATACTCAAATATCATATATTAATAATCAGTAAACATCCCTTCATTAATCCACATATTGAAAAGAAACATAAACCTTAAACATCCATGTAAACACCACGAGCCTGACTCATCAATGCATGCACACTGATGGTGCCTTTTTTAAAAAAGCAGGCAAATCGACTCTGCTTACTCCTAAAATCAACAACGAATGGATCTGCAGATACGTGTGCTGATGAATTCTGTTCTGGTCTACTACACAAGACTGTGCAGGATACGTCTGACCAGAGGCGGAACTAGCGAGCTGTGGGCCCCGGTGCAGTGAAGCGAGAAGGAGGGAGCCAGGGCCCACAGCTCGCTAGTTTCCCATGCAGCGTGCTCCATTATTACCATGGGCCCCGGTGCACTGCATCTGCTACACCAATGGTAGTTCCGCCATTGTGTCCAATACCTATGTGGAATGACATCAAGTTTGGCCACTGCCTTGCCGACAGACAAAGCAAATCGGAAAACAGGTGTTTACCACAGAAAGGTGTCCCCTAGAAGGATGGCTGTTGAGTATACTATACTGTAGGACTTCCCTGATTTATGTTGGGTTATGATTTCGCAAATTGCCTTTTATAATTTTTCAGTAGAGTCCTATAGCAGTCGGTTAATTGGTAAATTAACTTTGTTATGCTTTCGAAGAATCTTTCTTAGGTGATGTTCTGTACCCACTAATAACAATTGCCAGAGCATCCCAGAGTTCTCTGTCAGTTGCTAGAGTCACCTTCGGTTTGTTCTAAGGACATTCTTCTCAAGTTAACATGGAAAAATGGCCATGTAATATTGTGACAATAGACAAAGTATGAAATCTGTATTTCTTTTACTGTGGAAGAATATAAATTATGAATATACCAATATTTTTGTTTTGTTTTTAAATGGCAATCACTTTTATAGTTAGACAGCAATGCTACTTTTTTAAACAATAGAAAGATTCTTTAGTCATTTTGTTTTGCTAGTTGTTTTATGACAAGTATCTGATAGCATATTCTGCCAGTCTCATTTTTCAACTCCAACCCTCTATATCTTTGTGGAATGTATGTATTCAGTGTATACAAAATGTAGGACTTAAGAGCAGCATTCTGAAGGGATCTGCTTCACTTGATTTCATAATTAACTGATAATGGGTGAGAGCTTACATTGAGGAAAAACATTGAGGGAAAAAATACTAAGGAGGATTACAATAAAACTAAGCGTAAGCTCGTTATTTAGGAAATAACATATCTGGTGGATAGAGACCTTTTTATGGTATCCCTGTTCATACCAGTTGTGTTTTATATTAGTATATCTAGAGACAGCAAACTATAGTTCATCCTACAACTATACTATCCTTGGGCTAAGAAACCCAAGTTGCAATATCCATCCACTAGACCACCAGTTAGATAAGCATCTGTACCAGTAGGTACATATGGAGACAGGGGCAAGTTAGAGTGAAGCAAACCTACATGTGATTGCTGCATGAACTCTATTAAGCAGAAGGTCCACTATGCTGGTAGAATGTCAAACATTCTCGCCCCTCTGGGGAGCAAATGCCCCAACACCCTCTCATGGAAAATACTTGGATGAACAAGAAGGTGCTCTGTGTGCACTGGGGGGGATGGGTTATCTATAATAGCATGACATTCTTTACTCTAATTTGACTCTATAATGTTATGTTTAAAAAAATATTTTAGAATTCTCTTTGCAGACCATTTCATAGGTATAATATTAATCACCACTATGACACTGTGATATAACGAGGATGAAATTAAGGGACGTGTCAAAGTGGTCTATGTCATAGAATATAAATGCTTTATTACAAAATATGGACATTAGAAAGAAGATCCTGCAGTGTTCCATCTAAGCAGAACGTAATCAGCCTTTTTGTTTACACAGTAGCTCATCTCTTTTTCGCACACAAATTTCAGTGATATTTTATATTATGTGGCTTTACTTTCTGTACTTTGTTTAATTAGAATATTTTTTTGAACAACTGTTATTAATTTGTATGTTTATTTAATTTTCCATTACCATGAATATTTAAGAATATATCAATGAAAATGTTGCCTAGATTCGGACAGCATTTCAAGGTTATTTATAAAAAAAAAGTCTCAGGCATGGAATAATGTGAATTTAGAATATATCACCTTATTAGTTGTAACTACTGTCATTTTGTTTTTTTAAGCTATCTCCACTCAGATAGCGAGCACTGTCACTGCTAACATTTACTGGGAGGGTAATCACACTGAAAATATAAAAAAAAAGGAACGTAACGGTTAAGAAGTTGACCACTTTGGACAACCTGTTCTCAATCAATATTGCCTTTCATGCAGCGCTGTCATCAGGAAATGTGGGGCCAAGTACAAATGAAACAGGCTGGACCCCCCTCACCCTCCGAAAATGACTTCAACACACCCGCATCACTCATCTGAAAATTCTACCACATTTCTCTAAAAATCTACCACATGGATGAAAAGGACCTTGTTAGTCTTCCTTGTTTTTAGGTTTCTAGTACTATGTTTTTGGAGTGGTGCATGCGACCACATTCTTTTCTTCTCTAACTCTTGTTATTATTATTATTATTATTATCATTTATTTGTTGGGCGCCACAGGGTTTTCGCAGAGCCTTACATAATATGAACAGTAGACCATACAGGGTAAACATCACAGAACAATAAACACTAAGTACCAATGCTTCGGAAACTCCGGGCAGACATATGGAGTGAGGGCGGAGCAGAAGAGTCGGTATGAGGACAGGAGGGGAGAGGGGCCCTGCTCATACAAGCTTACATCCTGAGGGAGGGAGGACAAAACAGGCACGAAGGGAGGCAGTGATGCAATGGAGAAAAAGGGACCAGGGGAGAGGAGGGAGAACAAGCAGAGTGGATGAGGGGTTAAGTGGATGGTTGGTAGGCTTTCAGGAACAGGAGAGTTTTGAGTGCCCGTTTGAAGGAGCACAGATTGGGAGCGAGACGGATGGAGCGAGGGAGGTCATTCCAGTGCAGGGGGGCAGCTCAGGAAAAGTCTTGGACTCGGGAGTGGGAAGAGGTAATGAGAGTGGAGGAGAGGCGACGGTCATTTGCTGAGCGCAGGGAGTGAGCGGGAGTATGAATGGTAAGGAGGTTAGAGATGTAGGGGGCAGTAGACTGGGAGAGAGCTTTGTAAGTGGTAGTAAGGAGTTTAAAGAGGATTCTGTAAGGGAAAGGGAGCCAATGTAAGGCCTGGTAGAGAGGGGAGGCAGAGGAGGAGTGACGTGAGAGAAAGATAAGTCTGGCAGCTGCATTGAGCACAGATCGGAGTGGGGCGAGATGGGAGAGAGGGAGGCCAGTGAGGAGGAGGTTGCAGTAGTCCAGGCAACAACAACAACACATCTTGTTGATGTGTTTTCATCGCAACCCCAATGCAGAAGCAATATAGTGCATTTTAATTTGGCATAGTTATCACAGTACTAAAGAAAAGTTCATGGCCAACATTTCTAAAGGGGGGTTTTCATATTGGGGTTATCCGTTTTGTGAATCATAGGCAGCTCTCCAATCCCCTCTCATCAACTTCAATGTAGTGTTCACTACTGTTAGGTGAACGCAGCTCCCCCTTCACGAGCAGTGCAGTTTGAATCAGGACATTCCTCCCAACTATCCTTGCAGTGAGAACAAAGTCCTGACTGAGCAGGACAGTCTCCAAAATTTGGAACTGTCCCTTCAGAATCACGACAGTTGGCAGACTGTTCTGCTCTCTCCTACCTGTACTTGCAGGCCTATCCCCTCCCTCCCCACCCAGCATACTCTGTCATTAAATTTTATAGTATTCACATTTAGTACACTTACCCCCCCCCCTAATATCCCCAACATTAAATAATTATCATTTACATTTAAGAAATAAACCTAACCTGCTCAAATAGCCCAACAGTAATATAATGGCATTCATAATTAATACAAATATATTTTTCATCCTTTACAAGCCCCAAGGTAGGTGCCCTATGGTGTAGTAATTTAAACACAATCTGCGCTCAATAAATGTTCAATATAACTAAGCACTAAATACAGGCCTATTGATAGAAGCGTACATTTAGAAGTGGCGGTATGGAAGATATAATGGCAATGTAGGTGAATAGAGTTTTATAGTTTTACAATGAAGGCAGTATGAGAAGTGGCGGTATGGTATACCACCATATACACCCCCACTTCCACCACTGTATGGAGGACCACTGCATTTTTTTTGGAGTGAGTAATGCTGCTTGTATTTCTAGATTTATATGTTTACCCAATGTTAGTGTGATCGTTGCTTAATTAGCATATTAGTTGCAACTTTCTATGAACCTCCATGTAGATTATAATAAACCTGGTCCTTTGCTTGGTGGGAACTAGGATTCCTGTGTGCACAGGTATCCAGTACCTTACTTCCTTGTCACTCATAGGGGTACAGTGAACCTAAGGCCACCCTGGCAAATCTGAACAGATTACCAGTGGCAGCCAGGTCCTGGGATATAGTCCTCTCCTCTGGGTATTGTGACACTAGTATATAATACAAAGCCCATTACCTGGTGGCATGTTTAAAAATGAATATTTTTATCCATGTTAAAATAATCATATAAAACCAAGGCTGCTTGAAAATAAATTAGAATTCTTGAAACAGAAACGTTTGTAATGTAGTGTAAAGCCACTGAAACCCCCTTGGCTCAATGAAGGCTTTATGAATGTGGGATCTTACAGTATTAGTCTGTGGAAACATCAGAGCGTGCAGCTACTTCTGGTTTCATTGGTGGGGTCATTGCTGGTTTAAAAGCAAAGTTAGCATCATAACAGAGACTAATGTAGCCATGTACTCTATATGTTTATTACTTTGTTTCCTCAGTATCAATCTATAGCTGCACGTTCATATACAGTGGACTTATTCTGTGAGATCCCCACATTCACAGAGGCTATTTAAACCACTGAGCGATCATTATTGAGGAAGCTAAGTAACAAACATATACTGTGCAAGATTACATTAGTTTCTTTTAGAACGCTGACTCTTTGGAACACTGAGCCCAATATAATATACTTTAGGACTCCTATTTTGCTATTGCTGGGATATTTTTACATTGGATACTTTCATTGAGCACTGGGGGATTTAATAGCTTTCGATATATTTTCAAGACAGCTTATTTTCTTTTTTTTTTTAAACATATTTTATTAAGGAGATTTTTCAATTTTCAAAACAGTGTAAAGGTTAAGTTACATTGATCAAACAACAAGTACCATGCAAATGAAAAGAACAATGTGAACTTTGTCAATCAAAGTAAAAACATAGAAAGGGAAAGAAAAGAGAGAAAGCAGGGAACAGGGGGAGGGGAAGGAAAGAGGGAGAGGAAAGGAGGAAATGTTAGTGTGGTAAGAGGGGGAAGGAAAATGGGCACCTGACCTGGCATCTAGATGTATTACGTGTATCTACCATATGTTGCACATCTTCTAACTCTATATTCAATAGTTTCCATTCTAATCAGATCTTGGTTGTTCTGAACCAAAGGAGGCGAGCCAAGGATCCCAAATCGCACAAAATTTATTGGGACGGTCATTGAGAATGCTTGTAATGTGTTCACAGCTATATGTCTGCCATGTTCTATTGATGATTTCAGGCAGCGATGGGGATTCTGGATGTTTCCAATTTGCTGCTATTGCGCATTTAGCCGCATTAAGTATATGGCCTATGAGCGCCATAGTATATTTGTTAACATCCAGTATAGGCCTATGCAATAGCGAATATGAGGGGCGGGGGGGGGGGGGGGGAGTTTTACTGCGGTGACTCTATTAATTAAATTGTGAATTTTCTGCCAGAATTCCACAAGTCTCGGACAGGACCACCAAACATGTTGGAATGAGCCTTCCTGCCCACATAGTCTCCAGCATTGACTAGAGGAGTCAGGATATATGGCTTTCAAGCGGGTTGGGACCAAATACCATCTATATAAGAGCTTATACGAGTTCTCCTTGGTACGGACACAGATAGAGCGCTTAGCGACTCGTGACCTGATCTTAGCCCATTCCTCTATCTCTAGCTCGACGCCAAGGTCTTCTTCCCATTTCAGCTCGTAACGATCTTTGGCAGGTTGACGAAATGCCACCATGATACTGTAAAAAGTAGATATTAAACCAGTAGGAAGGGATTTACATCTGCAAAAAGTTTCTAAAGGTGTACGTTGGTATATAAGCTTAAGCGTTGGGAGCGATTGATATAAGTGTCTCAACTGAAGGTATTGATAGAAAGGAGACAGCTTTTTTTCTATGGACTGTTTTAACATGGATTTGATTATTTTTTTTCCATTGTCTTGTGTAAACATGAATTATTTCGGTACCATTTGCAAGTTTTCCATTAATATATATTGCTGTTAGCTATCCTTTGATTAACTCAGACTAATCATTTCATTTATTTTGATTATTTGTATAATTGTTTTGGATTATTTACTAAATGACCAATAATTTATGTATTAATTTTCTAGATTTATTTTTTTCAGATGTCTCTTAAAGGCACTAGAGGGTAGATTGACTAACTGCAGTTTTCTAAAACCATATATCAAAGAATCAAAGAGCATGAATAAGTTGTGAAAGTACAGTCACAAATTTTTTTTTGTTAACTTTTGAGTTTCAAATCCGATATACAAACAATGGAAATAAGTGAGAAATAGAAAAAGTATAGTCCAGTGTTAGGAACAAACTTCTAAAATGTTTAAATGTTTAACTGCTTTGTTTGTGAATCTGTGTTCTAACATCAGATATACCGAGAAGAGCTTAGAGTGGGAAGTGACTGTTTGAGAAAGAAAAGGTGATGGGAAAACTCTGTATTTTTTAGTTTTGTATGAGGGGTTATTTGGCAAGGGAAGCGGAGGAGGAGGGGGAGATGAGGGAGGGGTAGATGTAGTGTCTAGGTCAAATCTCACCAGGTATCAGGGCATAGTCACAATTTGTTTTAAATGGGAAGCATACAGATTGGCGAATGTATTAAGCAGCATTTTGACAAACCACATGGCAAATCAATGCTTATTTGTCATTCTCATCGCAACTGAAAAAATGAACAAAAAGGGAAAAAAATCCTTTCCTTTCATTTTCTAAAAGCTCAGTCTACACCACATCGGGCCCAGTCTTCTAGGCCCCAAACAAGATGTTCGGGCCACCGCCCCTATAAAGTTCATGCCAAATATAGTGCACGTTCTTGTGGCACTACAAGTGATGGCCAGTGTGTGATTGGCTGACCGGTGCTAGAGACAGTCTGATTGGTTGCCCAGTTATTAACTAGCTGGGCTATCGTGATCATAACTCATTTTGCATCACTAGTTATGTTATGAATACCAAGGTCTCTAATATTCATCTTATTTCTAACTAAGGGCACTTCTAGTTTTGTATTTTACACCAGTGGCGCAAGCTAGTGTTCACAATTTCCAGCAACCCTGCTAGACACTGGGTCACTTCACTAGTCACCGGCCACTGTCTGCCATCAGTCGCCCCGCCCACAACACAAATCCAGCTGTTAATGCTTAATCCCCAGAAATCAATCACACCTATGTGCTCGACAAGTGAACCTGTCTGCAGGCTCCCAGAGAAAGTATTGTTCTCTCTCTTAGTCTGTGGCAAAAGTCCTGTTTGATTATATATATATATATATATATATATATATATATATATATATATATATATATATATATATATATATATATATATATATATATATATATATATATATATATATATATATATATATATATATAGATAGAGAGAGATTATACATATACACAGGCACACACATACACATATATACACACACTTACATACATACACACACACACTCTGGAATAACAAGACGCATGTATGAACTGAACAGTACAAGCAACAAAATGTTTTATTTTTTGACCATATTTTTCTGCCATGTACAAAATCAATATGTGGTGACCATGTACAATATTTATACTTTAAAATGCCTCATTAAGCATGAAAATAATCCTAGTATACACACAACATTTTAGCATTACACTGAGACAAATATTTATTTAGTTTCCAGAAGAGATGATAAAGGCTGCATTTTAATTTGCGGACTCCGCAAACAAAACAGTTAGGCTCATAGCCACTGAGCCACAGTAACATTTTATCTGAGATCAAAGCTGTCTTTTTTCAGTTGCTGATGTAATATCATATACTCAAATATCCAAATATCATCATATACTCAAATACACAAATCCTGAAAGCATAGGTCAACTGTAACAGATTATCATCTTTGTGCCCCTATCTCTTTATATCAGACTCCTTTGTTGTTTTCTGCACCTTTATAAATAGTAAAAACAGAGCTAAAGGCTTTCGAACCGCAACAAATTTGCCCAATTGTACCGAATACATGTGAATGAATATGCTACATATCGTTTATTGCTGTTCCTCTATATATACACAGTGCAATCTTAGCTTAACTGCATCTAACAATAAATACATTGTGCAAAAATGCAGAATATATCCGCATCTGTAGGACTTTCACTGGGTAATCTTTTACAGAGCAAACACATTTTGTCCAGCCGCAATGTCAGCTTGAACCATGCCCCGGCGGTAAAGTGCACCTTGCTGGATGATGGTAAAGATCTCTTGCAACTTGTGGGATTCAATTTTATCCCAAAAGCCAGTCCTGATAATAGTTAATATAAGTAAATCCCTGTCTCAGTTAGTGACTTGTGAATTTACAAGAGCGTAATATGCGCCTTGTTGTGACAGCAGCTGGGGGTGAGTTCCGTGCTCTATGACCTTCCCGTTCTGAATGACTGCGATGATATCCGCGTTTTGGACTGTTGTAAGCCGATGAGCTATCACCACACATGTCCTGCCCTTTCTGGCATCGTCCAAAGCCTTCTGAACAACCTGTAAAAGTGGGGGAAATATTGTTTATAAAATTATCTTCCTCCGTATTGTAAAACAATTGCAAACTCTGTTCTGTACTCCATTTAGAATGAACACCAAAAATATGCATGGAAAAATCAATATCTAATTATTACCCTTGTGTACAATTTAATAACGTGGATGTATTGGTATGTAATGGTATATGGGAATATTGCATTATTTTGGGTGGAATATAATAATATCAAAAAAACACATTTACTTATCTGCTCAATTAGTTAAAAATACTTTACAATGTGATAGATAAAACGTTTGGAATTCTACTTTGCACACCAAAATGCTAGAATTAAAATGTCCCATCACCTACAGTCGAAGCAGTGATATTGCGGGATGAAGCCTTACTCATGATAATGAAGCTTATAAATTCAGTGTTCTCATTTGTCGTTGGTAAGTGCGGATATTGAGTGTCAAATGCTACAGCCATTCCCATATAAAGCCAAATTGGTGGTTTTAGAGTGTTCCTGTTGTCTACAACATGATGTCTACATACAGTACAGATAGTTATTCTATGTGCTGAGAAAAGCAATTGTGTCTCAACTAAATCAGAACCATGTTTATGTTGGAGCGAGTCATTCAGTTAATTGTGTGACGTCTGTAGGTTGAACTCAACTTTACCTTTTCACTCTCTGTGTCAAGCGCAGATGTTGCTTCATCCAGTAGCAGCACTTTTGGCTTTCGAATTAATGCTCGGGCAATAGCAATTCTTTGCTTCTGTCCTCCTGAAAGCTGAGCTCCTTTATCTCCAACCCGTGTGTTATATTTCTATAAATTTGAAAGAAAGTGGAAATCATAACAATATATTCACATTTTGACATTTTTCATTTTCTATCTGCTTGTAACTCTCTCACTTTGTTTTCTTTTATCTATTTTTTTCACTACATTCTTACTACCACTTCCCTCAATTGAGTTCACCATGCTATAAGTGGAGATAGTGGTGTAAAGACACATGCATGAAAAAGCAGTGATGTGTATATGTTCAGTCATTGGTAAGCTAGGCTATTTCTAATTTGCATATTGGCAGTGTTTGTGGTATAAACCATACTTGCCTACTCTCCCGGGTATGTCTCCCAGACTCCCGGCAAAGCAGGCAAGTCTCCACATCCTGTTCCCGACAAGCCTCATTGATGCGATTCATGGCGAATCACATAATTTTGACCCCAATCCATGACAAAATGCCAATTTTGTCACGAGGGAAGGTCAAAATGACGCAATTCGCCATGCCCCGCCCTGCCACCATACCCCTCTTCAAAGTAGGCAACTATGGTGTACAGAAATGGTGCAGGTCAGAATGTGGTGGCATACCAGGTACAGGTCAGGAAATGGTGGCATACAAGGTGCAGGTCAGGAAGTAGTGGCATACCAGGTGTAGATCAGGAAGTGGTGGCATACAAGGTACAGGTCAGAATGTGGTGGCATACAAGGTACAGGTCAGGAAGTGGTGGCATACCAGGTGTAGATCAGGAAGTGGTGGCATACAAGGTACAGGTCAGAATGTGGTGGCATACAAGGTACAGGTCAGGAAGTGGTGGCATACAAGGTACAGGTCAGGAAATGGTGGCATACAAGGTACAGGTCAGAATGTGGTGGCATACCAGGTACAGGTCAGGAAATGGTGGCATACAAGGTACAGGTCAGGAAGTGGTGGCATACAAGGTACAGGTCAGGAAGTGGTGGCATACAAGGTACAGGTCAGAATGTGGTAGCATATAAGGTGCAGGTCAGGAAGTAGTGGTATACCAGGTACAGGTCAGGAAGTGGTGGCATGCTGTGGGTTGGCCCAGGTGCAGGTTATAATAAGACAAGTTAGGGTTGGGCTCTACCTCAGTTTAATCTAACCTGCGCTGTTTGCTTAAGGTTATTATCCTAAATGAATGGGACTCTTATAAGCACAAGTACGCAGGCAGACTATGTCGATATAATGCTGCTTCTATTATTAACAAAAGGTTTGTAATAAACTTAAGTTTGGGATAATCCTGTCATAGATTTCAAATAAACACTTAAGAAAAAACATTTAATGTTTTACTTACATCGGGCAGATTTTCAATGAATGTATGGATATTTGCAGCCTTTGCAGCTTCTACAATTTCTTCATCAGTCACTTCTCTGTCCAGAACTCCATACTGAATATTTTCTGCTATACTGCAGTCAAATAGCATAGGCTCCTGGGACACAATTCCCATTTGGGACCTTAGCCACTTTAAATTCATCGACTTTGTGTCCATTCCATCTGCAAGCTGTAATTAGAGAAACACGGTGACTAATTACAACAAAGTAACAATTATAAAAAAAAAAAAAATTCTTTCAACATGCATTATATATGCAAATTATTTTTGTGTACTGCTACATTTGGCAGGGTTCCTAGAAATTATGGACAGTCTGCAAATATGGAATCCTGGTAGAAAGCTTTTTGCCAAATACACACCAAGGGCTAGATTTACTAAGCTGCGGGTTTGAAAAAGTGGGGATGTTGCCTATAGCAACCAATCAGATTCTAGCTTTCATTTATTTAGTACATTCTACAAAATGACAGCTAGAATCTGATTGGTTGCTATAGGCAACATCCCCACTTTTTCAAACCCGCAGCTTAATAAATCTGGCCCCAAGACTTAAAATACAGAAATTATTTTGTTTAGGCCCATTCCACTTGATTTTTATATTTAAGTGAGAATATTGAATTCTCTGTATCTTGTGCGCTACAACTAACTATAGTCACACACCTATAGTCACACACCTATGGTTACATGCCTTTAAATGTGTACTTATCAGACCTTGTTCTCACTAGTACATTGAATGTGTGGAAAACTAATATTAGATGATGGATGCGCACTGGAAGATGTACTCACTGAAATACTGACATGGTAACTGGCCCAGTGGCAATATTCAGAGTGTGCCAGAATCAGGTTGGTGCCAATAAACCTTTAAAGTAAATAATATTGATTGTAGTAAATGCATTTTTCCATCTCTTACCACTCTTCCATCCACTGGATCATAAAACCTCTCCAGCAACTGAACAGAAGTACTTTTTCCACAACCGCTGCTGCCCACCAGGGCAAGAGTTTGTCCTTTGGAAACTTTAACACCTAGACCTTGAAGAACCTGGACTTTTGGTCTTGTTGGATACACAAATTTGATATCCTGGAATTCAAGGTTTCCTTCAAATGCACTCTACAACATAAGAAAACATGTATTTTTCGCAAATATAATATATACACAAACATATATACATGCATAAACATATATATATATACAAGTTAAACCGTGCATGATACTCATGCATTCTAGTCAAATCAAGCTACTTAAGGTGTTAAAAAGGTTCTTGTCATGCATTTGGGCCATTGCCCAGACCTCCTCAGGGGAAGAGCGTTACTTCCCAACTCAAGCGCCCTTTTTTAATGTGGTTTTGTCCACATGTCACCACCTCATCATTTTTCTCCATCACCTTATCCTTCATCTTCATCGCCACATCCTTCATCAAGCTACTTAAGGTGTTAAAAACTCCCCACTGTCACCTCCGGCAACCACCAACCACTCCCAACTGTCACTTCTCCTTCAAGAAATATATAGGTCAGTGTATAACTCTGCCCAGCAGGTGGCGCTGCTGCTTGTTTTTTTTTTCCACACACGCCACTAGGCATATATATATATATATATATATATATATATATATATATATATATATATATATATATATATATATATATATATATATATACACATACACATACACATACATATATATATATATATATATATATATACATATACACCCACACAACAATAAATAAGACATTTCACACAGTAGGTCCCATGACCTAACATTGCAGTTAGAGGTGTAAATTGTGCACTAAGCCATAGCAACCAATTAGACACTTACTTTCATTGTCTCTTTATATCTAGATAAAATGTAATTGCACAATATGAACTAAAGCACAGCAATGTTGGCAAGCAAGCTCTTCTAACGCAGTCATGGTCCAGCGTCCCAGCGAGCCTTCACATGCTGCCCCCAGCTCTATGCCCCAGGTCTGAATTATTGTCTACTTTCTGTTGCTAAGAATCTTACTCCTAACTGTAAGGAGTAACAGTGATACAAATGGTGTGACAGGAAATGGTATCTCAATAATTTAATCTAGGTACAAGTGTTTGGAAAGGGACTGAAAATGTAATTATATTCTATTTGAATAATCTTACCAGTTTTTCACCATCCTCGCTGTAACTGTCAATTGCTGGTTTCCTGTCCAGAAGCTTCATAATGCGCTGGGCTGATATCGTGGCTTTACCAAAATCAGGCGCAAGAGACGTGGTCTGTCCAACATTCATAGCAGCAAAAATAATTGCAGAGAATACTCTATAAGAAAACATAAAATAATAAGTGCTCATAAGAGCAGGATATAGTTACTAAGCAATTATTTTGTCCATGAAAAACAGATTCTGTGATAAAACGTATGTCTCTAAATTGTCACTGTATCCTACAAATGTGACTGTTTTGTGCCCTGAGTGACTTTTGATCTAACATATACTGCATTGTGCTCAGTCTGAATGGAAAGTCAACAACAAAATACATAGAAAATAAGCCAATTAGGTTAAATTATGTAGAAGTACCACACAGACTTCTATGAATAGCCTTAAAAGAATATTTTTTGAATAACAATCCACTGTTCATCGCCTACACACAGTGAAGAAAGCCATGAAATTGCAATATATCCATTCAATTGGAACTAGTGACATGAGACACAAGGTGACTGGTATACTTTAAATCAGAAGTGGGCAAAGTAAAGTAAAATTCATAAGCTAGTAAAATCTAAGAACCAGCAGGATCATTTAGCAAGCAGTGGAAGCTATGTATCTATTGACGTCTGAATGTTAGGTGCCAGGGGTAATTTGACAAGCACATTGGCTACCTGGCTCCTGTGATTTATCCACCCTGGTTTTAAATCAGTGCTGTTCACGTTATTCACACAGAAGGCCCCATATTTAATAGATTCATATTTGTTTATAATAGTATATGTTTTCCAAGGTTCTCTAGAGACAGCAGTGCAATCATTTCCACCCACTCCAACCATTGCTAAACTACATCTCTTACAATGCGGAGCCATCTGCAGTCAAGTGACGCCAACAGCTGTACAGAAGGAAAAATGACAAACTTCTTTGTTTCGTTGAAGTTCAGTACTTACATGAACACATTCTCAAATGCTGAGAAGCAGTGTGCAATCAGCCAGGCTCCAAATCGAAATACAGCTGCGTTCACAAAGTAGTTTACTGACTGGGAAATTGCATAAGTAGCGCCATAGAGCGGAGCTTTAGCCAAAGAGTCCCTAATGTAGAATAACAACAACATAAATCTTGTCAGAAGACAGCTACGGAGTTTTGATGTTTCTTACAAGTATTTTCTCATGTTAGCATATATAATTCACACATATGTAAACATATTAAATAGTGCACTGATGTCTAAGGTGAGAAATTCTCCAACTTAAATACTCCTTGTAATTATATTTACTGAATTCCCAAGCTCCTTATACTAATTTTTACTAAATTCAAAACCACTTACATATTGGCAGGGCCCTGCACTCTGTTCGCCCTAGGCGTCACCCGCTCCCAGGGGCAGGATGGGCAGGGAGGAATCTGCAGGGGGGAATCTGCAGGGGCAGGGGGGCACCTTCCCCCCGGGCCGGTTTCACAGTGGGCTACCTTGGGCTGGGTCACTGGACCACCTGCATTTTTTCCCTTTAAAATGTTCCTTATAGGCTGCCAAGTCGAATCTTGCCCTCTGGGCTAAAGTTTGCCAGCCTTCCCCTGGGCATCTGCCCCTTGGAGAAACACGGTGCCTAATAGTTGTCCTTCCTTTCAGTCCTGTAGTAGGTTACTTTGGTTACTTAGTAGGTTACTTTTGGGCTGAGGCACTGGGCCATCTGCATTTTGTTTCCTTTAAAACGTTTGAAATAGGCTGCTGAGTTGAGTCTTACCCTCTGGGCTAAAATTTGCCAGCCCTCCCCTGTTCCCTCCCTTGGAATTTGCCCTCTCAGAGACCCCCTTGATTTCTACCCTAGCAGATAGGGAGATGTGGGGGTGACATCTCCTGCTCCCTTCGGTATGGCAGATCAGCGCTAGGCTGTGACATCATAGCCCAGCAGCTCTATCCCGACCCATCACAGACAACCGACACAAGTCAGCGCCAGGCTCTCAGTGTGAGGGCGATACGGGGACATTAAAAACGCTAGATGAGTGACAACTTGTCGCTCAGTGTTTTATGTGCCCGCCTAATCACTGCCGCCCTAGACGACCGCCTAATGATAGTGATATCCCAGTATATTGTAACTATACGTTAGTTTGATATATTGCATACAGCTAACAAATACTTTTGGTCATTGTTGAAGCAAGTTTGTAAAGTGATTGTTATAAGAAAGAGATAAACATCAGAAAAATAAGAATTAAAGAGTTCTCATCACCTACACTCAGTGGGGGCAGCCATTCTGTGAGCTGCAGCTTATCAATTCACTAGTAAAGTGGGACATCACTGAGGGACTATATGATGCCACTGGTTTCATGAAAATTAATAAGCTGCATACTCATGAATATTGATTCACAAAACACCTGTTTTTACAGTATTTAGGTGATTGTACAAGTTATACAATTGTGTAATTCAGTTCAGAATTAAGACCCTTCATAAAACTACAATTACAGTTGTAATTGCAAAATGAATTATTTCCCATAAAACCTATGACTTACTGGTAAGGACCACTTAAGCTCTCATTATATCTATTGTAGAATGCCTCTTCTCTTGTCAGTGATGCCACTGTTCTTATATTTTCAACCGCTTCAGTTGAGATCTGCATGAAAAGTAAAATCGTTTCACATGTCCATATAGTGTTCTAAAGCATTAATAAAATATATTCTAAAATAATTCTTATGTGTAAAAAAAGATATGTAATTCCTTTCAACAAACTAATAATTGGACAACGGTGATTTAGACCAGGGGAACCTATGTACCTTCCAGCATAC
Organism: Mixophyes fleayi; assembly: GCF_038048845.1. Taxonomy (NCBI): domain Eukaryota; kingdom Metazoa; phylum Chordata; class Amphibia; order Anura; family Limnodynastidae; genus Mixophyes; species Mixophyes fleayi. Next base: position 50,327,064 of record NC_134407.1, read on the forward strand.
TTTTGCCACAGAATGTCTACTCCTGGACTAGAGGAAAAGCAACCCCTTCAATATATACATTTACATAACACTCCCCCGTTTTACATAGACCACATCCTCCAACTGACAAGCTTCATTTTTGATCACCAAAAATTAGAGACTGTTGGGGCAATGTATATATTGTACATCATGTCATCACTAAGTACTCTTTTGTGTTTGCTGTGCATGAGTTATATGCATTAACCATGTAATTGTCTGTCACAATACACAGGACAGTGGGCTGTTTTGGAATCCAAATCATAAGTGGAATAGAGTCCTTGCGGAGACTACCCGCTTTTTATTACTCTTGTTCTCTCTTATTTATTTATTTATTTTTGGATGTATGCTTGTGACACTTGCATTGGGCAATATTCTTTTGTATCCGTTTTCACATAGGACAGTTATAGATCAGCAATATCACTTTCCTGCCAGAGTTTAAGTTACTTTATTGTTATCATCCTGTTGATTTATTTGCTCAAGGAGGGATACCTTGGTCCCACTGCTGCTGCAGCTATACCACCCAGCCTGCTATTGAGTGCAGTGTGTATATCTATCTTGGGCAGAGGTCCCTTCAAATGAATGGCAACGACAACACACTTCAAAAACACGTGTACAATCATGAAGCATTGAGCAGTGGTCCATTCAAGAGAATACGGGTCTTTGCTGTTTATACTAGCCATCAGAAGGAGGACCTGCAGTGCACACTAGCCAGCAGAATGAGGACCTGCAGTGCACACTAGCCATCAGAAGGAGGACCTGCAGTGCACACTAGCCAGCAGAATGAGGACTTACAGTGCACACTAGCCAGCAGAATGAGGACCTACAGTGCACACTAGCCAGCAGAATGAGGACCTGCAGTGCACACTAGCCAGCAGAATGAGGACCTGCAGTGCACACTAGCCAGCAGAATGAGGACCTGCAGTGCACACTAGCCAGCAGAATGAGGACCTGCAGTGCACACTAGCCAGCAGAATGAGGACCTGCAGTGCACACTAGCCAGCAGAATGAGGACCTGCAGTGCACACTAGCCAGCAGAATGAGGACCTGCAGTGCACACTAGCCAGCAGAATGAGGACCTGCAGTGCACACTAGCCAGCAGAATGAGGACCTGCAGTGCACACTAGCCATCAGAAGGAGGTCCTGCAGTGCACACTAGCCAGCAGAATGAGGACCAGCAGTGCACACTAGCCAGCAGAATGAGGACCTGCAGTGCACACTAGCCAGCAGAATGCGGACCTGCAGTGCACACTAGCCAGCAGAATGCGGACTTGCAGTGCACACTAGCCAGCAGAATGAGGACCTGCAGTGCACACTAGCCAGCAGAATGAGGACCTGCAGTGCACACTAGCCAGCAGAATGAGGACCTGCAGTGCACACTAGCCAGCAGAATGAGGACCTGCAGTGCACACTAGCCAGCAGAATGAGGACCTGCAGTGCACACTAGCCAGCAGAATGAGGACCTGCAGTGCACACTAGCCATCAGAATGAGGACCTGCAGTGCACACTAGCCAGCAGAATGAGGACCTGCAGTGCACACTAGCCAGCAAAATGAGGACCTGCAGTGCACACTAACCAACAGAATGAGGACCTGCTGTGCACACTAACCATCAGAATGAGGACCTGCAGTGCACACTAGCCATCAGAATGAGGACCTGCAGTGCACACTAGCCATCAGAATGAGGACCTGCAGTGCACACTAGCCAGCAGAATGAGGACCTGCAGTGCACACTAGCCAGCAGAATGAGGACCTGCAGTGCACACTAGCCAGCAGAATGAGGACCTGCAGTGCACACTAGCCAGCAGAATGAGGACCTGCAGTGCACACTAGCCAGCAGAATGAGGACCTGCAGTGCACACTAGCCAGCAGAATGAGGACCTGCAGTGCACACTAGCCAGCAGAATGAGGACCTGCAGTGCACACTAGCCAGCAGAATGAGGACCTGCAGTGCACACTAGCCAGCAGAATGAGGATCTGCAGAGCACACTAGCCAGCAGAATGAGGACCTGCAGTGCACACTAGCCAGCAGAATGAGGATCTGCAGTGCACACTAGCCAGCAGAATAGAGCTCTGCTCTCTATACCAGCCATCAGAATGGAGCTGTGCTGTGTATCCGAGATACTAGAATGGGTATACTAGCCACCAAAACGGGGCTCTGTGTTTACGAACCACCATAATAGGGAACATTATGCAAGCTTAGTTAAAAAGACAATATATCATATTAGTAGGATTTACTTTCTTTTCTATAAAGGTTTACTAAATAGGGCATATATTATTATACAAAGGTAGAAATATTTTTTGTTGTACTTATTAACATGAAAGGGAGCTGTTTTTTGCTTGATCTATAAATATAAAATCTCAACTGAGAACAAATTAAACCCGGATAGTTTACAAACATAATCTATTTACTACATGGATTATATATATGCCATTGCAATTTCTTTGTGAATAGTAGTTCTAATATATTAGGAAACTTTTTTTTATACAAATAGGTCACAAGATAACCGTAGCTATGTCTTAAACCATCACATACTTGCCAGAAGTCCTAAGGTACGTTTAAATAAAAAATACTGTAAATTTAAAGCAAATATAAATTTAGATAATGAACTATTTAATCCAAACCGTTTCTATGGCAGAGATAAGAGAAAATATGTTATATTATTAAATAATTTCTATGCGAATCACAAATTGCTACTTTACAAATGTTCAAATGTGCCCTAATATGTATGTTTACACTGTAACCCCAGTTACAATAATATTGGAAAAAATAAAAACTGGCCTAATTCATCTAATAATTTTTGCTAATATTTTTTTTTGTTCCCAAAAAGGTATATTACATTCATAAATTGCCATGCTAAATTATTCAGGGGTTTATTTAATTATCCTCCCAATTAATTTAAAAAATAATATATTGACAGCAGTATTAGCCATATAAAGTAATTTTCTTTCACATTTTGACAATTAAGATGACTTACCCTTCCAGCTTCCTCTAAAGCTTTTTGATCCTTTGATGCATGGCCAGACATGGATCTCATTCTAATAAAATTTGCACCAATCAGAAATGGAATGCAAGCCAAAATAAGCAGGGTTAGCTGCCAGCCGTACACAAACGCAATTATGATTGCTGTCAGAAGAGTGCACACCGCCACAGTGATCAAACCGATTCGACTGCCAGCAGCCTACAGAGACACAAACATTAAGTCACATTATTATTATGAATAAAACACCAGCATAATGTGAAGGCACCACTGTAAAAGTAGCAATTACTATATCCACAAAAAATGTTAGTTTTTTTTTTTTTTTAAATATACAAAAAGGAGATTGTTAGAAGAAAGTGGACATTAAATGTAAGCTCATTAAAATATGTTTTTTTTTATGTCATACAGTAGTTTCCTTATTTTTGCTTTGCGAACGTGTGCTTGGTTTTACTCTGTAAATAATTATTAGTTGCTCAGTAGATGATACTGTATTCCTAAGAAAGTCCATCCCACATTCCAAGTCACTGAATTTGAGTAAGTATATAGCATTGTCAGCAGGATTGTGAGGCACAGCACACATTCTTGCCCATTTCTATAATAATATCTCACATAAAAATAGATAATTGGAAAGCATCATTTAAATTGTAATATTGTTGTCCTTGCTTTCAGTAATATATATATATATATATATATATATATATATATATATATATATATATATATATATATATATATATATATATATATATATAGTGCAAACCCCTTTAAAATAAGCATGTCATCTAAATGCAATGGTTAGGCATTTTGTGGTATGAATCAACTTTGGTACAGTCTGGATCTGCACATGTGACCCGGTTAGCTGTTACACGCTTGTGCTGTGGAACCAAAACCCACCCCAAGGCTTCAGCTGAAATGTAATTGCTTAAAAATATATAGAAGATTATTTTAATAATAATACAAATGTTAAATATATGGAAGCTATCCGCGCGGTCTTGACCAACTGCAGCCCTTCTACTTATAATACACTATCCCTAGTGAATACTTAGACATATAAAAAACAAAATATAAGAGAAGTTGGCGCTATTGGATATTGCATATGAAGACCAAAGAAAGGTTTAAACACACACATATATATATATATATATAATGTCAATAGGTATATATACTCAATAGGTATAACTGCTGTTTAGTTCCAGATGATATATGTAATTCCTCTTCTATGACATATCTCCTTCGTTTCCACTGGTTACATGGATAAGCATAAAGAAAAAGACAAAGCAAACATAGCATAGCCACTATATACCAACACAATGTTGAAGAGATCAATTCCCTTTAAAGGCCCGTGCTTTAGATATCGATAGTTAAGCACCACGTGATAGAAGAAATCCTCTTAACCCCTCATGGGTATGCACTTACTAGTAAAAGCTGAATCTATGCTTATCCATGTGACCAGTGGAAACGAAGGAGATATATCATAGAAGAGGAATTACAAAAATGATGCGATTCATCGGGAATCGAGTCATGGGGGCTCCCATCCGGCCCACTTTACTAGGAAGTGGGCAGGATGCGTCAGATTATCCTGCTCTCCTAGGAGTCTGGGAGACCTACCCGGATTTTGGGAGTCTCCCGGAAATACTGGGAGAGTGGGCAAGTATGCTTTAAGCTATCAGTGTAATTTATACATACCCCTTTTACTTGAGATGCATCTGTTGCAAGTCTGGTAAGTAAAACCCCAACTGCATTTGCATGATCATCAAAGAATCCAATTTCCTGTTAGAAAATATCCATAATTAACATTTAAAATGAACATGGGTCATATTTTTACAGTCTTTTCACATTTCAATGAATTGGTTTCTTGCTAAATATTCATTATAAACTAACAGTAACCAAATACAACTAATTATTTTTAGGGCATTGCAGTTTTTGAGGAGCAAGGTGACATATTTGCATTTAAAATACACGTGCACAGGCTAGATACTATTCAACTATGAGTAATAAATATAGAGATACTAAAAGTAAGGACTACATGTGGCCACCTATCTGAATTGCCAACTTGGACTAAAATGAATAGAACTTACACACACACACACACACACACACACACACACATCTGCTTAGGTCTATCGTGCAAACACATGATTGTAGAAGATTCGGCAACTGTTTAGTCAAGAGCACAAATAAGCGTTATAAAAATTGCGGAAAATGCTGAAGATCTGAAACCTGTCATAGATTTATATAGCCAGAATGTTGTATTCTCTTAACATTTGAAGTTTAGTCAAATAGATAAGTATTATTGGGACGGTGGTTTGGGGAGGGGGGGGGGGGTGTCATACTGACATGACAAGCTGGCATAATATTCCCGATTGATCATAAATGTTGAATTTATTTCCCCGGGATAAATCTGATTTTAACCAATGGAAACTTTGACTTGAGCGGTCTATTGCATATAGTACATGATTTGTAGGAATGGGCAGATAAATGTTTTATTGCAAATGACACCCAAAGGATGTGAAGTGTACATTTATATGTAGATGGACAAATGTTCAAGTCAATGTTTATTTCATCATAATTCCCATTATTTTCTCCGTGGACCGTCACAGTGTCAAGATGCGCAAAACAACAAAGACATGTACATGATCCAGTAATCCATGGTACCTACCTGCCGGAGAAGCGCCTTAAATGATAAGGACCTTAGTCTCATAGTTAAATTTTCTCCAGATATTCCAAAAGCAAATCCCTGAAAGGGGACAAAGGAAATATATTTTTTATATTGCACTGGCCTCTTAAGTGCTCAAATATATTCTGTGCAAAACAAAGTTTCATATATAAATAAAAAGTGTACATACCATAAAAATGTATACAATTAGACTGATCACTCCCAGTGCAAGAAACATAAGAGAAAGTAAAACTGTCCTTTGACTTCTTTCATTCTCATCTACAATGCCGAATGACTAAAATGATTAAAAAACAAGCATAAAAGATGGCTCCCAGCAACTTAAAATATAATAGAATCAAATAAAGATATCACATATAGTATTTGAATCTGAAAAAAAAAAAAATCTTACCCCAATAATTTTCCCAAAAATGACTGCAAATGTTGGGTATATGCCACCAGAAATGGCTGCAGAGATAACCCCAATGATAATGTAGCACATTTCTGGTTTGTTGAGTGCTAGTACTCTATAAAGAGAGAAAGTAGGGAGATCATCTTCCACAACCTGTATGGGAAAAAAATAATATCAATATTGTTTATTACTCAAAAAATAACAGAGTACATTTTACTATATTGTAATAGTGGCCCAGTTTTATTGCAATTCAAGCTATGGAATTTACCGCATTTGCATTGGCGGTAGGTTCTTTGGACTTGGATTTCCTTCTTGTAGATCTTTTTCTCTTGCTGGAATGTCTGTGCAAGTCGCCTCTGCTTATGATATCCAAGCCTTCAGCAACAATCGCGGCCTCAGCTTCAATTTTATCATCATATTCAAACATTTCTCCTTCATCCTCATCTTCTCCTTCATCGTCGTTATCTTCTTCTTCGGATTCTTCCTTTTTTTCATAATTCTGTGATAAAAAAAAAAAAAAATGAAATCATATAACATAGTGGGCCTGAGGCTGGGCTGGTTACCGCTAAATCAGGGGGGACATTGAGCTTGGGATCCCACTGCAATAATAGCAACAATCACCAAGCTATGTCAGGCTGGGCCGGTCACATTGCAACAGGGAGACCCACAGCATGGGCTCCCCTGTCAAAATGTGAAACCAGTCCAAGCCTTGTAAGTACAAGGAATTCCCTAGGAAAATCAAGATAGCATAAAATGTGGGCATCCTCGAGAACAAACCAGGCCTGTGCTTAATAGCTTCCTGGCACCCCTTAGGCAGTAGGTGCCAGAGTAATATTTTTTTAGTAAAAATAGATTAGGCATTGTTGTGGAGGTGTAACTACCTGTCTTGAAATGCGTCCCCCTTCCTCCACCCTTGGGTCATACCAGCCCCGTACTGAATATCAGTGGGGCCCATGCTTGAATTACTGAGTGGGGGTCAGGGTAATAGTAAAAAGTCATAAAATTCAGATATAGGTGTGCATGTGCTCTCTGTATAAGTATAGAGCTAGGGAGCAACTCAGTGTCCCTGTTAGCCAATCTGTACAGCTAGCCAGTGAGTCAGTCTTTATAGTACAAAGAGATTTCTAATAAGCTTAGCACCATAAAACAATCTTATCCAATAGTGCTTTAAATATTATACTAGCACTACATATTGTGGAAGTCAAATAACTTAAATTGATTAATATTGTTTTACCGTGCGATTGAAATTCGTGCGCCACATGTAATGACGCAGATGCACGGATTGATAACACACACATTTACATTCGCACTTACACTTTAAATAGTACACATTTATTAAGGTTCCAATCCACATTTATTTATTAGTAAAATGTATTTGAGATTATTTATACATAAATGATATTATATTAAGGGTATCTAAGGCTTAGGATATCGAAAATGTATCATGTTTAGTGTCATTACCATCAGCAATCCGCTACTATCGACAAAGTGATCGCATCCTGCGATCATTAGTTATGGAAGATAAAGGATTAATGCTCAAAATTATATTGTGTTTGAAATGCAAATAGGTTGGTTTAAACTGGACTAGGTTGGTTCCCTTAGGCACAACATGTGCTCAGCTGTTGGAGTGAGCTGGTCCCACCTTATCAGAGGAGTCCTTTGAACGGACCTATGATTTGCAGTATACTGGACTGACCTGACCCCTGGACCAATGAAAAAAGACCTTAGTTTTTCTTTGTGTACATTGTGATATCATCACATTTTTTATGTTAACTAAAACTGCATATAAGCTTCCTAGGCCAGTGTTGGTCCCCTAGTCCCCTTTCAGGGATTTGGTTTTGGAATATCTGGAGAACATGACTGTATCTGAACCTGGGCCCAGGACATGCTTTGCGAAAATGTAATGTATTCGGGTTCATATTTTGCTGTTTATAGTTATATCTTTTATGCTTCAGCATGACTTGCTGTATATCCTGCTATCTTTTGCTATTAAATCTCTTTGTCAAATGTGATTATTGTGGTTCAAATGCACAATGTTTTATCGTTACCAATAAACAAACATAACAATATATATAACTGACTGTTCTCCTAGTTTTCAATCCAGTGATATAGAACAAACATTTCTTATTTGAATTAGAGAAAAATACCTGCAGCATAACAAGAGAATAATAAACTCCTTTCTTATTCATAAGATCGTCGTGCGACCCTTGTTCCACCAAAACACCATTGTGGAATCCAGCAATGACATCAGCTGTACGGATGGTGGATAGCCGATGAGCTATCACAATTGTGGTACGGCCAGCTCTAGCCTAAGGGAGAAAGATGACAAATATACATTTCATAACATATATTTTCTATACTACATACTAAACACTCAACATGTATGATAAAGAGAAAAACAAAAACACAGCAAGAGATTAACTGAATAGATGAATGAAATAACAGGGCCTCTTTGTACCTTATCTAGAGCGTTCTGCACAATACTTTCACTCTGTGTGTCCAGTGCTGATGTTGCCTCATCAAGTAGCAGGATTTTGGGATTACGTACAAGGGCCCGAGAAATGGCAATTCTTTGCTTCTGCCCTCCACTGAGCTGAGCTCCTCTTTCACCCACCATTGTGTCTAAACCCTGGAAAAAATAGAAATAAAAAAAATAACCACATAAATCTCTTGTAGAAACAATAGGGATATATAAAATAAAGTTGTAGGTTATGGAGAAATTATTGAAATGGTTTATATCTGTAGTTAGTAACCTGTGGTTCTGTTGCTGGGTTATAAGTTTGCAAGGTTAGGATTCAGGGGCATAACAGTAGGGGATGCATGGAGCCTGTAGGTGAGGATGGGCTGCCAATTTTCCCCCTCTCTCCCTCTGAAGCCCCCGATTTGCTCTCAAAAGAGCAGAGCAGGCTCCTCTTCTAAGCGGCACATGCACCGGACAGTGTGTGGTTAGAAAAGGCCTCCTGCTCTGCTCTATTGAGATTAGAGATGGGGGCGATAGACGAGAACGGCATTGTCAGTCCCCTAGTCATATTTTGCTGTGGAGCTGTGTGATGGAATGCTAAGTGTTCTAATTCAGTTGGATAGCCCCAGGTGATATCAAGCATCGCTAAACCTAAAATACAAGTTGACTTATTAAAAAGAGCTGCTAAGATATTCACAAACATTCTATACATTTATTTAATGAGATTTTAGGAGCTTATCAGGACTTAAGAAATTAAAGTTTTGTCTGTGAGGGGGATATTTTATGACGCCTGTCAGTGACCCACTAACGGATTCTGCAGTCAGCCTCTCTATAGCCTACAGAGAATAATATTTTGCACTAATATAAATAACAAAATGTAAAAATAATGTCACATATCTCAAATTTTGACAAGGTATGGAAAATATTACATATATATTTGTACATTTATGTTAGAAGCTCTTTTATACAAGACAACTTGCATTTAAGGTTTATTGGTCCTTTAAGACTGATGTTGGACATTGGTTCCTGAATATTTGCATGCAGTGCCTATAAATCAATATTCTCTTACGTCTGGAAGCTTGGATATAAAGTCATAGGCATTAGCTTCCTTAGTTGCTTGTTCAATCTCATCATTAGTAACATCCTCTCTTCCATAACGAATATTTTCTCTGATTGTTGTTCCAAACAAAATGGGCTCCTGGCTGACAACTCCGATATTTTCTCTTAACCACTGCACATTGAGTGTACGCACGTCATGTCCATCAACCGTAACCTAAGAGAAGAAAGTACATATTACAACTGGCGCGCCAGCTCTGATGGGCATCTTTTAAACAAGCCTATGAATTTAATATTAACCGAGCGCATGTTCACTCATACACACCTCCCCTACAGAAGGATCGTAGAATCTCTGCAACAGTTGAATTGTGGTGCTTTTTCCACAACCACTGGACCCAACAAGGGCAATAGTCTTTCCAGCTGGAACTTTAAGGCTCAGACCCTTTAAAATCTTTAATAAAAAATGAAATAAATAATGAATAACTTGCCATTACTATTATAATCTCCCAGTTTGAGCACCAGATGATTAGTTGTACAATATCATTTCCTATACATACTTTTGTATGGCCTAAGAATTGGCCATATACATAGGGATTATCAAAATGCTAAACATACATGCATTGTACATAGGACGTACATGAAAGATCACGACTGTAGTTTGCACCACTTGTTCAAAGGTCGATAAGGATTCCACAAATCCCCACATATACTAAAGATCCAACTTGCATAGGGATCAATAAACATTTTAGTACAAGCTCACATCCATGAAAACACTAAAGGAGATTCCCAGATTTGTAACGCACAGTCTGGTTCTATATAACCCCCAGTGTAGGTAAATGGGAAGGCTGAAGGTCACATGCAACCTGTTTCTCAAAACAGGTCTGGATACATTTGTTGTGATAACTTTAAATAATTGACACCTACTTGTATATCCGGTCTACTTGGGTAGGAGAAATGGATATTCTTAAACTCAATGTGTCCTGTCAAATGATCTGGCTTGTGTCCTTCTTTAGAACTACTGTCTATTGGCCTATGCTGGAAATAAAAAATAAAAAATACAATAGAATGAAAAATGTCCTTTTTTAAAAAATGTTTTGCATGTTAGCATATTTAAACCATGTACAACTTTGTAAGACACTCAACATGTTAATAAGCCTACAAAATAATTATGGTGGTGAACACGTTTTGCTCTGTACTGTTTATCAGTTTGTATTGACTTCCAAAGTGACTATACATATCAGAGTAATATCCTGTAAATACTAAATAAAAGTAACTGCAGGACTCAATGTTATTTCTCTGTCTTTTAGGATTACTGTCATTTTAGGAACAATTATTTGTTATAGCCGGAATTTAGAGAGACCACACTTCTTTTGAGACACTTTATGCTTGTTGATCTCTGTCATATGACCAGTGCCGGATTAACCCAAGGTTTAACTGGGCTATAGCCCAGGGGCCTCGGGCATCCAGGGGGCCCTTCAAAGTCCTCAGCAGCATTATTGATCGGTCCGGGGATGGGGGCGCCCCCAGCCCGATCAATGCTGCTGAGCACTGTCACAGTGTCACTGTAGTCCTCCGTCCCCGGCGCTCAGTAATCTGCTTACTGAGGAGAACTCGCGCGAGATCTCCTCAGTAAGGAGCTTACAGCGCGCCGGGGACGGAGGACTACAGTGACAGGTAAGCGCTTGGGGGGGGGCCTCACGGGGTACGGGGGGGCGGCGGGTGGCTCACATTGGGGGCCTCACGGGGGAATGGAGGCGCCCTTAGCCCAGGGGCCTCCATTCCCTTAATCCGGCCCTGCATATGACTGATCTAAAATTGGTCTGTTTTGATGTTGAGTAATTCTATGCAAATTTTATTTTCACAAATTATAAGTGATTTTTTTCAATGTTGTTCTAATGTAAAGGAAAAAAAAATGTCTATATTGGTTTCTTTCATGTTCAGGAGTGATCTTGTAGCATATTGTATCTTATATATCCAGCAGTATGTGTTCACCATAGCATGTTCTGCTGACATCACTTGTGTAATGCAATCTTACTGGAAAGTCAGAATACATGCCTAGGGCTTTCATGTGAAAACTAACTTGTACAGCCAATTGTAAATTGAAGCATGTGCATGTCATTTTACCTTATTGATTATTTTGTACACTTCATAGGCAGCTCCACGTGCATTAGCAATACCCTCTATGTTAGGAGCTGCTTGGCCAAGGGAAAATGTACCGATGAGCACTGCAAAAAATACCTGTTGAGGGGGAAAAACACAAAAAAACAGTCATAAGTCAAAGTCAAAAGAATATAAAACTAACAATTGTTGGCTGCTATCCAAGTCCTGGTGTAATGAATAGTGCAGGGTTTTGATGTTTGCTGATTTTTCTACCACAAGAGATCATTGCACTTAACAATAATTTGCAAATAATCTTATTATCAGTTAAGGGATATGAAGTTTGCTTTAAACAACAGAATTCCCCTTTAAACACTTGAAGTAATTATATTATTTACCTCCAGTGGGATATTGTCAGGTCATGGTTACCATATACAACTCTGGTGTTAGCCATATGATCTTAAAAACTAAAACATATCATTTTAAACCATAGAATAATATCTGGCTTGGTTTCACGGCCTATTCGTATTAACCTTCTTGCATTGATCCGTAAGTTTATGTATCCGTTTTAATTATATACAGCTGTTTCTACATAGATGTCAGGAGTGCAATGATTTTTTTCTCAACTTTCCCATTTGAGAGATTAAAACTTATTCATAGCATCACATTATACACATATATGTCATGAATAGTGTAATGCTATTTGGATATCACTCAGTATTAGGTGCCAATGTGTGCTAGAGAACAGTGCCAGTTCTTAAATAACATTTATATCTCCCACCCAGCTTTCAGCTTTTTTACTCCTATTTGTCCACGTGCCTAATAATTATTTTTCAATTCAATACACCATTAACCACGAATATATAATGAATATGCATTATTTTTAGATGTTAGGGCATATGTGGATTTACAAAATCCATAATTTCTGAAATGTTAAATGCTGTCTGGTTAATATACTTTGATTGTGAGGAAGGCTATGCAGACTCCACAAAGCCCAAGAAACTGGATTGGGTTTAGAGACAATACTTTATTTATAGACGTTCTCAGCACTATATCGTAATACTACACAGCGCTATGAAATATGTCTGAAATCATTGATAAGAGCAAAAGGGTTATATTTAAGAGTGAATACTAATCATTGAAAAGGGAACAAAAATGTTTTACTTACAATTAAAACTTTGCCAATGCTGTATGTTTCAGGCTCATCCATTGTCAGTTTGGTTCCATACCAAAAGGCTAAGGCGTATGCTCCAAAGATGAGGCACTGAGAGAGTCCCATTGACACGTTTGTTGTAATTGACTTTTTTATGCCAACCTTTTTTGCATCTCGTAAGTTGGCATTATACCTGCCAGAGAAATAAATATATATTAATATGATAGTTACTAAAACCATAAATTATAAAAAATACAAAATGTACACACGGACATGATCACCAAGAGCTTCCTTTTACAGTCAGAATAGCAAAACTAAGTGATTAAATGAGTAAGGGAATGTGCTCCAAATAATGGAAAAACACGTTATCTGGAGAACCCCAGCTCCTAAGCATTCTGGGTAATCGATCTCATCGTATACAGTGCTCACTTTGAATGAATATATTTGAATGTGCATTTGTGCAGAGAATACACCTGGTAGTAAGTGAAAATAGAAGTCAGAATAAACAATTGTATTATATACATTTACAAGTGTTACTGAAAAAGTAGATTTAAAAGAAAAATATGCAGTAAAATCATTGACACAAAGTGAGGTTTATTTATGCTTAACACGCTCGAGTCACAGCGTTTAATAAATAGCCAGTTCAGGTAATGGAGGATTCTACAATAATAAAGATGCATTAGTAACCCAACATACTTAGCCAATGCCTTCTCTTGTCCATTAAAAGCAACCACTGTCCGTATCGCTGTAAGGGCCTCCTCTGCCACTGCTCCAGCTTTTGCATAAGCAGATAATTCCTCCATTGTAAAAGAAGCAAGAAGCTGCAAAAAAATGTTTATTTGCTTATTAGTATGAACCTTTTTTATAGTGTGCTCATTTAAAAACAAATTCTTCCAATTTACTAGAGATAAACAAATGGTAAAAATAATACATAAAAATAGAAATACAACTGTACCATTGATTAAAACTTGACTGACAAAGAAGGAAATCCAAAACAACTGAATAAAATTAATATAAATAAAGCTCCAGGTCCAGATAGCATGCACCCAAGGGTTCTTAGGGAGCTAAACTCAGAAATAGCTAGACCGCTATACTTAATTTTCATAGATTCAATTTCATCATGCTCAGTACAAAGGGATTGGCAAATAGCAGATGTGGTGACATTGTTTAAAAAGAGAAAGAGATAACAACCAGGCAATTATAGACCGGTAAGCCTGACATCAATAGAAGGGAAACTACTAGAAGGTATATTAAGGGATAGTATTCAGGATTACTTGGTGAGCAATACGATTAAAAGAGCAATACGATTAAAAGTGAGAATCAGCATGGATCTATGATGCATAGGTCATATCAAACTAAAAGGATTAGTTTCAACGAGGAAGTTAGTGAGAACTTAGACCACGGTAGTAGAGTAGATGTGGTCTACTTAGATTTTGCAAAGGTCTGTGATACAGTGCCACACAAGAGGTTGGTTGACAAAATAAGGTTACTGGGTCTAGAAAACAACATTGTACTTGGGTTAAAAACTGGTTGGATAATAGGGAATAGGGAGTTGTGATTAATGGAACATTTTCTAATTAGTCAAAAGTTTTAAGTGGTGTACTTCAAGGTTCCATGCTGGAGCCACTCAAATATATTTATTAATGACCTTGATGATGGTTTATAGAGCAAATTGGGAGTGCTTGTAGACAGTAGACTTAGCAATAGTGCTCAATGTCAAGCAGCAGCTGCAAGAGCCAATAAAGTATTGGCATGCATAAAAAGGGGCATAGATGCAAGAGTAGAAGGTTTAATTTTGCCACTATATAAATTGTTGGCAAGACCTTGTCTTGACTATGAGGCACAGTTCTGGGCACCACTCTATAAAAAGACATTTTGGAACTAGAAAGGGTTCAGAGAAGGGCATCAAAATTGGTAAAGGGCATGGAGTCACTAAGTTATGAGGAAAGGTTAGCCAGTGTAGGTATGTTTAGTTTAGAAAAGAGGCATTTAAGAGGTGATATGATCACTATGTACAAATACATTAAGGGTCAATACAGAGAACTTTCATGGGAACTTTTTACCCCAAGAACTGTACACAGGACATGCGGTCACCCCCTAAGGTTAGATGAGGGGAAGTTTCAACCAGTAAAGGAAGGGGGTTTTACAGTAAGGGCAGTCAAGATATGAAAATTCACTGCCAGGGAAGGTTGTGATGGCAGATTCAAAGGATATAATCAAGAAAGGGCTAGACAATTATTTAGTGGGAAAAGGGTATCCAGGGTTATTAATATTAATAACAGAGGGAATTTCTAGTTGTTTAGCTACACTAGTGTCCTAGTTACACAACAGGTAAAAGTAGATCAAATAAGTAGATATAAAACAATAAATGTTTTTTTTTTAAAAAAAAAAAACAGTATTAAAAATTACTGAGGACACTGTGATTGTGGCTTGGTTGGCCTATAACAATGGCACTTAGCTATAAGCTGTGCTATAAACCGCTGAAGCGGGTAAAATAATAAAATGGGGAGATGTGGTTCCTGCAGAAATAAATGCTTGGTAAAACACAGCAAGTCTTCAGCCATAGTCTATGTGAATTAGGCCAAAGGGGCAGTGTTGCTTTGCATATATTTTATTTAGCATGCTGAACATGCAATGAGCTGCTCCCACATTTGATAAAAAAACATTTCCCATTCCAGGGATTTTTATTTTTTGGTTTGTACATGCATTCCTGTAACTTTATCCAAGTACATTGTTTTTTCTTTCTAGCGTCTATCATTTTCAGAATTGTCATCTTATAACATACCTCCCAACATTTACACATGCAGAATCGGGACAAAATAGGTCCCTCCTGATCCACCTTAAACCCACCCTGATCCTATTTTGGTGCAGGCTCACACATTTAGAGGCTTGCGATTTGGGACTGTTGTGCCGGAATCAGGACAATTGAGAGATATGGAAGAAGACTTGTTCATTGTTGTAGCCCTAGTATAAGACACAAGGCTGCTCTCTGCATACGACTATATCCGATGCAAACAGCACAGTTGTATCGGAACGCAAATAAACTATTCTGTCTTATGATATAAAGGCATGGCTAGCCAGAAACATAAAGCAATGTATTTAGTAAATGTGGCAGGAGAGCGTGTACAAGCTAATCAATTAAAATCGCCCAGCAAACCGGTTAGGAGCAAACATGTAGAAAAAAAAAAATAAGGTAGTGTATGCATATGTTTTGTAGAGAAACAAGAACAGAAACAATGACAGTCTGTACTATATTTAGAAGCACTGAGTAACTTATTTTAGGGAACTTAATTACGCAACTAATAAAATCCTACAACTTACTTTGGACCAGATCGCTGCAGATACACCAACGAGAGGACTTACTGACAGAATTACCAATGTCAGTTTCCAGCCGTTCACAAATCCAATAACAATCCCAGATATAAAGGTGGAAAGGAACTGGATAAATATGCAAATCTTATCTCCAAGTCCTTCATGTATAGTGTTAATATCACTAGAAAGTAAAAAAGAAAAATATTACTTTGTGGTCCAAAATTTGCACATCAATTATTACAGTCATATTTGCACAGATAATTATTAAAATAAAATTCACTATTTAAAATCTGAAGAATTTATTAAAATATATTGGCCCTGATTCATTAAGGAAGGTAAGACAAAAAAAATTACTAAGTTTTATCCTGATCAAAACCATGTTTGAATGCAAGGGGTGCAAATTATTTTATTATTTTGTACATAAATAAAATACTGGCTGTTTTTCATGTAGCACACAAATACTTGATCGCTTTATTCTTACACTGAAATATAAAGTTGATCTAGGACATGCCCTACCCCAACTATTAATCTGCCATCACATTTAAATTTACCTCCCCCTCCAATGCAACATGGTTTTGCCAAAGTGCAAAGTTACTAATTTTTTTTGCCTTACTTTCCTTTATTAGTGGGACCTATGAAGTTAAGAGGAGGTGATTGGACCTTTAATTTAATGCTGGGGTGGTTTGGGTGCACCTAACTGTAGTGCACACACAGTATTGCCTGTGTATTTGTCTAAAATAATAACCATATTACATCATAGGGGTCCCCCTGTCTAAAGTACCTGGGGCCCCCCAGAGCCTTAATCCAGCTCTGGATCAGGGTGTCAGATTGACACCTAGGGCTAGATTTACTAAGGTTTGAAAAAGTGGGGATGTTGCCTATAGCAACCAATCAGATTTTAGCTGTCATTTTGTAGAAGCTACTAAATAAATGAAAGCTAGAATCTGATTGGTTGCTATAGGCAACATCCCCACTTTTTCAAACCCGCAGCTTAGTAAATCTATCCCCTAATGCTCTGCTCCTCCTACCAGTACCACCGCTCATATTATTTGTTTTAGGTTAATCCTAAAACAAATAATAACCCTATTAGCATATAGTCCAATGCAAAAACAAGCCCTTTTGCTGGCAAAACATTAGGTTTTTAAAGCAAAAGGGCGTTTTACATTTTGATAAATTAGCCCCTGTGTTCAGTACTGTAATAGAATATTATATATTCTATATGATTTATACCCCATTATAATCAGCGAGGCGTGCAAAAAAAACAAAAGTGCTGTGGGAAGAAGTAACATATAAAATAAAATGCAATATAAACTGAGGTTTGGTTTTTGTTGCATTTATCGATTTCATTTTTTACGATTTATCATTTAAAAGAATAAAGTATCGCCGGGTTAAGCAACACTAAAATAGCCTCTATTTAAATTGATAAATATATATTGTACCGAAGACCACCCTTTAAGGATGGGCCACTACTTATGGGCCAGTGTCATGTGCTTGCCCCCCGGGCTAAATTCTGCCAGCCAGCCCCCGATAATACAGATGTGTTAATCGCCACATATCTATTTTAAAGTGTACCCACTTTCTGCACACAGGAATAAGACATTTTTTGCTTTAATACTTCAATGTCACTGGTTCCTAGTAAATTGCTAGGATGCATTATCATAAATATTGGTTCAGTTCACAAAATGGCTGTATCTACTGTATCAAGGCAACAGGGTCACATCCATAGTTGAGGGCTGCATTAGATGTGCCGTAGTCACTTTCATTTCCGTGCCTTTCAGATGCTTGCTATTGGACTCGCTTACTCTGTCAGTCTGGTGTTCAGAGTCCCAATCTGAGTTGAGTCAAACCAAGCCATTTCCTGATGTAGTACAGCTTTGAAGAACTTCTGCCGGATCCTGTGAGTCTGTCTCGCAGCAGATAACAAAAATGTCCAAACTTGTAAAAAGCTCAGTATGAGCACACCACAGCCAATGGCAACGTAATAATATGCATATCTATGGAAAATAGAACATAACAGTTTATTATTAACTTTTACAAAAACTCAAATGGCGCGACTCTGTAACTCTGTGCAGCATTGTAGACCTTTTTCTCAGAGGGTCCCACCTCTACGTACAACAATATAAACAACAAGACACTGGCGCAAAGTATGACCTAAAAAGTAAAAGTACTAGAGGTAGATAAAATAGAAATTTATACAGCAGGTAAAAACAGTAACCAGTGCACTGGTATAGATTAATATGACAACAATGACTATATATGAGTCATAACATAATAATATAGGTTGATTAGCTAAACAGCTGCAACCGTAATGTAACATGCAGTCCTATGTAGTCGGAGTGCATGCAGATATAAACAGTGTCTCAATGTAAATATGAATCATATGGATGATAGATACGAGGACAAAACCTCTATTCCTTAGTCAGATATGACTTCAACCCAGAGAGTTTTTATTGTAAACAGAGTTAGAATGAAGAAAAAAAACTTCTGTAAAAAATAACTAGCACATCAGCATTGATAGTTTCTCGGGTGGTCACACAGTCATTGTTGTCATATTAATCTATACCAGTGCACTGGTTACTGTTTTTACCTGCTGTATAAATTTCTATTTTATCTACCTCTAGTACTTTTACTTTTTAGGTCATACTTTGCGCCAGTGTCTTGTTGTTTATATTATTAACTTTTATTTATAAAAAGGCGCTAAAAATGGTCTGCAGCACCGTACATAGGAGGTGAAAAGAATACACATTTGACACTATTACATAATGCATAGACAGCTATGAGTAATACATAAGTACACAATAACCAGTCAATAACAATTAACAGAGTATAATCAAAGAACATAGAATTGCAGAACCAGTTATTGACAAGATAGTGGTCATAGGTGATAAGTAGCATCTGCGTGAAGTAGGTGTGTGCCCAGGAGCATGGAATGGAGAAACAGGGCCAGGGAGGCAGGCCTAGACGTGTAGTGGTAGGAAGGAAAACTAAAGGAGAGAGGGCCCTGCTTGTGAGAGCTTACATCCTAGAGAGAAGGGGGAGACACTAATAGGGTAGCACTGAGTGGGGCGTAGAGATGGTAGCAAAGACAGATGAGTTAGGAAGAGGGCTGATAGGCCTGAATGAAGACTTGAGTTTTGAAGGCACTTTTGAAGCCTTGGAGACTAGTGACTAGTATAATAGGGTGTGTGAGCGCATTTCAAAAAGGCCATCAACTACATGGCACCCAGGTATATTGCAAAACCATATACCCCTGTTCTAGTCTCCCAAGCAGAGTCTGGACCCCCTTTGGATTCCTACCCTCAGGGTTTGCACCTGACAAACACTGAGAAAGAGGCTTTTATGGGGAGCCTGAACAGAACTACATCTCTGCAGTGTAACACTTGGTAATCAAAAGAGATCCAACTCCGCTACAAAACCAATGGGCCGTTGGCAGACTATCCAGCTGACCGACAATTACACTATACTACTTTATTCTGAGCGTCTATATTGCAAGTGAGAGACGCAATTCATTGACCACGTGATATATTAACTGTAGCATTCATTAAAACAAGAGGTTCATCAGAACTGAAAAGTTAATGATTCACAATTAAGTTTAGAAACAATAAGCATGTAATTGTGCTTGTTACCTACAAACAGTGGAGGCAGCCATTTTGTTTGCTGAACCAATGTTTAGCAAATAAGTTCGCTACAAACTACTGAGATCAGTGAGGCATGAAAATTAGTATTGGTTTAGCCAACAAACTGCCTCCAATTTGTGTAGATGACAATTCCACTTTAATACACTTGTTTATTGAATTGTTTCTCATGGCATTCCCTTTGCCATTTATAAACAATAAGTTAGAAAAACAATTTGCAATAAGTGTAAGTAGTGCTAAAAACAAAATTTCAATCAAATGAAATCACTTCCCACGTTTTATTACCTTGTCATTTCAGCTTCTATGTCAAAACCCCCAAGGTACTGCGCATGGCATGCTCCATCATCAATATTTGTATTGTTTGGTGCAGTAACTACATGGAAATAGATTAAAAGTAAAAACAAAATAATAACAATTGTCCTTATGGAATTTTGTCAAAAATGTGTGTGATATATATATATATATATATATATATATTAGGTGAACTGACAGCAACAGACACTTCTTACTCCATCCTCCTTCAGTCTTACAATAACATAGTTGGCAACATTTTAAAATAATTTCCATGCACTGTCGAGTAAATGCATCCAAGCATGTCACTTGTAATACTGTCTTGGCGGACCTTGGAAAAATTCCCATAATCAACTCTACTGAACTTGATTATAATGCACCTCTTTTGCATTTACATACTTTTATAGAGCTTTTTACTTATGTAGCCCCTGTTCTCTGTTAGTGTGATGTAGGCACTTTCCCTTGGCACCTAACTCTGGATCAGTCTCTCTTAGGCTAACTCAGGTCTAAGGTTTTGGTAGGTTTAACATGAACAGGTGCGCCTCCTTACACATGCAGGTTTAGTAACTAAGTAGTTGGTGAGCAGCTGGCTCAGTACAAAACACAGTTGTTAATAAGAATGGACACCAGACCATCTCTCTTAATGAAATAATTGCAGTTTATTTACATCTCTCTTTTCTGTGGCATAGTTCTTTATTACAGTACACATGTAGGCAATGTCTCACACAGGTGGTCTCAAGAACTGACATTCTCTCTACTTCAGGATTTTCACTCTGCCTCTGGGACTCTCATCTCTATACTTCCAGCCTTTTTATGTCCCAATTACTCAGCACCGGGTCTCTTGCTCTGTTAGCTATCACCATGGGAATCTCGGAGGTAGCCTTAGTACAGATGCATTGGCCAGCGACCTACCATGTCAGCACTGGATACTTGATTCTTGACAGGTCAGGTTTACTACAGACTGTCCCTTTCCTAACGTCAAGTTGTTATGCACTCAGCTTCTCTATAGTACATCTCTGCATTTACTGGGTTCCACATCCTTCCTCCCAGAAGGCAAAATAACTTTGCTGAGCTCCAGTAAAAGCCAACAGTTCAGAGCACAATCTAATGGGGTTCAGACAGCATCCCAATAATAGAGGACAATCACAGCCATGGCTAACTCGGGGGGACATGAACTTGACTCCGATGCACATTATCTCAGGAGTCCCACATGAACCAGAACACTATAAGTGACTATTTAGGGATCTGGCTAGGTCTCCTTTAAACACTACAATCCTCCCACATACAAATCTGGAGGTAGTACCCTATTTTGATAGATAGGAATTAGAGTGTGCAAAGAAAAACACCGTTCACCCCCAATTTGATCTTGGAATTGAGCATGTTAATCCCATAGCCCATATTTTAGATATTTTATTTCCTTCAATACTTACTATTTATAGCATTACCACTGTGAACAAAAGCGTCTGTCATCTCTCCAAAGACAATGATCATGAGAGGAAGTCCAGTGCCGCAGGCGAGAGAAGCTATTACACCAAGAATCATCAATAGTCTATCCCAAGTATCGGAAAAGCGAAGCTGTAAAGAACAATTCAGTCATTTATGCACTGAATTATTATTATATTATATTCACAGTTTGTAACATGGAAGTTTGACACTGTTTATCATCAATTATTTGTAGAGCTCCACAAATTCCACAGTGCTGTACAGTCAACATTTAAAACACATGGATACAATTTAAACATAATATCAAATCATGTAATTACAAGTTAAAAGTACAGCTGCAAGTAGCATATATACAAGTTCCGTAAGTACAAGTTAATCATAAAACATCACACAAATTAAAGGTAAACATAAAAATATAGCAGATACATTTGAGGTAAACAAAAGACAAGACACATAGGGGGGTATTCAATTGACAACGGGATTGCCGAAAATCCCGCGCTCTAAAAATATTACTGTTAATACGGTAATCTGCGCATAAATACCGTTAATACAGTAATTTACTCGCTGGATTTCAGCTCGCAGCTCAGGGAGCTGCAAGCTGAAATCCAGCAAGATATTACCGTATTAACGGTAATATTTTCAGAGCGCGGGATTTTTGGCGATCCCGCCGTCAATTGAATATGCCCCATGGGGTAGAGCAGGCCCTGCTCATGAGAGCATACAGTCTAGGGGGAGAGGGAAAGCAGAGACAGTGAAGAGGTGGGTTTTGAGAGAGTACTTTAAATATTACAGTTTGGGGTAGAGTTGGGGAGGGGAAGAAGTTCCATCGGTGAAGAGCAGCTCTGGAGAAGTCTTAGAGGTGGGAGTGAGAGGTGGTTATAAAAGGGCAGGGGCCCCATATACCTGGGATCCCCCTTATCTCCCTCTATCCCTTTTTACCTCCCCCCTTCTCCCACAACCCCTTCCATTTGTTGTTGTTGTTGTTGTTGTTGTTGTTGTTGTGTTTTCACACTTTAAACCTGTTTATCCAAAAAGAAGTATAAACTCATCTAACTTTGCAAAGGCAGCTTGTCTGATTCTTTATTCCTGGGGTTCTCTTTACTTGCTGCAGATGTCATTAAAACTTATATTTATATTTTTTTTGTATATGCTTAGGACTCCTGTTATTATGTGGCAGCAATGATCCTTGGTTATATGATATATGTTATTTATTGTGTTTAACTTTATGACATGCTGCCTCTTCATTTGTTTCTTTTCTTCAATAGAAAAAAAAAAAAAAAGATATTGCAACAAAAACAAAAAAACAAAAATAGGTCAGAGGCCAAACGGAGAAGTCATATCTTGGGACGAGGTCAGAGATGTATGAAGAGGAGATGCTGGTGAGGGAATTTGCATAGTGGTGCAGTATATATATGAGAAGCGGTGGAAGGGGAAAATTAGCCTCGCCAAGGTATTCAGGACAGATTGTAGGAGGGAAAGGTGGGGTAGGGGAATTCTAGGAGGAGGTTGCAGTAGTCAAGGTGGGAGAAAGCGAGAGAATAGACAAAGGTTTTGGTTACGTCCTGAGTGAGAAAGGGTGAAGGGGTGTATTCTGGCAGTGTAACAAGTAGTTGACAAGACTGCATGAAAGACTGCATGTATGGAGTGAAGCTGAGGGCAGAGTCAATGAGGACACCAAGGCAGCAGGCATGGGAACAGGAGAGAGTGTAATGTTGTCAACCAAAAGGGAGACGAATTGAGGCATAGTGACATTTGGAAGGGGAACATTTATGAACTCCGTTTTGGACACATTGAGATTGAGATAGAATTGGGACATCCAGGTGGAGATAGCAAAGAGACAGTTGGATATGCGGAATAAGAGAGAAGGAGGATGGTTAATGGAGGAGAGATATGTTTGAGTGTCATCTACATAGAGGTTGTAGTGGAGGGTAAAGGAGTGAATAGGTTCACCAAGAGAAGAGGTGTAAATAGAGAAGAGCAGAAGGCCAAGAGGAGAAACTTGAGGGACTCCAACCGATAGAGGAAAAGGAGAGGATCATAAGTAGACACTGAAGGCGTAATCAGAAAGGTAAGAAGCAAACCAGGAAAGGGCAGTGCTGAGAAATGCGAGTAAAGAGTGTCAAGAAGAGGATGGTCTACAGTGTCGAATGCGTCAGAAAGGTCAAGGAGTAGGAATAGGGAGAAGTGACCTTTCAACATAGCCAAGAGTAAATTATTGATCACTGTAATGAGGGCAGTCTTAGAGTATACAGGTTGGAAGCCAGACTACAGAGGGTCAAGAAGAGGGTGAATAAAGAAAAAGTGGGTGAGGTGGTTGTAGGTAAGTTGTTTGAGAAGTTTGGAAACAAAAAGGTAGAGAAAATAGGGCAGTAGTTGGAGAGACTGCAAGCATTGGGGGGAAGAGAGCGGAGAAATTCTACAAGACTGATTTTCATGTTATCTTCTAAAATAGTTGCAGTAATACAAATACATAGATTTACACAGAAAATCTAATCTGCAATACTATTATTTTTTTGCATAATCTATTTTTCTTGAAGAAAAGATACAGAATCTAAACTAAAACACAACATAGAGGCAACATATGTACCATCAATAAGACCAGAACAAGCATATGATGTGCACACAGTGTAGTCTTTAAAAAGCACATATAAACATCAGAGATAGGTTGGGAGAAGGGGGAGAGAAAAGGGAGGAGGGAGGGATTGATCCTCAGAGAAGTGCAGCATCAATTCTATAAATTTTTAAGTTTGTGGCCACCAAATTGCTGGTACTGCTAAGGTAAACTGAAGTCTCATTCTCAGTTCCAACCAGTGACAAAGCTATAGCAATGGTATTAACAATAACTAATAAAATGTCTGTTTGACACTAATAAGCATTCATTATATTTGGGTTATATTTAATTTACTGCAATCTGGATCAAGTGGTCTTATTTAAAAACATGGTGAAATTTGCACTAGTGTGCTGTAATCCCTAGCAGCTACTGAAACTCCTGGCTTCATTTATTTAATACGTTAAAATTTGACTGCTTGCAATGAGTACAACATGGAACGATGTGGACAATTGTGGTGTAATGTGGACCCTAATGTTTTTTTTATCATTTCCATTTTGCAAAAGATTATTTTGAGACATTCTATTCTCTCTTAAAGAACATCTTTGGCCTAAACACAGTGGAGGCAGCCACTGGCTTCCTGTGATACCCTCTCTCTTCCTTCTCATGGCTTATCTACTTTTTTTACCTTATTTGTACCTGTCCTAGGCCATCATCTTTTTATACTTAAGCTGGTTTTGTATCATCTTGTGTCATTTTTTGTATTATCTCGTATGTTTTATAATCCAGTCCATAGGCAAACCGAGGGAGGGTTCCTAGTGCCTGGAAACCCCCCTCCAAGCCTGGCCTGTGGCACTGTATAATTGAGGTGGCTGAACCCTGCCCCCACTTCACACGGCTCTGCTTGAAAAGGGAGAGCTGCGTGCACCTAACAGTAGTGCACGCAGCATTGCCCATGTATATTATGGGGATAGGAAGAGTTGGAGAGCAGCCAAGCACTGTCTAAAATTAAAGACACGCCCCCATGCATGCTGGTCACGCGCACTGGCGGCATGGGGTGAAATCCCCTCTCTTCAAATCCTGCTTTTGCCCCTGCAGTCTGTCTGGCGCTGTGGAATCTGTGGTGCCTCTCAAATAAAAGAGGACCATGATAATGATGAATGTGTTACTAATTCATTAAAGACTTCATAACGAATATCCATGAAATACTGCCAATATTCGTCAGGCATTGTTGCTGAATTTGGTTCTTAGGAATATTGGTTCAGCCTAAACAAATGACTACATCAAATGTAGGTAGGCGACAGGTACTCTTAAGAAAAAACACAACCCACTGTGATAAATAAGCTATTCAAACTTTATATAAATCCAAATGCAATTTTTGTAAAGATTGTTTTAAATTTTGATGTATTTTTGATAAATGTAATTGAATGTGTCTATAACTGTATATTGTTGATGTACTTACCAGCTCAAAAAAGCCCACCATGGATGCTGGAGGAGAAACATCTTTGTCCCCTTTCTTCTTTCTGGTAATGAAACATAAAATAAACCTAATTTTAACAAAATTTGTAACGCATAATGGCAATTTAATTTGAAGGTAAATATTCTTAATATAGTACTAAACACCACAAAATAAAAGCCCTTGTTTTAAAGCGGCACCACCACCAACTTAAAGATTTATAATATGGTGCTTCTCGCCCTAACCAGTGCCCTGTGGGTGTGCAGCAGCAGCAAATCGATTTTGTTCACCAACTAGTTTTCGTCTGGGGCTGCAAAAGGAACCCCTGATAATATTCTGCATACAACAGACTCCAATGCTCTGGCTAGGGGAAGGGGCACCTTAATGAAATATATTACTAGGTGGCAGAGCAGCTTTAAAACGCTAAATACTTTTTACAATAACAAATTGCAATCAAAGCAGTCTTTAACAGAAATATGGTAGATTACAGCAAAGCTAGATGATTTTCTGACTGAGCGGAGTACTGAGCTGGGTATATAAGTAGTACCTCAGCGGAAGGATCCAAGTCTCATAGGCGTACATGCTTCATTGTTTAATCTGTGAGTAATGATCTTATTTACAATATGTGTTACATTGGTAACAGTATTATACACTCCTGTCTAACTTTCTGCCTGGAAAAGTCAGCTGTTGTTTGAGCAGAAACATAATCTTACAAGGCGAGCATAAAATTGAGTCCCTATAACAGAATGGAAATGTTGTTAAAAACATAATTACCCATTAACCTCATATACTTTATTGCACTTGTATAATGTCTTTATTTTTTGCTGTTCTACCAAGTGGAGCATTAAGCATAGTTGAACAACAGCCAATAAGTGCAATTATATTTGCTTCTATCGCAATTAACTTGGGAAAAATAAACAAATGAGCAATATAGGCAGCAGTATTTAAAAACTAAACTCAGCTTCACACAACTGTGCTTGTGATTATTATGTTGCTATGGGGCCTATTTATTAAGCCATAAACCATGCAGAAATGGCTTTTTAGGCAATTTTAAGTATTACTATAATAAATATATCCTGCATTAGGCTAAGTTTCGCATTAAACCACAGTACCCATAATTATCAATGGGGACTGCTATGTGGACCATTTTAACAAGCTCCAAAAAGCCTAGCTTTTTGGAGCTTGGTCCCGATGGCTAACGCCATCCAAAGGTGGCGTTAGTCATTCTACCTTATTGGGACGGCGTAGCAGGAGAGGAATCTTCGGATCCCGCTCCGCATCCTTGCTGCTCTCCCCTCTGGTAACTACCACAAGGTTGCGCATGTGCAGTAAAGACTGCGGCTCAGAACCCGGAGTTGTTAGGTAAGGAAAGTCATCAAAGGGACATTCTCCCATTCGATGCGCTGTCCGGGGATTATTTTTTAACAAATGGCCACAAAATATAATCCCCCATCATTGTGATATGGGATGATATTTACCGGGGGTCATATGCAGCCACTAATAAATAGGCCCTTATATATACACAGGAGTAGTCCTATTATGAGGCATTAGGAGTGTCAGCTCTGTGGATGAGGAGGAATGAAGGAACCACGTTTTAGCACCAGGAGGTAACTAAAAGAAGAGGCACCAAACATCCAGGGCAGGTGCCTTTTAAAGTTTGGAGACAATTTGATTGGCCAATGGGAGAGCAGCAGAGGATATAGATAGGACCCAAATCCATGCGCAGCAGCATGCGCAGACCCGAATCCAAGATGGCGGCACCCAAGCCAGAGTGGATGGCCGGTGCAGGAAGGTATGTCTGCCGTGACTGCTACCTTGGCATGTGCATTTGCACAGAGACTAGTCCGTCGAAGTAGTAAGTTAATCCTTATGGCTTCCGGCCACTATTGTCAAGGCAGCTGAGTTTTTATTGCCGCGATAAATGGCCTCATTGATGTCACTAGCTCCTAATTTAGAGTTATCACTAAATCTAGCCAGAAGGTGAACTTTTTTCACCTTGGCAAAACCATGCTGAGTTGTGGATGGGAAGAGGCGTCGGGGACTGAAATGTGTTGGACAGATTTAGAGTTAGGAAGGTAGCGTGTACTAGCTGAAATCTACATCCCGATTCACATTGCCGGTTCACACGTGCAGGGGATATTGAAGCCCTATACTTCCAGTTCCAACTTCTATTAAATAAGTAATAACAAGCTAAACAAATAGATTCAAAATAATAATTAAAAAATGAAAAAAACAAAAAACATTCTCAAATAATTGCAAGATCTTCCAGAGCCTGCTGCAGTCCTTTGCAGCCGTCGGAGGTGGGGGCTGGAGAATACATTGCAAATATGATATTTTCCCATTTCTCCCTGGTATCCTCCGCTGTCGCCATTCTGAGATGGCAATAATGTTAAGAGGATTCCCTAGATGGGGCTACATCCTGCGATAGCGGACAATGACTTTTTGATGTACTTGGAGAGGTGCTAACTATAGCAAAACATACGTTCTGCCAATGTCATACATGCCGCTAAAGTAGTCCAAAAGACAGCTTGCATACCTTTAATTTTTATTTGTTTATTGTTTAATCTTTATAAATATATTTTTGTAAGGATCATGCAAGTATAATACATAGCTTAAAACATAAATGTATTATTACTATTCATAAGACAGAAGGACATAAAAGTATTTTTGCTTGAATTTGTAAAAATAAGCAGAAGGAGAAAAAAAGGCAAAAGTTAAACCACCTACAGCATTACTCAGATTAAAGTTGTACCCCAACACTAATGACAAACAGAAAAGCTGTCATTTATAGAGACATGTTGAACAGAAGAAAAAGACATCTCTGCTGGGCTTTCAGGAGTAAAATAATTGGGGGAAATGAGCTACACATAAAAAATAGCAAGTGATTGAGAACACAACATATTGTAATAAACTGTAGTCGGGTAAAGAAAGGCTGGTGAGGTCCCTTATAGTAATGAGCAGTCTCCGTGTGCAATTGTCTTCTATTTGAACACTTGTTGAAATGTCCGCCCATGTACTCACACGTTGAGTTAGGTGACTCATGATCAAAGTTGAATAACTTTTTTTTATAGAACACTCAAACTATAATTATTTTTAGAAATAATTAAATATTGCAACAAGAGAAATCACTAAGTATATATTTGTCCGAAGAATATACCTCACTACTCAGCTGCTGCCTGATTAGCTCTGCACGCCCCACTGAAATGTCCTTTGCAAAGCAAAACCGAGGATAGGATTCATTTATTAATGTTCTAAAATATGGAATGCAAATACCGACTCTTTTTCCTGTGAATTCATACACTTATTTTTAACATGTTCCTCAATATTATGGTTGGAACTGGCAGGGCATGTGCAGATTGAGACGTTCCTTGCTGGGAATGGACTATTCAAAGTAAGGCGTCCTATCCAGCACCCATGCAAAAACTGTAAGCGAATCTTAGCAAGCGCCCGCAGAGCCTTTGCAGAATGCACCAAACTACATGATTTTTTCAGGTGGTACCATTAGCCATTACTTTCAATGGGTTCTCTTTTTGGGTTAAGTGGGCAGAATTTATAGAGGAAAGAACATTTACATATGAATTTATGCCATATGAATAGAGCAGTAAAATTTGCAAATTTGCAAATGTGGCACATGCCAATAAGTCATCCCTGATTTTCCCACAATTTGGCATAAATGAAGTTCCAATACATGTAGGAGTAAAGAAAATGGAAAGTTTTAAAGAATTAGGGGGTAACCAAAAAGTGATAGCACTCTGTACGCTGGAGTGATGTTTTTCAAAATGTGCTGCACATTTTTTTTAACAAATGATCCCCACTGACGTTTGTAAAAGAATAGGTAATTGAAGTATTGTATTGTAACATACAGACTCCTTGATTTCATAGAAATATCACAAGATAAAAGAGGCATCTGGCGACATAAACAGGATAACATGACATTTCACACACTGCCTTTCAAACCTTAAATTGAATGCTCTTTTGTGAGTAGCTGTCAGCATAGTTCGACCACCACTTGCAAATATAGAAACATCTGATGGAAGAAGAATGTGTCTTACTTCTTTTTCTTTTCGTGTATCACCCCGTTCCTTGCTGGCTTTTCATCTTGTTGAAAGGCAGGGTTGTCATAAACATTATCAGGAAAGCCATCTAAAACAAGGCAATGCCACAAATTTACCAATCAAAAGTAAAAAAATTAAAATAAAATTATATTGAACTCATTCATTCATCATCTATGCATACCAATGAATTCACTTATCTATTTTAAGTCAACGTGTATAAATACCTACTGTAAGAAAGAGATGGGTATTTTTTTAAAAGGACAATTGTTAAAAAAAAAAAAAAAAAAAAAGGTGTATAGACATTACCTTGTTCTTGTTTAACCTGCAAGAAAATATGCAAGACTTTCTTGATTGCAAACATATTGCAAGCATTGCCCTCTTCCCTTGTGACCTCCTGTCGTTACCTATGCCATCTGCACACCAGATTTATTTTGCCCTTCCCTCTGGGCTTTCTGCCATTGGTCTCAACCTGTCATCTTCCCTCAGTCAGTGCCTCTGATCCTGTTAGCTACCTCCACATTACTGGGCGCAGGTGCAGCTTGCTCTGATTTGCTTCATTTTCAGTCCCCCACCTCCCCTGCTTCTAACTTTAGTGAGTTACTATACCCCACCTTGCACCTCATTGCCCTGTATGGCTCCTGGATGTGCTTTGTGTTGTACTAAACCGTATTGACACACATACATATTATATATATATATACACACACATACACACGCACGCACACATACACATATTATATGTGAACACATCCATCTATACAATTGCAGTCTAACATGGAAGCAAAGTAAGCAAAATATATCCATAGAAGGTATCATCCAGCTAATTAAAGAGAATGACTTACCAATGATGACTTTGTCTTTTTTGGGTATTTCTATATCTTCTCTCATATTGACTCTTTAAGAAATTCAAACCTGTGGAACATTAAAATGGTACTTCATTATAAATGGCATCTATTGGAATATGTGTCTCAAGATAGGTTTCAATTCACTCTGCAAAGAAGGAAACCTATTGCTTACCCAAGTTGCTATACGTGTCAAACCAGCCCATCCTTAAACATGCATTATTTATAAGTAACACTATCAGCTAATTAGCAACAATTTGAATGTAACATTACCTTTAAATTTATTGAGAAGTGTTGCTAGGATAAGAATTAACTTAGAGGAAATGGGAGACTTTATTCTGTAAATAAAACTTATATATATATAACAATGTATAATATATATATATATATATATATATATATATATATATATATATATATATATATATATATATATATATATATTTATTATACATTTAGTTATTTATTTTAAAAAAGACATAAAGTATTTTTCCCAATATTTCGGGTATAATAGCTTGAAAACATTGTACTATAAAAGTTTGTCACACACTGCCTGGCGTGAAATAGCTCTGTGCATGCCCAGAAACAGATCATAAGCCAATGATGAATGCAATGGCATGCATTTCATGTCTAAACGCAAATGACACTTAAGAATGCCTACTACTTGAGAGGCAGAACAGGGTGGTAAGGGGCAGATGGATATAGTCAATGTACAGTAAGGATGTGCCGACGCAGATTCGGACGATTCAGGTACCGGGTTTATCTTAAGTATGTTTGTTTTCAGACATATAATTTGTACCAGCTACAAGGCAGATGAAGGCATCGACTGCTAGTCGCAGCATAATGATGACTGTCTCGGCCAGTAACAAGCACGGAACATGTGTATGCAAGTAAGATAGACCATATAAACAAATTGTTTTTATGCGTTAAGAACATCTTGATTTATGCATTTAATGGGTTTTTTTAAACCAATCATACTTTTATTAACGATAATACTGTTTAGAGTTATTTATTTATTTTATAATATCATTTACTGACATGCTTTCTGTGTAGGCAGAGCGCGCTTACACCCGGATTATAATCGAATCTCATCTTGAAATCCACTTGGATTTGACTACGGTCAGAACCATGCTGAAGTTCCGTGCTATTTTTTTAAACCGCAAGTTGGGATCCGGGTGGTCCTCAAATCAAACAGGTCAGGCTGATCTTTGGGGAAAGTCTTGTAAGCGTATGGGTGACTACACCTAAATTCACAGCTACTACTGGTACATATTATTCATCTAATTCCAATGAAATAAATACACAGCGTTGTGTATTACAAAATATTCTAAATCATTTCCAATCACGCTGAGTCATCTTAGCCTAATATAAGCTTCAAATAAATAAGGTTTAGAAAATTCCAGAGTGAACAAGTCCTAAATAGCCCGATAAGCCAATTGGAGATAACTAGTGCTCTGTCTCCAAGCTGATTTCTTCTGGGATATTATGGGTCTACTGCTAAATCTGTACCTAGGTTGAATAAAATTAATTATTAAAAAGCTGTTTACAGCAATTAATTAATGGAGCTTGTGTTAATGCAGTCAGAAAATAAAGGGAGCAGATAAATAGCTCCCATGTGAACTGATTCAGGTTTATAGCTTTGTAATAGCTTTAGAAATTTTCCACTATGTTAATGATACAAATTATATGTAAAGTAAATAGCTATATATTTGCATATCTGTTCTTAGTGATCTGAGGTAACGAGTGCCAACAGCAATAAACTTGCGAAGAATTTAGCAATCTCTCACTTTAAACATACTTTGCTCCTTCGGCAGAATTGTGCAATGCTGTAAATATTGTAATACTGTTGGCATAACAACACTGTTTGGCAAGAAGGCCACACATGATCTTGAGGGTCATTTGCTAAAGTCAAATGAATAAAAACTTGGTTAAGCTTCCACAGTAAACTGAACAAAACCAGTGGCCAGAAACCCACCTACATTTAAATTACAACACTTCTGTAGACTAGAAGAAACAAACAGCTTATAGGCACCCCATCCTCCTGGCTGCATATAAAAACTATAACACAGTCTGCAGTATAAGACCCATTTTTGTGGTGTCTATTATTGCATTAATGAACTTTGGCTTCAACAAAATGGCCACCATGATTGTTCTCTTGGCTCTAGCATATGGTTTTTACTTATGTTTTGGTTCTAGTTTTTATGTGAAGTATTGTGCTTTAAAAGTAAGTTACTTGTGATAATCTGTAGTTTCTTGGCTGCTGAGAGTGATATGAAGCACTTGGCGAGAAACTGTGACAAGAATTGTATTTTTTTATTTGTTTTAATTAATTGGATGTGAGGGGGAGATTAGTAGTAATTTTGTAGAGTTGTATTATTTTGCAAGGTATTACATTATATTAATTTGGTAAGAGGTTAAAATTAATGTGGGTTTTTATACCTTATGCCTTTTTTTTTATTGTATCATAATACAATATATATATCTATATATATAGATATATATATATTATACGTTAGTACATTTATATACATTATACATTTTAATCTTATTATTATTTTGTGGGGGGTTTTTTCAGGTTTTTTTTCCAAAACAAAGCATTTGGAATTCCCACTCTAGAAATCCTGCATTTTCCCCTTCTGTGTGGTAAAATATTCTAAGTGTACAGTCAAACAGGATCTTGTTCTTAATCTCATTAAACATTTTAAAAAATGTTTTAAAATTAAGTTACATTTGGGGACCTTTTTTAACAATTAGCACTTATTCTGGTGAATAATCACCACAATTTACCCAAAAAATATCACTAGGGAAACTGAGCTTCAGTGATACTGACCCAAAGCAGGAAGGGTTGTCATACCACTTTTCTGGGCCATTCACTTGCGTGAGTTGGCTTGCCAGATTTGGGCTTTTAGTTCCACTTATGTAATAAAAAAAAAAAAAAAAGAAAAGTAGGCCCAGATTTGAGGCCTAGTTGGTGCAGAGGGTCACTTTAAAAGTAAAGTGCTACAGTGGCTCAAGAGATTGATCCTTTGAATATTGCAGGCCTCAGACCAGGGGTGTGCTTACCATGGCCTCTAAGAGTTTAGGTGTTTTATTCAGAAGCATGCCTCCGGGATCTACAGAAATGAGAGGTTGAGGATACCACTGCCATGAGTGAGAGTCTGTTGGTCATCCAGCGATCAAAAGAATCACATAGCCTGCTGAGACACTTAGGCAGTAGAGCATATGGCAAATCAAGTAATGATCTGCCTGGAAGAGAATGAGAATGGCAGATCTTCTGGTTTATGAGACTGAAGGCCTCTTTGATCAGCAGAATTTGTAGCTTGCCAAGGAGCAGCTTGATAGGGCTTTTGGTAGCTTGGACAGGAACCAGAGAAAAATGCAGATGAATGGCTCAATGCGTTCTCCAAGATACACTTGAGTGAGGAGTTTGATTTGGAGTGGGGATGAGGGATGCCCAATCATCATCATCAGCTATTTATATAGCGCCACTGATTCCGCAGGGCTGTACAGAGAACTCTCTCACATCAGTCCCTGCCCCACTGGAGCTTACAGTCTAAATTCCCTAACATACACACACAGACAAAGAGAGACTAAGGTCAATTCAATAGCAGCCAATTAACCTAATAATATGTCTTTGGAGTGTGTGTGAAGCCGGAACAACTGAAGGAAACCCACGCAAACACGGGGAGAACATACAAACTCCACACAGATAAGACCATGGTCGGGAAGGAACTCATGACCCCAGTGCTGTGAGGCAGACGTGCTAACTACTAAGCCACTGTGCTGCCCATATGTTTAAAGATTAACAGTTGACCTCTACTAAAATAATTTTCCCAATTTGTTTTGGCATCATGTTGTTATATTACTATCAATGGAACAAAGTTAATTAATTGTTCACATCTATAATAATTCAATATGCTACTTGGAGCCTGTATACTAACCTGTGCTGTTGTCCTGTTCCTAATTTAATCAGAAAATGTTTGGTTACAAAGACTGAAGAACCAATGCTGCTGATATTTTTTATGGGGTAGACTTATACAATTCTAATAAGTGCTTTCCCCAATGTTACAGCACAGTAGTGGAATTTCACTTTCACTTTTAAATGCAAATCTAACACCAATGAGTATAAGGCATTAGCTAGTCATGTTTTTCCACAAGCCATTTAATATATATTCTTGAGTTAGACCATGAGCAAGATATAATGATTCAATATGTTGCACTACACTATTTATTTGTGAACTTTGATAGATGCATTTAAACTTTGAGCAGGGTTACCATATCAGATATGTAAGCACTGTCACATTATCTCACACTTGCCATGATGGCAGCTGTGTGTTTGCAATCAGCAGGACTGTAAAAATGTACTTTGTTTACAGTAGACATTCAAAACATTCAAATAAATATATTTTATGGGGGAAAAACAAATGAATTAAACCTTTTTACATTTTGTCATTAATGACTTTTATTACTTAACAAGTGACATGAACTGATTTTTTTTTTTTTTTTTCGTGTGTTCTTTTGGGACTTTATATTCTAGATATGTATTGGACATATCCTGCAGTGTATTTTCTGCTGTACCAGAGCGTACCTAGACTCGTAGTCAGACGTATCTTAAGATCCGCTTCTTGTTGAATATGGACGTGTGTATGACCGATTTACGAGTGATGTAAGAAAAACACAATTTATGTTGGTTTTGCGTAACCTTAATAAATCAGGGCATAGCGCGTAGCTGCACTGAAATTATTTGGCATACAGACTGTATGTCTTTATAGTAGATCAAAAAGTAGGCAATAAGCATGTTTAACAATTGCAATGAAGCTAATAATAATACGACATCTTGTACTCCATTTTCTATTACCAAAATAAAGTACTATGTTTACAATTGTTTTTTTTTTAGAAATTTCCAAAAGGCCTTTATATTTAAAGTTAAATATGTTTACATTTTAACAGTGATTCCTAACCAGCCAGGACACATTTGGCTGTCCTTTTCGTCAGGCTGAATGTGTACTATATAAGAATTGTTGATCAAAAGTTGGAAAATATTGCAATTTGGATTATCAACTATATTTAAATTGTAAATAAAATAAACTAGCTACAATTAATTCTGCTTCAAGTCCTACTACTTTTTAATCAGGATTCTGGTTTTATATATTACAATATTGTAACATTGATAAGTCCCAAAAAGTAAAACAAATGAATCATACAGAATTTGCATCACCAACAAAAAAAACAGTTGGGAACAACTGTTATCTAATAATACCAGTAAAGGAAGTAATAAGTGGGTCATTTGTGTAAGTTCTACATAACTCCTAGATCGTGAACACATATTACACACACAACTATTACTCTCTTTACATCATTCGGAATATTTGCCTACATTAATTATAAGCTGTCATAATCAGATTCTGGCAGCAATACAAAGCATTTTGCATAATCAGTAGCATTCAACTCTTCTTAGGGAGAGTGACATGGAAATGTATTTTTATATACACACACACAATGTAGGTGGGATAATATCTCTATGGGAGAATTCAAATGACCGCAATATTCATGAGAACAATGCGGCCTGCGCACTATTACAGTACAGTATGGTAATTTTAATGCAGAATTTTGCTCGCAGCTCACAGAGCTGTGAGCAAAAGTCAGAGTTGAAATTACTGTACTAATGGTAATAATGAGCACTATTACCGTAGTAATAGTGCAAACAACACGGTCAGTTGAATTCCCCCCTATGCCTTCTACCTTCTGTGCAGTCGCAAATCTACTAACTAATAGTAGTCACTATCCTTACAATCTGGTAGAACTGAAGTAAATATAAAACTGGCTTATCTGTAGAGTCATTTTGAAGTATTGTTTACAGTGTTATTATTTAGAAGTGATTACACAATACATATATATGAGCGTCACTTGTGTACAATGGGCTTTATGTACTAATGTATGTACATATAACCACAGTACTCCATTTTTGAAGCAGAGCAGTGCTATATATAATATTTATGTATTACATATGACACAGCTTTGCTCAAAACAGAGCAGAGCTGACCTCCACCACCCCAGTGGTGACAAAGGTAACATACTGCATGGTAATGATTAATCCCATTACCAGGCAGATAGATCATACTTGATAACTTATGGCAAGTATGATCCGGGAGCCTGCTGGGGAAGGTGGGCGTGCAGGGGGCGGGGCTCCGCAAATGACTTCATTTTGTCCACGCCCCCATGACGCAAACCGCTGCATTTTACAGCGGGGGCAGGGCCAAACGCCGGAATTCGTATAGTTTTGGACCTAATTCTGCCCACTTCACTAGGAAGTGGGCAGATCCGGGAGATTGTCACACTCTCCCGGGAGTCCATGAGACTCACGCGAAATGCGGGGGTCTCCCGGACATTCCGGGAGAGTCGGGAAGTATGAGATAGATAGATATACAGTGGTGTGCAGACACAGACCTTCTTTGATAAACTAAGAAAAATACCCCCTATGTAAGTGATTTACAAACACTTTCCGTGAGCAGCTTATGAAACATTTTTTTCGTACATAACTACATACAAGTACTCAAATACTCCACAATACTTATTTGACTTTCTTTCAATTCACTGAAACGACAGCACTATCACTCACAACACAGAATACAATAACAATCTACACATCAGACCACCAGAAGATAAAGTATTATTAGTCTTGCTAGTTTAACCTTATTAACTTTATTAATTTAACCATCACACCATACATAAATGTATATTTAACATAATGCTGCATGACATTGATAAAACTATTTTTAATATGAAAATGGCTTCCTTACCATTCATATAAATGACATTTAAATAGCTTATATAACATAGCACAGTATCATGCTTCATAGGTACATGGTTAAATGAACATATAGCAAACTTTATAACTTGCTTGCACAGTCTTATCAGTACACAACTGATATTAACTACCAATAATGACACCGTATGAAGTGATAAGACATATCGGAAGTTTCTCTTATCTAAAAGGGAAATCGACAGCAGCCTAAATTAAAACACATTTTAAAATCATAACTTAATAAATAAAATAAAAAAAAAGTATCTTTCTTCCCGTCTGATCAATAAAGTGATGTGTTAAAGGAGAAAGGAATTGTCACTGCATGCACAATATAGGAAACTATACAATATACAACTATACAATACACACACTTCAGCTTCAATTAGGACACTTTTGGATGAATATTTTCTTTGTCCATCTGCTTTTAATAATGTTGGACAAATTGCTATAAACACACACCTCAATCCTTTAACAGTTTGAGTAAAATACATTCAGATTGTAAAGAGTGCAGCCAGTCTAAACATTTTCCTAAATGTATTATAAAGCCAAGATATGTATAGTTATATAAGAAATATATACTGTAGCATAGATAGCTATTACAATATTTTTAAACAATCAATTTTTTGAGATGTAGGGTACATTATATGTTCAGTTACCTTATCATAGGATTAAAGAGATGATATCCTGTGCTCTGGATGTTAAGATCTATCTTCACATAATCTTCTCCCTTCTTATATATCCAGCCTGGACGGGACTGGTCTGACCTGTTTGCTGGGAATCAGATTTGAAGCAGGTGAAAAGCCATAACCCTGCTTTAAACACCTCATCCCAAGCCTCACCTCTTCCTCTTACCAGACTGGTTTAAAGTAACCACTATCAGCAGGAGACCATTTCAGTTTACATTCTTTAGTTTTGCTATGTCATTGCTAGTGTGAGAACGACATAAAGTACATTTTTTATGAATAAAAGGCTTCTGAGTTCATTTATGAAGCCAACATTATATGCTATGTTTTCACCACTATTATTATATATAAGATAGTGTTTAACACCAATTATGTAAGTATTTCTTACTAAGTATGCAATGCACTTTTTTGGAAATATAATTTTTTTAAAAAACAAACAAAACAAAAACATTTACTATTGTGGTGATGACATTGATAAATCTCCTTCATATGACTTTTTGTATTTTTCTGTTAGATTAAAGGAGTATTTATTGCCTATTCATAGAATGTAGCCAGTCTGTGCGTTAAACCAATAACCAGTCCATAACCAGTCCATAACCACTGCCTCAAGATTGTTTTTCATAAATATTGGTTGTAAAGTGCCCAAGTGAGAGCACATTCCTCCTAATTGCCCCAAATTAGCTGGGGGAAGTCCCGAATCTGGGGGACTATCCTGTCGTTCAGACAGCTAGGAATGTTTCCTAACTTACTTGGAATGTTGGGAAGTGAGTTGCACACAAAACTACCACTGGTGAGAAAGGTGTTATCGGAGCATGGGAGGACCTAGTGTTTCAGTGATACCAAGCACACCCAGGCCACAAAAACATTGCGATGTTGGCACACCACCACCACTAGGTGGCCACATCTCTGTCACAATTCCAAAAAATGGAATATTAGGAGGTATGATATCAGAGGTTTCAAATTATTTACATCAAAAATACTGCCTCCGCCCAAAACTGTATAAAGATGACGTGATGTGTACTTTAAACAAGTAGATACTAAATTCTTCTGCCTAGCATTTTAGAGATAGAATTTGTGGCGATATATAGCAGGTTGTGTTTTATGTTTATATGAAATATATATGAAAAATACAGATATATGTAGTCATCACATTGTGTCAATCAATAGCAAATTCCCAGTAGTTCCCTTTAATAGTATTTCTTCATGGAAGATAAATGATCTAAAATATATTTAGAACACATAAGGTCCTGAATATTTGGATATTATTATATATTACTAGTAACTACTTCAAATAAAGACAAATGCATCCTATGAAGTTCAAGTCACAACTCTTTTTTTCCTTAATAGGCCACCTACTAATTACTCCGAATTCCAATTTATAGTCCTTCCTCTGAATGCCTTAAAAATTAACACTTCCAAAAAAAGGTATTTAAAGAAGATTCCACAATTTGTTTTTAGCTGCCTAAAGTACTATAGTTCTCCTTATGGGAAAATGCACAGGATAACCTTGGTAAACAACCAAAGTATAATGAATTTCCATGTTAATTTAGACATTAAATATGGTAAGTTTTCCACCTTCTGAAAAAGACACAGATTTGTCATGAAATTCAATTGGTAGAATAACTTTTTTTTTTTTTTGCAGGGAACTCTTGATAAATGGGATTTTACGTGCTAGTGTCTCTGCAGTACTAGGGATTAACTGGTTTGTCGTGGGCTACAACATTGTTACATCATTTTTTGGCTGCCTCCAACTTTCATGCAGTGAAGGAAGGGTGTGTGAAAGTTAGACTACCAATTATTGAAACTGACTGGATAAAGAGCAGCTGAGGTCACCAGCTCACAAATAGATTGTTTATTTAAAAGGCTAAAAAAAATTAAATTCATATAGACCATCTAACTAATAGCATGAATTGCAGACATTGGTGTTCATTTTTCTGATGTCTTTTGGTTAACATTTAGTCATGATGGTAGCCGAACATCACTGACTTTCCTATGCTTGTCTCTGGGGTGCGAGGAAAAATCAGAGAAGATGCATCACTGCGAAGTGCCTTCAGCACTGTGCCAGTGATACTCTCCAGCACATCACGGGGAACTGAATTCCTCCACCTCACCCATGAATTCAGTAGTGATCCTTATTATTCTCCAGTCAGAGATGGTAGGAGTTGGTAGGAGGTGGTCCTTTCTATCATTTTTACTAAGCATCTTGTTCTGTTAAGATACAGTGCAATGGTTTTCAAGCAAAAGAAATTCATTCAATGTCCAGTCCCAGTTTAGTTACCAATAAAAAAACAATAAAAAATAAGAAATTATCTTATGGAATATATACAAAGGAAATAACAGTTATTAGTTGTAGAGCAGACATTTTTTAAATACCCAATGTCACTAAGAATCTGCTGGTGGATGATCGACAGAAGGGAATCCCAGTGGCTGGAGACTGAAGGGCAAACCAGAGGCAAGGAGCTAGCCAAAGAGTTGCAACTAAATCGGATCCTCATACACACCAGGATAGTCCTATCTGGGAGAGACGTTATAAACAGCCAGGAGTTGGTACATGGGTGGCCAGTCAGAAAGGAAGGAAGGAACACGAGATTAAGGTACATAGGCACAATGATCTGGCATTGTGTTTGCATAATGAATTTGCAGATCTATAACCCCCCCCCCACACACACACACACACACAATGCAGGATATTGGCTGTGGACAGGAAATATTTTTAATGTTTGAAAAGTGCAAGTTAATGGATCGGACACAAGAAATCATGGCTTCCAGTGTTACTTTACCCGTTTGAGTTTCTACTTGTTTTCTGCCGTGGCAGAGTTTTTCCACACGAATCAGGTACTCAATGTAAGGAGACAGTGGATTTGGTATTTAAAGTTTGTGTAAAAATTTTCCGCCAACATCTCTCATTTTATTTGCTGCATTTATTCCAAATGACAAATTCCAGAGTCCATATTATTCTTTCCCATTCACATTGCAGTATTAGCGGTGGTAACGGCTTTTAATTATCAATGTCTTGGCAAGTACAAAAATAAGAATATATTCACCAAGCTATAACCCAAGGCATCTCATGAACTGCACATGAACTATAGTTACACAATTCCAGCACAGTTGCCATTTCCAATTAAATTTTTATTATCATGCGTTTCATTTTCATAAGGACAGCAAGACTCCTAGCTGTGTGGGTCTAGATTCCACCGGACTACAACATTAGGGTGCACTGGAGTTTGTGCACTGAGAAACTCAGATGTACCAAGTGTAAATAGATAACAATCTTCATAATGTTACAAATTCCCCTGTGACAAGGCTCCATTTTTGGTGTGTGTTGGCGCTGAAGTTACACAGACTCTAATTCTGCAGATTGTAATATTAATGAAATTGTTTTTAAACCGATTTTAGTTTAATTTTAGTGTTCATGAGCAATTACTGCCACAAAGTCACGCTTTTACTAATTTAGGAAATGTACCCTTTATGGCTAAACTGTATACCCAACTTTTTTGAAATTCATAAACACAATAATATTAACGTAGCTATACACGTACACTGTATGTAGAGAAGGAGCATATTCATTGCATGGGATAATGTATACTAATGTCATTGAATGTCTATTTAAACAAAAAGTAACCTAACTCATAATAAGGTTATATTCACTCTTTAAATATGGTACTATAATGTTCAAGTGTATTTGTCTACTTCAGTAAAATGCGCTCTGTTGTCTTCTAGTTTTTAAAAGTTTCCATCAATGTACCACTATATGCAACCTTTTATTGTTGTAACCTGAGGCATGCAAGCCGACAGGTGACTTCAGTTCATCTCATTCCTTATATGTCAGTTTTGGCAGACACCACTACAAAGTTGTCTGCTGGGTAAACTGGATTTTTCTCTCTTTAGAAATAAAGATAACAATCAGAAAAAAATTACCAGCGCATGTTCCATATTTGCATCACTCCTGTTGAACCTCCATGCTTGAAGGTCAACGGAATGACAACCAAAAGAATACAGTTTTAAATGATTTTAACTAGATTGGATCACCAAAAAAAAAGCATGTAGAAATACAGCTACATAGTGTGCCATTGGTGAACTCGGATCAACTACAGGAAATAGCTATTTTTCCCAATACTGTAACTATGGAAATGATCATTCCTCAAAATTTAGTTTTGGGGTAAATAAATTTAAACTGTGTTTCAAGGATATATGCACCAATCAAAAGCCCTGTATTAATCATAGTATATCAGGTCCCTCCCACATCTAAACTAAGTAAATGAAAACAGATATATTAAATAGACACAAAAAGCACCTATTTATTTTGTCAGCAAGTTTGGTAGTATTTGACCAAAATTGTAGCAAGTTTTAAGACCGTGACACGTAAAATGATCATTATTCAGACAGTTTGAGCAGTCAGAGTACAAATCATGTAGGTCAATTACTGCATTGTCCCTTCTGTGCATTCATTGTTTGGCAGGAAATAGGCAGCCACAGGAATGGATCGCAACCACCCTAACGACTGACCAGTTCTGCTCATTATGGCCTCTACTTCTTTTGGTAGAGTGGTCACAGATGCAGACATTAAGCAATTAGTCCAACCAACTGGATTTTACCATGGCGCACACTGTATATGAAATCTACATTATGGACTAAAAATTAAAAGTTGCATGACCACCTAGCACACTGTTGGCTAACCTGTGACACTCCAGGTGTTGTGAAACTACAAGTCCCAGCATATCCTTCCAGCAATAAGCTGCTATATATTGGCAAAGCATGCTGGGACCTGTAGTTTCACAAACACCTGGGGGTATATTTACTAAGGTGCGGGTTTGAAAAAGTGGAGATGTTGCCTATAGCAACCAATCAGATTCTAGCTGTCATTTTGTAGAAGGTACTAAATAAATGAAAGCTAGAATCTGATTGGTTGCTATAGGCAACATCCCCACTTTTTCAAACCCGCAGCTTAGTAAATCTAGCCCCTGGAGTGTCACAGGTTAGCCAACACTGCCTTAGCAGTAACCCCGTCAACTTCACTCTTCATGTAGTTTACAAATATGAACGTCCAATCAAAGTATGAAGACTCTGCCATCCATACATACAATTTCTGAACATCTTATTGTAGGCATTCAAATCTTAAAATAAATCATTAGAAGAATTATTGAAACATAGACAGAATCCATTGAACCAGAATGATTTTTCAAATGCATTATAAAGTACAGTATATGCAAAATCCAGTGCCAATATTCACATATTCAAGAACAGATGGCAAATATTGTTGACTGTTACATTGAATTCTCACAGATCCGTTGGCACTTTCAGTTCTGTTGCTCTTTTAATTTAAAATAATAAGTTAAATGTTCTAAATTTTCTTAACATTGTCATCTGTAACTTGCCTCCACATGGAAGATCATGACATTATTTGTTAATTTAAAAGAATAAAATAATACTGTAATAAAACTGTGTGTGCACCATCAGAAAACAGCACTTGTAATAGAATGAATATAGATACGAAGAAGTTTCCTTTTAAGCAGATGATTTGCCTCTTTGCATATTAATGATTTCATTTACCAATGGTAGCAATTTCTAAATAGAATTTACATGCATAGAAATGTGCTAAATCTTATAACTGAACTGTAATGTTGGTATGTTTACCAAGATTCAAGATTCTAGGCCCATAAGCTGCACAATCAAAATCAGCGATACAAGTATTTGGTTGTTTGTGACAGTTAATCAGTGTGAGCATCCCTAGCAGTGTCTGCTAGAGACTCTCGAGTCACTGACTTTCACCCAAAACCTCAGGACCATGAACGCATGCCACGGAGATCACATGATGTCCCAATCACATGATTCCCTATAGGACCATAAGCAAAGCCCCCAATCTGCCATGGGTCAGAAAGACTTGTCCATGGTGAACATAATACTAACCATATTTTTTACAACTGTACTCATTGTAAACTGCACAGCAATTCCATAAATATCAGGTTTTTCATACCAGAGATACAGTATATATTGATTACCATGTAAAGAATACATAGAAAAACATATTTTTGAACCACACCTCTTGTTTTATGTGCTGTGATGTTTGAAAACATTATTTAAACATTTACGGATTCTAGTATTATTTCAGTGTAGAACAATAGACTGTGTGTGTGTAAACAAGGATTTACCAAACATTCAAATAAAAAACAATAAAAAAGTCAATACTTTTGCAGAAAATTTGCTTGTTAGTATTATTATTTTTTTTAGCAAGTTTAGCCAAAATATATAATTATATAATTTGCTGGATCTATTAATTTATTTAAGTGGTAAACCTTTTTACCTAGACCAGGAAAAGTCAGTTAAGTTTGTTATATGCTTTACTATGTTAGATCTGATTAACATGTTAATAATAAATTGGTTCGGGAGATTTTTTTTAGGATCTGCCAGTTCAAACCTGTACCTTATAAAGAAAAAAAAAAAAAAAAGAAGTGATAATGACACTTGAGGTCTTTTAAGTTGATGGGTAACTTTAGTTCATTATTTTTTTTTGTTTGGAGAAAGGGCAGGATGCTTTGCATTTGTTCAGTGAAAATGGTGTGGGGTCTGTAAACCTTTCCTAAATCCATTAAATAATCCCCACTTACCACACTTACATTATGTATATATATAGGACATATAAGACCTCCCTAAATATTGTTATATAATTGTGGTTGTAGACACTGCCATAATGAGTTCTAGTGGGTATCTGCACAAATAATGCTCACTGTAGTCTTATAAAAATATGACAAAAGTACCACCACACTCAAGTAGATTACTTGTGAAATCGTCTTTTTTTAAACTCTAAACTTCTTTTTGAGATT
This sequence comes from Mixophyes fleayi, assembly GCF_038048845.1. Lineage (NCBI taxonomy): Eukaryota > Metazoa > Chordata > Amphibia > Anura > Limnodynastidae > Mixophyes > Mixophyes fleayi. The sequence continues at coordinate 50,371,781 of NC_134407.1, forward strand.
TTCCTCTTGTAGGTGGCTTCTGGAAGATCCCTGTACAACATCCAGCAGTAGTCAGCCATCATCGTAACACTTCATTTCCATTGATACCTTCTTTCCAGTTCTTTTATATCTTGATGGAAACGTTCTCCCTGCTCTTCACTCACTGCTCCCAAATTTTCAGGAAAATAGTCAAGGTGTGAGTTAAGAAAATAGACTTTTAAGCTCATGGAGCAACCAAGCTTGTGGAACGCTTTCAACATTGTTTCCACCATTTCCTTGTATTTTGGGTCCTTTTGGTTTCCCAAAAAGTTTTTTATGACCACAGTAAAGGCAACCCACGCTTCTTTTTGAGTTGGAGTCATTGAACTGATGAAGTCTTTGTCGGATATGAGTTTTCTAATACCCGGGCCAACAAAAACCCCCTCTTTCAGTTTTGCCTCTGTTAAACCTGGAAACTTGGATCCCAAGTACTTGAAGCATTCGCTATCTTTGGGAAGTGCCTTAACAAATTGCTTCATTAATCCTAATTTTATATGGAGTGGTGGTAATAAAACCTTCTCAGTATCTCTGAGAACATTCTTTTCACCAACAACTAGACTTCTTGGTGGCCAATTTTTTTTGCTTCCAGTGATTTTGTCGGTTTCTACTGTCCCATAAACATAGAAAAACAAGGGTATTTGGTGTACCCAGCCTGTTGTCCCAGCAGCACACACAATACTTTTAAATCCCCACATACCAACCAGTTTTGGTTTTGATAACCCACTTTCTTGAGTACCAACTCCAAGTTCTCATAAGTCTCCTTCAAGTACACCGAATGAGCAACAGGAATGGACACATAACGGCCACCATTGTGAAAACTGCTTTTAAGCTTCTTTTGGAAGAGTCAATGAAAAGCCTCCATTCAGAAGAATCATACTGATTGTGGAACTGAGCCATCAACCCCTCTAAATCAGAGCAAAACACCAAATTGCCCTCATGACAAAAGTAAGACAGAAAGTCTTTTCCCCGATGTCTGTACCATGCAAAAGATGTACCTTCCATCAACAAATTTTTGCTTTTAAGTCTAGAACCAAGTAATTCAGCAGATTGCTTAGGTAGATCTAGGTCTCTCACCAAATCATTGAGTTCCTCTTGCGAGAAAAGTGTTGAAGTTGACGAACCAAAATCTGGAGAACTTGATCCATCTTCAGGCTGAGGTACAGTTCCATTCTCGTCAGGCCAATTGACTTCATCCAGGTTTGTAGGAGGGTCGGGCACAGGGACGTCTGGACCATGGGGAATGGGACGAATAGCAGAAGGAAAATTGGGATACGTGATGGTGCACTTCCACTTTGAATTGTACCCCTTCACATCACAGGAACAGAAATAACAATCATCACTATGATTCTTTTGCTCACGCCACATTATAGGAATTCCAAATCGAAAAGCTTTTTTTATCTTGCATTTTGACCAATTACGAAGATTTTCGACGCATCACTTACATACTTTATGAGGAGCCTAAACTTTATCTTGGTCACCAAGTTTTAATTTAAAATAAACGAAATAAACTTTCTTAACAAAATCCGTAATATTCAACTGCTGCTTTTTCACCATGAACTCTCCACATATGAAACAGAAACTGCCAGGAGAATTTACACACTTTCTTGGAGGCATTGCACTAATTTTGAACCACACAGACAATAGCAGGATGACGACTGAAATGAAATACAAGATTGTGGAGGAATCAGAGAACAAGGTAATGTATGAAAGAACATGTCCGGGCAGGCCCAAGCAAGCACACTCAACAATGCAGTGATCACCATCAGGACCAATAAACATGTATTTTCATGTTTTTGGAAGCACTGGCAGTGAAAATAAATTTGTTTTTCCATGTTCAGTTTTTTCCCCAAGTATGATTAATTTGAAATTTAGCGATTTCCAGCTACCTGTTTGACCAAGGCACATTTCGATTGTGAAAAAACCTGACGTCCCAGGAAAAAACGGTCGTCATTTTCGAATTCAACGCACCAAAAAACATAAGAATCAGATAAAATTATGAAAACAGCTTTTTGGTTGCAGACCTGTGTTATCACACAATGAATTTAAGCAATTCTTATTCCGCTCTCAGTAGCAAGCCACCGAGTCTTGGAATAGTGGATTGATAATGAAGGTTCTTTACAGGCAAACCAATGAAAGTGACAATGCTGGGCTTACATTGAACATTCAGAACTCAGTTTAATGAAGTGAGAAGAGAACATTCAAAAGGTGATGGTGCAAGGCCTTCTAGGCCCAATACAGTATTAACATTCAAATAGTGGACAAACACTCTGTGTAAGTGGATACCAAAAGGGACAGCAAATACAGTAATTAAGCAAATCCATTTTGACGTCTCATACGTTATATATAATTGTTAGATTGTTAGAGAATTTATTGCCTATTCATAGAATATAGCCAGTTTGTGCGCTAAACCAAAAAACGGTCCATAACCACTGCCTCAAGAAAACAAGTAATTTTTCATACATATTGGTCCTAAAAAAGTGCCCAAGTGAGAGCACATTCCTCCTAATTGCCCCAAATTAGGTGAGGGCAGACCCAAATCTGGGGGACTGTCCTGTCCTTGAGACCAGGGCCGCCATCAGGGGGGTACAGGGGGTACTGTTGTACCAGGCCCGGGCTCACCAGGGGGCCCGGTACAACAGCTCAGCACAGACTTACCTGGGGCCCGCCGCTGGTCTCCGCTATTCTGTCTTTAGCCTGGCTGTCACCGTGACAGCCAGGCACAGGGATCCGATCGCAGGGGTGGAGGATTCATTCCCCCTGCGATCATGTGCTCTGCCTGTGACAGATCACATGATCGCAGGGGGAATGATTCCTCCACCTCTGCGATCGGATCGTGGTGCCTGGCTGTCACGGTGACAGCCAGGCTGAAGACAGAATAGCGGAGACCAGCGGCGGGCCCCAGGTAGGTATGAAAGTATGTGTTGCTCATGGGGGGGGGGCGCTCATGAGGGGGGTGCTCACGGGGGGCCCGTGTGGCACGGGGGGCCCGTACTGGGCCCGATTTTTTCTGAAGGCAGCCCTGCTTGAGACAGCTAGGAATGTTTTCCTAATTTACTTGGAATGTTGGGAAGTGTGTGCACACAAAACTACCACTGGTGAGAAAGGTGTTATCGGAGCATGGAAGGACCTAGTGTTTCAGTGATACCAAGCACACCCAGGCCACATGAACATTGCGATGTTGACACACCACCACTAGGTGGCCACATCTCTGTCACAATTCCAAAAAATGGAATATTAGGAGGTATGATATCAGTGGTTTCAAATTATTTACATCAAAAATACTGCCTCCGTCCAAAACTGTATAAAGATGATGTGATGTGTTCTTTAAACAAGTAGATACTAAATTCTTCTGCCTAGCATTTTAGAGAAGGGAACTCTTGATAAATGGGTTTTTACGTACTAGTGTCTCTGCAGTACTAGGGATTGACTGGTTTGTTGTGGGCTGCAACATTGTTACATACATTTTTGGTTGCCTCCAAGTTTCATGTAGTGAAGGAAGGGTGTGTGAAAGTTTGACTACCAACTATTGAAACTGTCTGGATACAGATCAGCTGAGGTCACCAGCTCACAAGTAGATAGTTTTTTTAAAACGCTAATTGTTTTTTAAATTCATATCGATCAGTTAACTAATAGCATGAATTGCAGACATTGGTATTTATTTATTTTTTTGGTTAATATTTAGTCATGATGGTAGCCGAACATCACTGACTTTCCTATGTCTTTTAGTTATCATTTAGAGATACAGTATATATTGATTACCATGTAAAGAATAAATAGAAAAACATATTTTTGAACCACACCTCTTGTTTTGTGTGCTGCGATGTTTGATAACATTATATAAACATTTATGGATTCTAGTACTATTTCAGTGTAGAGCAATAGACTGTGTGTGTGTGTGTGTGTGTGTGTGTGTGTGTGTGTGTGTGTGTGTGTGTGTGTGTGTGTGTGTGTGTGTGTGTAAACAATGCATAAGGGTTTGCCAAAGATTCAAATAAAAAAAAAAAAATGCAATGGTTTTGCAGAAAATTTGCTTGTTAGTATTATTATGTTTTCAGCAAGTTTAGCCAAAATATATTATTATATAACTTGCTGGATCTATTAATTTAAGTGGAAAACCTTTTTACCTAGACTAGGAAAAAGTCAGTTAAGTTTGTTATGCTTTACTATGTTAGATCTGATTAACATGTTAATAATAAATTGTTCCAGGAGATTCTTTTAAGCTCTGCAGGTTCAAACCTTTACCTTAAAAAATAGAAGTGCTAATGACACTTTAGGTCTTTTAAGTTGAGAGGTGACTTTAGTCCATCTGTTCTTTTGTTTGTAGAAAGGTCAGGATGCTTTGCATTTGTTCCGTGGAAATGGCCTGGGGTCTGTAAACCTTTCCTAAATCCATTAAATAATCCCACTTACCGCACTTACATTATATATATAGGACGTATAAGACCTCCCTAACTATTGTTATATAATTGTGGTTGTAGACACTGCCATAATGAGTTCTAGTGGGTATCTGCAGAAATAATGCTCACTCTAGTCTTATAAAAATATGAGAAAAAGTACTATGAAACATTTTCTGTTATTATCACACAATGAATTTAAGCAATTCTTATTCTGCTCTCAGTAGTGAGCCACCGAGTCCTAGAATAGTGGATCAATAATGAAGGTTCTTTACAGGCAAACCAAAGAAAGTGACATTGCTGGGCTTACATTGAACATTCAGAACTCGGTTTAATGAAGTGATAAGTGAAAATTCAAAAGGTGATGGTGCAAGGCCTTCTAGGCCCAATACAGTATTATCATTCAAATAGTGGACAAACACTCTGTACATGCTGTCCCTTTGGCTATCCACTTACACAGTCAGTAACTAAGCAAATTAATTTTGAGGTCCCATATGTCATTTATATAATTGTGGTCTGGATTCCTGTAATTATGTTAGCTGTCTGAAAGACCTCATAGCAATGATTACTGTGGTATTTCCACAGTTTCTTCTTGTTTAGTGAGAAAAATTATATAACAAAGTGTAATGATCATGGTGCCATGTGAAGGAGACATGGACAGCTACTCAAACTCACAGATGAAAGCATTATCTGTGCAGATCAATCAAGATATCTCACTACTTGCGTTTGGATGACATCAGAAGTTTGACATGTAACACCCCCTTACTCCAGCTATGGGGTGTACCTATAAACTCTTTGGGTGTGTTTCACTTACTTCTTCTTTTGCAGTGCCTCCACAAAGTAGGGGTGTGCACCGGGCACTTTTAGTGTTTTGGGTTTGGGTTTTGGGTTCTGATTAGCTTGAGGTTTTGGGTTCTGATTTGTTTTGCCAAAACACCTGACGAATGGTTTTGGTTCTGATTTAGGGTTTTGGGTTCTGATTTATTTTTAAAAAAGCATAAAAAGCGCTAAAATACATTATTTTGGTTTTTTTACACTCCTACGCTATTATTAACCTCAATAACATTCAATAACAATCATTTTCCCTAATTTCCAGTCTATTCTGTACACCTCACAATATTCTTTTTAGCCCAAAACGTTGCACCGCGGTAGCTTTCTGGACTGCGTAGTGGAGTGGCCCCGGTACCCAATTTGGTACCGGGGCCACAATACCTCCTCCAACTGGTCTCAATTCCACTGCACATATGGCTGCTCCTCCATCCTCTGCAGCATATAGAGGGTGGAGTTCTAGCGTGTCAATACCTCTTGTTTTCGATCATGACAGTGCATTTTAATTATTTTTGGATTTGCCCCCAACACTGAATGTAGTTTAATATCTGATACGCATCTATCTGGACTGCATAGTGGAGTGGCCCCGGTACCCAATTTGGTACCGGGGCCACAATATATCACCCTCAACAGGTCTGAATTCCACTGCACACATGGCGGACACCGGATGGACGTCTAAAACCAACATAGATGTTAAGACCGCAGTTCCTCTTTTTTGGGACTGCACAAACAATTAACGTAGTAATATAAATGGAAGTTATTCTTTTTTGGAACTACAGAAAGAAAGAACGTAGTAATAAAAATGGCAGTTACTATTTTTTGGAACTACTGAAATAAAGAAAGTATTAATAGAATCGGCAGTTACTCCTTTTTTGAACTACAGAAAGAAAGAACGTAGTAAATGTAATATAGATTGCAGTACCTATTCTCTTGCACTGCTTAAAAAATCAATGTAGTAAATGTAATATAGATTGCAGTACCTATTCTCTTGCACTGTTTAAAAATTGAACGTATTAAATGTAATATAGATTGCAGTACCTATTCTCTGGAACTGCTTAAAGAATGAACGTAGTAAATGTAATATAGATTGCAGTTCCTATTTTTTGGACTGCTTAAACAGTGAACGTAGAAATATAGATTGCAGTTCCTATTTTTTGGACTGCTGGAACCGTGAACGTAGAAATATAGATTGCAGTTCCAATTTTTTGGACTGCTGAAACAGTGAACGTAGTAATATAGATTGCAGTTCCTATTTTTTGGACTGCAGAAACAGTGAATGTAGGTATTGCAGTACTAATATTTCAGGACTGCAATAATATATTGCTCTAGAATTTTTTTATACTTTTTAAATAATTTTTTAATTTTTTTTTTTACTTTTTTTTGTATAATTTATTTTTATTTTTTTTGGGAGTTTTTAATAATTAGACAATTACTATGGACTTAGCACAACAATTTACAGGACTAAAGCACCACTGGACTCAGCAGGACAGACACTGGCCAAAGCATCACTGGACTCAGCAGGACAGAGCACAGGACAAAAGGACCACTGGACTCAGCAAGGACAGACCACTGGACACAAGCATAAAGCACAACTGGACTGATCACGCAGGAGTACCACTACCCTACAACCTCCCTGTACCCTGATCACAGCCCAAATGAAAATGGCGGCCGCTAGCGGGGAATTTATGCAATCAGAGTCTCGCAAGATACGACGCAAGACTTGGACGTCAGAGCCTCACTTTAATTTTTTTTTGGCGCCGGAAATACCCGAACAGTGCTCAGATCCCGTCGGATCCGCACTGTTCGGGTGGGCTCGGATTAGCGGAATCCGAGCCCGCTCATCCTTACCACAAAGTCTTCTTAGTCTGGGTATGTATGGACGTGAATGTGATGACCGCCAGCGGCGACTTGGGGACCTCCCTGTTACCACACACAAACTTTGCACAACTCTGACACACGATTAATATTTTTTTTTTTATAAAAGAACAATTTTATTGTGTGTCAGAGTTGTGCGAAGTGTGTGTGTGGTTTCAGGGGGTCCTTTTGTCCCCTAGTTGCCCCAGGTGGTCATTGCATCCCCGTCCATACATATCCAGAGGTCCAGCTCTGGGGGTCATAAAAGCAACACGAAGAGGTGATCCGAATGCTACCGCACAAGATTATTTAAAAGTGCTGGAGTATATGTAGTGGTTACTGTCAGGATCTGTCTGCAGCCCTCTGCATTGCATGCTGCTTATTGGCAGCTCCTGCCTCCAGGACCTTGGACTTGTTTTATTATGTTATCTGGCAGTACCACTGTTCACCAGAGGTGCTGCTATTGTGCTTTTTCCTTTGCTATTACTAGGGTTTTGTCCTCCTGCTGTTCCTGTGCCCTCTGACCCTCTCATTTGCTGCTAACACCACTTCTCCGGATCTTTCTCCACTTACCTTGCTACCTGTGTCTGCAGTATTCCTTGCAACCAGTATTCAGCCTTATCTGAGATCCCTGTGCACTTTTAACTGTATTTGGTTCATACTATTTACCTGTATTTTCTAGCAATAAACACCTTATGCTTCATCACATCACGGACTCCATAGCTGTGAATTACTTTGAAGCGTGACATTATGAACAGCCAAAAAGACAGCTTTGGAGCTGTGTGAAAGATCCTGTTTCAGTTTTTCTCCTGGGACTCTTTTAGCAATGTTTTTCATTTGTTTCCTCTTGCAACATGTCTGTCTCACAAATTACTGAACTGCCATTACTACAGACTCTATAAGCAGACATAATTTTACTACGCTCTCAGTTGGCTCAATTTTCTGCCATACTTATGGACCCAATCCGGAGACTTTCAGATTTTGCCTATCCCAGTTCTGAAGGAGTTGATTTGCCTCATCCAACCTTCTCTGATGCTGAATCAGTGCAAACATCATCTCTTAATGGTGCAACTACAAGTTTACCAAGAACTATGGAATAACAAACTCCAGGTTCACAGGTGGTCCACGCCCCCACCTGACTGAAGAGGCACGGCGGCACAGAAGAACTAATAAATTATGTCTCTACTGTGCCTGTAATGTACACTTTTTACAAGACTGTGCTCTCCGCAGACCATGACAGTCTACAGAACCGTCTTTTGTTTATTCCCCTCCTCATTTTGGATTTATTTGCGCTTCACTTCCCATTCCCACATTGCAGCCTTTTCTGCTCCCTGGGATAAGTCCTAGCCCGCAAGTTCCAGCTGCCTGTCCAGAGGTGCCAGTCTCTGCCTCCGGTCCCGAGTCGCCAGCCGCTGCCTCTGGTCCCGAGTCGCCAGCCGCTGCCTCCGGTCCCGAGTTACAGCCTGCTTCCGAGAGGGCCATGTTCCTCCAGTCCGCTCCAGAGATGTTAACAATTGTTACAGTCCAGTCCGAGTTGCCAGTCAATATGGTTCAGCCCCAGTGACCATTCAAGGCTGTGTAGCCCGAGTGAACATTCAAGGCGGTGCAGCCCGAGTTATCACTTGGTGCTGTCTAGTCCGAGGCTTTGCCCAGTGCTGTCCGGGCCGTCCTCCAAGGGTGCCCAGTCCGGGCCGTCCTCCAAGGGTGCCCAGTCCGGGCCGTCCTCCAAGGGTGCCCAGTCCGGGCCATCTCTTGCCGAGGGTCTCCAGCCCCAGCTGTCACCTACTTTTGGGAACCTTATTAAACTTCGTGCCCTTCTGAGGTTTTGTGCTTCATAGTTTTTCTCCGTACCTAGGCTTGCCAACAACCCAAAAAGGCAGGTACTGTTTCTGTTATCAAATTTTAGAGGAGAAGCCTTGGAATGGGCAAACCCCTTTATCGAGACTAAGCATCCCATCTTGTCTGACTTTTAACTCTTTCCTGAAGCAGTGATTGGGAACTTTGCACCGTCCCTCGCAGTGCCATCTTGTGGGTCACCTGTGCATTCGGCAATACCACCCAGTACATCAGTCCAAGAACTACCTTTGTGCATCACCCAGTTGGTTCAGGCACATATTTCGAGGAAATCCCGTAAAAAAGAAGAGGACGTAAGAAGAAAGGAGGGTCCGTGGTGCCTCAGATACACTGGTATGATTTATTTTGCCTTTCTGTCCGTGGACAAGGACTTCTTTTCCGGACCCCTCAATATGGACTATGATTCTGATGAATGTAACCACTGTTGCTGATATATGCATCTGGTATCCGCACTAAAGGGAGGGGGGTACTGTCAGGATTTGTCTGCATCGCATGCTGTTTATTGGCTGCTCCTGACTCCAGGACCTAGGACTTGTTTTATTAAGTTAATCTGGTAGTACCTCTGTTCACCAGAGGTGCTGATATTGTGCTTTTTCCTTTGTTATTACTAAGGATTTTCCTGTCTCACTAATTATCTCCTGCACCTGGGTGTTTCCTACTTATACCTGCCTCTCTTCCTCTCCTGTATTGGTCATTGGGTTTTGTTGCCCTTCCTATTATTTTGTTCTCCTGCTGTTCCTGTGCCCTCGGACCCTCACATTTGCTGCTAACACCACTTCTCCGGATTTCTCTCCACTTACCTTGCTTACCCGTGTCTGCAGTATTTCTTGCAACCAGTATTCAGCCTTATCAAAAATTCCTGTGCAGTTTCATCTATATTTGGTCCGTGCTATTTATTTGTATTTTCTAGCAATAAACACCTTATGCTTCATCACATCCCAGATTCCATAGCTGTGAGTTACTTTGAAGTGTGACAGTTACCGATCTAATGTACAAATTTAAACATGCCTGCTAATCCCCTGGAGGAACATTAGCTACTTACCTGTATTGTACTGATGAAACGATTAAAAGAAAAACTGTGTTCTCCCTCATTGATTGGGATCTGGGCCTAGCTTATTGCACAGAATACAGCATTAGAGTAAATTATGAGACACCATTCAGAGAGAGAGCCCAATGGCTGGCCCCAGCAGACTGTGTTGATGTAAGGGAACATCTAAAGAAACTACTGGACACTGGAGTTATAGTGGAGTCTGAAAGCCTATGCTTCACCTATAGTGTGGCTCACAAGAAAAATGGAGACATCAGAATGTCATCAACAGCAGCTATATATATAGTGCAACTAATTCCGCAGCAAGGTACAGAAAACTCACATCAATCCCTGTCTCATTGGAGCTTACAGTCTAAATTCCCTACCATACACACGCAGACCAAGAGAGACTAAGGTCAATTTTATTAGCAGCTAATTAACTTACTAGTATATTGGTAGGCTAGAGTAGTCAAAAATTAGCAGCTTTAACAATGAGAAGCGAGCAGACAATATGCTACATAACACGAATACTTAGGCAAGCTAATACTATATCAGGCAACAAGTGGGTGGCACTGACAGCCTAATAAACACACAATTAACCAATCCTAACAATGGATCAGTTCAGGCCTCATAGAACTGATAAGCAATGTCTAACACCTGAGTCAGAGTATGTCAAGGCAACCAATATACTCAGTTTAAACAGGCTGAAAAGCAGGTGAACACCTAAGTCTGCCACTGCTTTTATGCCAGTCTCTGTGTATAATCCTGATATCTCCTGAATTGTCAAGACCAAAAGACAACTAATGCATACTGTATAAAATGCCTGCAATTTTTGACGGTCATAGTCAGCAACTATCTATATAGCGCCACTAATTCTGCAGCACTGTACAGTGCACTCACATTAGTCCCTGCCCCATTGGAGCTTACAGTCTAAATTCCCTAACATACACACACACAGAATGAGAGAGACTAAGGTAAATTTAATAGCAGCCAATTAACCTACTAGTAGGTTTTTTTGGAGTGTGGGAGGAAAACGGTGAACCCAGAAGAAAACCACGCAAAGCACGACAAATTAAAGAAGCGCACTATGCCTGACCAGTATACCATACCAAAAAATGATGAAGCTTTGAATAGTTTGCAAGGAAGCCGATGATTTTCAGTGTTGGATCTGCGCAGCGGATATTACCACATTCCAATGAACGCTGAAGATGCTGAAAAAGACGGCTTTCATATGCCCATATGGTTTTTCCAGTTTCAGCATATGCCCCAAGGGATATCGGGAGCTCCTGCAACCTTCCAATGATGTATAGACATGAACTATCGAGAAGTCATTGTGTATCTAGGAGGATCTCATTGAGTTCAGTCATACTTTGGAAGAACATAATCAAAGGCTTCTTAAGTGATAGTTCGTCTGCTGAAGAATGGCATAAAATTGTCATTGGACAAATGTCACCTATATCAAACCACAGTGAAATATGGGGACCATATAGTAAGTCTGGACGGCATCTGCACTGAACCATCAAAAGTGGAAGCAATAGTGAACTGGCCACAGCCCATGAAGTTGGGGGAATTTTGTTCCTTCCTGTGGGTATTATATAAGATTCATAGCTCAATATTCCCATATTACAAAACCACTGAATGAATTTACTCAGGGCTACCCCCTTCTAAGGTAGTAACTACACACAAGAATGCTGGGAAAGTGCTCTATTTCAAAGTAATCAAAGTGTTCAGCGCAAGATGGACAACGAAATGTGAAAAAGCTTTCCAGAGAATGAGGAGCCTTCTCATCCAGTCACCCGTATTGGCATATGCAAACCCAGCTTTGCCTTATGTGCGTCATGTTGACTCCTCCTTTGATGGCCCTGGGGGAGTATTATACCAAGAACAACAAGGGAGATTACGGCCATTATATTACATCAGCAGAGGTCTGACACCCATTGAATGAAATTACTCTGTACACAAATTGGAATTCAAGTAGGCTATTGTTGATAAATTACATGATTATCTCTATGGGGTTAGATTTGAGGTGCATACCGACAATAAACCTCTAACTTATGTTCAAATGACTATCAAGCTTAAAGCTACTGGGCATAGATGGCTAGCTGCATTGGTGGTGTACAACTTTAGCCTAAGATACCAACCAGGTGTTAACAAAGATGCAGACACATTGTCAGCCCTACCTGTTTAGTTTGTCGAAAGAGATGAAGAGGAATGGGTGGAAGTTCCTGCCCCTGAAGTACAATGGATGTGCCAAACTGGTAGGATAGTAGATACACCTCTGGGAGTGTGAGTTGTTTAGGTACCGTAGAAGAAGCTATACCAGCTGTTTACTGCTAAGTCAGTTGCTTAGAATTAGGAGACCTTGCAAAACAATTAAGCTGAAAAGAAATCAAGAAGGATCAGCAAGAGGATTTATCCATTGTGGTGATGAGATGGGCTGTAAAGAACAAGTGTCGCTCTGCTGACAAAGCTTATAAGACTGAAGAGGCCAGCTTGTTAGCGAAACAACGGAGTTCCTTAGTAATGAGAGGAGGGTTGCTGTATAGAAGAACTATCTGACCGGATGGAAGAGTTCAAGTACATTTAGTGTTGCCTAAGAAACATGGAGTAATGGTCTTTCAAGCTCTTCATGATGAGCATGGACACTTAGGCACAGAAAGAACACTAAGCATCTTCAGGGAGACTCACCATTCCTGAGCAGCACCACTGGTGAAGATGGTGAGCAACGGGCCTATGGAAATTATATGCATATCTGTTGAGTCTGATGTAAGTAATGTGACCACTGTACTGTTAGTTGCAGATCACTACACTCACTATGTCCAGGCTTATACAATCTGAGACCAGAAGGCAATCACAGACACAAAAACTCTCTGGGAAAAGTTTTTCATACATTATGGGCTCCCTGCACGCATATATTATAATCAGGGAAGAGACTTTGCAGGTGACGCATCAGCATTGAATAAATATGTCAAAATGCAAATGCACCAGGGTGAAAATGTAACGTCCGCCACCAAGCAGAGATTAAAAATAAATATAGAAGCCGACGACGGCTGGGTCTACATATCCGCGAGTCCCTGGTGGCAGGAACTGACAAATGAGTGTGTCAGTTACAGTGGGGAGAGGATTGAGAACAGTTTTACTTGACACCAGGGTGAGAAGGAGAAAAATTAATGGAGACAGATCTGTGAGAAGACAGATATATTATTGAGACTGATCTATTAAGAGATGTATATGTAAAATGTTATATTTGTAAAGATTACCATTTATAAGAAAAAGCATCTGATAATAGAAATATACACTATATGGACAAAGGTATTTGGCCACACCTGTTAATTATTAAATTGAGGTGTTTCAATCAGACCCATTGCCAGAGGTGTATAAAATCAAGCACCTAGCCATGCAGTCTCCATTTGTGATACAAATTGGGTCGTTCTGAAGAGCTCAGTGACTTCAAGCGTGGTACTGTGATAGGATGTCACCTTTGCAATAAGACTGTTTGTGAAATTTCATCCCTGCTGGATATTCCACAGTTAACTGTAAGTGATATTATTAGAAAGTGGAAGCTTTTAGCAACACTAGTAACTCGGCCACGAAGCAGAAGATCACGTAAAATCACAGAGCGGGGTCAACGACTGCTAATGCGCATGGTGCGTAAAAGTCGCAGACGCTCTGCTGATTTCATAGCTAAAGAATTCCAAAATTCCACTGACATTAATGTAAGCACAAAAACTGTGCGGTGAGAACTTACTGGAATGGGTTTCCATGGCTGAGCAGCTGCATGCAAGCCTCACATCACCAAGACCAATGCCAAGCGTCAGATGGAGTGGTGTAAAGCACACTGAACTGTGGAGCAGTGGAAACGTGTTATGTGGAGTGACGAATCACACTCCTCTATTTGACAGTCAAATGGCCGAGTCTGGGTTTGGCGTATGCCGGGAGAACGTTTCCTGCCTGACTGCATTATGCCAACTGTGAAGAGAAAATACAATAGGAAAAGACAAGGTGAGAAGTTGGTGTTATTGTCTGTAATTGGGTAGACCCCTACCGGGCCCCCCACTCTGTTGTAAAAAACAACAATGTGGGGGTGTGGGTGATGATTGCTGGGAGACATGTTCTACTGCAGTGTTTCTTAACAATAATCCTTAACAGCTCATGTTTTCTGGATATCTTTAATCATGCACAGAGGACTTATTCCCCTTTCTCACAAAATCCCAGGTCAGGCATGGGACAATGAACACAGTTTCATACCATCTTGCAACCCTTCACACCTCACTTTGGTCCCGGGAATGTGGCGGGTCACCACCTTTCACTCTGGACCCGTGTCTGCCCTGCATTTTCAAGTTAAGCCCCTCCAGTGAACCTGGATCGAATAACCTGGGAATAGCTTTCAGACCGCAGTGTATCCGGCTGCAACCGGGAATAACCCTGGTCGCTCCATTCACACAAACACACAACTTTGGTTATTCCCGGGTCCATGCCTCTGTATGAAAGGGATATTACTCTCTTTGGCTGGGGCAACAATTCTCTTAACCATTTCCACAGATAGAAATCCTCAAAACAATAGCTGTTGCGGGTGTGGGAGGACTGGAGTTAATAAACCCTGTTCTAAAGGCTCCTGCTGTTTGATGAGCAACAGTATATAACACAATGTTATGTTCTCTAGGAATTTTACACCATTCGGACTATGAATAGAAGTTTCAAACGCTCCTTTTGCCTCACATCTTTGTTCTCAACCATCTATCAACCCCTCCCCCATTTTACCTCATAGCAATTCACCTTCCTGTTGTGTTAACGGATCTGCTCCATGCATTTAAATCCACATATACCATATGTGAAAAGTGCATGCTGAATGCTTCATTGTGTTTACTTTATATTTATGTTGTATGTGGTTATAATAAAACCTTCAGCCATGCAGCATGAATGTGAAATAATTGTAGCGCAGCCATGAAGCCTGCAGCCACTGACTGAATAAGTGGGGTTTATCAGGGTAGGCTGGGTTCAGGTGATTTCAGTTTAAAAAAGTTTAAGACCTCCAGAGGTGAACAGCATTTACGCAAACCATACAATGATTTTTTTCCCATAAAATTAAAATAAGCTAATTTAAAAATAAAGTGAATAGGGCTCAGTTATGAACTGATCAGCAATTATTTGTCTGTCTAGTCCAAGTTACACAATGAAACCAAGCTTCTGATTGGTCATTATGATATAGTGCAAAATTTGCATTTGAATAAAGCAAATAAGCCCTAATAAAAGTAGAACTCCAGGATGTATCTCAATTACCTTATAGTTGCTTAATAAATTAATATTTATGTGGTTAAATATGGGGATGGATGTAATTTTTAACCCATAGGAGTCCACCTGTAAGAAATGCATCAAACTATTTTTTTCAGTGCTGAATTAATTGGTGCTAAATAAAACATCTCCTGATAAATAAATGATAATAATATACCAGCATAAAGTAATAAACACATTTTCAGAATTCTTGCCATTGCCATTACTACTTATACACTCTACAAAGTGGCTGAACACACAAATGCTGATGGATCATAGCTTCAATAAACCTAAAATAATTGAAGTATTTATAATTTTATAATTAACAAAATGTATTCAGCATGATGTCTGTTACGCCCTTTCGGAAGAGCAGACATTGCTTAAAAGGTTGTTGCTTCTAGCTTACATTTTAATATCCTTTATATAGTACAAACATATTATTTAGCTTTGCCCCTTATTTTCTTTTACATTTAATGGCCAAATTGTAGCCCTGCATATAATGTAAATGCCATAATACAAGAAAATCATGTGAATTATGTAAACCCTTTTTATCAAGTACATCCTGAAAACCCCCTTGTAGTCAAGAGGTTGCACACCGTCACTAAACACTGCAAACAGCATTGCAGCTCACAATATAGTAGTCTACATATAGTTCATTTTATATCTGTATACTGTTAGCCCATTCTACATAATCCAAATACATTCCCTTTCTATGTTAATAATATATATCAGTCAGATAAAGAACTATTTTTCAATATGCTGGAGACAAAAAAGACTGCAACAGATTAAAAAAAAAAAAGAGATTTTCATTTTACCACATCTGGTAGTGAGGATCGCACGCATTTATAAGAAACTCATGTCTTACATTTCTCTTCTAAACTTTTACAGGGAATAGTTTTATAAAACATAACCAAATAAACAGAAGAAACGTATACAATTGAATCACACAAATCAATAAAGTACATAAATAAAATCTACATATTTAAAAACAACAACGGGCAGGAGACTACAGACTGAAATTATACATCAGTTATGATGCTGGTATATGGTAAATTACAAATGCGGTTTAAAGGTTACCAGCCAGGCTTCTCCTGTTGAAGTGACCTGTTATTAAAGAAAACATCCCCTGTTGTGAACAATAACAGTTCCAGCAATATATATCAGGCCAGTTTACAGACAACAAGAAAGACATTTGTTAATAATAAATACTGTGTGGCCAATCCTTTTAATAAAATCTTTAAAAACAGGATTTTTAGAGCATTTTTATAAATATATTTTTCAACAAAAACCTTAGAAAAACAACTCCATGGCAGAGATTCAGTTAGGCGCGAGGTTTCTCCAGAATGTCCACATAGACACCTAGGGGTAAATGTATGAACATGCGGGTTCTTCAACACCCGCGTGTTCAGCGTGTTTGGCGATTAAATTTCAAGCGGCACTGCATTGTAAAGGGAAACTTCCCTTTACAATGCAGCGCCGCTTGAAATTTAATCGCCGAACACGCGGGTGTTGAAGAACCCGCATGTTCATACATTTACCCCCTAGTGATGATGTTCTGGCTAGATTCTCCACTCATTTTTTTTCGCACCCCATAGAGATACGTAGAAAAATAAGCGGAGATTCCTATCATAATTGCTGGTAATGTGCGTAAAGCAGTGTCCACATGCCACATTGCCGGCAATTTAATCTCCCCCCATAAGTATAGTGGATAAATGAAACATTTTGTATTTTAAATGTAACACTGTTACATTTATACATAATATTTAGCCTATACCATTCCTGGAATAACAACTATTTGTAACTAAAATTAATGTTAATAATAAAAATCATAGTCTCATAACATAAGGTTCATTGTGTGTTATTATAGTCAATTATTATAGTCAATATATAGGACATAATAATAAAGAATGATAAAAGGATGAGGGGGAGGGGCAAGGAGTATAGAACGTCCAATAAATTTGAGAATATATACATTAAAACCAATAAACGTCCACCTTAAATTATCAGCTATATTATACACGGTCAATGAAAATATTACAGGAAGAGCAAACCATGCAAAGTAATGTAATAATTATCCCTTATAAGTAAATATCATTATATCCCACATATTAAGGGGAACATATTTGATTTTCTAATTAGAACCATTATAAGTTTCAATCTCACCTTTTGCCTAACATCTCTGTTCGCCACAGTCTATCTAAAACCCCTCCCCCATATTATCTCATAATGATTCACCTTTGTGTTGTGTTGTGTTAACAAACCAGCTCCATACATTCAAATCCACATATACCATATGTGAAAAGTACCTAATTGTAGTGCAGCCATGCAGCCTGCATATGACTTTTGTCCTTGTTTCCATGACTAATCTGGTAACTTTACCTTTGGGCTATGCTTAATGGTAATTTGTTAAGATTGTTTTCAGTGCATGGTCCTTATTTGACTGTGAGCACTGAGCAGTGTCTATGTGATGTTAGTGTGCATAGCAGCTGTTGGGGACATCAGTGTGAATTTCACTTTGACATATTTGACACTTTGGTCTAAGCAAAAGTCTGTCAGAAACGAACCATGCTGAAAAACTGTATACTAATGTGTTCATTGTATCTCCTTGTTTTAATAAATTTAATAAACAAAGTTAAAAAAGAAAAATAAATTAACCATGCTAAGATTATACTGCCTTACCCAATCATGCCTAAATTCCACTATTAACAAAACAAATACCTCCAAGCAATAATACACACACATTTGAATATTTAAAAACATTATCTATTAACAGGGGAGGGCTGGCAAAGTTAAGCCGGGGGCCATGACTCAACACAGCAGCCTATTAGGAACATTTTAAAGGGGAAAAAATGCAGTGACCGGCCCAGGGAAGCAGATGCCTCTTGCCCCTTACATTAATATAAAACTCATACATTATATTTAACAATGCAAACTGATGCCACAAGCAAACTCAGATGACACTACTTAGGTTATAGACATTCACCTGTAATGCTCGGAAATGTCTCTATTCCTATTTCAGCTCACAGATAAGGAAGCATGATCACCTGCAGTTAAAAATAAAAACAATCCATAATACTTGTATCAACATAAACGTAAAAAAACCCAAAAACAAGCAGCAGCCGCTGACTGAATAAGTGTGGTTCATCAGGGTAGGCGGGTTCAGGTGATTTCAGTTTAACAAAGGTTAAGACCAACAGAGGTGAACATCGTTTATGCAAACCATACACTGATTATTTTTTTTTCTTCATGAAATGAAAATAGACTATTATCATTATAGACTAAAAATAAAATGAATATGGCTCATTTGCAACTAATCAGCATTTTTTTTGTCTGTCTAGTGCCAGTTATGCAATGAAAACTAGCTTCTTATTGGTAAACTGTGGGTTTGAAAAAGTGGAGATGTTGCCTATAGCAACCAATCAGATTCTAGCTTTCATTTACTTAGTGTATTCTACATAATGACAGCTAGAGTCTGAAAGGTTGCTATAGGCAACATCTCCACAGTTTAGTAAATATACCCCTTAGCATACTTGCATTTTAAACACAGCATTTCCACCCAAAACAAAATGCTTTACATGCACTTAATTTACTATTGCATTTACCTGTGGTGAATTAATTGGTGTTAAAAAAAACATGTTTGGGGGACGTCTCCTTATAAACCAGCATAAAGTAATAAACAGATTTTCTGAATTCTTGCCACATTACTACTTATACACTCTACAAAGCGGATGAACACACAGATGCTGACGGATCATAGCTTCAATAAACCTAAAATAATTGATGTATTTATACTTTCCAAAATGTATTCAGCATAATGTCTGTAACATATGTTATGTAGAGCAGACATTGCTTAAAAGGTTGGTGCTTCTAGTTTATATTTTTAGTATAATCGTTTATATAGCACAAACATATTATCTAGATTTGCCACTTCTCATTATTGTTTACATTTATCACATTTAATAACCACAATTGTAGCTCTGCACATAATGTAAATGTCATAAAATAAAAGAATCATGTGAACAGGAACTGGGTGTCTGGCAAATTTTAGCCCAGGGGGACGAGATTGGGCGGACCCAGTGCCTGATCAACCAATAGGCTGATCAGGCTGTTTCCTGAGGGGGCGCCAAACTATTACTATTACAGTCAGGCAGCCTGACAACAAATCCGCTTGCTGTTAGCTGCCTGTCAGTGCGGCTGCAATTCTTAGTCTGGTCGCGTGAGATTACCACATCTCATGGATTAAGAACTGTCTCCCCCTGCACTGACAGACATTAACAGCAAGATTTGTTGTCAGGCAGAAGATGAAGACTGAGGTAAGGAAGAGTGGGGCAGGGAATGAAAGTGGCTGTAGGGAGGGGGCAGGTAATGAAAGTGGCTGCAGGAAGGGGGGCAAGTAATGGAAATGGCTGCAGTGAGGGGGGGCAGCTAATGGAAATGGCTGCAGGGAGGAGGGCAGGTAACGGAAATGGCTGCAGCGAGGGGGCAGGTAATGGAAATGGCTGCAGGGAGGGGGCAGGTAATGGAAATGGCTGCGGAGAGGGGGCAGGTAATGGAAATGGCTGCAGAGAGGGGGCAGGTAATGGAAATGGCTGCAGTGAGGGGGGGCAGCTAATGGAAATGGCTGCGGAGAGGGGGCAGGTAATGGAAATGGCTGCAGGGAGGGGGCAGCTAATGGAAATGGCTGCAGCGACGGGGGCAGGTAACGGAAATGGCTGCAGAGAGGAGGCAGGTAATGGAAATGGCTGCGGAGAGGGGGCAGGTAATGGAAATGGCTGCAGCGAGGGGGCAGGTAATGGAAATGGCTGCAGGGAGGAGGGCAGGTAACGGAAATGGCTGCAGAGAGGAGGCAGGTAATGGAAATGGCTGTAGTGAGGGGGCAGCTAATGGAAATGGCTGCGGAGAGGGGGCAGGTAATGGAAATGGCTGCAGGGAGGGGGGCAGCTAATGGAAATGGCTGCAGGGAGGAGGGCAGGTAACGGAAATGGCTGTAGTGAGGGGGCAGCTAATGGAAATGGCTGCAGAGAGGGGGCAGGTAATGGAAATGGCTGCAGGGAGGGGGCAGGTAACGTAAATGGCTGCAGAGAGGAGGCAGGTAATGGAAATGGCTGCGGAGAGGGGGCAGGTAATGGAAATGGCTGCAGGGAGGAGGGCAGGTAACGGAAATGGCTGCAGCGAGGGGGCAGGTAATGGAAATGGCTGCAGGGAGGAGGGCAGGTAACGGAAATGGCTGTAGTGAGGGGGCAGCTAATGGAAATGGCTGCAGAGAGGGGGCAGGTAATGGAAATGGCTGCAGGGAGGGGGCAGCTAATGGAAATGGCTGCAGCGAGGGGGCAGGTAACGGAAATGGCTGCAGAGAGGAGGCAGGTAATGGAAATGGCTGCAGGGAGGGGGCAGCTAATGGAAATGGCTGCAGGGAGGGGGCAGCTAATGGAAATGGCTGCAGAGAGGGGGCAGGTAATGAAAGTGGCTGCAGGAAGGGGGGCAAGTAATGGAAATGGCTGCGGAGAGGGGGCAGGTAATGGAAATGGCTGCAGTGAGGGGGGGCAGGTAAAGAAATTGGCTGCAGTGAGGGGGCAGGTAATGGAAATGGCTGCAGGGAGGGGGCAGCTAATGGAAATGGCTGCAGAGAGGGGGCAGGTAATGAAAGTGGCTGCAGGAAGGGGGGCAAGTAATGGAAATGGCTGCGGAGAGGGGGCAGGTAATGGAAATGGCTGCAGTGAGGGGGGGCAGGTAAAGGAATTGGCTGCAGTGAGGGGGGGCAGGTAAAGGAATTGGCTGCAGTGAGAGGGGGCAGGTAACGAAAATGGCTGCAGCGAGGGGGAAGGTAACGGAAATGGCTGCAGCGAGGAGGCAGGTAACGGAAATGGCTGCAGTGAGAGAGCAGCTAATGGAAACGGCTGCAGGGAGGGGAGCAGGTAAAGAAAAATGGCTGAAGGGGGGTAATTAAGTGGCTGAGGGGGATTTAAAAAATAGAGCAGCTTTGGGGGGGCATGATCACTGTATTGTGTGGTGGTTAAAAAGACGTTCTCTGTGATCTCTGCGTTCACTGAAATGTTAAATACTAGTCAGTCGGGGCAGGTAGAGGTTTGTAGCTTCTTGGCCACAAACGTTTATGTATTGCCTATATATGTCTGTGCTATGGGGTAGTTTTATCTGGCTTTAATGGAGTGTTGTGTTTGAAATAAGAGCCTCGTTATTCAGGGTTTGTTAACATTTTGCACTATAATACAATTTTGCATATTTTCAAATCAAAACAGAGCCCCAGCTTTCCAGAAGGCAGCTAGAACACAACATAGCTGCAAGAACAAGCAAGAAAGAATAGCAAGATCAGGTAAGGGAATCTATCTAAGTTTGAATGCTGGGGAATACTTCAGAATATTCATATTCAGGAGTATTCCTATATGTCTAAACAATGGTGGTGGTCAAAATGCAGGTAGCTCAGTGACCCAGCCCAAGGTAGGCCACTATGGGACAGTGTCCGGCCCATTGCCCAACCAGCCCCTGCATGTGAATTATGTAAACCTGTTTATCGAGTACATTCTGTAAATTCCCAGAGATTGCACACTGTCACTAAGCACTGCAAACTGTGATGCAGCTGGCACTACACTACATATACTTCATTTTATGTCTGTATACTGTTAGCGCAGTCTACATAATCCAAATACATGTCCTTTCTTCTATTTTAATAACATTTACCAGTCAGGCGTAGAATTATTTTTCATTATACTGGAGACAAAAAGGCTGGAACGGTTTTAAAAAAATTCAATTTTACCAGATCTGGCAGTGAGTATCGCACACATTTCTAAGATGCTCATGTGTTAAATTCTTTTCTACACTTCTACGTTCTATGGGGAATAGTTTTATAAAACATAACTCCTAATAAATAGATATAAACTTATTCAATTGAAACAAACAAATCAATATGAAGTACATAAATAAATTACATACTGTATAATAACTTGTACAAACAACAACAGACAAGAGACTAGAGACTGGAATTGCACATCACTTATGATGCTGATATATAGTAAATTATAAATGCAGTTTAAAGGTGGTAACCAGTCTTCTCCTGTTGATGTGACCTGTTATTTAAGATGTTAGATATTAATATTTAGAGAATGTCAATCACATAGTGAGAATACCTATTTAACACTCTCCTATCGGTGGAATAGTTGTAATCTATAATCCTTCTATGGGTAATTGAATTCATTCCTACTGCTGAGATACATCAATATCTTCCATATCAATAGCTGAAACCCTAAAAACAACCCAAAATTGTACACCATTACTGGAAAAACATCTATTTGTAACTAAAATGAATGTTAATAATTATTATTATATTATTATTAATAATTTCCTTTATAGTGCGCCACATGAGGTCTGCAGTGCCATACAGAGAGAAAACAGCAAGACAGTACATGGTATACCAGTACAATACAGTAAACAAATAACACTACAACTCTGAACACAGCTACTCTGGTGCAAGGGTGCCCATTGGCTTGGGTGCAACTAACAGGTTTAGAGCCACCAAAAGAGGTGCAAAGACAATGGAAACTCAAGACAATCTCCTCCTCTCATCACTCTTCTGCCATCCCTACCACTCCACCCTCCTCTCCCTCCAGCCACCATCTCTTGTGCTCATCTGCCCGATTACAGGTGACAAAGTCCATTCTCTTATATTATTCTCTCCACCCTAAACTGCCCAATGGTTCCCATGTCCTCTCACCTCCTTTGCTCCTTCTACCCCAACTGCCTGCTCCCACCTTGCTCATCTTTTTAATCTGTTCTTCTCCACCGGAATATACCCCTCATCCTTTAAACATGCTCTTGCTTCACCCATTCTTGAAAAACTCAATCTTGACCCCATCTCACTCTTTAACTATTGCCCAATTTCCCCTCTCCCACTTGCCTAAAAAATACTTAAGTGGTTTGTCTACGACCATCTCAGCAGCTACCTCTCTGACAACTCACTCCTTGATCCTCTCCAATTTGGCTTCCGTCGCCTTCACTCCACAAAAACTGCCATGACCAAAGTCACTAATGATCTTTCTCCCTGCTTATCCTCCTGGAATTTCTACAGCCTTTGACACAGTGAATGACACTCTCCTACTCCCTACCCATCACACCATTGGCCTTTCTGAAACTGTCCTTTCATGATTCACCTCTTGCCTCGTCAACTGCTCCTTCTCTGCTTCTACCTCTGGTACCTCCATCCCCCCCATTCGTCCTTCACACAGGAGTCTCACAGGGTTCTGTATTTGGCCCTTTTTTCTCTGTACACATTCCCCCTGGATGAACTCATCAGTTTGTTCGGCCTCCAGTACCACCTCTATGCAGACGGCACTCAACTCTAACCTCTCATCTCCTGATCTCTCACCTTCCCTCCTCTCTCGGGTGTCCAGTCGCCTCTCCATCATCTCCTCCTGAATGTTCTTATGCTTTCTTAAACTTAACATGGGCAAAACTGAACTTATTGTCTTCCCTCAATCAACAGTCTCCTACCCTCCCATCCTCTCTATCACTGTTGACAACACGACTATCTCCTCTGTTCTCCAACTTTTCTGCCTGGGTGTCATTCTTGACTCCTCCCTCTCCTTCACCATTCACATTCAATCTCATGTCCATTGTTTGAACCGACCTATGACCTGCATTATACTGGACTGTCCTGAATCCTGAACCTATGGAAACACGCCAAGACATCACTACTGGTTTTAATGTATCACAAACTGTACATAAACCGGGCTCTGGGTCCACTATACAGTCTACTTGACCACAGACTTCAGGATTGAATGACTGTATTCTGGATTCAGAGCGCCTGCGTATGTATCGGCTGTACTTTATTATTAAAGTGTTATCTTTTGCATTTTGCTATTAAATCACTTTGTGCGATGGAACAACACCAAATCGCAGCTGACAATTTTCATTGATAGCATCTAAACGAACATAACAACTGAAACGATCTCCCTCGTTCTATCAGACTTCAAATGGGCATTGAAAACTCAACTATTCTTGAAAGCAGTCAACCGCTTAACCATCTCTTTATGCTTGTTACCTCACCGTCTCTCATCCTTCATTCCTCATACGCGTTACTCATGAGGGCTCCCCCTTGTGCATCCCTCATAAGGACTCCCCTTTGTGGCTGCTGTCTGTTTGCCCTCCCTTTAAGTTGTAAGCTCTTACAAAAAGGGCCCTCTTCCCTCCTGTCTCACTACTTATAGGTAAGAACAGTGACCAAAATGCAGGTTAGCTGGTGCAATGTGTGACAGTACCCCCCCATCCTTTTCAAAGGTGGGCATCGCACACCTACGGTCTAGCTTTGTTGGGATACTTGGCATGAAATTTCTTGACCAAAGCTGGGGAGGAGGAAGGACGAATGAACCCCCTTGAAGGTTTTCTTTGACGTAATCTGCTATGGCCTTCATCTCGGGAACCGACAGAAGATAGACCCGGTCCCTGGGTGGCATCTTGCAGGAAGGAGATCAATGTCCCACATACGATGCGGAGGTAAGACTTCAGATTACTGTTTATAAAAAACATAAGCACACGAGGAGTATTGGAAAGTTAGAACCGCTTGGGTAGATTCCTTAATAGTAGCAACAGAACGTAAGGGCTTAACATGTACAAGCACTTGGAATGACAGGATGAACCCCAAGATAGAACTTGAGCAGACAGCAAATTAATATGAAGAGAATGCAGACAGAGCCAAGGTAAACCAAGGATTACCAGACTGGAGGTTTGCGACAACACATAGAAGGATATTTTTTCGAAATGCAGAGCCCCGACTTGGAGAGACAATAGTTCCGTTCATGTCAGAATTCTCCCATTAGGAATCTGACTCCCATCAATGGCTGTGAGCACCACTGGGGAGGGCAGTAACGTGGCAAGGATTCCACTAGATTGGAAGAAATAAAATTCTCGGCTGCCCCAGAGTCCAGAAGAGCAGGCAGTTGTTTAGATTCCCTGGGACCATGAAGGGTAATGGGAATTAAACAAGCAGACAAATTATTAAATTCTGGAAAGGACTTGAAACTCCCTAACCTGACCTCTCAATCACAGATTAGGGTTTGGCATTTCCCTGGTGTTTAGAGCATGAGACTAGAAATTCCCCTCTTTCTCTCATCAGGAGCGAGCCTACAGCACCCTAAGTGTATAGGCTCCTTTGCGGCACTAGAGGGTAGGCTCTGGGTGACTGTTAACACAGGATTCCACCAAGAAGGTACTTTCTCTGAAACCCTCATCAGATGTCAACACGATGGCACAATGAGATCAGAGTGTCTCGGGTAGTAAGTAGTTCCTGCGAAGCTAAAACATCTTTAATTCGGTCAGCCAGCTCTTGCCAGAATGTTTCCACAAGGGCTTCATTATTCCATTGCAGCTCAGATGAAAGTGTACAGAATGAGATAACGTAATGAGTAAGGGTACGAGATCCCTGTTGGAGTCGGCTAAAAAATTACGCCCTGGCTCATGGAAATTTTTTTCGGAAGGTTGCAGTAAATGCAGCACAATCCTGCAATAAAGAAGAATCCAGAGAGGAGCAATATGATGTTAGCTACTTTAGTGTGATCAGTGGGAAACTTTTGCGGGAGTAACTCAAACTGAATTGAACATTGGTTCAAAAACCCTCAACAAAGTTTAGGGTCACCATCAAACTTTTTAGGAGTAGGTTTAAATAGAGATGAGGAGGATCCAGTCTGGTTAACTTGACTGTGCTCGGAAACTGGTGGTGCCTGGGTGACAGGTAAGGCAGTTTGCAGAGAATCTAACCTAGAGGCTAGGGCCTGTAGGCATTGAATAAGTTGCAGTTGCGTAGCATTCCGTCATTCACTGTGATCGACCAGGTTTTGCAGCATATCTATATCAGATGGTTCCCAATCGGTGTCCATTCCTAGTTTGGCCAGATCTTACTTTCTCGAAGTCTGCGTTTGGAATAGTCCTCGAAGTCCCGCTCTAGATAGACTTACACCCAGAGAGGTGCAGAGTCTATTGTTAGAGAGGTATACACCAGGGATCCCCGCAAGGGAATATGGACTTAGCTGCTCCCTAGCCACAGGTTGTGGTCCTCTAAGAGCAGGGTGAGATGGAACCGTGGAGTGGAGCAGGCCTGCTGGAAGATAAATGCAGAGGTTCAGGTGAACGGCAGTGAACCGAAGCTTTGAGATCTTTAGAAAGCGAATAGCCGAGAACAGGACTGATTATGAGGCATGAAGTTCCTGTAACAATACTGCAGATCTTGATCGTGCAACAGGTAACACTGGATACCAACTGAGAAGTGGTGAACTGCAGAGACCTGATGCACTGAGATCCCTGGAAAGCAAATAGCTCGAGGACAGGACCGATGATGAGGCACGAGGTTCTTGCAATAATACCACAGGTCTTGATCGTGGAACAGGTAACACAGGATGCCGATGTGCAGACAGGAGCCAGAGAGAACAGGGTCCTAACAGGTAAGGAGACCTGAAGATCTGGCAACTTGGTAAAGAAGCAGGTGCTTTAAATAGACAGAGCTGACAAGCAATTAGCCAATAAAGAGAATGCAGGAAGTTTTGAAAAGAAATGGTGTGTGCATGCTCAATTCATACCAGCAAGTTAATGCATGGAGTAAGAACCAACAGGTAAGAACAGTGACCAAAATTTAGGGTAGCTGATGCAATGTGTGACAATGTGTATATGGTAGTATGCCCACCATTTTCATTGTAAAACTATCAAATTCCATTCACTTGAATCTTCCATACTGCCACTTCTAAAATTTCACTTCGACCACTGGATATGACCTTTGTATGACTCTTCTTCGGTAGAAATAAGACCCTCTAATAATAGGGTTTTTCTTATACCAGAATCCATCACCCATCTGACCACTTTTCCCCAGATCTCAACCAGTCCCTCTAGTAACTGAAGTCCTGGGACAATAGGAGCTGTGGTGAAGACGAAGGACCGTCTGACTTTCAAATTTCCCTTTTATTCACATTCTGCACTTTACAGTCC
Source organism: Mixophyes fleayi (assembly GCF_038048845.1). Taxonomy (NCBI): domain Eukaryota; kingdom Metazoa; phylum Chordata; class Amphibia; order Anura; family Limnodynastidae; genus Mixophyes; species Mixophyes fleayi. The sequence continues at coordinate 50,399,009 of NC_134407.1, forward strand.
GATTTCGCTGATGGTGCAATGAAGCTGAACTTAGAAAATGGTGGCACAACCAGGTCCTGGTTGCCTGCTTCCAGGTCCGTAACTATGACTGTGTGAGAGGGGTGACTGCTCAGAGCACAATGGTGATGAGGACGCAGATTATGAATATTTTAGGTTCATTTGGTTAAAATTGAGGGCCAGGGAGGGCAGATTTCCTTCTCGACCCAGGCACTAAAATTTTCAGTTACCGCTCTGCCTGCTTCTATGTGTCACAGGAGCGAAGTTTACAAGTCTTGGCATTGACAGATGCATCTAACCTTATATTCCCATGTGACTATCATTTTTTCATCTTTCACAGACTTCCATCGACTGGACCCTAATGAGGTCTATTGAGCAGAACTAACTGGGGATGCTGACATTGGCCATCATAGTGCCTCATCCACAGCCATAGCATTCTCCACAAGACATACAGCTGATGCCACAGAGACAGTTTAATGTTGTTAGAAACATGGAACCAGACATGGTGGTAGTGCCATCGGAGTAGCTGTGTGAATCCCTGAATGCAACCACTTGTTAGCATAATTAGAAAGCCACTGTGCTAAGGCCCAGGAAGTCTTGAGCCAAAGCAAGTCTTTTAAATATTGTGACAAAGGTGTTGGGGTTGTCTCACACCTTCATCTTAGGAATCAGGGCAGTAAACGGTACCTGGGAGGGCAGAGCTAGCATAGTTGTTTCTGCCCTGAAATTTCTTACCTTCTACAAAGCATTCTCTTTCTGGAATAGCACAAGGAGGTTCATAGTCAATTTTGAAACTCTAGTATACTCCAGTTGAGGACTTGACTAGATCCCACTCTAACAGTCCAGATGATCAGACTAAGTTAGCAGCGCTTGGCAGAGGATAATTTTTTCGATTGAAAAAGTAACTTTATTTGTATGAAGGTACAAAAAACACACAATAAATTGCATTCAAGTGTACGCAGTACACCGTAAAACATAATCATTCATACATTTCGTACAATACAAGGCATAAAGTACAGGATATGAAATCCTACACTATACATCGAGTACTGCACTACATGCAAACCTAAACGATATAAAATTTAAAAAAAAACAAAACAATGGATGTGAGGGGACAGTAGGTGAGAGGGGAAGGGTGGGGAAGTCACGAGCCCGAAGCTTTATTGAGGCAGACACAAATATAGGGAAGGGTGCATAAATTAAGACATGACATTCAACAAATCTTCAAACAGTGATGGGGGAATCGGTTGGAGGGGATAAGGGAGTGGAAGCACAAGCCAAAGGATTTAATGAAAAAAAAAACACACATGGGGGAGAAGGAGAAGAGGGAGACAGCAATCGATCATCTTCCTCTTCCTCAGGACTGTCAAGGGTGTTATAGTCTCTGAGCAGGCTGTGGATCAGCCTGTGACAGTCCTGGATGGTCATCTTCTCCTGCTTCAAAATGAGGCGATTCCTGGCAAGCCACATAGCGTCCATAAACAGTTCATAAGGCACCAGGCCTCCTGGATTGCCCCAATGGTGTGGGTCCCAGCAGGGCCGCCGAGAGAGGGGGGAGCAGGTACTAATTTTTTTTTTGCGGCGGGGGGGGCTCGGTCGTTGCTGGGGGAGCAGGGTAGTTAAAAAAAAATAAACATACTCATGTGATTGCGGCGCCAGCGTCCCTCCTCTCTGCTCCTCTCTACTCCATTCAGACTAAATGCCGGGCGTGCCCGGCATTCAGTCTGAATGGAGCAGAGAGGAGCAGAGAGCACCAAGAAAGAAGAGAGAAGAAAAGGAAAAGGTAAGTAAAGGGATGAAAACAGGGGGGGGGCCACGGCACAGAGGGGTTAAAAAAAACTAGGGGGGCATGGTACAGAGGGGTTAAAAAACGGGGGGGAGGGTCATGGCACAAAGGGGTTAAAAATGAGGGGGGCATGGCACAGAGGGGTTAAAATACTGGGGGGGCGCATGACACAGTGGGGTTAAAAAATGGGGGGGGCATGGCACAGAGGGGTAAAAAATGAGGGGGGACATGGCACAGAGGGGTTAAAACATGGGGGGGGCATGGCACAGAGGGTTTAAAAAACGGGGGGCAGCATGACACAGAGGGGTTAAAAAACAGGGGGGGCATGGCACAGAGGGGGTTAAAAAATGAGGGGGGCATGGCACAGAGGGGTTAAAAAATGGGGGGGCATGGCACAGAGGGATTAAAAAAGGGGGGGCAGCATAGTATAGTGTGATGAAGGGGAGCCAAGTGAAGGGGGCAAAAGCAGCATGGAGGGCGCAGTGTGATCATAAGGCGTGGCGATGATGAAGGGGCACATTTTTGTAATGTTGGAGCTGGAGGAAGGCCTAATTATTAATCGTGGGTGATATTGATTTAACGCCAGGGTTGTTTGAAATTATCTAAATGTAGCCATTTTTTTCCAAATAGGGCCCCCAGCATTCCAGGATCCAGACAAGCCGCAACTAAAGAAACCTGCAGCCACAGGTGGTGAAAGTGAGAAGAACAGGTAGGAGAGAGCAGGACAGTATGTGAAATGTTGTGATTCTACATTTTTGGTGAGTGTTCTGCCCAATGTAAGGTGCAGGCCAAGAGTGAACTCTTTGTGTACACACTGCATTCTTTCTATACTACACTGTGGTGCTAGATGTCCTGAAAGTCAGGAGTGCTTGGATATATGTGACGCTACGGCAAATTTAGAGCCTAGTGATTTTGATGTGTTAGCCACGCCCCAATGGTGCATTTGCCATGTCCCCAAATGCATGACCACACCTCCGAAAATTTTTTTGGGATATTCGACTATAAGGGGGGCCCTATGAATTTGTTGTACCGGGGCCCTGAATTCCTCTTGGCAGCCCTGGGTCCCAGGAAATAAACCATAAAATACCGAATGATATGAAAGGCAAGTCCTGGGCACACTGTCCTTAAGTTCATGTTCCAAGGCATCCAACAATGTCTGTGCAGTGGGGCAGTCCCAAAAAATATGCTGCGCTGTTTCCCTTCTGGTGATACAAAAGGGGCAGTGAACATATCTGCCCAGGTTCTGGGAGGTGCACAAATGTCCTGAGAGGCAATCTCTTTGTGTCTATTAGTCATCTTTTTAGAGGCCACATTCTGTCACATGTGTTTTGCTGTAGCAACAGGGAGCCCCGTGACAGACTCCATTATGTATTTCGCACTGATGAGCTTGTGAACAGTTTTTGGCTTTCACAGGTCTGGTTTAAGTCCCTCCAGATGGTGCTCCCTCACAAATTGTCCAACATCCAGGTAAAACCAAGGTGTAGTCCAGTTGTAAGGGAAGGAGCTGTCCCACTTGTCCCAACCAAGGGTCCTCCAAAGAGGCAAGAGGAAAAAGCGAGACATGGACTACCTAGCAGAGCAAATGTTATTTTCAATAAGAGTTCTACGGATGCAGTTACAAACGAACAAAGCTTGCAGCATGGTGGGGATATCCGGGGTCCCTTTCCCACCTTTGAGGGGTTGCTTGTACATTACCGACCGGTTCACTCTGTCCATTTTGGAGCCCAAGATGAAGTGATGGTCTTGCAGACGGTAGCAAGAGGTGGCCATGCTTGGGCCGTGTTCTGCAGAACGTGAAGAATCTCGTTGCGCAGCATCAGTGCTTTCAATTTGATGGTAAGGTCTCTGAGACTCTACAGGCCTATCTTTTGTCTGACTGTCACCAGTCTTTCTTCCCAACATTTCATGGCCGCCTCCTCTCCACCAAACCAAGCTCCAAGAATTTTGATGAAATCCAACTTAATTGTGAAGGGGAATGCAGCGGGGGATGACAGGTGCCACTGCCCGAAAAGCATTGCCTCTGACTTCCATAGTTGACCTTTGCCCCTGAAGCTCGGCCGAAGTTCTCGCAGGTCTGGACGAGTGTTGTCACCGAATGCTGGTCAGTGCAGAAGACAATGATGTCGTCCATGTAGAGCGAACACTTGGCCTCTAATCGGTCTGGACCAGGTGGGTGATGCCTCTTATCTCTGGATTCCGTCTGATGCACATCGCGAGGAGCTCTATACAACAAACAAAAAGAAGAGTTGAAAGAGAACAGACATTACAGAAAAAGGGTCAGTCTTCCAGACGTTCACCAACACCAAGATGTGAATGTCAAGGTACATCAGGTTAACATAAGAACAAAACATATCACCCAAGCCAAATCTGCACAAAGCCCTACGCATAAAATCTGTCAGGCGCCGTCTCCGCACTGACACCTGGTGCAGGAGACAGACGCCTGCACATTCCCAGCAGCCGCGTCCCATTGCCTAGCAGCGGAAGCTATCTCCGCTCACCTGTGGCTGTCAGCATGTCTGACCGCCAAAATCTCCCTAACCCAATCAGGATGCACCTTATGGTATATAACTCACCATCTGACACATGTCTAGTGCCAGAGTATGGGATCACTCCTGCTCCATCGCTTCCTGAACTTCTGATCCATTGTTCTTCGGTTCTAACTCGGCTTCCTGTTACTATTCTCCTGTGTTTCAATTTGGTACTTTGCTGCCCGGCTGGTTTGACTGTTTTGCTTGACCTGACTTCTCTCTGGATCCTGCCTGTGTACTGCACTGCTCGGTTGGTTCTGACCTGGATTGCCTGACCACATCTGTCTACTGTCACTACACCGGTGACTGTCTTGGAGAACCGCGACCTGCATACCCTCTGCAGCTAAGCCCAAACTCCTTTGCGGGGGTCCCTGGTGATTACAGGGCGTACGTTATAGTCCGCGCCTCCCTATTCAGTTGTGCCAATACGGGTTAGCGACCATCTCTGCAATTTCGTGACAAAATCATGAGAAACACAATCAAAGGCCTTCTCCTGATCATGACTGACCAGGGCCACGTGTGCATGGCGATCTTTGATGTAATGTACCCTGTCCCTCAACAGCGCAATGCTGTCTGCAATCCTGTGACCAGGAATGCCACAAGTCTGATCCGGATGAACAATCTGCCCAATAACAACCTTTCGCCTGTTGGCTAGTACCATTGCGAGGATCCTGTAGTCCACGTTCAGAAGAGAGATGATCCGCCAATTTTTACGGTCACATCTCTCCCCCTTGCTCTTATACAGGATCGTGATCAGTCCCTCTCTCAGAGTAGGAGGCATTCTGCCCTCCACTACCATCTCCTCTTACAGCTCTAGCAGGTCCGGGCCAATAAGGTCCAACAGCACTACATAGAGTTCCGCTGGGAGACTGTCACTGCTCAGGGTTCTACCCGGCCTAAAGAGTGCAGCTCCCCCAACGTCAGGGGGGCGTCCATGGCTTCTTTACCTGCAGGATCAATAGTGTTAGTGATACGTGGCAGAGGAGAATACCAAGCTTAAAAGTAACACTCCTTCCACTCAGCAGTAGACACCATTAATGAGGCAGTCAAGCCTTAGAAGGGTATTGTCACGGGCACTAGGAGTCTTTACCCAGGGATCACCAGGTGATAGGCTTACCAGAGCAGTATAGGTGGTAATATGGTACTCTGGGCAGGGTGATCACGGAACAGGAAAAGCAGATGATGAGATGCTCAGGAAAGTCTATGACTAGCAGCACTGGCAATATGGAGGTAGTAATACACGAGGAACTGTATGGACAAAGGACACGTGAAGGTAGTCAGTGGTCTGCGGTAGCAAGTTGTACCACTGCTATAGTGAGGAGGAATGTCCAACAGAAACGAGGAGGTGATGAGAGTCAGCGGTCTGCGGATAGCAAGTTGTACCGCTGTCTGAGTGAAGGAATGGAATCCAAGTGGAGGTATCCGGGGAGTCAGTGGTCTGCGTTAGCAAGTTGTACCACTGCTATGTGGGAGGATACTGGAACAGGTGAAACTGTAAACAGGAGTCAGTGGTCTGCCACTAGCAAGTTGTACTACTGAATATATATGTGAGGAGGTGCACGGGGAGAGACTGCAACACAATATATACACGGGCACCTTGACTTTGATCCACAGTAATATGCACAATATAAATGTATAAATGACTGAACAACACTGCCAATATAGAAAGTCTCTTGAAGTAATCCGGCATAAGATAACACAGTCAATGATGGCAGTAGAGTCAGCAGATAGTACACTCCAGAGGAGAACCAACACAGTCAATGATGGCAATAGACTCAGCGGATAGTACACTCCAGAGGAGAACCAACACAGTCCAGCAAGGTATGCAATACACAGCACAGTCAATGGGAAGTATGCATACCGTGGTTCAGGAGAAGGCAGTCAGACAGGAGTGCAGAGATACCTGAAGGGCAGGAGGCCAGCAGGATAACACAGGAAGGCGTGGAGAGCGGATCAGCAGTAGATGGATGAGTAGCGCTGAGAAGTAACAGCAGCGGGTCTCTGCGGGAACACGGAGGTAACCAATAACAACCAGCAGGTGCAGTAACGATGGGACACCGGAGCAGAGTTGAACTGGAACAGATGATCACGGAGAGTAGCGGGTAGCAATAGTGGCAGCAGACTCAAGGAAACACGGTAGAGTAGACAAGGACTGAAGACTGAAGCGCACAGAGGCAGCGGATAGGAATCAGCTAAACAGTCACGATGAAACACAGACGGGTTGCAGGTTGAAGACTGTAGTGCACGGAGGCAGCGGATAGGAATCAGCCAAACAGTCACGATGATGAAACACAGACGAGTTGCAGGTTGAAGCCTGTAGTGCACGGAGGCAGCGGATAGCAATCAGCTGGCAGTCACAATCATGAACAGGTGAGTGGATGTGGTTGAAGCCTGTAATGCACGGAGGCAGCGGATAGGCATCAGCTAACAGTCCCAATGATACATGGTAGAGTTGAAGTGATTAGAAGACTGTAGTGCACGGAGGCAGCGGATAGGAATCAGCTCACAGTCACGATGATACAGTAGATGGTAGAAGTGGTATGGGAACCACAGCAGCAGAAGTGGTTTGGAGACTGTAGTGCACGGAGGCAGCGGATAGGAATCAGCTAACAGTCACGAAGAAACACAGGAGAGTTGAAGTGGTCTGAGGACTGTAGTGCACGGAGGCAGCGGATAGGAATCAGCTAACAGTCACGATGAAACACAGGAGAGTTGAAGTGGTCTGGAAACCACAGGAGTAGAAGTGGTCTGGAAACCACAGGAATCAGCAGCGCTGAATACACGAGGAAACACAGGAACACCTTCAGAGGCTCATGGGGAATGAGACTCCAAGATCAGGCAACGTGGTGTTGACCACAGGTGCTTAATATAGGGAGGTTGCCTGATCTGCCAATTAAGTTAAAGGAACATACACTGAAGGTTTGGAAAGGGCTGCGCATGCGCAGTCCCTCAGGATAGAGGACGTCCACGGTTCCTAATAGTCCGGGAAGAAGCACTCACAGTCCGGTGAGTGACAGTACCCCCCCTTTTAAAGGTGGGCACAGAACGCCTGGAACCGGGCTTGTCCGGATTTTTGGAATAAAACTTCTTCAGAAGGGCAGGAGCATTAAGATCTTCAGCTTTGATCCATGAACGCTCTTCAGGACCAAAGCCCTTCCAATGAACGAGGAAACGGAGGACTCCTCGCGAAATTTTTGCATCCAATACCTCAGTAATCTCGAAATCCTCCTCCTGATGAACTTGAACTGGCTGCGGTGCTGAGGGAGGAGTCGAGAAACGATTGATAATAAGAGGTTTGAGTAAGGACACATGGAAGGCATTGGAAATCCGAAGATTCTTAGGAAGAAGAAGTTTAACACATACTGGATTGATAACTTGAATGATCCTATATGGACCAATAAAACGAGGGGCGAATTTCATAGATGGAACCTTCAAACGAATATTTTTGGTAGATAACCAGACACGATCTCCAATTTTTAGTGGTGGAATAGCCCGCCTCTTCTTATCTGCGAAAGACTTATATTTGTTAGATGTCTTCTTTAAACAGGTTTTGACCTGAGACCAGATATTTTTGAAGGTCTGACAAGCAGTCTCCACAGCAGGAACTTGGGTGGGCGGGAGGGCAGGAAATTCCGGAAAAGACGGATGGTGACCGTAGACCACAAAGAATGGAGTTTTGGATGATGACTCATGGTACATGTTGTTATGGGCGAATTCAGCCCAAGGGAGCAATTCTACCCAGTTGTCTTGGTTGGCTGAAGAGAACATCCTAATAAAAGTCTCAAGATCTTGATTGACTCGTTCCGTTTGTCCGTTAGATTGCGGATGGTAAGACGATGAGAGTGCTAATCGTATGCCCAAGGTTTTACAAAGGGCCCGCCAGAATCTGGAAACGAATTGTACTCCTCTATCTGACACAATCTCAGACGGACATCCATGGATGCGGAAGATTTCTTTAATGAAATGTTCAGCCAGAGTAGACGAGGAAGGTAAACCGGACAGAGGGACGAAATGAGCCATCTTCGAAAATCTGTCTACCACTACCCAAATAGTATTGTGATTCTTACTTGGTGGCAAATCAGTAACGAAATCCATACTAATATGGGTCCAAGGCTTGGACGGAATGGGTAGTGGTCGCAGCAACCCTGCTGGAGTTCTGCGGGAGGATTTGAACTGAGAACATAAATCACAGGAAGCAATAAACTCTTTGACGTCTCTCCTCATTGAAGGCCACCAGTAACTACGAGAGAGAATCTCAAAGGTCTTATGTTCACCGGCGTGTCCAGAAAAACGAGAGGCATGGAACCACGAAAGGATTTTCCTCCTCAGAGTAGGAGGCACGAGGGTCTTCCCAAATGGTAGCATTTTGGTGGATGAAGCAGCCAGAGAAATACATTTGGGATCTAGAATAGCATGGTTGGGAACCTCTTCTACATCAGAGGACGTCACAAAAGCTCGAGATAGAGCGTCAGCTTTCTTGTTCTTAGCAGCTGGTTTGAAGGTTATAATTAATTCAAAACGGGAAAAGAAAAGAGACCATCTTGCTTGACGAGGGTTCAAGCATTGAGCAGATTGCAAATATGACAAGTTCTTATGATCCGTGAAGATCGTCACCGGATGGCGAGCTCCTTCCAACAAGTATCTCCATTCCTCTAATGCAGCTTTGATGGCCAGCAACTCCTTGTCCCCGATAGTATAGTTTTTCTCTGCGGGCAGAAGACCCCGAGAGTAGAAGGCACAAGGATGTAATTTTTGTTGCTCCGAGCGTTGGGAGAGAATAGCTCCTAAGCCCACATTAGAGGCATCTACTTCTAGGAAGAAGGGGAGTGTCACATCAGGTTGTCGCAGAATGGGAGCAGACGAAAAGGACTCTTTGAGGATTTGAAAGGCTTGGAGAGCCTCAGATGACCATTGCTTAGCATTAGCCCCTTTCCGAGTTAAGGCCACAATGGGAGATGCAATGGATGAGAAGTCTTGAATGAAGCGTCTATAGTAATTGGCAAAACCTAAAAAACGCTGGATGGCACGAAGAGTAGTTGGCTGAGGCCAATGTAGTACAGCATTTACTTTGTCTGGATCCATCTTCAGGCCAACTCCGGAAACTATATACCCCAAGAATGGAATCTGGGGTAACTCGAATGAACATTTTTCCAATTTACAGAACAACGAGTTTTTCCGTAGTCTGGAGAGGACCTCTGCCACATGTTGGTGATGAGAAGGCAGGTCCTGTGAGAAGATCAATATGTCGTCCAGGTAGACAACGACACATACATATAATAAGTCCCGAAAGATCTCATTGATGAAACCCTGGAAAACCGCGGGGGCATTACACAGCCCGAAGGGCATTACTAAATATTCGTAATGCCCATCTCTGGTGTTAAACGCGGTCTTCCATTCGTCACCGGAACGGATTCTAATTAAATTGTAGGCACCACGAAGATCCAACTTAGTAAATATCCGAGCTCCCTTGATGCGATCAAATAGCTCAGTGATCAGCGGAATGGGATACCGATTCTTGATAGTAATGGCGTTGAGTCCACGAAAATCTATACAAGGGCGTAATGATCCATCCTTCTTTTTGACGAAGAAGAACCCAGCTCCAGCGGGAGAGGTGGAAGGTCGAATGAAGCCGCGCTGGAGATTCTCCTGTATGTACTCAGATGTGGCTTGAGTTTCAGGTAACGAGAGAGGATAGACCCGACCCCTGGGAGGAGTCTTGCCAGGTAGAAGGTCGATCGGACAATCCCAAGAACGATGAGGAGGAAGACGTTCAGACTGAGCTTTATCAAACACATCGGCAAATGAAGCATACTGAGGAGGGAGTCCCGGGGAGGAAGATGAGATGGAAGATTGCTGTACTTTAAGAGGAATAACTTGAGAGAGACAACGATGGTGACATTCAGGCCCCCAAGACGTAACTTGAGGGGTGCGCCAGTCAATCTGGGGAGAATGACATTGAAGCCATGGAAGGCCTAAGACAATCGGACTTGTCGTAACAGGAAGAATTAAAAACGAAATTTCTTCATGGTGTAGTACACCAATCTGAAGGGTTACTGGAGACGTACTCTGGGTGATGAGACCATTGATGAGACGTGATCCATCTATAGCCGTCACAGTAATGGGTGTTTTTAAAGTGATCACTGGTAGGGACCATTGATTCACTAGTGATTTAGAAATGAAATTTCCTGCTGCTCCGGAATCAATCAATGCCTGTGACTCAAAGGATTTGGTAGCAAAGGAAATCGTAACATCGAAAGCGCAGACTTTAGATTTCATAGACAATGGAGAGGACTCCAGGGACCCTAACTTCACCTCTCCAGAACTAGTTAGGGCCTGGCATTTCCCGATTTCTTAGGGCAAGAACTGAGCATATGTGTGGAATCAGCACAATAGATACAGAGTCTATTCTTTACTCTTCGTTTCCTCTCTTCTAAAGATAATTTGGAACGTCCTATCTCCATGGGAATCACAGAAGGTGAAACTGGACGAAATTGAGGGTTTAAACGAAGAGGTGCTTTAGCAGAAGTTGTTTTCTCAGATTCTCTTTCACGAAATCTCATGTCTACACGATGGCAAAGAGAGATCAAATCTTCTAGTGACGAAGGAAGCTCTTGGGTAGTCAGTGCATCTTTAATTTTATCGGAGAGCCCCTGCCAGAAGGCGGCAACTAATGCTTCAGTGTTCCACTGAAGTTCAGAGGCTAAGATCCTAAATTGAATGACATACTGTCCTACTGTATGGGAGCCTTGTCGCAAACGAAGAATGCTGGAAGCAGCGGAGGTCACACGACCTGGTTCATCGAACACACTTCGGAACGTGGAAATGAATTTGGCACTATCTTGTAGAATTGGATCGTTTCTTTCCCACAGAGGGGAGGCCCAAGCCAGGGCTTGTCCAGAAAACAATGAGATAAGATAGGCCACTCTGGAACGATGGGTAGAAAAATTTTGAGGTTGGAGTTCAAAATGGACTGAACATTGGTTAAGGAAACCTCTACAAGTTTTGGGGTCCCCGTCATATTTTGACGGAGTAGGCAGGTGAAGCGTAGGAGCTGTAGACACCTGGGATGGCACTGGGGAAACGGAGGAAAGCACAGGAGCTTCAATACTAGCTGTAACAGTCTGTCCAGATGTTCCTTGGGAGGTTAACGATTGGTAACATTGAAGTAACAGCTGTTGGCGAGCATCCTGTTGCTCCACACGGCTGACCAGATGCTGCAGCATCTCTTTAGCAGTAGGTTCCGTATCTGGGTCTGTCATGGCCTGATCTTACTGTCACGGGCACTAGGAGTCTTTACCCAGGGATCACCAGGTGATAGGCTTACCAGAGCAGTATAGGTGGTAATATGGTACTCTGGGCAGGGTGATCACGGAACAGGAAAAGCAGATGATGAGATGCTCAGGAAAGTCTATGACTAGCAGCACTGGCAATATGGAGGTAGTAATACACGAGGAACTGTATGGACAAAGGACACGTGAAGGTAGTCAGTGGTCTGCGGTAGCAAGTTGTACCACTGCTATAGTGAGGAGGAATGTCCAACAGAAACGAGGAGGTGATGAGAGTCAGCGGTCTGCGGATAGCAAGTTGTACCGCTGTCTGAGTGAAGGAATGGAATCCAAGTGGAGGTATCCGGGGAGTCAGTGGTCTGCGTTAGCAAGTTGTACCACTGCTATGTGGGAGGATACTGGAACAGGTGAAACTGTAAACAGGAGTCAGTGGTCTGCCACTAGCAAGTTGTACTACTGAATATATATGTGAGGAGGTGCACGGGGAGAGACTGCAACACAATATATACACGGGCACCTTGACTTTGATCCACAGTAATATGCACAATATAAATGTATAAATGACTGAACAACACTGCCAATATAGAAAGTCTCTTGAAGTAATCCGGCATAAGATAACACAGTCAATGATGGCAGTAGAGTCAGCAGATAGTACACTCCAGAGGAGAACCAACACAGTCAATGATGGCAATAGACTCAGCGGATAGTACACTCCAGAGGAGAACCAACACAGTCCAGCAAGGTATGCAATACACAGCACAGTCAATGGGAAGTATGCATACCGTGGTTCAGGAGAAGGCAGTCAGACAGGAGTGCAGAGATACCTGAAGGGCAGGAGGCCAGCAGGATAACACAGGAAGGCGTGGAGAGCGGATCAGCAGTAGATGGATGAGTAGCGCTGAGAAGTAACAGCAGCGGGTCTCTGCGGGAACACGGAGGTAACCAATAACAACCAGCAGGTGCAGTAACGATGGGACACCGGAGCAGAGTTGAACTGGAACAGATGATCACGGAGAGTAGCGGGTAGCAATAGTGGCAGCAGACTCAAGGAAACACGGTAGAGTAGACAAGGACTGAAGACTGAAGCGCACAGAGGCAGCGGATAGGAATCAGCTAAACAGTCACGATGAAACACAGACGGGTTGCAGGTTGAAGACTGTAGTGCACGGAGGCAGCGGATAGGAATCAGCCAAACAGTCACGATGATGAAACACAGACGAGTTGCAGGTTGAAGCCTGTAGTGCACGGAGGCAGCGGATAGCAATCAGCTGGCAGTCACAATCATGAACAGGTGAGTGGATGTGGTTGAAGCCTGTAATGCACGGAGGCAGCGGATAGGCATCAGCTAACAGTCCCAATGATACATGGTAGAGTTGAAGTGATTAGAAGACTGTAGTGCACGGAGGCAGCGGATAGGAATCAGCTCACAGTCACGATGATACAGTAGATGGTAGAAGTGGTATGGGAACCACAGCAGCAGAAGTGGTTTGGAGACTGTAGTGCACGGAGGCAGCGGATAGGAATCAGCTAACAGTCACGAAGAAACACAGGAGAGTTGAAGTGGTCTGAGGACTGTAGTGCACGGAGGCAGCGGATAGGAATCAGCTAACAGTCACGATGAAACACAGGAGAGTTGAAGTGGTCTGGAAACCACAGGAGTAGAAGTGGTCTGGAAACCACAGGAATCAGCAGCGCTGAATACACGAGGAAACACAGGAACACCTTCAGAGGCTCATGGGGAATGAGACTCCAAGATCAGGCAACGTGGTGTTGACCACAGGTGCTTAATATAGGGAGGTTGCCTGATCTGCCAATTAAGTTAAAGGAACATACACTGAAGGTTTGGAAAGGGCTGCGCATGCGCAGTCCCTCAGGATAGAGGACGTCCACGGTTCCTAATAGTCCGGGAAGAAGCACTCACAGTCCGGTGAGTGACAGGTATAAACCATCTAGTGTGAGGTTGGGGGGTTGGAGCTATTGCATATTTCATTAAAATGTTAATGCGTTCCTCACCTGTGACAGACCTTTACCTGACCTTTAATAGTAGACAAAGTTTGTATTTTGTCCTCACTATTAACAGAGTGTGTTCACAAAGATTCCCTGTAGCATAGTCTAATATGTACTCAATGAGTGTTCCTATGCCATGCAGGGCTGCCAAGAGGAATTCAGGGCCCGGGTACAACAAATTCATGGGGCCCTCCCTCATAGTCGAGTAAGCCCCCAAAATTGCGGGCATGTGGTCATACATTCAGGGGCGTGGCAATGTGCCGTTGGGGCATGGCTAGCCTAACGGCGGTGCAAAAAATTTCAGGGTGTGGTCATACATTTGGGGGCGTAGCAATGCGCCGTTGGGGCGTGGCTGGCACATCAAAATCACTAGGTCCTGAATTCACCAGTGTCACATATGTCCCAGCACTCCTGACTTTTAAGACATCTAGCACCACAGTGTAATATACAAACAATGCAGGGCACAACACTCACCAAAAAGTGACATTGTCCCTACTAGAATCACAACATTTCACACACTCTGCTGCTCTCTCCTACCTGTTCTTCTCACTTTCACCACCTGTGACTGCTGCTTTCTTTAGTTGCGGCTTGTCCGGATCCTGGAATGTTGAAGGACCTATATGGAAAAAAAATGGCTACATTTAGAAAATTACAGCCAGCCCCGGCGTTAAATCATTAGCACCCACGATTAATAATTAAGCCTTTATCCAGCCCCAACATTAAAATAATAGTATTCACATTTAATAAATAAACCTATTCCCTTCCTGCAAACAGCTATACCTATTTCCCGCAATCATTATTACTGCCATTAAATAACTCATAGTCACATTTAATAAATAGACCTCATTCTCCCTAAACTCACCCCCATATTCAATAGCCCGCAAACCACCCCATCTTAAATTAATAGTCCCCACTATTAAGTTGCCCCACCATCATCCTACAAACAAAATAGCGCCCATTAATTAGTGCTTCTCTCCCCCTTTTTTTAATTAGTGCTTCTCTCCCCTTTTTTTAATTAGTGCTTCTCTCCCCTTTATTTTTTTTAATTAGTGCTTCTCTCCCCTTTTTATTTTAATTAGTGTTTCTCTCCCCTTTTTATTTTAATTAGTGTTTCTCTCCCCTTTTTTTTTTTAGTGTTTCTCTCCCCTTTTTTTTAATTAGTGTTTCTCTCGCCTTTTTATTTTAATTAGTGTTTCTCTCCCCTTTTTTTTTAGTGTTTCTCTCCCCTTTTTTTTTTTAGTGTTTCTCTCCCCTTTTTTTTTTAATTAGTGTTTCTCTCCCCTTTTTTTTTTTTTTTTTAACTCTCTGCCTCTCTCCCCTGTTTTTTTTACTTGCTCTTCTTTATAGCACTGTCCCTTTCTGTTTCCCTCCCCTTGCCTCTCCGCTTTTTTACTTACCTTTTTTCTGTTCTTCTCTTCTTTCTTCTGTCTTCTCTGCTTTCTTCTGGTCTTGTCTGGCGCTCCACACTGACTGCCGGGTGTGACTTGATGACGTCACGCCCGGCAGTCAGTGTGAATGAAGAAGAGAAGAAGGAGGGACGCAGCGCCGATCACGTGAGTATGAATCATTTTATTTATTTATTTTCTCCAGCTCCCCCCACCAACGACGAACCCCCCCCCCCCCCTCCCGCGGAAAAAATAAATAAAAAAAAATTGAAAAAATCACCAAATATAAAAAAAAATAAAAAAAATTCAAATTAGGACGCGAGGGCCCGGCACGGGCCCCCTGGCAAGCCCGGGCCCGTGTAAAATGTACCCGCTCCCCTCCCCCCTCTCGGCGGCCCTGATGCCATGTTATTGTATTTTGCAGAGGTATAACACCTTTGACCTCTGCACACAGTGCTGAAATTGAAGGGAAGCAAAAGAAAGAGACGTGAACAATTGTCAGGTGTGTCTACACAGATTCATCCACTTACATCATTTATTTGTACTTTCAACATCCAAGTGCATTTAATAGGCTTAACGAACACACTTTAAATGCATACAATTATTGTTTACAAAGCCTAACAGTATTTATTAATTAAGTTTTCTGTTGCATCGCTGATGTGAATAGACCACTGTTGTGACTACCTATCTGACTTTGTTATACTGACATTGTTAAACCATTAGACTGATCACTACCTATCTTAATTTGCTAGACAGTTTTATTATATGTAAAGAGTATAGATCTGCTATGTATTCCCCCAGCATAACCTTTGACTTATTCTGGTCTCTAATATATACCATTTAATAAAATGTAAATTCTGCTTCCTAGATACCTGTGTACAAAACAATAAGTGTTTGTTTCCACTGTAAATTAGCTGAGCAGTTTGAAATCTACAGCCTTCTAGACAGAAAAGCTTTACTGTGAGAGGAGATGTGAATCATGTTTGCTTACCAAGCTAAGATACTTGAAGTATAAGTGCATTCTTTAATCAAATGATAGAATAGCCTTGATGAAATACAATTTCTATGGATACACTGCACTGAAAGGGAGATTCATAGTTACAAGGGTGTGTTTTATGAGTTTCATTCCTGACATGACATTATCTGTGTGGAGTTTGTATGTTCTCCCTGTGTTTGCGTAGGTTTCCTCCAGATGCTCTGGTTTCCTCCCACACTCCAAAAACATACTAGTAGGTTAATTGGCTGCTATTAAATTTACCTTAGTCTCTCTCAGTCTGTGTGTGTGTATGTTAGGGAATTTAGACTGAAAGCTCCAATGGGGCAGGGGCTAATGTGAGTGCACTGTACAGCGCTGCAGAATTAGTGGCACTATATAGTTAGCTGATGATATAGTCAAAAATTGCAGGCATTTTATACAGTATGCATTAGTTGTCATTTGGTCTCCGAAAATAAGTCATACCAATTCCGGGGATATCAGGATTGTGCACAGAAGGTGGCATAAAAGCAGTGGCAGACTTAGGTGTTCAACTGCTTTTCTGCCTGTTTAATCTGAGTATATTGGTTGCCTTGACATACTCTGACTCAGGCGTTAGACATTGCTTATCAGTTCTGTGAGGCCTGAACTGATCCATTGTTAGGATTGGTTAATGGTGTGTTTATTAGGCTGTCAGTGCCATCCACTTGTTGCCTGTTATAATATTACCTTGCCTGGGTATTTGTGTTCTGTAGCATATTGTCTGCTCACTTCTCATTAATAACCCTACTCATTTTTGACTACTCTAGCCTGCCACCTGCCTGGACCTCTCCTTGTTACCAATTATCCTGTCTGCTGCCCATACTGACCTTAGCTTGTTGCAGTTTATCTTTGTCTGATACTCACTAGACCCCGCTTTGTGAATCCCACATTTCAGTTAGCCACCGCACGTGCCACAATTTTGGAGACCTTACCTTACCACGGATGGCTGTGAGGTGACTCCGCCAGGCCAGGTAAGTTGGGCTAAGACCCTGTGGTGTGACAAATGCAATGTAACTAAATAAGTCCTTATGTCCATCATATAAATTCACAGGAGTCCCACTGTCATGGCCACTGGAGAGACGTTTCTGAGGATCTAAGTATCTTGGTATGCTCAAAGCACTCATCTATGTGAACTTTGAGTTCATACTCTGACCAATCACATAAAGGCATCTCACTTACTATAAAGACTATGAGGATAATTGGAATATCATATCTTTTATTAGCATAAAAATAAAAATAAATAATGAAAAACAATTCCAATGTCCAGATGGTCAAATAAGGTGGATAAAGATTTTAGTAAGAGAAGCAAGAAATATAAAATATAATAGCAAAGATGCAATCACCACCAAAGGAATCACAAGCAGAGCACTGCTGACTGAGGCCTTCACAAGAATACAGAATATCCATTCCAAGGTACAATTTTTTTATCCTATGATCAGAAGATTTCTGCCGCATATTACCATTTGGAATGCACTGTGTGAGTCCTGGATACATAACAAAAACAGGGAACCACTTGGTCTAGGGTTTTCATTATAACAAGTGTGGCTTGTTGACATTGAGAGTTCTGATAAATCAAACCAGAACATTCACTATGGGGACTCTGAGTTAATCAAGGTGTGAAAGAAAGAACTGACTAGATGATCAGTTTGCATTAGTCTCCTCTAATGGGAAGGCTGTAGCTGTTTATAGGGACATGGAAACAGGAGACATACAAGACAAGGTATTGTTTATCCATCATTGCCTAAAGGTCTGACTCAAATATCGGCTGCTACAAACGTTTTTGCATTCCAAATGAAGCCAGTTTGGTACAATAGAGGACCTTGAAGGGTAGTTAACAAGCACCTACCTATCAGTTACATTAATTTAGTAATTTATCCATATACTTTATGAGCCAATATTTTAGCAATCATATATTATCAAGCATTTATTAGGGCTAGACTTTTACTACGCGTTAACAAAGCATGTCCTTACAAAAAATGCATTTATGCATACGTCCATACGCAGATTTAGTTGCATCTTACAGGTAAGCAAACGTAGACATGTACAGTAAGGACATGTTCACACAATTGCTACTGAGGTAGACCTGGACACACACATATATACACCTGCCAGGAACTAGATCCATTACGGATGCTTGAGGGCTGGTGCAATGACATGCAAATATGATGAGGACGATCGGCAGCACAAATTTGCAGCTTCCAATTGGATGTTTGCAGATTCACTTCTCCAGCTGATAATATTTATCATAAGTCTGGTTGATATATTATATGAAATCACAGTCGTCTATTTGCATTACTTAATTGATATTTCCATTCGCACTGCGGAAGGAAAGGATTTTAAACAGGAAAATAACAATTGTCTGTATTTAATTGAATTGAATTTGTCATTTGTTTTTGTGTTTAATTATATTTTACATGGTAAATGCAGCTTTCACATTGATTAATAACATTGTGAAGACATTATTTTTTGTTGTGTATATAGGACACTTAATTACATAATTATATTGTGTAAAAATAGAGTAATGAGAATTGTGCATTTACTACAAAGACTGTCATGCTTTCTTTATGCTACACTTGTGGTCATCTACTTTGTAGGATATTGGTGATGAGTTGCTGCATATGGATTACGTGCATATGTGCTGCTTTAAAGATTCTTCCCACCAGTTCAGTTGATGCCAAACTTGTGTCTAAGAACACACTAAACACCAACAATGTATTTAGGGTCAGGCCTTTCTGTAACCTTTTCTTGAAGGAAATCCAGCACCTGAGATATACTGGTCTTCACTGGATTGGTCGATCTGAATTGGCACCAAAGTATACCTTTCATTAGGGCGCCATAGAGTCTGAGGAGGAACATTGTATCTACTGTACTTTGCCCCATACACACCAAGTATCTGTGCATTTACTGTACCTCTCTGTATATGTAGTATTCTGTCTCCCCATGTCTGTGAATGTACTGTTCTTTGCCCCCATGTCTGTGTATGTGCTGTTCTGTGTTCCTATGTCTGTATATGTACTATACTGTGCCCCCTCCCTATATCTTCTTATATAGTGTACTATACTAATGCCTGAATGTATTGTACTGGTGACTCAATTTCCATATGTACTTACTGTGTTTATAGTGTATGTTCAGGCCCAACAAGAATGGTGTGAATGCAAAGACACTCAGCCTTGGAGAGGTGTGACTACATCGACCAATAAGAAGCTATTGATCCTTGCAGTCACTTTGCCCAGGATTTAATGTGGTGTACATGGGGTCCTATATGTCCCTACCATAATCTTCCGCTGCCTGGCCCCCAAGTGAGTCTTGGGCCCTGGTACTTTGTACCTGCCCCATCCCCTCTCAACTGCCTTATATATGATACATGTACTTTGTTGTGCCCCATGTCTTTATGAACCTTATTTTGCCTCTCAATTCTATGTGTGCACTATACCCTTCCCCTTGTTCGCATGTGCTATGGCATGGCCACCAATGTCAGTGCAATATGCACTCTGTCCATCAATCTCTGTATATACAGTAAAGTGCCAACTTGCATGTACTGTACTATGGTCCCATGTTTTTGCATGTACTGTGTGCCCCATGTCTTTGTACATGCTTTTCCATGCCCCTATTTCTGTGTATATATTACCTTGAGCTCACAATCTGTTTACTTACTGTACACCATGTATGTATGTAAGTGTTCCTCTATATCTGCAAGTACTAAGTACCCCATGCCTGTATTACTATACTATGAAGCCTTTTGTCTGTGTACTTTGTGTATAGCCTATCATAATATACACTGACCCTGATCTATGTGTACATAAAATATTGCCTATGCAATATAATGTTCAGTTGTTTGGATCATCAAAGGGGTATAGTACAGTATCCGTTTCAGAAAACCAAATATATTAGGAAAATATAAAATGATTCATAAATTAAATAGATTGAAATAACATATATAAAAAGATTATATTTAAAACAGTTTATTTCTCAATAAAAAAATGTGGGTACTAAAATACCCTGCTTGGTTTCTAAAATAAGGATCACTGCTACCACTTTAAATCCAAATAGCAGGTAATAGGAATGCAGAACTCCTCCCTTAAACGTTTTATCGCTCTTCTTCAGGGGGGTGGTCTGTATTGCTACTATGGCAATGAAGAATTTTCTGACCGACGCGTTATCGACAACGACTCTCCCTTTGGTCAAAGGGAGAGTCGTTGCAGATAACACGTCGATTGCTCGGACGATTAATGCGTACACACTAGTCACGTTTTAGACGATTAACGATAGACAGACCGTCCGGGAAGCGACTTTCACCCCCATATTGTTGTGAGCAAAGATTAGAAATGTGTACACACTTAAACGAATATGTAACGATATCCCGAACAAATTTAAATAAAGGGCAGAGCATGTTCAATAGTAACCACCCGAAACCTCATAAAAAAGTAAAATTTTATAGTAATAATAAAAATATGTTGAAACGTTTTATTTTTTAATTTATTATTTTTCACATGTTATTTTTTGAAGCATAATTCAACAATAAATCTGTTGGATGTACAATGTGTGGTTTATTCTGTGTATTGTACAAATATATGCATTAACAAGTAAATGAAGGTTCAAATATAAAACATCTTAAATGTACATGTGAAGGGTTTTACAGAACACAGGTGCAAGATGCAGAACAATTTACACAGGTGTACTACTATGCAACCAGACATATATAAAATACACATCTATACACATCTATAGTAAACACAAAAACCTGTTATATACAAAAATGAATTTAATTATGCAGGCAGACAAATGTAATACACATCTTTAACCTTTTTATTAATTTGTATTGAGTGTACAATCAAGTGACACATAGCTATAATTAAGGAAGCAGACATAAGCAATACACATATGAATAAAACTTTGTTTTTTATAAGACTACACTGGCAAATGTTTAAAATTAAACGGTAGACATATGCTGTACGCATTAATACAATAGACACCTGTTATTGCTTTACCACTGGAAACACCTAATTACAAAATGAGTGACTTGCGGACACCACACCACCTGGGACTGGTACATGCATCAGAAATTAACATTCACCCGCCCCCTAAGGAGTCGCAGCTCGAGGAACTATCGGCACTTGGTCGTGGATCAACTGGAAAATTATATACACTAGATCAGGGGTCGGCAACCCCCGGCACGCATGCGCAGAAGCTCCGTTTCGGCCATCATCGGCTGATTTGCTGAAGCAGCTCCCAGGTTTCTCCAGAAAGACGAGTCTACAAAGGTAAGTAAGGGCAGCAAATTGAGGGGCACATATACTTGGCATACTTTGCATTTGTGGGGGCAACTGTGCCATACTATATATTTATGGGGGCAACTGTGGCATGCTATATATTTATGGGGGCAACTGTGGCATGCTATATATTTATGGGGGCAACTGTGGCATGCTATATATTTATGGGGCAACTGTGGCATACTATGTATTTGTGGGGGCAACTGTGGCATGCTATATATTTCTGGGGGCAACTGTGGCATGCTATATGTTTCTGGGGGCAACTGTGGCATACTATGTATTTGTGGGGGCAACTGTGGCATACTATGTATTTGTGGGGACAACTGTGGCATGCTATGTATTTGTGGGGGTAACTGTGGCATACTATGTATTTGTGGGGACAACTGTGGCATGCTATGTATTTGTGGGGACAACTGTGGCATACTATGTATTTGTAGGGGCAACTGTGGCATGCTATGTATTTCTGGGGGCAACTGTGGCACACTATGTATTTGTGGGGGCAACTGTGGCATACTATATATTTATGGGGCAACTGTGGCATACTATGTGTTTCTGGGGGCAACTGTGGCATACTATGTGTTTCTGGGGGCAACTGTGGCATAATATGTATTAGTGGGGGCAACTGTGGCAAAGTATGAATTGTGGGCACAACTATGAGGCATAAGATGAATTGGGGACACAATTATGAGGTATGATGTGAACTGGGGCACTACTGTGCGGCATAACGTTTTTTTGCTGGTCCCTTACTGTTAATATGATATTAGCCTCATAAAATGAGATATATATATATATATATATATATATATATATATGTATATATATATATAGCCGAGAGGGAAGAGGGCGGCTACAAATTGCCCGGGCCTGCTTGGTGGCCCGAGTCCCCACTGGAGACCTATCTTTGAAAATACATTTTTTATTTTAAAAGTACTTTTTTTTATTTTTTTTATTAAGTGCAGGGGGGATCGGTAATAGCTAAATCCCCTTCAGCTCAGGTATCTTCAGACGCCAGGTCATGTGACTGCAGTGGTCACATGGTACTCGGCGAGCTGCTGGATATCTTCCAGGCGAGCTGCTGGATATCTCTGACTAAAGGTGCTGGGCAGAGGGAGGGCAAGTGTGATTAAAGCATGTGGGCAGAGGGGACATATGTTAGCAAAGCTGCTGAGCAAGGGGGCATGTGTGAGTAATGCATTTTTCTGTAAGAGGGTGGCCTGGTGCTTTTCACCTGCTAGACAAGCCCCCAATGATGCACTGCCACGCCCCCAATTGTACGACCACTTGCATGGCTATGCGGCGGCGCAACATTTTTTTTCCCATGCTTGACTATAAAGGGGGACACATGAAGTTGCTATACTGGGGCCATGAATTTCTCTAGGCAGCCCTGTATGTATGTATGTATGTATGTGTGTGTACATAGATATATATATATATATATATATATATATATATATATATATATCTCACACCCAACTGGCACACCTGGGCTTCACTAGATTTTAGGTGGCACTCTGATAGAAAAAGGTTGCCAACCCCTGCACTAGATGATCATTAGGTGGATTGGTTGGAAAATATTAAACAGTATGACCAGCCAAATGAGCTGACAATCGATTATTGGATGAAAACGCTCCAATGTGTACCTAGCCTAAGAGAAAGAAAGAGATGCACCCTAATAGTGTTATATTTAAAAATGAAATTAATATAAGCACAAATATAATGATTGTACAGATTAATACTAGAAAAAGGCTTAATGAACCAATCCACATTAGGCAATTGTTTAGGTAAGAGGGAGAAAAAGATAAAACAGTAAAGCACCACTAATAGTGTTGTCACAAACGCCTTTTATTTACATATTTGTACAAAAAAACATAGGCATCCAATATAGCGGATAGTATTCATTGGTATAGTCATCATGCTGTACACTGGAATCATGTCCTCTGGTGCCCCACTCCTGATCAGCCTCTGAAAGTAGCAGGATGGCATTAGAATCAGAGGCCGACTAGTAGAGAAGATACATTGTCCAAAGTACGAATAGTAGGGTGGCTACTGCTTGGCACGATTTGTCAGAAGTGAATTCCTCAGTATTATGGTCTACTGCCTGCTAATGAATGGCTCCTATCCTTAATAGTGTTAGACACGCCACATTGTGTATTCATTTTCAACAAATTCATCTATACCTGTTACATAGAGTGTATTATTCACTATCTTCTCTGCTCAAAATTGGTAACAGACAGGTTTCTGATTGCCCAAAATGTGGTTCATCAGGCTGTACATTTTGGCACCTGTTGCGGGATTGTTGAAATGTGCATACCTTCTGGAGAGATGTATGAACCTGTATCAGTAATATGGTACTTGCCGTTCCTCCTCTGGACACCAAAATGTATTTTTGGTTACTCCCTGGAAGATATCTTAAATAAGTATATCTACAAATATATTTTTATTCTTGCTACTCTTGCAAAAGTTATCATAGCCCATACATGGCTTGCTGCATGCGGTTCTTAGTTTTCAGAAATGGTGGTAAATGACACAATGAACCATGAACTGTATATGTATACTAGGAGAGATATCATCAGCATTTATTCATCATAAACATTTATATAGCACAAGCAGATTCCGTAGCTCTTTAATAAATATGATACATAAATACTACAATATATGGTTCCACTGGTATTCTTCACGTTATAGAATTTGCATTGATAATGTTGATCCTAATCACTCTTCTACACCATAGTTTTTTGGGGGGTTTCCGCTTTGTATCATCTGCTGGACCCCTGTATTGCCTGTTCTTGCTCTCCTCTCAATGTATTATTTCATATATGATATTTTAGTTGTGACATGCATTCTCTGCTAATTGACATTTGTTGCCTTTTGAAACTGCACACATGTTATTTGATTACTCCTGCAACTTGCATATTTGATTATCATTTTCTGGATAAGTATATTATAATATCGTTTTTTTTCTATTTTCTTGCACAAATAGATGATCACATGTAATCAAATTAGAAAGTTAATTTGAACCCGCATTACAATTTTTTACAACTTAGTTTCTTTTATTTTTCTTCTGTTTGTCTATTTAAAACTCAAATAAAATGACTAAAAAAAAAAATCAATATTCCCTTTTGAATAAAAATGTTAAGGCTAATAATACTTGAAAAAAATAGAACCCCTTTACTTCTTTTAATTCCTTCCTTTTTTAATTTTCAGAGATCGCTATAGATGTATTTGAGGAATTCAACTAATTATACTTAAGCTATTTGCATTAAAAAAATAATCCTAATAATCTTTTTTACTTTAATTGCATTTAATGAACAAGAGCAATAATACTATACGTGATTACTATTTTTTTTATTAATTTAATAATGTAAAATTTAAATAATTTTTATGATAGTAAAATATGTTAAAAGAAGGCTTTATATGAAAAACTATTTTATCTTGTCTGCTAAATTCTTTTCAATGAGTTTGCTATACTTTACATTTCCTAATTAATATAAAAGGAAACAAGAAGCTATAGTTGTTCATTTAGAGTATTATTATTATTATTATTCATTTTTATTTATAAGGCGCCACAAGGCATCCGCAGAGCCGTACAGAGACAAACAAATTACAATACAATGGGAGACAGCACAGTACAGTAAACAGTAAGCACAGTAACTCAGTAAGCTCAATGAACAGCTAGAGAGGGCGGGAAGGGGGAGGGAGGATCCGCAAATGACGGGGCCCAAGAAGGAGGGCGCGGAAGACAGGGAGACCCCCAGGGGGGGAGGAGGAAGCAAGACTGGACGTGGAGTGGAGCCTCGAGGAGGAGGGCTAAGTAGCTGGAGAGCAGAGTTAGAAGTGGTGGAAACAGAAGGAGAGATGGCCCTGCTCAGAGGAGCATACAATCTAAGGGTAGCTGCATTTGTGGCTGAGAGGGTTTTGCTATTAAGATAGTGAACAAGTTAATAACCTTCTATTGCTAAAACCAAATTAACAGATTAACCCCTTCAATAAAATATTTAGTATTCAGTGTTTTAAGTTTTCTAAAGACTATTATTATTATTATTATTATCATTTTTATTCATTGGAAGAGAAGATAGTTCAGTTATTTAATATACCGTTATATAGCAACTAAGATTATGCTGCCCTTAAATTAATAATGACAATATGTGTTGATACTTAATACATACTTAATTTAAGAGTTTTCAGGATAATATGCTTAATTTTATATTAGACTAAATTTGATACATTTCACTAGATCCTAAACTGATTAATTTGACATTTAGCTGCTTTGTCACTTATATCAAAGGACATTAAATGGCTTAATAAAATGAAGGAAAACAGATTTCTATCACTAGCAAAATGATATAAAGAATTGTAACAATAAGAATCTTAATTTTAAACATTATCTGTTTCAAGTGTCTCACTATATAATAATTAAATACATCTGTTTTATATGCTAAGTGTAATAAAAGAAAACCTATACATGTTGCTAATAATCCTAAAATAAATTAAGTTTATTACTTTTAAAGTAGTGTACAATAATAGTATTATAGTGAACTTTGCAGGCAGAGCACATGGCAAAGCCTGGGTTAATACTAGGAGATAATAGACTTAATTCATAGATTAAAGAAAGTTATTTTTATTAAATTTATTAACTTTAAATCCCAATATATTTTTGGCTAATGAGAATTTTAACAGTAATTAATAAATGTTATTTGCAAGATCACTGTACAGATTTGATCACATCAGTAAAAAGGTTGAAACTTTCTATAAATAAATACTAGAAGAATAATCCGTTAATTAAATGTAACTATTCAAATTATATTAATACAATTGAAATAATTGTTAATAGTAATACATATTATCCAAGAAATAGTAGAAAAACAGTAACAAGGGTAAATGTATCTATATCAAATGCTATATATGAAATGCTACATATAATTGTTAGAAAAATAACCCTTTTAGTATAAGAATAGTGTAATTTTTACTCAAAATATAATGATGTACTAAACTATAGGGTAAAATCAGTTTTACAGACTACAATAGTTATTTATATTTTATATACAAAAAGAGGGGAAATGGCTATACAAACTTTAAATATATTTATATAGTTGCAGAGAGAGAAAGAAAGAAGCTATAAACATAAATTAGATTAAGTTTTACTACTAGTTAATGTGGTGTACAATATTAGTATTATATTGAACTTTTCAGGCAGAAGTACAAGGAACATTGTAAACTCTCAGTTAATACTAGGAAATAATATAGATATTCATGGATTCATAAATTAAATAAACCTATTTTTATTATATTATATTATTATAAGTTTAAACCCCAGTGTAGTTATGACTAATGATAAGTAATGAATATATACTATATTGAGCTCTACACCAAGATCACTGTATAGAATTGGACATACTGTTAAAGTTAAAAACTTATATAAGCAAATAGATGCTAGAAGAATAATCCTCTATTTTTAAGAATAATTGAATGAAATTATTCAAACGACATTTATAACATAATATAAGCAAATAAAGAGGTGTGAACACAAATATAGAAATCCCAGGACAGAGTGCAGGAGAGACCTAAAGGAGGAGCTAAGAAGAGGGCCTAGTGAGGTCACTGTATGTCTAATGAGAGGGGAGAGAAGGACACTGACTAATTTTTATTTTGATCCCTGTCTAACCTATTTAGAGGGGAGGGAAGTTGTACGAAGAGTGTGAGAAGCTGCAGAAGGAGAAGTTGGCTAGAGAGGGGCCAAAAGTAAGTAGCACTCCCTGTGGCCAAAACAACCCATCGAGGCATGGACTACATAAGACTTCTGAAGGGGTCCTGTGGTATCTGGCACCAAGATTTTAGCAGCAGATCCTTTAAGTCCTGTAAGTTTTGAAGTGGGGCCTCCATGGCTTGGACTTGTTTTTCCAGCACATCCCACATATGCTTGATTGGATTGAAATCTGGGGAATTTGGAGGCCAAGTCAACACCTTGAACTCTTTGCCATGTTCCTCAAACCATTCCTGAACAATTTTTGCAGTGTGGCTGGGCGCATTATCCTGCTGAAAGAGACCACTGCATCAGGGAACAATGTTAACATGAAGGGGTGTACTCAGGGCCGCCGAGAGGGGGGGGGAGCGGGTACTAATTACCCGGGCCCGGCATGTCAGGGGGCCCGGCCCGGGCCCTTGCGCTGCTGATTTTTTTAAATTTTTTAATTTTTTTTTTCCAAACGTTTTTTTTCCTTTCCTTTTTTTTTTTTTTTTGGCGGGGGGGGGGGGGGGGGCTCGGTCGTTGGTGGGGGGAGCAGGCTAGTTTAAAAAAAACAAAAAACATACTCACCTGATCGCGGAGCCGACATCCCTCCTCTCTGCTGCTCTGTGCTCTATTCAGACCGTCTGAATGCTGGGTGTGATGTCATCATGTCATGCCCAGCATTCAGTCAGTCTGGAGCAATGGAGCACAGAGCAGCAGAGAAGACCAAGAGAGGAGAAAAGGTAAGTGAAGGGAGGAAAACGAGGGGGGCACAGAGGGGTTAAAAAACGGGGGGGGGGGGGGGGGGGCAGCATGACAGAGGGGTTAAAAAATGAGGGGGAGCACAAGGGTTAAAAAACGGGGGGGCAGCATGACAGAGGGGTTAATAAATGAGGGGGCACAAAGGGGTTAAAAAACGGGGGGGCAGCATGACAGAGGGGTTAAAAAATAAGGGGGGGCACAGAGGGGTTAAAAAACGGGAAAGCAGCATGTCAAAGGG
This sequence comes from Mixophyes fleayi, assembly GCF_038048845.1. Taxonomy (NCBI): domain Eukaryota; kingdom Metazoa; phylum Chordata; class Amphibia; order Anura; family Limnodynastidae; genus Mixophyes; species Mixophyes fleayi. Next base: position 50,427,008 of record NC_134407.1, read on the forward strand.
GTTAAAAACGGGGAAGCAGCATGTCAGAGGGGTTAAAAACGGGAAAGCAGCATGTCAGAGGGGTTAAAAAATGAGTGGGGGCACAGAGGGGTTAAAAAATGGGAAAGCAGCATGTCAGAGGGGTTAAAAATTGAGGGGGGAGCACAGAGGGGTTAAAAAACGGGAAAGCAGCATGTCAGAGGGGTTAAAAAATGAGGGGGAGCACAGAGGGGTTAAAAAATGGGAAAGCAGCATGTCAGAGGGGTTAAAAAATGAGTGGGGGCACAGAGGGGTTAAAAAATGGGAAAGCAGCATGTCAGAGGGGTTAAAAATTGAGGGGGGAGCACAGAGGGGTTAAAAAACGGGAAAGCAGCATGTCAGAGGGGTTAAAAAATGAGGGGGAGCACAGAGGGGTTAAAAAATGGGAAAGCAGCATGTCAGAGGGGTTAAAAAATGAGTGGGGGCACAGAGGGGTTAAAAAATGGGAAAGCAGCATGTCAGAGGGGTTAAAAATTGAGGGGGGAGCACAGAGGGGTTAAAAAACGGGAAAGCAGCATGTCAGAGGGGTTAAAAAATGAGAGGGGCACAGATGGGTTAAAAAATGGGAAAGCAGCATGTCAGAGGGGTTAAAAATTGAGGGGGGAGCACAGAGGGGTTAAAAAATGGGAAAGCAGCATGACAGAGGGGGTGAAAAAATGAGAGGGGCACAGATGGGTTAAAAAACGGGGCAGTATGGCACAGTGGGGTTAATAAACAGGGGTCAGCATGGCACAGTGGGGTTAAAAAATGGTGGGCAGCATGACACAGTGGGGTTACAAAGGGGGGGGGAGGCATGGCACAGTGGGATTGAAAAAGGGGGGGAGCAGCATAGTATAGTCTGATGAAGGGGAGCCAGATGAAGGGGGCAAAAACAGCATGGAGGGCACAGTGTGATCATAAGGCATGGCGATGATGAAGGGGCACATTATTGTAATATTGGAGCTGGAGGAAGGCCTAATTATTAATCGTGGGTGCTATTGATTTAACGCTGGGGCTGGCTGTAATTTTCTAAATGTAGCCATTTTTTTTTCAAAATAGGTCCTTCAACATTTCTGGATCCGGACAAGCCACAACTAAAGAAAGCAGCAGCCACAGGTGGAGAAAGTGAGAAGAACAGGTAGGAGAGAGCAGCACAGTGTGTGAAATGTTGTGATTCTAGTAGGGACAATACCAATTTTTGGTGAATGTTGTGTCCAATGTAAGGTGTAGGCCAAGACTGAACTGTTTGTGTACACACTGCATTGTTTGTATACTACCCTGTGGTGGTAGATGTCCTGAAAGTCAGGAGTGCTTAAACATATGTGACGCTCCGGCGAATTGAGAGCCTAGTGGTTTTTATGTTAGCCACGCCCCAATGGCACGTTTGCCACGCCCCCAAATGCATGACCGCACCTCCCAAAATTTTTGCACTGCCGTTTGGCTAGCCACGCCCCTGAATATATGACCATATACCTAATCTTTTTTGCGCCGCCGTAAGGCGGCGCAAAAAAATTTTGGGGCTTACTTCACTATGAGGGGGGCCCCATGAATTTGTTGTACCCGGGCCCTGAATTCTTCTTGGCAGCCCTGGGTGTACTTGGTCTGCAGCAATGTTTAGATGTGTAGTACATGTCAAAGTAATATCCACATGAATGCCAGGACACAAGGTTTCCCAGCAGAACATTGCACAGAGCATCACACTGCCTTCGACGGCTTGCCTTCTTCCCATAGTGCTTCCTAGTGCCATGTCTTCCCCAGGTAACTGATGCACATGCACCCGGCTATCCACATGATCTAAAAGAAAATGTGATTCATCAGAACAGGCCACCTTCTTCCATTGCCCAATTCTGGTGCTCACATGCCCACTCTAGGGGGTAAATGTATCATTCTCCGTATTCTGCAAGTTGGCAGAAATCGGCAACTTTGCTGTGAAAATTTAAAGCGGCGATGGCTTGTAAAGGCAAGTTTGCCTTTACAAGCCATTGCCGCTTTAAATGTTCTGCAAAGTCACCGATATCCGTTAACTTGCAGAATACAGAGAATGATACATTTACCCCTAGGGGTTTTCGGTGGTGGACAGGGGTCAGCATGGGCACTCTGACCAGTCTGCGGGTACACAACCCCATACACAGCAAACTGTGATGCGTTGTGCATTCTAACACCTTTCTATCATAGCCAGCATTAACTTTTTCAGCAATTTGTGCTATGCCAGCTTCTGTGGGACTAGACCAGACAGACTAGCCTTCTCTCCCCATACGCTGCAATGACCCTTAGATGCCCATGACCCTGTCACTGGCACACTGGTTGTCCTTCTTTGGACCACTTTTGGTAGGTACTAATCACTGCATACCGGGAACAGCCCAAAAGACTTGCCGTTTTGGAGATTCTCTGACCTAGTCATCTAGCCATCACAATTTGGCCTTTGTCAAACTCGCTCAGATCCTTGCACTTGCCCATTTTTCCTGCTTCCAACACATCAACTTGAAGAACTGACTGTTCACTTGCTGCCTAATACATCCCACCCTTTGGCAGGTGTCATTGTAATGTGATAATCAATGTTATTCACTTCACTTGTCAGTAGTTTGAATATTGTGGCTGATCTGTGTATAATTCTGCTTTTAAATAGCAGTTTTTTATGTAAAGGTTAATATAGTAAAATTAATGGCGTTAAAAAATTTCAATAAATATACTGGATTTAAAAAAAAAAATTAATGGCGTTATTGCGTATGTTCATTATGTTGCCTATTTAGCTATTTTATTAATGTATGTACACTGAAGAGGGTCTCAGGGTCTGAAGTCCTATGTGACCCTAAAGAAGAGATTTGTAGCAGGCAAAAAGGGAATGACATAGCATCTTAGTGTGGTAGTATAGATTAGTGGGTGAATGGGAAAAAAGAACAGAACAGAAAAAGAAAGGTGAAGGGGTTGATGAAAGAGTGGGTTCCAAGTGGTTTGCTTAAGGCTGAAGTTGGTTCCTAATAATTTAGTAATACATGCTACATTTGACTTTAGAAAGATAGTGGATATATTGTGGGGAACTCAATTGCCAGCAATGTGGTGCGTGAACATTGCGCTATGCACATTTATGGCAATTACGGTAGAAATCTCCACTCATTTTTCCTCGCACCTGTGTGGGGTGCAAGGATGATTAAGCAGAGATTTCTATGAAATCTCCACCGCCAAGTGTCTCTGGAACATCCATGAGACACTTTGCGGCTAATTGAATTCCTCCACCAATATACAATTCTATATTGTATATTTATATTATACAGTTGGTTTCTTTTATGTAACAGAACTGCAAAGCATTGTTCTATAACTCCTGCCAAAGACCTCACAACATTTCTCAGTATGCACTATTCCAGCCAGTGCTCCTGTGGTGAAGCATAGTGGCCTTTGATTCTCTTTATTATAATTTAATGAGAGAGTTGGTTTCTATTAAGCAGTGGTTGAAGTGGGCCAGTAGAAGGTGGTATGCCATGCTGCCAATTATCCTACTGCTTTAATTGTAAAACTCAAATTCCATTTACTCATATTTTCTATAACGACACTACTAAATTTCCACTTCGCCACTGCTATTAAGTATAAAGAGCTTTTTGAGTTGCATTAATTATGAAGTTGCAGGGATGATGTATATTTTTCTTCAGTTTAGTGTACTATTAACACATGAAATGAGAGGATGAAATTATAGTGAGCTACTGCCATACTTGTCCAAAAATTGTCTTTTAAATGAGGGTGGCATGGTGGCACAGTGGTTAACATTGCTGTCTCACAGAATTGGAACTGGGAAATGGGTTCAATTGTGAGTTTTGTCTTTGTAGAGTTTGTACATTCTCCCCATGTTTATGTGAGTTCCCTGCCATAGTCCAAAAACATACTGGTAGGCTAATTGGCTTCTGGCAAAATCAACCCTAATGTGTTTCTGTGGTACAGAGTTTAGACCATAAGCGGGGACTGACATGAGTGATTAAAATCATTCTCTGTAATGCACTGTGGGGTACGTATATTTGAACACTAAAATCCTGACAATAGTTACACCGACTTAAAAAGGGCGATTAGTATAAAATGTGACATTGATTAAATATAGCCATACAATAATTTAGATACACAGTATGTCCAACACTTCTTATAGCCACCAGGTATAAATTGCGAGTGGAGAAAAGGGCAGTGACTGGTAGTCATTTCCAATAGTCAGAGTGAGATAACCGGTTTTATGGCGGCAATGGGCGGACCCGCCACCTGTAAACATTATACAGGTGGCTGGTCGTGACATTGTCACCTTAAAACCAGAAATCTCACTCTGACCAATGCTGCATTTATACTAAATGCCCCTTTTAAGTCGGTGTAACTTTTGTTGGGATTTTAGTGCTCTGTAAAGTTACTGCATTGTATAATATGTTGGTGCTATATAAATATCAATAATATACTTGGTGTAATTGTCTGTATTTAGTCTGAGATTAGATGGAATGGGGGAAGATGTATTGGATCATCCATATGCCCAATGCTGTGCTTCAGTTACATACCCACAGTCTATACTATGGAGGCATGCAGTATGCATTATGTGAATAGTAATGAATCCTTGCAGTATGTGTAATTTATTTCTACTCAAATTTACAAAGCTAATTAAGCAACAAAATACATGCACAGTAGGGCTTTTCTTTTATATTCTAGAGTATTGTTCTTATATTGAATTTATGGACAACAATGTAGAGCTAGATCTATTGTTTAATAAACTGGTTGTAATCCTTAGGCTATGTTCTTGTATATGTGGACAGCTGCACAATGCGCCTTCTCATGTGCATTTTACTGAATGTAATGGTAATTTATGTGATTAAGCTACCTGTTCTTATTTTGTGCAATACTGAAACTAACAGTGCAATATATTTATTTTCAATAAATACAAATGATCGTTTTATATATACCAGTTTAATACACTGACAATTTACGGTACATAATAGGCAATTTAAAGAATTGTCCGAGTGTTTTTTTGTGAGTATGCTCTAATGCAGTGCTTCCCATACTCAAGGTCATACTCATGCTCCCATACTATGTCCTCAAGGAGCGCTAACAGTGCATATTTTCCATATCTCCTGGAGCACAGGTGTATTCATTACTGACTGACTCATTGCAACAGATCCACAGGTGGTATAATTATATCATTGGTGACCTAGAAAACCTGCACTGTTAGTGCTCCTTGAGGAAACACTGTTCTAATAGTTGTATAATACTATTAAATAATGACTAATAAGCTAGCTATAAATAATAAGCACATCGAAAGTGTTTAAAAAAAGATGATGGCGATAACTTATGTTTCTGCAGGGGTTCTAAAATGAAGCTTGACTTGTATACTGTATATATAATCACTGAGCAGAATCATATTTACTGGGCATAATCAATCATTTATATAGAAGCATTATATAATATGATTACATGATACAATTTTTTATGTTTACCTCTCTCTGGGTATATGGGACAAACTTATATTAAAATAACAGTTTGTACCATATGCATGTTGAGAAGTAAATATAACTGATTGCACCATGTAATTATAAAGAAATGTGTCTAATTGTTCCCTGTGATTAAATATAAATAAGACTAATGGTACCCTGTGATTCAATATACATATGACCGATTGTGCCCAGTGATTATATATAATTGTGACTGATTATACCTGGCTGTGATTATATATACATTTAACTGATTGTAACCTGCCATTCTAAATAACTATGGCTCATTGTACTCTGTGGTTATATATACATATGACTGATTGTACCCTGTGATTGATTATAAATATGACTGATTTTACCCTGTATTCAGTGGTGGAAGTGAGCTGGTATACGGTGATATGCCAAACCGCACTTCTCCTACCGCCTTCATTGTAAAGCTATCAAATACCATTCACTTACATGTCCATTAAATTTTTCATACCGCCAATTCATTGTGTGATGGGTCATTCAAGCGGGCCCGACAGTCAGGATCACAGTGGGCCCTCTTTTCATTTTGGGCCCTATACAGCAGTACCCCCTGTACCCGTCTGATGGCAGCACTGTACTTATTGTGTACAGTTATTATAGAGTATATAAATATTGTGCCCTGTGATTATATTTGAATGTGACTGAGTGTACCCTGTGATTCTAGATAACTACTTACAAGAAGAAACAACATTGAAGAATTAGGACATAATTTATTATCAATGTCTTATATCTGCTGATAATGTGATTGTACCCAATCATTACTGATTAATAATCTATGTTGGTTTTACACTATATGAGATTTTCTATAGATTTAATAAACTATTTCAAATTCATTGGAGATGTTTGAGGATTTGATATTGGCACTAAGAAAGATGTCCTTCAGGTGAGTCATAGATTCTTTTTAACCCTTTTTCTCACTGTTCACAGTATGCCATTGTCATATAATTGTTAAAATCCTCTTATACTCTACACCAGTGTTCTGCAACTGATGTGCCGTGCCACACCGGTGTGCCACGGGTGCTAAGTGTGCCGCGGCACCAGTGGCGGAACTACAGGTGGTGCGGCCAGTGCAAAGCACCAGGTCACATGGAGAAAAAGGGGCCCAGGGGCGGATTAACCACTCCCCGGTGGTAGGCTCCTCCCCAGGATCCAGCCACCTTACTAGCTGTGCCGTGAGGAATCAGCCCTGGGCTGCTCTGTCCCTACCCTTCCTGCTTCCCACCTCCTCTCTCTTACCCCTCTCCCTTTCCCGGTGGTGCGCACTACATGGGATCACTCCTTCCTCTGATTGCAGAATCACTGTTACAAACTGTTCCTGAGACATTTTGAATTTGAAAGTCGCCCATACCCCCTGTGTCCCAGAGAGTCCACACACAATATACTTGTAAGAGGTGTAACACGTGCAACATCAGATGAGACTCTGGCTGCAGCTAAGCTTCCAACAGGGTTTTATGTATGTAGCAATCACACCCCTACTGGAAAACCAATCACATCCAATCTTTCAGGGGTTTCCTATCGAGGTATGTCAAATGTTTAATTAAAATATTGTGCACACAGGACTTTTCAATGCCGCAGAAAAAAACACCTTTCATCTACCACAATAATTTACACTAAGGAATGTATCCATGTGACAATAGGAAGATATTTTAAAGGTCAATATAATAATCATGCCTAGCCTGCTGGAACATTAAGGAGTGTTTCAACATAATACTTGCTAAAATTCATATACATTTTGCTACACTGCTCTCTTAATGTACAGCCATGTAACCTCTCTCTGTATGCACTTTGTAATTCCTGCTTTTTTTTGTGCATTTTTGCTTTTGGTGTGCAGTGGAATTCTGGGAAGGGCTTAGGTGTACCGATGGTGAGAAAGGGTTGCGGAGCACTGCTCTACATTAAATATATATTTTTTTTTTCTTTATATGGCAAATGTATCGAATCCATTGAGGGAAAAGATAAGGAGATAAACAGGAACATTTTCAATGTTTTATTCTCGCCAAACAAAAGGTGAGCAACTTTTATTACTTTATTTAATCAAAAATGTCTCCTAAGACATTAAACAACATGTACACTGTGCCCAATTTGTTTTAGTCCATTTGCATCGAATGATATATATTTCTTTATTGTGCTCTTTGATTATATATTAATAACACCAATTGTGCGCTTTGACTATATATAAATAAGATTGAATTTACCCTGTTGTAATTATATAAAATGTAACTGATTTAACCTTGTAAATATATATGATCACTAATTTTGCACTGTGACTATATATACATGTATCTGATTATCAGAGGCTGGCTGGGAAATTTTAGTCTAGGGAGATAGTTCAACCAAGTAGTCTAGTGTACACAAGCATCAGAGGATGAATGACCAAGTTACAGAGGGGAGTAGCTAGAGTTTGACCGCCCTACAACAAGAAGAAATATGCTACATCTTTTCACAAACAAGGCTATATTAAGCAGCAAGTGAACAGTCAGTTGATGTGTTCGAAGCTGGAAAAATAGACAAGCGTAAAGATATGAGCAATTTTGAAAAAGGGCCAAATTGTGACTAGGCCAAAATGACAGGTGTTGGAGCACTGGTATGCAGTATTTAGTGCCTACCAAAAGTGGTCCAAGAAAGGACAACCGGTGAACCAGCTACAGGGTCATAGAAGCCCAAGGTTCATTGATGCGAGTGGGGAGCAAAGGTTAACCCGTCTGGTCCAATCCCACACAATAGCTAGTGTAGCACAAATTACTGAAAAAGTTAATGCTGGCTATGATAGATAGGTGTCAGAGCACACAGTGCATCACAGCTTGCAACATATGGGGCTGCGTAGTGACAGAGTGCCCACACTGACTCCTGTTCACTATCACAGTACATACAATGGGCACATGAGCACCACAACTGGAACATGGAGCAATGGAAGAAGGTGGCCTGGTCTGATGAATCAAGTTTTCTTTTACATCATGTGGACAGCTGGGTGAGTGTGTGTTGTTTACATTAGAAAGAGATGGCACCAGGATGCACTATGGGAAGAAGGTGACCCGGCGGAGTCAGTGTGATGCTCTTGGCAATGTTCAACTGGGAACATTGGTTCCTGGCATTCATGTGGATGTTACTTTGACACATACCACCTACCTAAACATTGCTGCAGACCAAGTACACCCCTTCATGGCAAAGGTATACCCTGATGGCAGTAGCCTCTTTCAGCAGGATAATGCCACACTGCACAAATTGTTCAAGAATGGGTTGAGGAGCATGACAAAGAGTTCAAGGTGTTGATTTGGCCTCCAAATTTCGCAGATCTCAATCCGATCGAGCATCTGTGGGATGTACTGGAAAAACCAGTACATCCCAGTACTACACGAGCACGATTAGCATCTGAAATGAGGTTGCTTTTTAACCCTTGTGGAATCAAAGAGAAGACTCGGAGAGAGGTCCTCCCATGCCATCCTCATCTTCTAGTCCTACAGTTATTGACCATTTACATTCCCCTACTCCATCACCCCATCTCCATGACAAACAGAGGTGGTTATTAAGTGCTTGTGCCAAGCATTCAGTTCAGGACTCTGATGATGAGTTCAATGCCAGTTCAATGGTGCATACAACATTTCTGGCAAGCAGTGTCCAATGTCATGTGAATTGAACAAGGGAGAGTTCAAATAAGTACATATAAGTACATAAGTACAGATAAGTGCTCTATTACATATCTCTGGTACACACAATCTAAGGTGGTTGGGTATATATTGGCTCTACCTGTTTGACATTATTGCACTACTTGGTTTTCTCTTCTTTTCATATGAGTATACAAGACTGAAGTGGATCTATATGACTACAGTGAAGTACCCAGGCTTTGTGTACTGATGAGCATACTTTCAAGTTTTCACTTGGTACGCATATGCACACACTTTGGTTTTTGGGACTATATGCCCTAAAATACTACACCATAGGCGCCTTTCCCTTCTGCTTTGTTTAATTTCCTTATCTTTTATACCATCCGAATTTTGAATGGAGGCTGCCACTTTGTATGCTTTGAATGAAGGAGGTGTCCAGCTGTGAACAAAAATAGGCCATTTAACTAAACAATCTTGAATTGAGCGCCACGATCATTGTGATTGACTTTGATTTTATATATATATATATTAAACAAGAAAGTACTCAGGGTCTGGAGCAGCCAAACTTACCTGGAGAGGAAAGGAGGGAGAAGCCCGAAAGAGTTTTATGTGCCCGACGTTAGGGGCTGGAAGGTAATTGCAGGATGACAGCCTCTCTATAAGCTATGTAGTCATAGTAATCAAATAAGATACTGCACTCTATTAAATAACGTCTACATTAAATTAATAGCATTCCTATTTAATAAATAATCTTATTTCCCTCCCTCCAAACAGCCCCACTAATAAATTAAATTGCTCCATCATCACCCAACAAATAAAATAGCACTCTTTAAATAATTAGCCCCCACCTACACTCTACCATTAAATAAATAGCCTACCTCCCACATTATGTTAAGACCCCACCTTCCCTCACACATCCCTCACGCCTGCGCGCCTCCAATTTATATTAAGCCACTATAGAACCCCCAAATCATATTAAGCCATACAGTAGTGCTCCCAAATCATATTATGCTACACAGTAGTGCCCCCTAATCATATTAGGCCATACAGTAGTGCCCCCAAATCATATTATACTATACAGTAGTGCCCCCTAATCATATTATGCCATACCGTAGTGCCCCCAAATAATAATATGCCACACAATAGTACCCCCAAATAATAATATGCCACACAGTAGTGCCCTCAAATAATAATATGCCATACAGTGGTGCCCCCAAATAATGTTATTCTTCATAGTAGTGACCCCAAAATATATCATGCCCAACAGTAGTGCTCCCAGTTTAAGAAAGGTTGTTTAAAAAGTAATCAAAAATACATTACACCCAAGAAAATGGTTTAACATTTCTACAGGCAATAGAGAGCAGGAACAGAGAGAAGAAGGAGGTGAAGATAAGGAAGAGGGGAGGGAGGGGAACAACCCTGATCTGTGCGGCTGCGACACATGTAGGGTGGCTGGTTCCTGGGGAGAAGCCAGCCACCAGGAAGCCTGTCAATTTTGGCGCCGGCCCCATTAGCTCTCAGGTCCCAGAATTATGTAATACCCACACCAGCCCATCTAGCCATTGGCCGTTCTGACAGTTGCCAGAACTGCCAGATGGCCAGTCTGCCCCTGTGTATGAGCATGTTTTAATATCTCATCATAAAGCGCTCCTTAACTAATGTGAAAAGCTTTGCTATATAGTTAGCGGGTGGCACTCCTAACAGAGGAGAAGGAAGTGTTTTGTAGTGAAATCAAGTTACAAGGCTAGACAGATCCCCCACCACCGCTAAACTCAATTCAATTGGTTTAGAAACCCTTTCACCCGTTTTGTGTGTTCAAGGACGAGTGACATGTTTTCCTTTTATTTATTTTTATTGTTTACATAAAAGCTACAATTTCTTTGTTTAACTTTTCTGAAATTGCTAAGGCTAGGTACACACTGCAGAAAATTTCAAACGATACAATATCGTTTGAAATGTTACCAAGGACTGAAGTCCTGATCAGTCTGCCGATCCAGGTGTACACACTATACCAGATTACCTTCAGATCTGTGCTCTTCATCTGCTCCAAGAGCAGCACTGTCACACCTGTCATATCAATGGATGGTGACGTCATTGATGGGCATGTTCACACAGTATGAACCTATGTTCTTTTTACATTGTACGTTTTAACAATTTCTTTATGTCAAGAAGTGTCTCAGAGAGAGGATCAGAGAGGCCATCCAGAAAGAGGAGGAGAGGGGTTACAGCTATCTCAGAGACTAGCTCCTCTCTCAGGGCTGCATACTGCCTCCAAACAGAGTAGTTATGAACTATTGTAGAGCTTTTGCAACAAACTCACTAGGTGATGGTTAAAAAATACTTGTTATTGAAAACTGTAGCGAAAGATTAAAATACACATTTCCATGGCACTAGTAAATGTATCAGCATTTAGTGGCTTTTGGAGTCTATTTATGAAGCAGAGAAAGAAAACCACTAAATCTGGCAAATATTGGCCTATTTATTAAAGGCCATTGTCAGAGGAAACTATTGTCAGGTACTGCCGGCGGAAGCTATCGCCAGGCTATCACCAGCGGTAGGATATTGCTGGGTCCTCAGGTGAAACCTTCCAACGGGGCAGCCTAATTAACAAGCACAGCAGCACTACAAGTACAATCGCTGTCCTCCTGTCTGTACTGCCGTCTCAGGATGGCAATAGCAGAACTGGGGCACAAAAAAAAATATTATTTAAATAAAGCATTTTGTCTTCTTCTTTTTTAATACTAGAATAAATATTTTCTAATTTTTATTTATTTACATTTTTTTCATTATTATATTTTTTTTTAACAAAAGTGGAGTCAGGCTTCCAGCCCCACTGCGCATGTGTGAACCAGCAATGCCTTGGACTGGCTGGTAAAGCACTAAGGGGCATATTTATTAAAATGCGGGTTTGAGAAAGTGGAGATGTTGCCTATAGCAACCAATCAGATCATTCATTCTACAAAATGACAGCTAAAATATGATTGGCTGCTATAGGCAACATCTCCACTTTTTCAAACCCACAGTTTGGTAAATATACCCCTAAGAGAACTCTAACTGCTACAAGTCAGCTGCTTTTGCAAAATTGTTCATATTTCGAAAGGAATCCAGATTGTCTATCAATGTGATAAGCTTGAACTTTGATGACACATTTAGAAACTTTGGTGCACTTCTTTGGAGGTTTATTGGAAGTTTTATGCTGCCTTATAAAAAATAAAGGAGATTAAAGATAAAAAGATTTTTGTTCAGTCAGATCTAGACAAATTCTCTGTATGGCTCCATTTTCTTCAGAATTAGATCTCGCATGACATGTAAAGACAATTGAACAAAATCATAGGGCAGTAGGTAATAACCTCTAAATAAAAGTGAATATAGACATGTTGAACATGAATGAGCAGAAAAATTTAAGTTACATATTCTTCTCTTTTATAGGGTTATTAAAAGCTACCTAGTAGTACAAAGTTGAAGCTAAACAATGCAACATGCTGACATACTTTCAGACAGCGGTCATTCAAGTTTACTTACATAATAACTGCTATATAAAGCGTGTGCAAATATCATCCTGTCAACACTCTTAAAAATCACGCCCTTTCCCCTAAAACAACACACTCAAAACACTCTTCTGAACCCATTACATGAGCCACTGATAGCCACCCTGCTAGATTTTGTGAGATTCATATGTGGCACCCAACTTATTCTAAGGGCCAAACATAACATTTGTTTAATTGATTAAAAAAAAAAGTAAAAATAAGGATTAATAAGGATCCAATGTAGATTTAATTGATAGCTCACCTTCAATTGATTCAGGAACTCCGCTGGGATGCAATCAGCCCCTTTGCTGTTACAGTGCCACCAACACTAATAATCTGTACCAAGGTGCATGTGAAAAATCAGACGATGCTGAGTATGCCAGCAGTGGTGCCCGGCTACATGTACAGCAGTAGAAGTAATACACATATGTCATTTGTAAAGTAGTAATAGTGCCCAGTAATATATCACCAATATCAGTCATGCCCAATGAAATGCCATCAGTATTAGTAGTATCCTATAAAATGCCAACAATAACAATTATGCCCATTAACAAACAACCTGTGTTGGTGATGGACAATGAATTGCCTGCAGTAGTAATGGCAAGTAGCATGTCAGCATTAACAGCAGTGTCCACTAGTAGTAGTAATGGCCAACAATATGCCAGTAGTAGTAATTCTCAATAAAATGCCAGCTGTGGACGTAGCGCCTAGTAGTAAGTCAGTATGAACAGTAATGTAGGTCATGACAAGTCTAGATTTGGATCCACTTTGCCACTGGTGTTTTGTACTATCTAAGCCCTTTAGTTTGGAATCTAAAGGGAACCCCGGTGTTCAACAGGGACTCTTGTAAGTGAGTGATGGACTTTACAGAGGGGAAACCACGGGTCGCAGCCCCCAGGCTAGCCTTGCTGTGTGACTGATGACAGACAGAAGAATGGTGGGTACAGGCTAAGGTTAGAGCATGCACCTTGGGTACAAAATAAGTAACGGCCATTGATATGGTACCCTGAACTAGTGGTGGTGTGTAAAATACCAGCAGTGCCCATTATTAGTCAAGCAGTTATATGGGGATTAGTATTCGCCTATATACTTGCAACTAGCGATCACAGTGTCCAATATCAAAATTTTGAAGGGACCCTGACACTACAGTATCTGAACCCTCCAAGAATTACTTCTCTGGAGGCTTCCTCTATGCTCTTGTGAACATGCGCAGGGACCAGCGCTTACTCAGTGGAGAACTGCTTGGCTATGAATTTTATTAGAGTCTGCATCTTATTTCTATTGGATGCCAATGTTCCTTGTTCCACCTAAGATTAACCATAGTCTGTGACTGATCGCCCGGCACCAGTGTTGCGAATACAATTTCATTAACGGAGATGGACAACACTTGACCTCGAGTTCATTAACTTAAGCATCAACCCCCCTCACCCAAAGTTTCCTTGTATGCACAGCAAGAGCATCATACCAGGCTTATTAATATACACACAGCTCTCTGCTTCAACCCAAGTTGAAAAAATGTAAAAAGGATTTGTGTGAATGAAATATAAATGCTAGCTTAAATAAGAAACACTTGCAGGCACTGTCAGCATAATGAAAGGAGATTGCATTAACTATATAGTGTTTATTTGCATGTTCTCACTGTTGTTTAGATGTGTTCATAAGCCTTTATTATACCTGTCTGACAAGGTGACATAAATAGTTGTGAAAGCTTTTATATTTACAATACAATTAACAAATAAAAACATTTATTTATTTATTTATTTATTGCATACACATGGCAAAATATATTTATGAAATCAGTGCTTGGCAACTATTTTAAACTAAATACAATTCTCCCTACAGCCACTTTTATTCTTAGAAAGTGCAGCCCATATTTATTTAAAGCATTGCTACATGTAGCAAAGAATTTGGCTGCGGAATTCTACCTTAAGGTCTTTAAAATAGTCATGTTTTCATAACTTGATAAATGTATTTTCATGCCTATGACAATATTTACAGTATTTAAAGGATAACCCAACCCAAAAATAAAAATATACTGTTGGGTCGAGTACAAAGAGTTAAAATAAAAATTGAACCCTGTTGGGTTTAATGGTCCCGCTCTGCACTCCAGTCACCTCTTCCTGCTCGGCCTGTTTGAAACAAGCCGAGTTGATGATGACCTTCCCCTGTTCACGTGCTTTGGATGAATAAGAAAATTTACTGTATTTATTTGAAATTCTTCTGTAAAGTCAATGTTTTGTTAGCACTTGAGCTGTTCATTATTTGAATGCATTCTGTCACAATTCTGCATTCATAACAAGAGGAATGAACTTCCAGAGAGTAGGGGAAGATTTATCAAACTTTCTACAAAAACAACCTGGAGGTGTTGCCCGTGGATACCAATCACATTCTAGCTATCATTCTCTAGCATGTACTAGATAAATGCTAGCTAGACTCTGATTGGTTGCTATGGGCAACACTTCTACTGCTTTCAGAAGATTTGATAAATCTAAAGTCTATGAGCAGTCTCTGGAAACTATATCTTCCTATACCTACTAAGTCCATTAGCATGCTCAGTAGATATTCCTTCATTTCCCCAGTCTCTAGCTGCCCCAGATGAGTCTTGTTACCCTTTAAATTTCCTTTTATTTTACATCATTGGGAAGTCATTGCTTGTGTTTGCCCTTGTGCTGCTATTTCCTGCTACTTTCTATATTGCTTATGGACTTGGCTATTTGTGTACCAGTCTGCTACTTCAGCCCTGTTATATGCACAGCTTGTTTACCTGCATTGCCAGCTACTCCTGCACCACATACTTGACAACTTTTCCTCGTTGGCTTCAGGGAGTTCCCGGGGGAGGTAGTCTTGCGGGGGTGGGGCTAGACAAATCGCATCAATTTGGCCCCGCCCCCTAAATGATTGTCACAATTTTGGTCAATTACAGCAGGGGGCGGGGCTAAGATGACACAATATTTGCCTCATTAAGCCCCGCCCCAAACTTATCTATTGCGGGGGCAAGAACTGGGAGGTTACCCTGCTCTCAGAAATGAGTGAGTCTCCCGTACATTCCGGGAGAGTAGGCAACTATGCGTTAAAGAAAAGCAGCTAATGAATCTCTAGAGACTGAAGTGTCTTTTACATTTTTGTCTCCATTACTGAAGTCATGTTGTCTTACCTGTCAGTCTTTGATTAAATCTTGGTCTCCATGAAAATGGCCACCTCCATAGGCAACAATACATGGACATAGGACACAATTTCTGAACTGTGTCATCATGTCACAGATGGCGAAGCCAACCACGTCTTGTACTAGCTCAGCATCAGGGAGAATGCCAAACTCTTCAGGGAGTGATGGAGATCACCCCTATTTCAGGGAGTCTCCCTGACATTCAGGGAGAGTTGGCAAGTATGCTGCACCAGTCCAATTCCTGTGCTTTCAGTCCTACTTAGCTGTTAAGTCTGATTACTTGCATTGTTACCTTGTCTAGTCCAGCCTCCAGGCAGAGGTCTATCCTCTGAGCTCATTTGCTCATTTACTGTTGTATCTGCGACTGTTTGCACTGCATACTTGTTTCAAGTATATACTGCAATAAAGAGTTCTAATTGTATTCCAGCTCCTGTCTTCTCTCCAGTTTTGTGACAGACCCAGTTTGTGAAAGATACTTGTTTGCATGGATAATAGGGCCATTTTTTTTTCATGCACGAAAAATGAAGCAAAAATAAAGTTAGAATCGGTACATGTTTCACCCAGATATGATTAGTTAACCATACACATTTCATGTAGGCTTCTACACTATTTTTCTATGACTAAAGTATATTTGCACCAAAAAACTGCAAAGGCTTGTTTCTTAGAATTGTCACTAGTTTGTGCAGGATTGAAAATGTATTCTCATAAGTATTTGTTCAGCCAAGAAATGTCACAGACTGCTGCTACAGTGACCCCACATCTATTTTTCTTAAACCCCTTCCAATTTCTCAAATTGCTAAAGCCAGTAAACACCACTGTTATCTACGGTGGTAGTCAGTTTCACGATACTGTCTACCCCGACAGAGGACAGAACAGTTTGAGAAGTGCGATGACCTAGTACATCGACCTTCCAAGAAAACTACTGATCACAATCCAGATGACTTCATATTCCATTTGGCTGTCTTGTAGACTGCTAAAAATAATGTATTTAGAAACACCGACTTTCCTTAAAGCGGTGCTGGACGGACCCGTCTGTTATATATTTCTGTAAATATTATCTTAGGGGTTAGGGGTGTTAGGGTTAGGAGTTAGGGTTAGCCATATCCCTAATCCTAACCCTAACCTTAACCTTATGAATATGAAGTCATCTGGATTGCAATCAATAGTTTTCTTGGAAGGTCGGTGTACTAGGTAATCACACTCCTCATGTTGTTCTGTCTTCTGTCGGGGTAGTCAATACCGTTAATTGCTACTACACCCGTTAGCTAAGAGTTATGATGCCCTGACATTCCCTTTATTAGCACTTCAGGGGGTAAATATATCAAGCTGAGAGTTTTCCAGTGGGTTTGAAAAGTGGAGATGTTGTCTATAACAACCAATCAGATTTTAGCTATCATTTTGTAAAATGTACTAAAGAAATGATAGCTAGAATCTGATTAGTTTTTCAAACCCGTCGGAAAACTCTCAGCTTGATACATTTACCCCCAGGAGTGCCTCATTAATTAGTAGTTAATTTTCTTTTCTCTTGCTGGGTATCATCAGCTACTACTAAGGCAGCACCCAAATATAGTGATTCCAAAACAATGGATTTCATTCAACTACTTATTTAAGAGTGTATAAAAGCTAAGTATCTATCTTGTGCAGTGTTTTTATTTTTTCATTTTACAGGCAAATACCGTAGATGGTACTCTGACTGGATCTGGAAGAAAGATAAATGCAGATGAACTCCATGGGATTTGTATCTTGTGCATGCTCAGTTCAGTCTACCACCCAGTGGCAAAATTACCGCCGTTGCAAGCAGGGCAGCGGCTACGGAGCCGAGAAATGATCGGGAGCCAGTAGCTGCTGCACACCGTGCAACGGCAGTAGTTTTGCCACTGCCCATATCCAGAAAAGCACAGTAAATCCGTAACACAAGCAATAGAGCAGGAAACCGAGAGAGGATGGACTGCATCACCAAGTAGTGTTCCATCCCTGCTCCCGCCCACTTCCTGCTGCAGCCAATCCCCTGCTTTATGGGAATAAGTCTGGCACTCCATTCCACAAACTACCAGATTTATGTGCCTTGTTCCAAAGTCCCTAAGTCTATTTGAACGTCTGTGTACTAACATTGGCTTTCTATGACAATTCTCCCTTGGCTTTTATAACTTCCTGGTCATATTGGCTACATTTCTGGTTACACTTTTGGACAGCCCTTCTGCTTTTTACTATCATTTCTTGCTCACCATCAGCAAGCTGCTGTGTAACCAGGGCCAGCGCAAGTCATGGAGCGCTCTAATCAGCACCCCTGTCCTCAGGGCCGGACTGGGACTAAAAATCAGCCCTGACAAAGTACATAGGTCAACCTCAGTTCCAGATAATAATAATAATAATAATAATAATAATAATAATAATAATAATAATGTGCCATTCCCCCAGGCACATTATGACACCCCCAGCTAACTGTACTTATCTATGCTTCTGGTGCTGCTGACATCCATCAGGGTAGGGACTTCCTGTAGAGTGAGCAGGGAAGCTCTTTGTCTCAAGAGATTACTTGTGAGACTTAGAGCTCCTCGGCTTGCTCTACTGGCTGTGTCCTATCCCAGGGCTGGGAGCAGCTATCCGCTCCTGTCTGCTAACCAGAGCTGGATTAAGGCTCAGAGGGCCCGGGTATTTAAGACAGGGGTCCTCTAATATGTAACATGACTATCATTTTAGACAAATGTTAGCCAAATACACAGGCAGAACTGTGTGCACTACTGTTTGGTGCATGCAGCTCTGCCTTCACAAGCAGTACATTGTGAAGCAAGACATACCTTTCAACTGTTCTGGTAGTTGGCAAATCTCACTAAGTGTCACGGCTATGAATAACTATGGATCCCCAGCCTCTACTTAGATGGTGCTAGTAGAGGGTGGTGGAGACAGAACACGATGGGATTTGAAGTTCTTAACTTGAGAGCATCACAGGAAACAATAACACAAACGATGATGGTAGTGTTGCAACTTGATATATTAATAGATGGTACAACAGCAGTAGTAATAAAAGGTATGTACAACTCAGCAGAGCTGAGCACACGGCAGTTCATAGAATACAGTAATAATCACAGAAGTTACGTCAGTTGGTAACCAATGGCAACAGCATGAGAAATAAGCAATATAACAGTTCAACGCTGAGATGGTAATTAGAACACTTGGATCCTACACGAAACACACAGCAGATGAAGGTGAACCACTGATACAGCTAAAAGTCCAATAAGAGTAGTATGCAGACTTGGCTGATCCAAACAGAATAATATGATTCACTTTAGCAAGTGGTTATAGGTATCACAATAGTTCATATTAGCGGAACAGAAAATGTTATATGCTGTTTAAGAACTTGGATATAACTGGTAACAAGCAATAAGGTGTTGCCTAGAAGTAGCAGCGTGATAAACGAAATCCAAACTGAGCGTGGAACTACAGGTCACAGATGATCCGGTAACAGGTAAGCGAGAGTTCATCACCAATAGACAACAGCTGATAATGCACACAACTTGACTTGAGGATATGGCTCCCGGCTTGGCAATATATTCATATTAACAGTAGAGCAATAATAATCAGCAGAGTAATAATAGCCGTGCCAGACATAGAACCACAGATGACAAGAAAACTTGATTCTAGTTCAATATAGAATACCGCAACATAGACAGCCGAGTAGAGTAGTACTTGAGCCAATCAATATGAGCACAGGTGTAGCAGACAACTCACGAATAGTTCTCTGTGCAGATGAACAACGACAAGTAACTTCAGCTTGTAGATGAACCACGAACTGGCATACAGCGGAGCCGATGGAGAACAATGATGACAGGTAGCTTCGGCAACCGATAGTATCCAGGATATAAACAGAAAGTCAGATATGCAACCAGAACCCACAGCAGTGTGAGTAACACGAAGATCAGGCAATGAGTCCATGATCACAGGAGATTGAAATAGTCCTCTGGGACCAATAGGCTTCGGATGGAGGTCCCAATCAACATAACAAGGAACACCTTTGGAAAGGTAGTGACTCTGAAGCAAAAGCAAGCACCAACATAGTTCTTAAAGGGCAAGTCACAACGCCAGCACCTAGCTATGGGACCGGCGTGTGACACTAAGCAAGACAGTCACCCAAATTTGGGACTACCCCACCAGATTCAGGACAGATGATAGACTGTCCTGCTCTTTCCTACCTGTTCTTGTCACTTTCACCACCTGTGGCTGCTGCTGTCTGTAGTTACTACTTGTCTGGATCCTGGAATGTTGGAGGCCCTATTGGAAAATAAATGGGTACATTAAATTTAGAAAACTCCAACCAGCCCTGGTGGTTAATCAATACAACCCACATTGTATTATTAGGCCATCCTCTAGCCCCAACATTAAAATACTAGAACACATTAGATAAATAGATCTATTTCCCTCCAACCAGCCCTGACATTAAATTATTAGCATACACATTTAATAAATAGACCTATTTTCCTCCACCCTCCAACATTAAATTAATGGTATTCCTATTTAAAAAATAAACCTATTACCCTCCCTCCAAGCAACTCCAGCAATGAAAAATAAATTAAATAGCATGTACGTTTAATAAATATTCCTATTTCCCGCAACCATCACTGCCATTAAATAATTAATATTCACATTTAGTAAATAGACATTATTATTTTTTTTTAACAAACAGCCCCTCTTTCAATTAAAAGCCCCCAAACCACCCCAGCATTAAATTAAAGGTCCAATCACCCCATCTTAAATTGAAAGTCCCACTATTAAATTGACCCACATCACCCGACAAATAAAATAGCACCAAATTAAACAATTACCCCCCTAAACGCCACCATTTAATTAATAGCCCTTTTTCCCACATTATATTAACACTCTCCCCCTTCCCTCATGGCTAAGTGTGTGCCCCAAATTGATATTAAGCTACCATAGAGCCCCCAAATCATATTATGCTTTACAGTATTGCCCCATGTTCAAATTATGCCATACAGTAAAGCCCCTAACTCATATTATGCCAAACAGTAGTGCCCCCAAATCATATTATGCCATACAGTAGTGCCCCCAAATCATATTATGCCATACAGTAGTGCCCCCAAATCATACAGGGCCGGATTAACAATGGGCCTGATGGGGTTGCAGCCCCAGGCCTCTCCACAGAAATAGGACCAGACCAGGAGTAAAAAAAAAAAAAGTTTTTTTGAGAGGGCACCTGGTGTGGGGAGGATGGTGAGGCTTCCCTGGTTGTCAGGGGGCAGTCCTGTCATTGGAAAGCAACAGGCAGCCAATCACGAGGCTGCCTGTGGCTGAGTGGGGTGGGGACTGCATCTACAGAGGCTGCGTGTGATTCGTGCTGTGTTACTCGTGCTGTACCAACTTCCACCCAGTCCCAGATGGAGGTCAGTGGCATTCAACACAACAGGTAGGAGCAATTTATTTTTAACAAGGGATATATATATACATGACACTGACATGGAGTAGCAGCCACCAGCAGCTCCACATTTAAGAAACTCTAGCTACTTTTTCTTCATGCCAGCAGCTGGCACTTCATGTGGGGTTACTGAAAACACTGGATGACTTTATGTTGGTCATCACATGTTTTAGGAGCCCGCTAATCATTGTCACCCAGCCTAGGCAACTGCTTAAGTTCGCCAAATGGTATCGCCGGCCCTGTGTGACAAGGAAATGGTTTCCTCTACTGTGTGTAGTACAATATATATATCGCTATCGTCTGGGATCTTTCATCAAGCAAAATGGCTGCTGAAATATTTGGATTTGAGATTGGACATATACTGCACGTATGTCAGTGGACAGGTTTAGCAGCACAAAAATACATCAAAAATATTTAAAACCATCATATTTTTACTCAAATCATTTTACTTGCCTTAGTTATTATACTAAACACTGGCACTATAGTTAGATATTTTATTAAGCTGACGGTGTACTTGTAACTGATAGTCCCAGGATTATTTACCACTGTGCCTTTAGATTATTTGGACCGTTTGTTTTTAGAAATACGTTGCGGCAAATTTTGAAAACTGGTGCATAGGAAAAGTGAGTTTTTTCTAGTGCATTTTAGACAATTGGCTGCTATAGTCCCCATAGATTGTAGCTTGTGAGCAAGGCCTTCTCACCTCTTTGTCTGTTTCACCCAGTTTGTTTATGACTGTGTTTGTCCCTAATTTAAAAGCGCTACGGAATTTGCTGGCGTTATATAAATAAATTTTGATGATGATGATGTAGTCAACACCACCTTTAATCCTTTGCAGTCATTTTAATTAATGTTTCTTACTGCAGACTTGCATAAGATTGCTGTACACACCCTTTTTCTTTGTTGTGTAAGAGCTAATAATGTTTTACCATAGCAGGATGTACACTCAATGAACTTCACTGAACTTTACTGAATGAGCTTGTTGGGTGACTTGAGTTAACACCTAACCATATAAGGGATGCAGGTTTACTTTCTTTCATTGCATAACACTTACTTATTTGTACATAATCCCTGGTTTTAAATTTTGTTGGTTTTTTTTGCAACATTGACAATTTGAGAGATCGTATCCAAGACATACATTAACCTAGATTTATATGCATTTCAATTTTGTGATATTCATTATGTATGTATTTCTCAGCAAATCAGTTTCTCATAGTTTATGGGAGAAGAAATAACTAGTTGGTTAAGTGTATGTGACTCTACGATATATGCTGAGACCCTAGTTTTAGCTCCAGTATCAGCTCCTTGTGATGTTGAGAAGTCACTTTGTATAATGTCATTCTACTCAGAACCCTCTCTTCCTCAGTAGCAACCCCATTTACATTAGAGCTGAATATGTTTAAGCAATATTTTATTGTCTCCAGGACTGAGTTTTAAGTATTTACCGCTCAGGTACAAGGCCGGATTTCCTGCGGGCGGTGGGGGGGCCCAAACCAGTATCTTGCCTAGGGCCCTATGTGGTCTAAATCCGGCTCTGCTCAGGGGTACAGACAAACGGAAGAGGAGGGAGGGCCAGGGAGCAGAACAATAAAGCTAGTACATAACGCAGACAAAGAGAGGCTTAATATTTTGGGTATTTACTATTATTCGGTGATACCTATTATTTTCCATCGCAGTGATAGAAAATCTTGCCAAAAATTCCGAAAATGTCAGGAGGCAGCTGAGTGATACTCATCTCCTCTGCGATACTGGCTGGCGGCGTTAAGACGCGTCTTAACACCGCCAGCACCCCCTTCTGGCCATTCTTGCATGCCATTCTTGCATGCATCTGTACATGCGTGACCCGGTTCATTCAGATCTTTGCAGGTTCATGCATGCACTGTGGAACTAGAAGCTCTAACTTGGACTTCCATTTCCACTTCCGCAAAAAAAAAAGTTTTAAAAAGTATATTCCAAAAAATCACAAAAAAACGAATTTATCATGCTGCAATTCTTATTGGAAAAATAAATAAAGCATTTTTCTATCACCACATAGCAGGGATTGTACTTGTACCGCTACAATTCTTCTTAAATAGGCTTTTGCAGTGAGAAGCCCAAAAAAATCTGTTTGCCGGGCTACCCCTTGTTATTAGGGACGTGTTTTCCCTGAACAAATGGCTTTTCTCCATATAATAAATAATGCCCTAAACCAGAGTTACACTAGGTATCATGGCAGATATCAGAGTATAAAATACATGAGAAAATAATAAGATCAAAACAACATGGCATGCAGCAGGGGACAATGCTCAGGAACAGAGGAAATATCAAGCTGTTGCACCTATTATAAGTATCTGTCGGAACATTTACAGTTTCATGATGGAAAAACAGAGGTACTTTAGAACGCATGTTTCGTGGTCAGTAACTGCAACGAATGTGCCTATGCATTGATCCTATACTATAGGATTTAACATGAAGTAATCAGTAATAGGAAACCTGTGAACATTTCAACTTATGAACGTATGAACTAGCATATATTGTCCTATTGATGTATTATCATCAGTGCCGTAACTAGACATTTTAGTGCCCTGGGCGAGACAGGGCACCGGCGCCCCCCATCTAAGTGGGAGTGGCATTTGACAAGTGGGTGTGGCCAACCTAATGTGTGGGTGTGGCTAACACTTTACTGAAAGATCGCCTTAATAACTGCCACAGAATATCCACCAGTGTTTTGTTCCTCCGCATTAGTATGCGCTGCTGTGACATAAACGCTGGCGCTGACATCTGCAATGCGCTTTATGTTCATTAAATCCATTTCTAGCTAGAAAGTCCGTGACTGATGCTCCAAATCTTCTCCAGCTTTTTAATTCCATTCAGTAACACTAAAATATATAGGTTGGCACCATCCATCCATCTTATTCTGCCCTCGCAGCTCTCCCAGGGCCACTGCGATGTTATGGTAAATGCTTTGCAATAATCATTCATTGAAGCATTATTATCCATCTTCACGTGGCTCTTACTATGGTAATAAGACTATACCGGTATTCCCTGCAATCTAGGAGCTTGGTGCTGCTGCCCCTAAGTTCCGCAGTGAAACGCATGTGCGTTCCACTGACAGGAGGTTCGGCATTTGGAACGCAAACACCCTCGTTTCGTCTCTGATTATCACCGTCTAATTCACTAAGGCACAGAGCATTATAATGGTGTTCAGAACAGAGTGAAAAGAAGGAATTTGCAGGTTTATGACCAGCTATACTTTTATTTGGGCTGCACCCACTCTGTGGAATTCCCTCCCTCGCACAACTCCCAGACTCTAGCAAACCTTGAATTGTTCCCAGAAAACTCACCTCTTATGGCAATCTTATCTAATTCCCAAATCACCCTTATAATCCCCCTCGGCTATTCTACCCAATTACCAGCTGATGTTGTGTGAATTACACAGTTCACACAAATCTTGCTCTTGTTTTCTTTCAGTGCTCAAACAACTCCTTTGACCCCCAAACAAACATTGCTGTGTGATTGCATCACATAGCCTCACTAAGCACTTTTACCCTTGTAATCTGGCCGGACCAGTATTCAATATGTGACACTTAGCCTCATATATTAAATTCCTATTATCCTATAGATTGTAAGCTAGCAGGACCCTCTTACTTCTTTATCTGTCTGCTAATATCCAGTTTCGCTTTATAACTGTGTTTGTTCCCAATTGTGATCGGAAATGGAATATGCTGGCATTGTATAAATACACCTTATTAGTAATAATAATAATAATAATAATAATAATAATAATAAATCCCACTAACAGATGTTTCACAAGTGCTACAATATAACAGGGGTTGATTCCTTGTCCTCACATTACAGAAGAAGAAGAATTCTAGGACTTTGTGCTGATACAAGAACTGAGTATGCTTCAGACCAGTGCTAACCCCAAGGTAATCTTCATTGTATGAAAAGAGAAGAGTGGCCTCAGAGTCCCTCCAAAATGCTTATAAAAATGATACGAGACCTGTTACATTGTAACGCCATTGATTGAGTGTTTCTTGGACTATATCCCTGCTAATGAAACAGTAGTTTTTTTATTTGATTTCAGTATTTTAATTATGGCCCAAAACACAAACCAAACCTCCAATAGAGTACACATATCTGGTACCCATGTAAACATTTGTTGCAGACTTAAAAAACATTTTGTGTATTGATTCTGTTTTATGAAAGTTGCACTCCCTCTTCAAGGGAATATTTACAATAATGTGTTTTTATGAAGGCTTTTTTTCCTTTATGTATTCGACTATGATACCAATAGAAAGCCCCAACATGCAGGATTGTAGGCTTTCTTAATCAGTTGCACTGACACTAAGAATCGGCAGCAGTTTACATTCAAACTCCAGGGGGTAAATGTATCAAGCTGAGAGTTTTTCTGCGAGTTTGAAAAACCAATCAGATTGTAGCTATCGTTTATTTAGTACATTCTACAAAATTACAGCTAGAATCTGATTGGTTGCTATAGGCAACATCTCCACTTTTCAAACCCGCCGGAAAACTCTCAGCTTGATACATTTACCCCCTGAGGCTGTGAGCCCTGGAGTATTAAGGGATTGCACTCATGAGCTTCTTCCAAACCACAGAGATTCAGTCACCAGACCCCTGTGGTTTTGCTAATTGAGGGAGGCACATTATTATACAAGTAAAAGATTTGCATACAGATTTTTAACATGAGGTTATGGCTTTCAACTATATGTAAATTAAGTCAATTATATAGACATCACCTCATTAGCAATAGAATCAAATAAATATTTAACTATAAATATTTGTTTCATTCTACTGCTATCGCTGTGCTAATATTAAATTATGTTTAGAAGAAAGCAATCTTGCAATCTGGGAAGCTGATTTCCTAAAGGAGCACAAAAGGTAGATTCTAAAAGTATATGAGTGACTTTTACAGTCTTTTATTATAGCAGCTGCATCAATCAGCAATCAGCTTCATTTTGTCGGCAGCACACACGTCTCAATTATCAGCAATGAAATGTAATAACCCGGAGTGAAAGAGGTATAATATTGCTACAATTATGTAAGCTGCAGAAAGTGACTAAACTTCAAGTGGTTTATTCATTACTATTTAGCTTTGCTAATGTATTCACATATCAATTCATGTACCCACTGGCACCAATTTCATGCACTGTACTTCCGTTTTTAACACTATGAAAATGGAAACCTGTTCCAATGACCCCATAGCCACATGCAATGTTAACCACATTTTGCAATTTTCTAAATGCTGCTACCACCATTCAGTGCTATTACATCATACAGGTAGTGGTATGACCTCTGTAATGCAAGTAACACATCCGTACTCATTTTTGACATATGGTCTTAGTGGCATTTGAACTTAAGTTTTTAATGCAAAACAAACGCCAGTATTTACCGGGCCAAAATGTTTTAGTTGCTTCAGTTACCAAACAACATTAATTCATAAACTCTGCTTAAAAATTATTGTACTGAATTTAGTACATATTGAGCCTGATTCATTAAGAAACATAAATCCCTTTACAGGCCATATTTTGAGTAAAAAATTGATATGCGCATACTCAGAAACTAACTATACGCCAGTGAACGCAAGTATGTGCAATTCATCTTTGAACGCAAAGGACACTTCCCGGCTGCCTACAATTTCAAGGGTGAACCGGGGTTGGGAGGTGACGTGTGCACATAGTGTAGTACAATATTCTATTAATGAATGAAGTGGTCGCTTGGCATATTATTCATTGCGGCCGTTTCATTAATTAATAGAACGGACTGCATAGGCTGCCTGCTTCACTCTGTTAACAGTACTACAGAGCTCCTCCCCTAAACTACGGAAGCCCTGTAGCACAAAATAATTGTATGTGAGTAACGCGGCCATGATCACCACAGTGCAGATAAGTCAGGGTGTCAGATTTACACAAAGTGCCCTGCCTCTGCTCCTCATTGACTATCGGGCATGAAGTCATCATCATGTCTCAACGATGTCAGTGAGGAGTTGCACTCAGAGGAGCAGCTGCAGAAGAGAAAATGACCTAAGGTAAAAGAATTGTGTTTATGCAGGGAGATAGTGTGATTAGGTAGACAGTAATGGGAAGGACAGTGAAATGGCATACAGTGTAATGTGGGGTAAGGGTACAATAATGAGGGGGGCAGTGTAATGTGAGGCACAGTGATGAGGAGCACAGTGTGATAAGGGGGACAGTGATGACGGGGGCAGTGTGATGAGGGGTGCAGTGTAATGAAGGGGGGCAGTACTCTGGTGATGGGACATACATATTTGTTATTCGTTGCTCTTACTGTTGTGTTCTTATAGCTATGAAGTGTTATATATATATTATATATATATATATATATATATATATATATATATATATATATATACCCCATTATAATCAGGTCAGGAATGTAAAAAAAAAATTATTTAGGGAGAAGATATAAAAAATAAAATGCCATATAATGTGAGGTTTGTTTTTTGTTGTATTATTTATTGTCATTATTTAAGATTTATCATTATAATGATAAATCACTATATTAAGCAACACTAAAATAGCCTCTTTTTTAGATTGATAAATATATATTTTACCGAAAACCCCCCTTTTAGGATGGGCCGCTACTTAAGGGTCAGTGCTGTGTGCTTGTCCCCAGGGCTAAAGTCTGCCAGCCCTCCCCTGGTGCACATTTATTCTTGGTTTAGGTTCATGTTAGAAAATTCCCTGGAGACATTATTGGAAATTTCAGGTGTTTGCAGGAATCCCCATTCCACCCCTCCGGATTAAAAGAGTAAACTTCATACAAAGTTATATATAGACTAATAATATATCAATCCACTTCATATGAAGTTCATATGAAGAATATATGTTAGAGTTCAGACATTTCGTGTTGATAGCTGTTTCAGTGAAGTACGATATTAGAATGTATACATACCTTCAAACCATGTACTGTGGCAAATATAACGGTATCATTTATAGCAGTGGATAGTTTGGGGTGAGTGGGGATTGTGATGTGGGGAATTATATGCCAAAAAAAAAATATTTCTTGCTAATAAAATCTAAATTCTCCACATTTTGGCATATTTAGTAATGAACTAAAAACAATGAAATTATGGAGCCCTGATAAAAATAAATTGTACATTTATTAATAATGATATATCTATATGTATATATATTTCAAATTATAAACAATTATTACATAAAGATTCAGTTTTCCTGATAATATAACTGCCAAATAAAATGAAAAACGTTGGCATTTAGCAACAGACCTTCAAATATCATATACTATTGGCCTGTTGTATGCAACAAATCTAATTACTGAATAACGGATGTTATTGTATCTCAATTATTCAGTGTTCGCATTTATATGAATGATTTCCTTCAAGCAAACAATTGATTTCCAAGGTAAGTAGAAGGGCAAAAGTTTTTAAATGCTTATATACATCTTCCTTAATAATTTCAATAATATCCATATTGCAATCATTTGCATTGTTCAGAAACTTATCTGCAGTGGCCAAAGTATTGGTCTGCATTTGGTTATATCTCTCAGTTTGTTGTATCGTTCCAACATCCAAATTGGAGACATAGAAGAGTGCATTTAAAGCTTGCAAATATTGAGATTTGAAATCTGCAGAGGAAGATCAAGGGCCTCATTCATTAAGGATCTTAACTTAAGAAACTTCTTATTTCAGTCTCCTGGACAAAACCATGTTACAATGCAAGGGGTGCAAATTAGTATTCTGTTTTGCACATAAGTTAAATACTGACTGTTTTTTCATGTAGCACACAAATACTTGATAGCTTATTTGTACACTGAAATTTAAAGTTGATATTTGTGTGCTACATGAAAAAACAGTCAATATTTAACTTATGTGCAAAACAGAATGCTAATTTTCACCCCTTGCATTGTAACATGGTTTTGTCCAGGAGACTGAAATAAGAAGTTTCTTAAGTTAAGATCCTTAATGAATCAGGCCCCAAGTGATCACAGCTATGGTGAGATTTTGTGTCCCATGAGCTGGAACATATCCTTTGTGATTATTTACATAAGGGGAATACATATAATCTTCCTCGGATACGATATTCTGCAGTTAAATATATTTTCTCCAAAGCAATTAGTTAATTTTGTCTCTTTGGATATTACTGAAATTATTAAGGAGAACATATATAAGCAGTTACAAACTGTTGGCCTTATACTTACTTTGGAAATCAATTGTTTGCTTGAAATCAATGATTCATATATATATATATATATATATATATATATATATATATATATATGTGTGTGTGTGAACGCTGAAGGATTGAGATACATTAACATCCGTTTTTCAGTAATTAGATTCATTGCGGACAATAGGCCAAGTATATATGATATTTGAAGGTCTGTTACTGAAGGTATAAGTTTTTCATTGTATTCGGCAGATATACTAACAGAAATACTGAATGTTTATGTGTTAATTGTTTACAATTTTTCTTTACATATAAATGTATATATATATATATTTATTACTAAATTTACAATTAATTTATTCAGTGCTCCCAAATTTCTTTGTTTTTAGCTTGGTATATTTGTGGCAATAATAGTAAATTGACATTTTTGGGAGCTGCAGATATAATGGGCATAATTGATTAATTAATCTAGATTAATTTGTATTCACCAGTGCCTGATAAATGTAATTTGCTTTTGAGATTTAATAATGATTATTGTCACATTAACTGTGGCAGTAGTTATTAGGATTAGAGCACACAAGCCCACTCAACCGGAATGTCCTGGAGACTCCAGAATTCCAGGTGGGTCTCCCGGACTCCCCGGAGAGCAGGCCATTCTCCCGCATCCTGCTAGGACAGTCTTGGTCAGGCAGCTCTGAGATCTATCTCCTCTTGTGGCTGTCAGTGCTGCAGATTCAAAACTGTATTCCAGTGACAATGGAGCCTGGGGAAAAGCAGGTCCCCACCAATGGGAGACGTATGACTAACTAGCAGTGGTTGTACAAAACACAATCTATTTAAATTTTTGATCATATAGTAAATTGAACAATAAACACACATTTCTTGCCATATTTTATACAAATCAGATATATGTGTAAAAGAGAGTCACAGAATGAAATCAGATTATTGGTGATACTTCAGATAAGTGAATGCAAAATGTAAGATCATGAAACCCAGTAGTCTGAAATTCATGCAAAACATTCTGGTATGAGTAGGATCAAAAAACACAGCTTCATTTTACAAAACGTTATTTTTTTCATTGCCTAGGTGCTGCTGAATATTTTAGTGTACAAAGTTTTATTGATACTATTGCACTCTTCTTTTTCATTGACAAGAGTGAACTATTGATCTGCGAGTTTTATACATTTACCCTGTAAGTGGAATAAATGTAATATGCATGGATTGCTCCCAATTTCTTGCCATTTTCATTTATTCTTGGTTTAGGCTCATGTTAGAATATCAGATACAGAGGAGGGAGGGACTTCTAGTTAGTAATCTGGTACTGGTTAGGATTTCCTGGAACACATAGGAGACTTATTGGGAATTTCAGGTGTTTGCAGGTCTTCCCCCACCGCCAGCCCTCCGGATTAAAAGAGAATACTTCATACAAAGTTATATATACACTAATAATGCCTCACTCCCCGTCATATGAAGTTCTATTTTCTATTAAAACATAATTCATATGTGGTGAATGCTAATTGTGCAATAATTTTTAGATTTAAAACATTTCGTGTTGATAGCAGTTTCAAGTATGATATCAGGATTATACAAACCTTCCAACCATGGGTGTGCCTGTAATGAGGCAAGTATAACGGTATCAAGCAACAATCCTTATTTTTGTTTAAAGCAGTGGATAGATTGGGGTGAGTGGGGGTGGGATGCGGGGAGTTATATATATAAAAAAAAACAGAATTTCTTTGCATTATAGTCTAAATTGGTGGTCTCTACATTTAATAATGATGAAAGTGACATTAATTGTGTTAGTAGTTATTAGGGTTAGAGGGAAGGAATGGAGAGGGAATGATCAGCTGATAATGTACTGGTTCCACAGTATAGATTTACCTGCACATTCTGCATACAGGAGGCTCCTGAAATTCAGGCAGTCCTTCTGGAATCCTAGATCCAGAGCTGGGCTTAATGACACTATTCACGCCATCATGCCCCCCCCCCCCCTCGCGCACTGCGGGATGCTGGGAATCGCAGCACTACACAGCAGGCGGTGAGACCACGGTGAGGTGATCACGTCACCACACTCCTCCTGCACTTGCCACCTGACTTTCCCTCCATGATCTCCCAGAGGGGAGTTACTAGAA
Source organism: Mixophyes fleayi (assembly GCF_038048845.1). Taxonomy (NCBI): domain Eukaryota; kingdom Metazoa; phylum Chordata; class Amphibia; order Anura; family Limnodynastidae; genus Mixophyes; species Mixophyes fleayi. The sequence continues at coordinate 50,458,478 of NC_134407.1, forward strand.
GTGGACAAGTATGGCATTGTGTTGTCAAAACATTGCAAAGATAATATTTTCCACTGCTATGTATAAACCTATTTAAATCATAGATGTATTATAAAATATTATATGTCAACGTTTACTCTGAGAAACCCCCTCCAAAAAATAAAATACAAAATCAAGCAGTGGCAGCTTTCCCATCACCACTGAAAAGTAAGGAACAAATAATATAATTTTATATATAATATATATGGTGCTGCTTTTTTATATCTCCAGATCTCTGCTACTGGCAGTTCCAACCTTACAGTAGATTTGGTCTAGGTCAGAAAATGTTCTCATAGTTTTGTTTAATTGTGCAAATAATTGATTCATGGGCACAATACACCAGTTTATAAATGAATATTTATGCCTGTTAAATATTAACTTCTGGTTCATTTTTTTGCCAACAAATAGCTTACACAGTGGTTCCCAAACCGTGCACCATGGCTCCCTAGGGTGCTGTGGCGATCTCACAGGGGTGCCGTGGCCAGGGACGGTCGTAAGTAAGGCAGGGGTCTATTTGGCAATTATTTTGGCTTAGGGCGTGCCACCAAAAAATTATGGAGAACCTAAGGGTGCCTCAAACTGAGAACGTTTGGGATCCACCGGCTTACACAACATTATGTAAGTAAACGGCGGCAGAGTGACATCTAGTGGTCTATTAGGGGAAAAGGGAGAAAGTATAACATTAATTCAATACTGCACAAACATTTATTTGAAAATCACAAACATTTTATTATTCAATACAATTTTTATCCTTAATTTCATAAATGCAAAATTTAATTGTATTTCTTTATTTTAGTTGGCAGAGAACATATTGTTTTATATTTCAAAACTATGAAGTACACACATTTTCCAAAGGACAATCTAGTCCTATAACTGAAGGAATGGATGTGTAAACTATGTATTTTTATTTATTCATTCTAAATTACAAAGGTGCATGTAAACCCATTTCATACAAAGGTCATACAAAGGTCACATAAGCCCCTTGCCCAGCAAAGGATATATAGAATATATTACCTCATTCAACAGTACCCTACAAAATATGGTCTTTGGAATCTATACTTGTGCAAATTACATGCCATATACTGCCCCCTGTGGACACAGGTTCCATGATACCATATTGTATTCACTGGCTTACCACAATCCAGTGTTGGAACCAGGGGAGGACTGGCAAACTTTAGCCCGAGGGGGCAAGACTCAACTCAGCAGCCTATCTTAAAGAACGAAAAATGCAGGTGGCGCAGCGACACAGCCCAAGATAGCCCACTATGTGACCGGTCCAGGGGGGGGTGACTCCCTGTCTCACAGCCCAGCCAGCACCTGGATGGAACTACCGATGTTGCAGGAGGCATTGCAGCTACTGGGCCTGGAAGTGAGCATGCCCCCATTTTAGGTGGGGTTTCTAGTTGCCCAGAACCCCCCCCCCCTCCCTCATGGCCCAAGACTTAGCCTGAAAGCCCACTCACCTGCAGTTCTCACTGCATTTTAGTTCCTTTTGCGCTATTTAGTCGGCGCGTTACAGACTCTTCATTTGAGAAGCACTGTGGCTGCTTCTGATAAGCTGTTCTGATTGATGGCTAGTTCTCGAACAGACGATCATGTGACCACACAGGAAGAGATACCCATCGGAGGGAAGTGCACTGCAGTGAAGCAGAGGGAAATGTGGTCTCCTAGCAGATGCATCCTCACAAAGTAAGTGCCTCAGTGTGAGATAGTGAACACTGTGGAAGGCAGGTCTAGCCCGGTCAGATGCACCTCTTACATTATGTAAAATTGTGATAAGTCATTTTATTTTATATATATATTCATTACATTAAATGTAAAATAATATACTACACCAGATATTTATTAATCCACATAAAGCATCTAATTTCAGAAATAAATTCAAAAGTGTGATCTGGGGAAAGTTATTTCCGTAAGTGTTTTAAAAGAGCAATATGCATTATATGTTCAAAATATAAAGTAAAAAAAAATAAAAAAAAATGTATTAAATAAAAGCCGCAACAAGACCACAGTCCTGACTCTAAAATGGTCAAAGTGGAGCCAGTCCAGCGGCAGCAGCTCCTCCCACCTAATTGGTGCTTTGCGGATCTGAAAGGGCTGTGTGCAGACTCTTGTGGTGAATCTTACTGTACAATGTTATACCTGACAAGTTTATTTACATTGATATGAAGAAATATATTTATATATAAATAAAAAATATTTAACATCCCACCACTTTTTTTATATGTGTATGTGTGTGTGTGTGTGTGTATGTTTATATTTTATATACACACACATATATGTGTATATATATATATATATATATATATATATATATATATATATATATATATATATCACATATAATTTTTATATATACATATATTATTTATACATACCTTTCCCTACTTTATCTTCTTATACATCTGATTTAAATATATAAAGGAGATGAACTACAGGGCACTGAGAAAAGGAATTACATGGGAGAGGGAGGGTGGGGAACGTATTACAGGTGAGTTTTTGGCTTAGTCCCTTTGTCCTGACAGCAGGTACAGTTGGGTGGAAGGGCCACCGTTGTGCAGCTCTGAAATGCAGGGAAGCACCAAGGGCAAGCACATGCAGTAAACAGGAGCTGTATGCAGCATTACAAGGGGAAAGGGGTGGGTTGGACGAGGACTAGCACTTTTTAAGTGCTAGCCATCTGTTATCTGCATTCAAACATTTGGAAACCCCCTTGAAATCCTGCGTTTGCCTCTGGTGAGGGGGCCCTGATGACGTCCATCTATCCTCCCAAGGCCCCCACTCTACTCCTCTGAGCATGTGTAGTGAAGCACCATTTAGACTTTCAATTCCAGAACGGAGAGAACAAACAGGGATTTGGGGCCCGGTGATGTAGTGACATCCCTGCAACGACCTCTCCAGTAATTTGTCATTCCACTCTGTGTAGGTCGTAAACAGAGGCAGGCTGGGCTAGGAGGCAGGGGGGCATCTGTCCCCCGGGCTGGTCCCATAGCTACCTCCATTTTTTTCCCCTAAAATGTTCCTAATAGGCTGCAGATGAGTCTTGCTCCCTGGAAGTACTAATGATTTCGTAATAGCAGCTATGGGTGGCAAAAACGCAGCCTATGCTGATGAAAATACTTAATGCATAAAAAATATGAAATCTAACAAAATACGTAACTGCTCGTTTATAAATGAGAATAAATGATGTTCTTAAAAACTCACAAAACAGAATATATTTGGAGACAAACATATACTCCAGCAATCTGAAAAGAGAGTTTTAGGCATTTTGCCTGTTCTTTTGCTCCCTAATATACTATCAATTTTATTCTTCTATAAAATAATTACCTGTGTTTTCTTTTGTGTCTATTTTTTCCATCTGCCTAAAGCACTTATTAAGATTGGTTACTGAAATTCATTTTTTAGAATGTTTAGTCAAATTTATTAATTTGGAACCTGCGGCGGGCATTAGTAGTCTGAGTAATTTTATGTCTATTCCACAAATATGCCTTAATAAATCTCACTGAGAAATATGCTGGATGTAAATTGTATTGGATGAGATCTGTGACTAATGGTTCTAGTGGCAGGCTGAGGCCTGAGGGGTACGTTAGGGAATGTAGTTATAGAATCTAACTACTGTCAAACATAATGTGATATGCACTACATGGATTTTACACTTTTAATACACAAATAGTTTAGGGAAGATGTTGGAGAAATTGTTTTGAGTCAAAAGTAAATTCAACTTTCTTTCCCATTTTGGCGTGATCTTACTAAACTGTAGGTAGTACCCACTATCGCATCTTGCCTCTGATGGCGCTTGTTGCAGTTGAACTTTACTAGACCATTGACAGCTTGGCATAGAGAGGCAGTGAGCAGTGATAAGCAGCAAGTGTAATCCCTTTGACCTTTAGAGGTGAACAGAGAGGAAGAGTTGGTTGCTAAAGAAATTCTGCTATGAGTGTGGAGCCCCAGGGGTCTGCTACTTGCAATCATTTTCCCCAGGGCACCACCAATTTTGTAATCAAGGGCTAACTATCTAGCTAGCTATTTTGTGTGAATATCTAAAATGGCGATGGAAGGGGGTATGAGATGAAAGAACAATCACAAGCTCCAATCTCCCTGTTTTTAGAGAGACGCTGGATGTAAGATGAAATGAGATGTCCCAGGAAAAACAGCAGCAGTGAGCAACACTTGGGGTTCTGGTTGGGGGGTGAGAGGAAGACCTTTGTATAGTCTTATATTAGATTGTAGTGGAACTTTAATAACCTGTTAGATAACTTGCTGAAGGTGGACAGTTAAAAAATAGTTACAAAATAAAATGATAAAATAAATTACTCATTAAAATAGCTCCACTTTGAGAATGGCCTTATGATCTTACTGGCCTTTCCTAAAGCTGATTGCGACCAGGACAATGTCAACCCCTCCTATGTGCCCTGGTGGCAGAGGAAGAAGCTACCAGCTTTCAGCTCAGCAAAGGAACATACTGAGAGATTTTCATTTATAAGGACGGAGTGAATGTTTCAACCAAATTTAAAGATTTTCCCACCACCTAATTTATTGTATTGAAGCTCTCAATCAAACAGATACATAAAGGATAGTGTGAACAATGTTTAGGTTTGTATTTTCCCCATCGCTCTTTCTTGAAACTATCAACCAATCAGATTTGAGAAGAAGAGATTAATTACAAAAACATTCAAACTACCGGTATATAAATCTGTTCCGTATCTGTATTAAAGTCTGTTCCTTGTGTATTACAGAAAAATAAATTAAAGTATAAATGAGGCTGTGCTGACAGACCAGAGTGATCTAGCACACTTCAGCACCAACCTTCATCTTCAATCAGTCAACCAACCAGTCAATGTTAGAGATGCTCGGGCTCGGTTTCTTTAAAATTGAGCCTACCCGAACATTGGAGATCTGAGTACAGAGCCGCTTGCCTTCGGAACTAATACGAGACAAAACGTCATTGTTGCGTCGTCGGATTTTGCGAGTTTTGGATTCTATAAGTACCGCCCTCCACGGAGATCCAGCTTCATTTCACAGAGTGACACAGAATGGGTAGCAGGGTTGTTGACAGTCTCCACTGCAGTCGGGCAGTGTCATTTCTAAAACAGAAAAAGGAAGGGTGGCATTTTTCTTAAAAGTCTCCAGTAAAATTCTACTGAGTTATAGGTCACACAGAAACAGGAGAGGTGTCAGTGTTGTTCAGAATCTGCAGTGACATTGTACTGTGTTATTATAGCTCACCCAGAAACAGGAGAGGTGCCAGTATTGTTGCCAGTCTATAGTCTATGTCCCATTGCTCCATTGCAAATTGTCATTGCTGAAATAAAAATAATAGAGCTATCAGTGTTCTTAAAAATCTGCAGTCACTTTGTACTGTATTATTATAGCTCACACAGAAACAGGAGAGGCACCAATGTACTTGCCAGTCTACAGTCTACATGCCATTGCTCACTGCCAGTGCTGAAACAGAAATAATAGGGCTGACAGTGTTCTTAAAAGTCTCCAGTCACATTCTACTGTGTCGTAGCTCACCCACAAATAGGAGAGGTGGCAGTATTTAGTGCTGATACAGAAATTCAAATAACAGAGCTGGCAGTGTTGTTAAAAGTCTCCAATAACATTCTACCGTGCCATAGCTCATACCGAAACCTGAGAGGTGGCAGTGTTTACTGCTGAAACAGAAATTCAAATAATAGGACTGGTAGTGTTTTTAAAAGTCTTCAGTCACATTCTATTATGCCATAGCACAGCCACAAATAGGAGAGGTGGCAGTGTTTACTGCTGAAACAGAAATTCAAATAATAGGACTGGTAGTGTTTTTAAAAGTCTTCAGTCACATTCTACTGTGCCATAGCACAGCCACAAATAGGTGAGGTAGCAGTGTTTAGTGCTGATACAGAAATTCAAATAACAGGGCTGGCAGTGTTCTTAAAAGTCTCCAGTGACATTCTACTGTGCCATAGCTCATACCGAAACCTGAGAGGTGGCAGTGTTTACTGCTGAAACAGAAATTCAAATAATAGGACTGGTAGTGTTGTTAAAAGTCTCCAGTCACATTTTACCGTGCCATAGCTCATACCGAAACCTGAGAGGTGGCAGTGTTTACTGCTGAAACAGAAATTCAAATAATAGGACTGGTAGTGTTCTTAAAAGTCTCCAGTCACATTTTATTATGCCATAGCACAGCCACAAATAGGAGAGGTGGCAGTGTTTACTGCTGATACAGAAATTCAAATAACAGGGCTGGCAGTGTTCTTAAAAGTCTCCAGTGACATTCTACCGTGCCATAGCTCATACCGAAACCTGAGAGGTGGCAGTGTTTACTGCTGAAACAGAAATTCAAATAATAGGACTGGTAGTGTTCTTAAAAGTCTCCAGTCACATTCTATTATGCCATAGCTCGCCCAGAAATAGGAGATGCGGCAGTGTTTACTGCTGAAACAGAAATTCAAATAATAGGGCTGGCAGTGTTATTTAAAGTCTCCAGTGACACTCTACTGTGCCATAGCTCATACAGAAACAGGAGGGGTGGCAGTGTCCTTGTCACTCTACAGTCTCCAGTCACATTGTTCTTGTTACTCTCCAGTCTTCAGTAACATTGTTCTTGTCACTCTCCAGTCTTCGGTAACATTGTTCTTGTTTCCATCTCAGTGCCGTTGGTCACACAGAAATAGGGGTAGCAGTGTTCTTGTCATTCTCCAGTCTTCAGTCCCATTTTCTTGTCACTCTCAGTCTCAGTCATGATGATACTAATCCCTCTACGTAATATACTAAAGCCTATGTTCAAGTACACAGTGGTTTTAAGTCAGGGAAACAAAAATGTATAAAAAAAACAAACTTTTATCTTTTTAAAGAAAAAAGCACATCTTTAATAAAGGTGAAACTTTACTGTAGAAAAAACATAAAGTTGACAACATGTAATTTTACCCAAATATTAATAAGCTTTCCTGCATCAGCTAGCTTCCTTCTCTCAGCTAGTCCCAGCAGCTGCAATCTACACTGTCATCATCCTCACCCTCATCAGTGTGTACATCATCTTCACACAATACTAATTAATCCTCGCTGGAATCCACCATTACAGAAGTCTCTGTACTTTGATGTAATTGCCGGTAATGACCTTCTCCATGGAATTTGTAGTTTACTTTACGACAGAGCTGTCCCAATTTTTGGGCAATTCTTTTAGACCAGACCAAATGTAAAAATGCTGTGCTGACTCATCTGCATCACCACTGAGTGTCTTGGGAAAGGTAAGTTTTTTCCTAGCAGCAGTTGCTAAAGAAACTGAGGAAGGATGAGTCGTCATGTCATGTACCACTTGAGCTGTCAGCTTGCTGACCAGGAGCTCATTGCATCTCTTGAGATCTAGGTCAGCTGGAATTAAAGCGAAGACATAGCTCTTAAACCTAGGATCATGCACAGTTGCCAAAATGTAGTGATCCGATTTCAAGATGTTGATAACTCTCGGATCCTGGCGAAGCGAATAAAGTACTTGATCTACAAGTCCTACTGTCATGGGCACTAGGAGTTGCTACCCGAGTTCCACCAGATGGTACTCTGCTGGAGAGGCGGGGATATGGCACGCACCTCAAAGCAGGCAGGTGAATGATTAGAGCGACACAACAGAAGGAGAGTAGAGATAGTCTGAGACAATCAACGACTTGGAGTTGTAAACTGGAAACTGGAGATAATGTAGACACGAGGAGTGGACGTGGATTGGTGATGATAGGTAGAGGAGGAGTCAGTGGTCTGCGTACAGCAAGTTGTACCACTGCTCTGATGGGAAGAATAGGATTGGTGCAGGTAGGTAGCAGGGTAGTCGGTGGTCTGCGTGCAGCAAGTTGTACCACCGCTATGGTGAGGAAACGGGTCCAGGTGTAGGTAGGTAATAGGAAAGTCAGTGGTCTGCGAGTAGCAAGTTGTACCACCGATGTGATAGGAGGACTTGTCCAGGTGCAGGTATGTAGCAGGGAAGTCAGTGGTTTGCGTGCAGCAAGTTGTACCACTGCTGTGGAGGGAGTGAGGACTTGTCCTGATGCAGGAGAGTGAAGTTAAAAGGCAAACTGTGGCTGTATGGGAACAGCGCGAGTAGAGCAATGTCTTGGAAGGCACAATGAATAGTCTGTTTATATAGTTGGTGCCTTGCAGTGGGGAGAAGCTGATCACAGTAGTTTATGCACAATGACGCCAAGTAGTAGCGTGAGTAGGTAACGAGCTTGAGTGACAGCTAGTCCTAACTGGAGCAATGCGGAAACACAGTCTATATGGGTACCTGTACCCTGCGCAATAAACAACAATGGATGCAACTGGTATGTGAGTAGAATAGATAATAGTCAATAGTTAGTAACGCATACCCAGTTGTGTAGATCCGGAATCAGCTGGGAGATGAAGCGTTGTAGCGGTATGGGAACCGCCGCTGAGTTGAGCAGGGAAGCAGCGTGGAAGCTGTAACACGATCAGCAGGGTGTCAGCGTTGGAACGGTCAGAGGGCCGCTGCTGAGTGGAGCCAGGAGCAGCGTGGAAGCTGTGACACGATCAGCGGGATGATAGTGTTGTAGCGGTGTGGGAACCGCCGCTGAGTTGAACAAGAGAGCAGCGTGGAAGCTGTAGAAAGAACAATCTGCACACAGTTTGGAAACTATATAACGAGTAAAGCTGGAAGCAGTTTGGGATCTGCACACACCTATAGATGTTCACTGGGAATGAGACTTCAAGTTCAGGCCCCTACCTAGGGTTGAAGGTGCCTCAAATAGGGTGAGGTGATTGATCTGTCAATCACCTCCATGGACAGGTGAAGCTCCTAGCGAGACCTGCGCATGCGCAGATGGCAGGATAGCGAGCGGCCACGATTCCACACAGGTGTAGGGAGAAAAGATGGAGGACCTCGCACCAGAGTAGAGGCACTCATGGTCCGGTGAGTGACACCTACATAGTTAGCGGAATTGCTTAGTTTCATCTCCTCCTTCAATTTCTCTAGCTGCTTTTCCAAAAGTCTAATTAGGGGAATCACTTGACTCAAGCTAACAGTGTCTGAACACACTTCACAGGTGACTACTTAGAGTGGTTTCAGCACCTTACACAACACGGAAAGTATTCTCCACTGTGCTGGACTAAAGTACATTCCCCCTCAAATTAGATTCTTCTTGCAGCAACTGCAATCTCCTACATGCTGTTGCAGAATGCCAAAAATTACCCAAATTTTTTTCGAGACACAGACAGCCTCTTTTGCTTGTCACTGTCATTGGGATTCTCTCCACTGTAATGCTCTCACAATATTGGTGGCATTATCACAAATGACATATCCTCAGGAGAGTCCAAGCGGGATAAGCCATGTTGCAATGACATTCAGCAGTATTGCCTCTTAGTGTATCCGGTGATGTTAAATGTTTACATGAAGATTCACTGCCACTGGTTTGTCCTGTGCATGAACAGTGGCAATCCGTTCAGCACTTCAAGAAAAGCTCAAAACACAGAGCTGGTAACTGTTTCAAGTCACTTTCCCATTTTTGCTTTTTAAATATGTAGTTACTCTGTTTATCATGCTTGATCCTTATTAGGTGGGCCACCAGCTGGCCTTTCCTTTGATATAAAATAAATGCTCCCATGATACCCCTCAAAATGTATAGGTTTTTCACAACTAGTCTAAGATATATTTAATTTATTATTATACCATGTGTGTTAACTGTAGTTGCAAATGCATGAGGTTCCTTTGGGCTGCTCAGCAACCTACATGTTATTTATAAGATTTCCTTTGTCATATATTTAACTTAATACAAAAGCTGTTTAGACCAGAGCAGGAGTTACATTTCAATTCTCCTGTTCTTCATTTTGTATGTTGTGCTGTATTTTGGTCTGTTTCCTTCCCTCCCCCTTCTCTCTTCCTCACCACCTGCCCACATCTTGTCTCGCCCTCCTCTACCTTCAATAGTTAGTAGTTTCCCCTGGGAATCTCTCACTCATTTTGTAGGAAAAGGGGCTTGAGTACTACACCTTTGTACCCATATACAGAAACCTGTTATGACGGACAAACTAAATCATACTAGCCAACTTTTCCTCGTTGGCTTCAGGGAGATCCCTGGGGAGGTGGGTGTGTGGGGGACGGGGCTTAATGAATTGCAATATTTGCGTCATTTAGCCCCGCCCCCCACCACTTATCTAATGTGGGGGTGAGAACTGGGAGGTTGCCCTGCTCTCCCGGGAGGTCTCCCACAAATGCAGGAGTCTCCCGGACATTTTGGGAGAGTAGGCAACTATGCATTAAAGAAAATCAGCTAATGAATCTCTAGAGCCTGAAGTGTCTTTTACATTACTGTCTCCATTACTGAAGTAATGTTGTCTTACCTGTCAGTTTTTTATTAAATCTTGGTCTCCATGAAAATGACCACCTCCATAGGCATCAATACATGGATATAGGAGACAATTTCTGAACTGTGTCATCATGCCACAGATGGTGAAGCCAACCACGTCTTGTACTGGCTCAGCATCAGGGAGAATGTCCCATACTCTTCAGGGAGTGAGGGAGATCACCCCTATTTCAGGGACTTCCGTCAATGCCCAGGACTTAAACATCCCAGAAAAGAGATCACAGGCTTTACAGCCCCTACAGTCTCAAATCATTGATGCGACCTTTATACAAGTACTTAGCCCCCTCTCTGAGTAATAGGCACTACCCACATTCCTTGTTTAGTAACAATCCTATTAGTATATCATTAGGAGTGATAATTTTATTTAAAACAAATCTGTCAGACATAGCTTCCCACTCCTTTTGGTAGAGAAGGGGTCTCTTTGCGAAGGGGAAGGTATTTGGGCAACTCTTTGCTTTACTTATATTGTCAATTTATGTGTCCCAAATCAGGGCCAGGCCTCTTTTCTGATCAAGACATAGAAAAGATTGAGCATCTGAGAGTATTACAATTCTAAGTGGAGATATGAATTGGGCCCTTCAAGTGGTTACTTGACTCAGTGTGAATAATGGTACAAGGAAGGGCTGTCCCTTATCTCCTCTTATTTTTCTTCTCTGTTTGGAAGCTCAGAGCTAGCAGAGCGAATCCTAATATTTCAGGTCTTAGTTTGGGTGGACATGAATATTAACTAACATTGTTTGCTGACGACTTACTGGCGCTAATTACAAACCTGGTGATCTCTTTCCTCAACTTATTAAATTACACTAAATCCATTGGCTTAAACCTTTCTAAACCCATATCAACATTTAGGGCTTGATTCATGTCCGACTTGAACATAGCTCTGGCCGTATTCAAGCCCAAGCGTATCTCAAGATACGTTTCATTTTAAAGCTGAATGCCTAAACAGTACTCGCCATAGGGAAACACATGGACCAGAATGCAGTATACAGCCATGCATAAGTACAATAAAAAAAATCACAACAGAACGCATAAAACTTTATATGATCATAAAATAACAACTATTAACAGTATAATCACTTATATAAATATTTACTTTCAAATATTGTGTACTTTTATATATTTTATTTTATTTACTGCAATTACCCAGAACTAGATGATTGTAGCAACAGACATTAGCTTCATATTATTAAAAACTACAATGTGATAATTGATTGAATTATGCTTTAATGAAGGCTTTTATTTAAAACCCCAGCAGCTTATAGTTGTTAGAAGTGCCTCCACAATGCTTATAGAATGAGTAATCCGAAACGCCCAGCAGAGGAGGACAAAAGAGTCTCTCCAGCTTGACTCATTGATATGCCTTTTCCTATTCAACGGGTGTAAGTGCAATTTTGTATTTTTGTATATTAATACAGGTGTTGAACATACACATGAGCTATAAAGTGAAGAATAGTTTTCAGAGTTCACCATTGCCATATATGTTTCTGTCCTATGACAACCAACACATGTGTAAACAGAAATCAGTTGCTTCTATCAAATTAGCAATTAATTGCCTGAGGAACGCTAGGAGATACAGAGCTAAAAGCTGCATACCAGTTGGATAGATGGCTATGTGTATATACAGCAATGGGATATACTCTCCTGAATTCTAGGGACTTAGGTTTTTCAAATAAAGAGTTTTGCTGTAATTTGGGGAACCATATCTAAAACACGGCTAAAACATACTTAAAAGCGTCATTGTCTTTTCCCATACTGCCACTGACTTGCCTCTACTTATTTAGCCTAACATCTCATCATAAATGTAGGAAAAAAACAAATGATTATTTCTGTGTGTTAGAAATCCCATACCTGCATTGGTGTCCGTGGGGTCCACACTGGAGTGTAAACTGACACACACCTGGATTCTGCTATTAAATGTAGTGTTTCTATTGTATTACTACACATGTGTTGGTGTTTGTTTTGTTTAATGTCATATTTTATTTATAGACCTGTCAACACATAATTTACAGCTTCCCTAAGGTGATGTAGTGCTTCTAATGTGCCTCCTCAGGGAGAGAGGAGATACACCTATGTAAAGAGTAGAAAACTAATTGAGCCAGAGCTGTGAGAAGATATATATATATATATATGAGATTGATCTATTAAGAAATGTATATGTAAAAGCCTGTATTTGTGGAGAACAGCATTTATGACAAAAAGCATCTGATGACAGAAGTACATTTAAAAGAGAATTATCTATGAAGCCAAAGAATCTGTGAGGAGAATCTTCATTTTGAAAAAAAACAACCCCCTGGGAAAATAAACACTGAGAAAAGTGGTATTGGTATAATCAAACTGTGACAGTTGTCTGTTTTTCTTTATCCGATTTGGGACCCTTGGGTCTGGCTGAAGCAGGAATGTGACAGAAACTGGAGGCCTTGATATAACCTCTGTGCACGTGGAATGCACTGAGTAGCACTAGTAGGGTAGGAGTCTAGGACCGGAGTCTATGCCAGAGTACGGAACTGGAATCTGCCGTAGCAACACTCTGGAACTGTTAGTGGGAAGTGAACACTCGCACCTGTGTGGAGAAGTGCCCCGGCGACGAGGCAGCCGAGAGGAAGGCGAAGGAAGAAACTACTCACCATTCCAGTGGTGAGTATTCCTTCCTCCCTGGCGGCAGCAGGCAAGTGAGCCAATCGGCTCACTTCCCTCTGCTGGCCAATCAGTGGCCGGATAGGTGAGCCAATCCTGGCTCGACTTCGTCCATTTGAACTACTGGCGCCGCTGCCGCGAGCCAATCAGGGCTCGCGGCGATGGCTGATGACGTCAGCGTCCCTGCGGCTTTATCCTGGCTACCTGCGACCTAATTGAGTATTTCATACTCACCTGCTCCACGCAGGAAACTCAACTTGACTCGCCGTCTTTGGGTCGCAGGCGTCTCTTCTCCCGTTCAGCGCTTCTGGCGTCTTCTTGGCGGGGGCGCTCTTAGCCATTACAAGGGCTCCTCGCCGATGTTCTCCTCACCGAAGTCTTCTTCTGGGTCTTCGGGCGTCAGGGTAGCTCACAGCCCTTACAAGGGCTCCCTGCCGCTTCCGCCTCCGGCGCTGGACGTCGCTGAACGCCCTCATCTTTCCCGGGCGGCCTATAAAGCCGCGGGCTCGCCGACTTCATCAGCCGTCGCAGTGAGCCCTGATTGGTTCGCGGCGGCGCCAAACGTTCAAGTGGCCGGAGGCAAGCTAGGATTCGCTGGTCCGGCCACGGATTGGCCAGCAGCAGGAAGCGAGCCTCGATTGGCCTACTTGCCCGCTGCTACCGGGACCTGGGGAGAAAGGAAAGGGATACTCACTGGAACACCGGACCGGTGAGTATCTTCCTGTTACGAGCCGCGGCATCTAGGGCAGCCGGGCGCGTGCGCAAATTAGCACAATGTTAGCCTCAGGTGGCTATTGTTCACCTCTGTGCCCAAAACGTCTTCTATTGGTCCAATCCAATATTTAAGGCAGTAAGTGGCCAGGGCCGGATTTACCGCTAGGCAACCATGGCACCTAGGCACCTGCCTAGGTTCTAGCGGCTCTCAGGGGGCCCAGATGGGGGGGACAAGGGAGAAGAGAAAAAAAAAATTCGGCAGTAGTGGCAATATACCTGTAGTGTATGGCATCAGGGTCATGTGATCGCAGCGGTCACATGGTACACAGTGAAGGCGGGCTGCTGGAATTCTAAAGTGGTCGGTGCAGGAGCTACCTCATTTCTTCTGTTCCTGTCATCATTCATGTGGAAAAAGGTAAGAAGTAGGGTACTTGGAAGCTGCAGGGGGGGCATATGTGATAGAAGCTACAGGGGGGGCATATGTGATGAAAGCTGCAGGGGGGGGGCATGTGTGATAAAAACTGCAGGGGAGGCATATGTGATAGAAGCTGCAGGGGGGGCATATGTGATGAAAGCTGCAGGGGGGGCATATGTGCTGGAAGCTGCAGGGGGGGCATGTGTGATGGAAGCTGCAGGGCATGGGGGGGCATGTGTGGCTAAAGGTGCTGGGCAGAGGGGGCATGTGTGAAGGTGCTGGGCCGAGAGGGGCCGCATGGTGATGCAGGAGGAGCAGCGTGATGTGCGGCGGCACATAGTTTACCCTTCTACTTAACTATAGGAGTATATGCTATGCTACAAAAAATATAATGCTATGAATTGTTTCAGGGAGGCAGGGGGTGGGGGGGTGGGGGGGGGCCCAAACCAATATCTTGCCTAGGGCACAATGAGGTCTCTTCCGGCTCTGGGAGGGGCAAGCCTTCCTGCCAGTTATAGTCCCTGCTACCCTGCATACTTTTCCTGCTGTGTTATTTGTTCCTGCTTTATTTGATTATCGTTGCTGACCTCTTGCCTGGATACTGACTTCGTTGTTTGCCTGTGACCCCCGACCTTTTGCCTGGATCTGACGTTCCTTAATTGCCTGTGACCCTGACCCATTGCTCTGATACTGACGCTGCCATATTGCCTGTGACCTGTTGGACCCCTGGCCTGGACCTAGGCGCTACTGTACTGCTGGTGACCCTCAAAACCTTTGCCGGGATCTTCACTCCACCTTTGAGTAAACTCCAGCGCTACGTTCTCAGGTTATCAACTCCTACTACTAGAGTACAAGACCTGGGGGCATCAGAGTACCTGTGAGCGCATCTAGCTCTACGGGAAAAGCGGTTCCTATAGGCAAAGACCTCTGAAGCGGGTCTAGGAGTTGATACCTGGGGCATGAGCCGTAACACTTTCTCCGTCTTCTGTCTTCGTCCTCTTCAGCGGCAGCTGGTCCACGGGGCACTTCTCCACACTGGCAATGAGCAGATCTCAGAAGCAGGTTTAAATAGGGTGTTCCTAATACCTATTAGTTACACAGATCATGTGATCTGAGATGCTGAAATCTGGTTGGGCTGGAAGGATCACCTAACTGAATCCAAGATGACCACGTCCATACAGCACAAAAAGCAGTAGGGGGTAAATGTATCAAGCTGAGAGTTTTCCGGCGGGTTTGAAAAACCAATCAGTTTCTAGCTATCATTTATTTAGTACATTCTACAGAATGACAGCTAGACTCTGATTGGTTGCTATAGGAAAACTCTCAGCTTGATACATTTACCCCTAGGGGCTATATTTACTAAGCTGCGGGTTTGAAAAAGTGGGGATGTTGCCTATAGCAGATTCTAGCTGTCATTTTGTATAAAGTACTATATAAATGAAAGCTAGAATCTGATTGGTTGCTATAGGCAACATCCCCACTTTTTCAAACCCGCAGCTTAGTAAATCTAGCCCTAGGTGTTTGTTTACAAATGAAGAAGTGGTGCTTAAGACTGCGACAGGTGACCAGGAGAGACCCAGTTAGCCGTGATATAATAGCGGCCGACATGGTAAGAGTGTGACAGGAATAAGAGGGCGTTACATAAATATTGCACTACTTGCCCAAAAACACTCTACAACTACAATTTATTTAAATATTGAATTAATAAAAGTACACATACTATGGCGTGTAGGGCTTGTCAACCATTTTTAACATGTACCCCTGTGATGGTAAATGTTTGAAATATACCACACAATGTGTGGTTGTTTATACTACGTACCCTGTAATGTTTGTAAATGAATTTAAAGTACTTCCTAATGTGTCTATATTTTACCAATCTTCTCATTTTTCATTTAACAGTTTTAAAAATACCATTTTGATTAGTTGTGTAAATGTGTTATTATTTTCTAATAAATGAAATGTTATTTTGAGTTATATTTAATAGACTGAGGTTCCCCTAGAACAGGGGTCGGGAACCAATGGCTCGCGAGCCAGGTGTGGCTCTTTTGATGATTGCATCTGGCTCGCAGATCGATTTTTCACTGCTCATGTCCTGTTCAGGGCTGCAGTTTGCTGTAGGAGCAATTTTCCATTATTTTAATTGGATGATACTGGCCTACGTTGACCGTTGCTGGGTAAACAGGTAAACGCCCCCTTTTGAATCAGTCTGCTCGGTCATTAGCAGTGTTGCCAATTGTCGCGGCTTTTTTTTGTCTGCCGCGGGTCGCGGTTTTTTGGGCTTTTTTTTTTTCCTCATCTGCTGGACAGCCGGGGATGAGTACTCTGCAGGGGAGAAGATCGAGTGTAGGTAAAGTATAAAAGGTGTGAACTAGAGTAGAGTATGAATGGGGGTGTGAATGAAGTATGAATGGAGTGTGAACGGGGGTGTGAAATAGAGCAGAGGGGATAATGGACACTAAGGAGGAGGGTCATTGTAAAGCATATTTAAAAAAAAATAATAATAATCAATAAATCCTAAGTATATATATATATATATATATATATATATATATATATATATATATATATGTGTGTGTGTGTGTATATGTGTATATATATATATATATATAATATATATTGGGCTTGTTTTTGGGCTTTTTAGGATTGTGTTTGGCTTGTTTTGGGCTTGTTTTTTACGAATTGGTTGCTTATTCTGTATTTTATAGTTGGCAACCCTGGTCATTAGCTCAAAGCTAACCCTTCGACAAAGAAGATGGCGAAAAGAAAAAAAGATGATGAGTATCGTATATTTCGGGACGAATGGACCGAAGAATTCGCCTTTGTGGAGAGAGCAGGTTCTGCGGTGTGTCTAATTTGCAATGACAAAATTGCATCGATGAAACGGTCGAATGTAAAGCGGCACTTCGACACGCGCCATGCTACCTTTGCATCAAAATACCCTGCGGGAGACAGCAGAAAGAAAGCGGCCCAAGAGCTACTGAGCAGGGTGCAAGCTAGCCAGCAGCAACTCCGCGTATGGACCCGGCAAGGTGACTATAATTCCGCTAGCTTTGCTGGATCTTTAGCAATAGTGAGGAACGGAAAACCATTCACAGATGGCGAGTATGCTAAAACGTTCATGCTGGATGTAGCCAATGAACTTTTTGATGATCTTCCGAACAAAGACAAGATAATCAAACGGATACAAGACATGCCTCTGTCGGCAAGAACTGTTCATGATCGTACCATCATGATGGCAAACAAAGTGGAGGAAACGCAAGTGAAGGACATAAATGCAGCGCCGTTCTTTTCCCTGGCTTTGGATGAGTCAACAGACGTGAGCCATTTGTCGCAGTTCAGCGTGATTGCAAGATATGCTGTTGATGACACACTGCGCGAAGAAAGTCTTGCTGTTCTGGCAATAAAAGGGTCCACAAGAGGTGAGGATTTATTCAAGTCTTTCATGGAGTTTGCTCAAGAAAAAAATCTACCTATGGATAAACTTCTCTCAGTGTGTACTGATGGTGCTCCGTGTATGGTGGGGAAAAACAAAGGATTTGTGGCGCTTCTTCGTGAACATGAAAATAGACCCATCCTAAGTTTCCATTGCATTCTACACCAGGAGGCACTTTGTGCTCAGATGTGTGACGGGCAGTTTGGCGAAGTGATGTCGCTGGTCATTCGTGTGATCAACTTTATTGCTGCCCGAGCCTTAAATGATCGCCAGTTTAAAACACTGCTGGATGAAGTTGGAAATAACTATCCTGGTCTGCTTTTGCACAGCAATGTGCGTTGGTTGTCAAGAGGGAAGGTGCTTAGCCGTTTTGCGGCTTGCCTGAATGAAATCCAGACTTTTCTTGAAATGAAAGGCATCGAGCATCCTGAGCTAGCCGAAACTGAGTGGCTCCTCAAGTTTTACTATCTTGTAGATATGACTGAACATCTGAACCAGCTCAACGTGAAAATGCAAGGCATTGGAAATACAGTGTTATCCCTTCAACAAGCTGTGTTTGCTTTTGAAAACAAGCTAGAGCTCTTCATTATGGATCTTGAAACAGGTCGTTTACTACATTTTGAAAAACTGAGCCAGTTTAAAGATGCATGCACAGCAAGTGAGCCCATTCAAAACTTTGATCTCCACCAGCTAGCTGGCTTCACATCCAGTCTCCAACAGTCCTTCAAAGCACGCTTTACAGAATTTCGTGAGCACGCTCGTCTTTTTAAGTTCATCACCCATCCAACCGAGTGTTCACTGAACACAGCCGACCTGAGTTACATTGCTGGTGTCTCCGTCAGAGATTTTGAATTAGAAGTGGCTGACCTGAAGGCCTCAGACATGTGGGTGAATAAGTTCAAGTCACTGAATGAAGATTTGGAAAGAATCACACGACAGAAAGCGGAGTTGGCGAGCAAGCACATGTGGACAGAAATTAAAAAACTTCAACCCGAAGACCAGCTGATTCTCAAAACTTGGAACGCGCTTCCTGTCACATACCACACACTGCAGCGTGTGAGTATTGCTGTGTTGACCATGTGTCACGGGCACTAGGAGTCTTTACCCAGGGATCACCAGGTGGTAGGCTTACCAGAGCAGTATAGGTGATAATATGGTACTCTGGTAGCGGGGTGATCACGGAACAGGAAATAGCAGATGATGAGATGCTCAGGAAAGTCTATGACTAGCAGCACTGGCAATATGGAAGTAGTAATACACGAGGAACTGTATGGACAAAGGACACGTGAAGGTAGTCAGTGGTCTGCGGTAGCAAGTTGTACCACTGCTATAGTGAGGAGGAATGTCCAACAGAAACGAGGAGGTGATGAGAGTCAGCGGTCTGCGGATAGCAAGTTGTACCGCTGTCTGAGTGAAGGAATGGAATCCAAGTGGAGGTATCCGGGGAGTCAGTGGTCTGCGTTAGCAAGTTGTACCACTGCTATGTGAGAGGATACTGGAACGGGTGAAACTGTAAACAGGAGTCAGTGGTCTGCTACTAGCAAGTTGTACCACTGAATATATATGTGAGGAGGTGCACGGGGAGAGACTGCAACACAATATATACACGGGCACCTTGACTTTGATCCACAGTAATATGCACAATATAAATGTATAAATGACTGAACAACACTGCCAATGTAGAAAGTCTCTTGAAGTAATCCAGCATGAGATAACACAGTCAATGATGGCAATAGAGTCAGCAGATAGTACACTCCAGAGGAGAACCAACACAGTCAATGATGGCAATAGACTCAGCGGATAGTACACTCCAGAGGAGAACCAACACAGTCCAGCAAGGTATGCAATACACAGCACAGTCAATGGGAAGTATGCATACCGTGGTTCAGGAGAAGGCAGTTAGACAGGAGTGCAGAGATACCTGAAGGGCAGGAGGCCGGCAGGATCCAAAGTCCCTGGATGGGTGAAGCGGTGGTCTAGCAGGTGCAGCGCACAGGTAGGTAGACCAGCAGGGAACACAGGAAGGCGTGGAGAGCGGATCAGTAGTAGATGGATGAGTAGCGCTGAGAAGTAACAGCAGCGGGTCTCTGCGGGAACACGGAGGTAGCCAATAGCAACCAGTAGGTGCAGTAACGATGGGACACCGGAGCAGAGTAGAACTGGAACAGTTGATCACGGAGAGTAGCGGGTAGCAATAGTGGCAGCAGACTCAAGGAAACACGGGAGAGTAGACAAGGGCTGAAGACTGAAGCGCACAGGGGCAGCGGATAGGAATCAGCCAAACAGTCACGATGAAACACAGACGGGTTGCAGGTTGAAGACTGTAGTGCACGGAGGCAGCGGATAGGAATCAGCTAGCAGTCACGATGATGAAACACAGACGAGTTGCAGGTTGAAGACTGTAGTGCACGGAGGCAGCGGATAGGAATCAGCTGGCAGTCACAATCATGAACAGGTGAGTGGATGTGAATGAAAGACTGTAGTGCACGGAGGCAGCGGATAGGCATCAGCTAACAGTCCCAATGATACATGGTAGAGTTGAAGTGATTAGAAGACTGTAGTGCACGGAGGCAGCGGATAGGAATCAGCTCACAGTCACGATGATACAGTAGATGGTAGAAGTGGTATGGGAACCACAGTAGTAGAAGTGGTTTGGAAACCACAGAGGTAGAAGTGGTTTGGAAACCACAGGAATCAGCTGGGCTGAATAACGAGGAAACACAGGAACACCTTCAGAGACTCATGGGGAATGAGACTCCAAGATCAGGCCACGTGGTGTTGACCACAGGTGCTTAATATAGGGAGGTTGCCTGATCTGCCAATTTAGTTAAAGAAACATACACTGGAGGTATGGAAAGGGCTGCGCATGCGCAGTCCCTCAGGATTGAGGACGGCCACGGTTCCTAACTGTCCGGGAAGAAGCACTCACAGTCCGGTGAGTGACAGTACCCCCCCTTTTAAAGGTGGGCACAGAACGCCTGGAACCGGGCTTGTCCGGATTTTTGGAATAAAACTTCAGAAGGGCAGGAGCATTAAGATCTTCAGCTTTGATCCATGAACGCTCTTCAGGACCAAAGCCCTTCCAATGAACGAGGAAACGGAGGACTCCTCGCGAAATTTTTGCATCCAGTACCTCAGTAATCTCGAAATCCTCCTCCTGATGAACTTGAACTGGCTGCGGTGCTGAGGGAGGAGTCGAGAAACGGTTGATGATGAGAGGTTTGAGCAAGGACACATGGAAGGCATTGGAGATCCGAAGATTCTTAGGAAGAAGAAGTTTAACACATACTGGATTGATAACTTGAATGATCCTATATGGACCAATAAAACGAGGGGCGAATTTCATAGATGGAACCTTCAAACGAATATTTTTGGTAGATAACCAGACACGATCTCCAATTTTTAGTGGTGGAATAGCCCGCCTCTTCTTATCTGCGAAAGACTTATATTTGTTAGATGTCTTCTTTAAACAGGTTTTGACCTGAGACCAGATATTTTTGAAGGTCTGACAAGCAGTCTCCACAGCAGGAACTTGGGTGGGCGGGAGTTTAGGAAATTCCGGAAAAGACGGATGGTGACCGTAGACCACAAAGAATGGAGTTTTGGATGATGACTCATGGTACATGTTGTTATGGGCGAATTCAGCCCAAGGGAGCAATTCTACCCAGTTGTCTTGGTTGGCTGAAGAGAACATCCTAATAAAGGTCTCAAGATCTTGATTGACTCGTTCTGTTTGTCCGTTAGATTGCGGATGGTAAGAAGATGAGAGTGCTAATCGTATGCCCAAGGTTTTACAAAGGGCCCGCCAGAATCTGGAAACGAATTGTACTCCTCTATCCGACACAATCTCAGACGGACATCCATGGATGCGGAAGATTTCTTTAATGAAATGTTCAGCCAGAGTAGACGAGGAAGGTAAACCGGACAGAGGGACGAAATGAGCCATCTTCGAAAATCTGTCTACCACTACCCAAATAGTATTGTGATTCTTACTTGGTGGCAAATCAGTAACGAAATCCATACTAATATGGGTCCAAGGCTTGGACGGAATGGGTAGTGGTCGCAGCAACCCTGCAGGAGTTCTGCGGGAGGATTTGAACTGAGAACATAAATCACAGGAAGCAACAAACTCTTTGACGTCTCTCCTCATTGAAGGCCACCAGTAACTACGAGAGAGAATCTCAAAGGTCTTGTGTTCACCGGCGTGTCCAGAAAAACGAGAGGCATGGAACCACGAAAGGATTTTCCTCCTCAGAGTAGGAGGCACAAGGGTCTTCCCAAATGGCAGCATTTTGGTGGATGAAGCAGCCAGAGAAATACATTTGGGGTCTAGAATAGCATGGTTGGGAACCTCTTCTACATCAGAGGACGTCACAAAAGCTCGAGATAGAGCGTCAGCTTTCTTGTTCTTAGCGGCTGGTTTGAAGGTTATAATTAATTCAAAACGGGAAAAGAAAAGAGACCATCTTGCTTGACGAGGGTTCAAGCATTGAGCAGATTGCAAATATGACAAGTTCTTATGATCCGTGAAGATCGTCACCGGATGGCGAGCTCCTTCCAACAAGTATCTCCATTCCTCTAATGCAGCTTTGATGGCCAGCAACTCCTTGTCCCCGATAGTATAATTTTTCTCTGCGGGCAGAAGACCCCGAGAGTAGAAGGCACAAGGATGTAATTTTTGTTGCTCCGAGCGTTGGGAGAGAATAGCTCCTAAGCCCACATTAGAGGCATCTACTTCTAGGAAGAAGGGGAGTGTCACATTAGGCTGTCGCAGAATGGGAGCAGACGAGAAGGACTCTTTGAGGATTTGAAAGGCTTGGAGAGCCTCAGATGACCATTGCTTAGTATTAGCCCCTTTCCGAGTTAGGGCCACAATGGGAGATGCAATGGATGAAAAGTCTTGAATGAAGCGTCTATAGTAATTGGCAAAACCTAAAAAACGCTGGATGGCACGAAGAGTAGTTGGCTGAGGCCAATGTAGTACAGCATTTACTTTGTCTGGATCCATCTTCAGGCCAACTCCGGAAACTATATACCCCAAGAATGGAATCTGGGGTAACTCGAATGAACATTTCTCCAATTTACAGAACAACGAGTTCTTCCGTAGTCTGGAGAGGACCTCTGCCACATGTTGGTGATGAGAAGGCAGGTCCTGTGAGAAGATCAATATGTCGTCCAGGTAGACAACGACACATACATATAATAAGTCCCGAAAGATCTCATTGATGAAACCCTGGAAAACCGCGGGGGCATTACACAGCCCGAAGGGCATTACTAAATATTCGTAATGCCCATCTCTGGTGTTAAACGCGGTCTTCCATTCGTCACCGGAACGGATTCTAATTAAATTGTAGGCACCACGAAGATCCAACTTAGTAAATATCCGAGCTCCCTTGATGCGATCAAATAGCTCAGTGATCAGCGGAATGGGATACCGATTCTTGATAGTAATGGCGTTGAGTCCACGAAAATCTATACAAGGGCGTAATGATCCATCCTTCTTTTTGACGAAGAAGAACCCAGCTCCAGCGGGAGAGGTGGAAGGTCGAATGAACCCACGCTGGAGATTCTCCTGTATGTACTCAGATGTGGCTTGAGTTTCAGGCACCGAGAGAGGATAGACCCGACCCCTGGGAGGAGTCTTTCCAGGTAGAAGGTCGATCGGACAATCCCAAGAACGATGAGGAGGAAGACGTTCAGACTGAGCTTTATCAAACACATCGGCATATGAAGCATACTGAGGAGGGAGTCCCGGGGAGAAAGATGAGATGGAAGATTGCTGTACTTTAAGAGGAATAACTTGAGAGAGGCAACGATGGTGACATTCAGACCCCCAAGACGTAACTTGAGGGGTGCGCCAGTCAATCTGGGGAGAGTGACACTGAAGCCATGGAAGGCCTAAGACAATCGGACTTGTCGTAACTGGAAGAATTAAAAACGAAATTTCTTCATGGTGTAGTACACCAATCTGAAGGGTTACTGGAGACGTACTCTGGGTGATGAGACCATTGATGAGGCGTGATCCATCTATAGCCGTCACAGTAATGGGTGTTTTTAAAGTGATCACTGGTAGGGACCATTGATTCACTAGTGATTTAGAAATGAAATTTCCTGCTGCTCCGGAATCAATCAATGCCTGTGACTCAAAGGATTTGGTAGCAAAGGAAATCGTAACATCGAAAGCGCAGACTTTAGATTTCATAGACAATGGAGAGGACTCCAGGGACCCTAACTTCACCTCTCCAGAACTAGTTAGGGCCTGGCATTTCCCGATCTCTTAGGGCAAGAGCTGAGCATATGCGTGGAATCAGCACAATAGATACAGAGTCTATTCTTTACTCTTCGTTTCCTCTCCTCTGAAGATAATTTGGAACGTCCTATCTCCATGGGAATCGCAGAGGATGGAGCTGGACGAAATTGAGGGTTAGAACGAAGAGGTGCTTTGACAGCCGTTGTTTTCTCAGACTCTCTTTCACGAAATCTCATATCTACACGATGGCAAAGAGAGATCAAATCTTCTAGTGACGAAGGAAGTTCTTGGGTAGTCAGTGCATCCTTAATTTTATCGGAGAGCCCCTGCCAGAAGGCGGCAACTAATGCTTCAGAGTTCCACTGAAGTTCAGAGGCTAAGATCCTAAATTGAATGACATACTGTCCTACTGTATGGGAGCCTTGTCGCAAACGAAGAATGCTGGAAGCAGCGGAGGTCACACGACCTGGTTCTTCGAACACACTTCGGAACGTGGAAATGAATTTGGCACTATCTTGTAGAATTGGATCGTTTCTCTCCCACAGAGGGGAGGCCCAAGCCAGGGCTTGTCCAGAAAACAATGAGATAAGATAGGCCACTCTGGAACGATGGGTAGAAAAATTTTGAGGTTGAAGTTCAAAATGGACTGAACATTGGTTAAGGAAACCTCTACAAGTTTTGGGGTCCCCGTCATATTTTGACGGAGTAGGCAGGTGTAGCGTAGGAACTGTAGACACCTGGGATGGCACTGGGGAAACGGAGGAAAGCACAGGAGCTTCAATATTAGCTGTAACGGTCTGTCCAGATGTTCCTTGGGAGGTTAAAGATTGGTAACATTGAAGTAACAGCTGTTGGCGAGCATCCTGTTGCTCCACACGGCTGACTAGATGCTGCAGCATCTCTTTAGCGGTAGGTTCCGTATCTGGGTCTGTCATGGCCTGATCTTTCTGTCACGGGCACTAGGAGTCTTTACCCAGGGATCACCAGGTGGTAGGCTTACCAGAGCAGTATAGGTGATAATATGGTACTCTGGTAGCGGGGTGATCACGGAACAGGAAATAGCAGATGATGAGATGCTCAGGAAAGTCTATGACTAGCAGCACTTGCAATATGGAAGTAGTAATACACGAGGAACTGTATGGACAAAGGACACGTGAAGGTAGTCAGTGGTCTGCGGTAGCAAGTTGTACCACTGCTATAGTGAGGAGGAATGTCCAACAGAAACGAGGAGGTGATGAGAGTCAGCGGTCTGCGGATAGCAAGTTGTACCGCTGTCTGAGTGAAGGAATGGAATCCAAGTGGAGCTATCCGGGGAGTCAGTGGTCTGCGTTAGCAAGTTGTACCACTGCTATGTGAGAGGATACTGGAACGGGTGAAACTGTAAACAGGAGTCAGTGGTCTGCTACTAGCAAGTTGTACCACTGAATATATATGTGAGGAGGTGCACGGGGAGAGACTGCAACACAATATATACACGGGCACCTTGACTTTGATCCACAGTAATATGCACAATATAAATGTATAAATGACTGAACAACACTGCCAATGTAGAAAGTCTCTTGAAGTAATCCAGCATGAGATAACACAGTCAATGATGGCAATAGAGTCAGCAGATAGTACACTCCAGAGGAGAACCAACACAGTCAATGATGGCAATAGACTCAGCGGATAGTACACTCCAGAGGAGAACCAACACAGTCCAGCAAGGTATGCAATACACAGCACAGTCAATGGGAAGTATGCATACCGTGGTTCAGGAGAAGGCAGTTAGACAGGAGTGCAGAGATACCTGAAGGGCAGGAGGCCGGCAGGATCCAAAGTCCCTGGATGGGTGAAGCGGTGGTCTAGCAGGTGCAGCGCACAGGTAGGTAGACCAGCAGGGAACACAGGAAGGCGTGGAGAGCGGATCAGTAGTAGATGGATGAGTAGCGCTGAGAAGTAACAGCAGCGGGTCTCTGCGGGAACACGGAGGTAGCCAATAGCAACCAGTAGGTGCAGTAACGATGGGACACCGGAGCAGAGTAGAACTGGAACAGTTGATCACGGAGAGTAGCGGGTAGCAATAGTGGCAGCAGACTCAAGGAAACACGGGAGAGTAGACAAGGGCTGAAGACTGAAGCGCACAGGGGCAGCGGATAGGAATCAGCCAAACAGTCACGATGAAACACAGACGGGTTGCAGGTTGAAGACTGTAGTGCACGGAGGCAGCGGATAGGAATCAGCTAGCAGTCACGATGATGAAACACAGACGAGTTGCAGGTTGAAGACTGTAGTGCACGGAGGCAGCGGATAGGAATCAGCTGGCAGTCACAATCATGAACAGGTGAGTGGATGTGAATGAAAGACTGTAGTGCACGGAGGCAGCGGATAGGCATCAGCTAACAGTCCCAATGATACATGGTAGAGTTGAAGTGATTAGAAGACTGTAGTGCACGGAGGCAGGGGATAGGAATCAGCTCACAGTCACGATGATACAGTAGATGGTAGAAGTGGTATGGGAACCACAGTAGTAGAAGTGGTTTGGAAACCACAGAGGTAGAAGTGGTTTGGAAACCACAGGAATCAGCTGGGCTGAATAACGAGGAAACACAGGAACACCTTCAGAGACTCATGGGGAATGAGACTCCAAGATCAGGCCACGTGGTGTTGACCACAGGTGCTTAATATAGGGAGGTTGCCTGATCTGCCAATTTAGTTAAAGAAACATACACTGGAGGTATGGAAAGGGCTGCGCATGCGCAGTCCCTCAGGATGGAGGACGGCCACGGTTCCTAACTGTCCGGGAAGAAGCACTCACAGTCCGGTGAGTGACACCATGTTTGGATCTACGTATGCATGTGAGCAGTCATTCTCACATCTTAAAAACATCAAGTCCAATCTGCGATCACGTTTAACGGATGAAAGTCTCAACGCTTGCATGAAGCTTAACCTCACCAAGTACCAACCAGACTACAAAGACATCAGCAAATCCATGCAGCACCAGAAGTCGCATTAATGGTGAGTATTATAACAACATTATTTAAAAGAATAAATTCAGAGGCGTTTTATACTGACATTTAGTTGAATTCACTTTTAAAATATATTATATGGCTCTCACTGAAATAAATTTCCAAATATTTTGCTTTCATGGCTCTCTTAGTCAAAAAGGTTCCCGACCCCTGCCCTAGAATCTGAGGTACACAGGGGTACACATATCACAGGTTGAGAATTTAAGATGTAGAATAACCAATGGAAAACCAAGGCCAATTCTAGTGTTGTGCAGTAGATTCACCTTACATTTCCTCCCTTGTTTTAGAGTTTGTAGTCCTCAAAAAACATTATAACTTTCACTTTACAGAAGTAACATATTCATAAATCCTTTGGAAAGGGGAGTGTCGGGTTTCAACTCGCTGTGCGTTTTGAAGCAAAGTTGGAATTATTTTCCATTGCAGTTCTTGTACATTTATTAAATTTAAGGATGAACAATATGTTGATAATACTCTGCCATTTTTGTTAATTCATCATCAGCTTTATCCAATGTAATAGTCTTTGATAGTAACTGTCTTCAGTTTCAGATGTATACTGCTTACACTGATTCATATTTGAACAGTTAATGAATATCTGCATAATTGGGGTTGTAACAATTTATTATCATTGTAAGGTCCTACCAGCAGGCTTCACAGTCTTGTCTGCGGTCCTTGCCAGAGGTATTGAAGACCTCACCGCTGATACAGTACTGCCATTTAAGGATCCGGACCCCCAGGACCACTACAACACCAGTCCTGGTTTTGTGAGTATATCTCACTCATTGATGTGAAGTCTGTTTATAGCTCTCTGAAATTTTGGTGCACCTTATATGTAAGGCTGAAATCTCCATTTTTCATTTCTCCCTACAAACCACTCATATCAATATAATTACTTATCCTAAGAACTGTCTATGTAGCAAGTCTTACAATCCCCTTACCAATTATACACATTGTCAAAAGTAGTGCTCCACTGCCACCTGGTGGTCAGCTAAGCTAATTACTTTCAATTATGCAACATTAACTACTAATAAATGCTATATCCCTCTGGCAACCCAAACCAACTGTCCAGAAATGTATATTTATTACCACTGGGCCTTGCTCAACGCTGCTCAATTCCATGACATCTACTGTAACATTTATAAGTTGAAAATCTTTCCGACACTTAGAGACCCTGTTCACCATCTGTGCTACTTTTTGATATTCCAGAAACATTTTCTTTTCACTACAATATGGTGTCTAAAAAGGTGAAACCAGCTAAATCAGGTTCTCCGGTAACCTTATTTGGCACTTACACTGCCCCTTTGACTTCAAATCTAACCTCATCCCTTGCACCTGTCAAATCAACTCCCACAAGTTTCGCCACCTTACTCGCAGCAGTACTCAATTAGCAACCAGGATTATGACCCGTGGCTTTAAATGGATGTCTGTCACATTAAGATCTATCCAATCCTTGTTGATGGAACTCAAAG
The DNA here is from genome assembly GCF_038048845.1 of Mixophyes fleayi. Taxonomy (NCBI): domain Eukaryota; kingdom Metazoa; phylum Chordata; class Amphibia; order Anura; family Limnodynastidae; genus Mixophyes; species Mixophyes fleayi. The sequence goes on from NC_134407.1 coordinate 50,486,762, forward strand.
CTGATATAACCTCAGTGCTGGGAGATCAGCCCTGTGGCTGTCTCCGATGCTCTGAGTGGCAGAAGTGAGTTGCTGCCACGTCCTATCTGCTTTAGTCTACTGCACAGGAGCAGAGACTTCTCTTTCCTTTGTGCCTTACAGTGCTTCCATTCTGTAATGTAATCTGTAGTGTGTATGTAGTATATAACACTACCTCACGGATGTGCAGTGTCTGACCTGTCTGACAGATCCCTTCATCTATAAGCTGTATTCTGTTCTGACAATATTCAGGACAACAGTTAAAGAAATAAAATCTGACTTGGCGGACCTTGGCTCCTGTATGAACCATCTGGAAAACAAAATGGAAGAAATTGCTTCTTCCCATACTGGTCTGATATCTGCCTATTACCTACTTCAAGATGAATTATCTGCGATCAAAGACAAACTCACCAACTTAGAGGATAGGTTCAAGCGCAACAATATTAAAATAAGAGGCATTCCAGATTCGGTCTCTAATGCTGATCTGTACGGATTTGCTACCACCTTGTTCCACAAATTGCTCCCTTCCATCTCATCTAACAATCTTCCAACAATCTTCTCATTGATGGGATCCACCGGTTACCCAAATCCAAGCAAGCTCCAGACTCCTCGCTTAAAGACACCCTGCTTAGAGTGCATATTCCCATATTGAAGAATAAATCCTTAAAGCATCTCTGCCTTCCTTCCCTATCTTTGAAGCTTTGTGTAAACTTCAACTGTTTCCAGATATTTCCCCTACTACTCTCACAAAACATAGACTCTTCCACCAGATAACCTCTGCTTTACGATCTGCACACATTCAATACAGATGGGGATTCCCAACAAAACTCATAATTCAGAAAAATGGAACTTACAGTACAATCACATCTCCAGAAAAGGATCTGTCTGTTTCGAAAGATTGGAATATCCCAGGGGAGGCTCAATCTTCCAAACCCACTAGGCCAGGGTTTCCCAAACCTAGTCCTCAGGGCTCCCCAACAGTGCATGTTTTCCATATCTCCTTGCTGTAGCACAGGTGTATTCATTACTGACTGACACATTGTAACAGATCCACAGGTGGTCCTAATTATGTCACATGTGATCCGGAAAACCTGCACTGTTGGGGAGCCCTGAGGACTGGGTTTGGGAAACCCTGCACTAGGCATATCTTTAAGGAATGGGCAACATCTGAAACCTGATTATCTCTCCTTCCCTTATGTACTAATTACTTATCTACACATCAGATTCTTTCTACAGACTGACATGTTTCGCCAGTATTCAGAGGTTGGTAAGACCTCTTTGCTACCGGTTATGGGACTATTACACTATTTGTATCCTTGTATTTCTTTCATATAATTACTGAAGATGTTTAACATTAGATTTGTTTAAGGGCCCTCCTAGAAGGGCCAGATTGACAATGGGCCATATAGGGCTGTAGTCCCAGGCCTTCTCGTCAACATTTATTTATATAGTGCCAGCAAATTCCATAGCGCTTTACAATCCTCAGTTAAATAGGCCCACAGCAAGCCAGGACTTCGTTTTTATTTAATGTTTTTTGTTTTTGCTCAACAGTCACTGCGGATCTCATCGCTGGTGACTGCATTGATGTGGGACTGGTGACATGCCAGGTGGCACGTGGGACCAGACAAGGGAGAGGAGAAAGGCATTCTCCGGCTGTGGCAGGCCCTCTTCTTATGAGTCATATGACTCATAACATATGCACCCTGATTTGGCTGGCTGGCTGTATTCAAGTGGTGTGAATAGTAGAGCCCTAGCAGGGGAGTGGTTAATTGCGCAGTGGGCATCGATCGTCCATTCTTCAGCGCGGCACGTTCTTCAGGTTCCTCAGTCTGTTGTCGCCCTGCAAGAAGAAGGAGAAACTGCAGCATAAGTCATAGGATTTGTGAGTGTTATGATTATTAATAATTTTTATTTTATGTAAAAAGAAAAAGCATATCTGAAAAGGGGGCACAATGTGATAGGGGGCACTGTGTGATAAGGGGGCAATGTGTGATGAATGGGCATAGTGTGATAAAGGGGACACAGAATGATGAATGGGACACAATGTGATAGGGGGCACAATGAAGAAGTGGGCATAATGTGATAGGGGCAAAGTGAAGAAGGGAGCACAGTATTATGAAGGGGCACTCAGTGAGAGTGATGAAGGGGCGCAGTGTGATTAAGGGAGCAGTATGAAAAGGGTGCACAGTGTGAAGAAAGGAGCACAGTGTGAAGAAAGGAGCACAGTGTGGAAAGGGTGCACAGTGTGAAGAAAGGAGCACAGTGTGAAAAGGGTGCACAGTGTGATGAAGGGTGCACTGTATGATGAATGGGGCACATTTTGCCAGACACTACATCCATTGCAGGCATGGTACTGGGCACAACTATTACAGCAGGCATATTATTGTGCATTACACTTATGGCTGGCTTATTATTGGAAGCTACTAGCATATATTTTGGGACACTGCTACCCCTGTATGCTACTGATCACTAAAAAAATAGCTGACATTTAACTGTGCGGATAGCATATTGCTTGGCACTAAAACTGTGCTATGTACTTCTTACTACTACTATTTGTTTTTGACTAACATAAACATTGCTACTGCTTTATATAATAATAAGAATTCTGCTACTGCTGGACTAAATCGCCCCCCCCCCCCCCAACAAAAATAAATTCTAGATCCGCCCCTGTCCCTAGTGAAGATCCTCAGTGCTAGTGACCCACAGTAGTAGTGCAACCCCAGCTAGGCAGAAAACAATTTAAAGGCACAAAAAATATTTTCCTATGCTTAGGCACTAACACTGCCTGCTATGTGGAGATAAACAGTGGGGCTAATGTAGAATTGGGTGTACATATGTTTTATTTGCATGAAAAACCTTTATGTACTGCATATGCACATAGAACATTGTTCAGGTGGAGGTACAGAATAAAATACTGTGGATAAATAAAAATACTTACCTTAAAGTAGCCGTAGAACACTTACCATATCAAGGAGCTGTTACATACAGTATGAAATAGCCAAAGGGCAGTCTAATATTCTATACTGAATCTGAGGTTGTGATAACTATAGCAACTGAATTACCACTAGTAGACCATACTTAAAGCCAAATGAGTTGTTACAATCTATATCAACTTTGCTATGTGGAAAATCCTCAACCTCAAACATCAATAATCCTAATAAAATATATCCGTCCAAATAAAATTACATTTATTATTATCGAAATGATTACAACACATATTTTATTGGATCTTTTGTAGATATATTAGGTATATTAGGTATGTAAAATATAAAGATGACAGCAATAAATGAAACATAAAACTTAGGGTTAGGGTTGCCATTTTCTGCAAATATAAAAAAGTGTGTTAATAATTTTCAGAATAAGTCTGATAAAGTCATGTATGCTGGTGGCATATAAGCATATCTGAACATTGGCTTTCTTAAGCCAGTTGTATTATCATTTAGATGTCTAAATGTATAATAAGAATTGATTCTGCTATTTGTTTTACTGTATGGGGTTGGATGTTCCACGAGAAGCTGAAATTATATATGCTATTGAAAAATTCAACAAGAAATGCATGCATGGGTATTCTTCATGTGACCATGCAACAGTATCTCCTCTCTATTCATCTTCTGGAATTCAGAATTTTGGATCATGGTTTTGTAAAACTGATCATTGCCTTATCCATCCTTCATTTATTGATTCTATTTCATTTATTCTATATGACATGACAGTCGAGATGTACCTGTGTCTGAAGATAAACCTGTGTTCTAAAATGTATGAGGGGGGAGAGAGGCCATCACTGTTGGAAATTAATAATATTTGGTCTATGCTGACTAAGCAATATTGTAATTTGACAAAGATTTGGGTATCTGTATATGTCTCTTTTCATACAAAATAAGGCTTTCCTATGATAGACGTTCCATATGAAATTGATAAGAAAAAGGCAATGTGAAAATTAAGGATGATACTATATATATATATATATATATATATATATATATATATATATATATATATATATGTTATATTTTGATATGAAAGGGTTATTTGAAGGACCTGGTGAATCTTCAAAATGTTATTTTTAGCTATGATACATGCATCCTACTTAATTAGAGAAAATGCTCTGTAAAATACTTACAACTAGCAAAAAGAGGTTAAATGAAAAGGAAAATTGGGGATATTATTGTATGCTTGTGGAGTTTATTTAATCATACATTTTTAATATTATTTTTATTATTCATTTTCATTTTTATTTTTTTCTTATCTTTATTTATTTATTATTTTTATTTATTTTTTATTTTTATGTTTTAGGTGGTATCTATTTCAGTCAAAACTATATATCATATGTTTTGAGGATTATAATTCAGGTATTTCATTGCCTTTATATAGTGTACAGAGATCACTATACTTTTATTATGTGTTTATATCTGTTAAGTTTATGTGAGATTGCTCTTCTCTTCTTTTCTCCTATATGTGATTTTTATACTCTTATATTCCTATGTTGGTAAAAGACATTCTAAGAGCAGCTGTTAACAATGCTGGTAGCCAATTGATTGGTTAATGTTACAACTTCCTCCTTTATTTAAGAACAGGCTCTTACAATAAGCACATACTCACTTTATTTTTGGCTTTGAAAAAGTCTCACTATAGAGATGAAACGCGTCACCAGTCTATTTCAATCCCTGAATCAATTGTCGAAGTCAGATTATTGGATATGGTCATTTTAATTAATATCTAACAACTTGTCTTTGTCCGAAATTATGCATATAGCACGTTACGGCGTGGAGGAGCGTAATCAACCGCAACATGTAGCAGACACTTTTACACACATTTACACGGACACATACACTTGTAAATAGCTCATATTAAAAGTAGTTGCAACACAGTCATTTGTACTGAAATGTAGCAGAGTCAATAGTGAAATATTATAAAGTTATATACACGTTAGTGAGATCTAAGGTTCAGGTCACAGGAAACATGTCATTTTTGGTATCATTGTAATCCCCTATTTATCTGCAGACATCCGGTTCATTCGCCGAAAGAATCGCACATTGGGTATGCTAGTTATGGATAGGGAATAAATGATTAGAATGATATTGTCTGTGTAATGCTACTAGACCAGTTTGAACCAGTTCTTGGCGGGGAAAATTAAGTATGCATCTTCTGGAGAAGTTAAACCCACCCCTGGATGACATAGTTTGAAGTGGCCAATAACCTACATTACACTGGACCTTGATGAAGCCTGAACCTATGGAAGCAAGCCACATCATCTATATTGTTTTCACTGTATCACTAACTGATATAAGTGGGGGCTCTGGGACCAGTGTTAAGTCTACTTGACCACAGCCTTCAGACCTGAATAACTGTATATTGGATCCAGGGCACCTGCTAAAAGTAACGGCTGTACTTATTTTATTCTGACTTGTTATTCTGCTACTTTTGGCTATTAAATCACATTGTGCTTTGGAACCACATTATTGGATAGCAGCTAGACGTGCATAACACAATATATCATCAACATTACGGACCTGAAACCTTACACACATTGCGGGCAATGTTATGGAATGAATATAAGAAGGAATCAACAGCTGCTACTTTGTGTTTCTGCCCGGGCAGATTTCCTACACTCACTGCATTTCAGATCACATTCACAACAGAGAGTTGCAGAGAAACTAATACCGGAGAGCTACAGAATGAGAAATATGAGGGGGATCGTGAGTATTAACGGTTTCACAATCTACTTTATTATATTTCTGGACTATAAGTGGGCTCGCTAATCCGGATCCAACTTATCACATTATAACTTTCTCTATTTGTGAAGACTTTGTGTTGATAACATCAAGAAGGAGATACCTTATGTGACATTGAATTCCGGATACCTACCTACAGTATTCCTGTCCCAATACCTATATGTTTTCATTAGGTCCTAATTGACTCAAGAGATTTATTTTACAGATATTGCCAATACTTATAGGAGGGCCATATTTGTTCGTCTTTTAATGCATTGATGTAATTTGATTGAATTTGCAATAAATTGTATTTATTATTTGATTTTTTAAGAGATATTTATCAGTTTTCTGCCCTGGTTTTTTGATATACAATCAAATTTATTGTTTTATGCTCAGCACTTTAGCACTGTTATCATCTGGTTTTAAGTGTCTGTTTGGGGATTGTCAATTTGCCCCTTTTCCTACAGCTGCTTTGTGCATTTTGAGTTTAGCGCAGCCCAGCGCAGGATCTTTCTCTTTCTTGGTAATCATGAATTGAGTAAAGTATTTGACCAATATTCTAGAGGATATAGTATTTAGATAATATAGTGAAATAACTAAAGTAAAAGTGTTTTTAAAAATTGGTAGTTTTTTCATTTTGCTGTAAACTTAGTGGTTACAAACCAAATGAGTAGTGGATTCATGGTTCTGTTCTCAGCAGAGCTGGTAATGCTTAAAAACAGTAATGTTTAAAATAGGCTTGAAATGTTGTTTTAATTAGTGAAGTTAGATTGAGTAATTTTACAGAAGTGAGTGATCAGAATTTGATTTAAAAAAAAATAGAATGGTTTTAATTTCTCTCTTTGCCAGTAAAGAGAATTGTATGAGTTAACAGGACAAGATTGTTTTTATACTAGACAACATTGAAGATATAGGTAACATAATGTAAGCGTTTAGAAAAAGGGAAAAATTAAGAGTAACACATAACTGGCGTTGAGGTTTTTCATTTATAAATATTGGTGTTAAAATTATGCAAGGAATACTTATTGTATTGTGCATATTTGTCTTAATTTGGATGGGAAAATATTGTATTTCAAGGAGTATGACGAGGTTTATATGATGTTATTTAGAAGTAGGTTTGATAAACCATTTAAAAGATTAGTATTAATCATAACAATAGTGGGCTTTACATTTTATAAACGAAGAGGAAATGTAGGCTAATGCTCAATGATTATTACAGCAAAATATTAAGAATTCTAATATATCTTAGTATTTATATCTGACATATTGTGGAATAAATTCTAACACATGGCTTTTCAGTGTGAAACTGGGCGTGACATATTTTAGCAAAGTAAGCTTGACTAAGCCGAGTGGACAGAAATTCGAATGACTGACCAACTACGAGAGTCCTTATCAGATTTGTGGTGACAGACCCTCTGCACTATCTATTGTAAACTTATGTGTTGAAGAAAATATTTAATTTGTTTTAGAAATATGCTGATTCTTTATATATGCTGAATTTGTGCATTGCATGTTACGCCTTTAAGGTGGTTGATTTGGTTGATATATAAGAGGTTCAATATGATTGGACTTGCTGGTTTCAGATAAGAAAAGATGTAGAGAACAGACCATCTTTAGAATACACTATAAGCCTGTATTACATCGATTTGTATACAGCCTGTATGTGCCTTGCTGTCACTGCCTTGGAAGTAAAAAGTGTGCAAGAAAAGGAATATCTGTTACTACATTGAAGGTGATAAAGAAGGCCCTGGTGTTCCAACACTTTGCACAATAACATAGTAACATACTTGTTGAGGTTGAAAAAAAGGACACCAGTCCATCAAGTTCAACCTATTCTGGATCTCCTGTGATTCAAATCTTATATTTGAAATTGATCCATATGAAGCAACTGCCAATCTGTTTCAATAGGGTTAAATCCCTCCTGACCCAAAATTTGATTTCATATTTCTCCCTGAATCCACTACTGACCTTCATTTTAATTAACAGTCGTATCCCTGGATACCCATTTTCTGATAAAATTGTATCTAACCCCTTCTTAAATATATCAATTGAATCTGCCATTACCGGTGGTAGTCATAATAACAACAATGATTATTCTGACAGCATTACCTCTTTAAAGACATAAAAATCCAAGTCGCTATGCTAAGTGATGTAAATACAAACTGCCACCATTCCCAGCATTTGGTGTATAGTGCAAGCATGTCGGTGATCTACACAGTCATTATTATGGTAAGTCTGCATTTTGATTTTATTGGCATTATTCAAATCAGTTTTTTCATCAGGATAATCCTTGTTGTTAATTACTATTGTACCCACCATCACAACTTTCCCTGGCTGTGAATTCCATATCTTGACTGCCCTTACTGCAAAGAAACCCTTCATTTGCTGGTTGTGAAACTTCCTCTCCGCTAACTCTAGGGGGTGACCGCGTGTCCTGTGTACTGTCCTTGGGGTAAAGAGTTCCCACTAAAGTTCTCTGTATTGACCTGTATTTGTACATAGTAATCATAGTAGTAAGTAGACAATTCTTTTCTAATGTAAACATGCCTAAACTGGCTAACCCTTTCTCATAACTAAACAACTCCCTATCCTTTATCAATTTTGTCAGCCTTCTCTGAACCCTTTCTAGTTCCAAAATGTCCTTTTTGTAGAGCAGTGCCCAGAACTGAACTATGTATTCAAAATGAGGTCTTACCAACAATTTATATAGTGGCAAAATTACACTTTCCTCCCTTGCATCTATGCCCCTTTTTATGCATGCCAATACTTTATTGGCCCTTGTAGGTGCTGCTTGACATTGAGCACTATTGCTAATTCACTTAAAACTTTTGACCAATTAGAAAATGTTCCATTTATCACAGCCCTCTGTTCCCTATGCTCCAACCAGTTTTCAACCCAAGTACAAATGTTGTTTGATAGACCCAGTTCCCTTATTTTATAAACCAACCTCTTCTGTGGCACTGTATCAAATGCCTTTGCAAAATCCAAGTAGACCACATCTACTGCACTATCATCCTCATCATCACCATTTATTTATACTGCACTACCATAGTCTAAGGGCCTGATTCATTAAGGATCTTAACTGAAGAAACTTCTTATTTCAGTCTCCTGGATAAAACCATGTTACAATGCAAGGGGTGCAAATTAGCATTCTGATTTGCACATAAGTTAAATACTGACTGTTTTTTCATGTAGCTATCAAGTATTTGTGTGCTACATGAAAAAACAGCCAGTATTTAACTTATGTGCAAAACAGAATGCTAATTTGCACCCCTTGCATTGCAACATGGTTTTGTCCAGGAGACTGAAATAAGAAGTTTCTTCAGTTAAGATCCTTAATGAATTAGGCCCTAAGTTCCTAAGTTCCCACTAACTTTTTCATAGAAACTAATTAAATTACTTTGACATGACCGATCCCTCACAAATCCATGCCGATTCCCTCTCAATCTTATTGCGCAGCAAGTAATCCTGAACACTATCCATTAATATACCTTCCAGTAGTTTCCCCACTATCGATGTCAGGCTTACAGGTCTATAATTGACCAGTTGTGATCGTATTCCCCGTTTGCACATCCTTTTTGTCATTTGCCTATCTGCTCACTGCGGCAGGGCGCACTCTCAAGTCACAAGGAAAATATTGGGTATTTTTTACATTTGACTATGGGATATATAAGATGTTGTGTAGTATTAAACAAACAAGAGGAAACCTCATGCACAAAAAAAGAAGCTTCTGTGCCAAAATGCAAGGTACTACCTCATTTATAAAGTACTCGAAATGCGCCACAGAAACTGGTATCAGCGCAATAAAAATAAACATGTTGATATACTGACAATGACCCAATCTGCTCAACCCCACATGAACCAATGAGTGATATATGTGGCGAATGTCCCACTGTTTTAATTCAGATGATGTAGAATTTGTCTTTAATCCCACCAAAAATAGAAAGTAACACATATAGTGAAGTACTGTGATGGCAAATATATAATAATGATGCACTAAATTGCACGCACATGCAATGATAATAATATTGGCCTTGAATTAATTGCATTGTATGTACAATAAAACATGTTTAATCAAAATGCATCAAACATAAAAAAAAATATATAAAAACATGTAGAACTTCTGTTTCCAAGTCACATCTAAGGACTCCTACCAGAAACAAGCAGTAAATATGCACAGCATCAAACAATGTCCAGATGTTACCGTCCGGGTATCTAGGTTTTAGGCTTGTCCATTGACATGTAAATCTAGCAGAAAGACTCCTACTGTTAGATCTGAACTAGGGACAGGAGTGCCACATGTTTTATATTTTATTGTATGTTTAATGCATATTGATTAAACATTTGAGGATTGGATGACTGTGGATCACATGATCGGCAATCTGGACAATGACATATTTTGAGCGGCTGTTACATTGTATCTACACTGACATTACACCGTATATGAAAAGGGTTATACAGAACTCGCCTCCTGAAAAAAGGATTTAGATTTTGATCTTTTGATGGTATTCAGTCTTGTTCTGATATTTATTAAACACACAAGTTATAAACATTATAAGTGATCAGTGATTATTCTGTTTTTTCATGTGATTTTATTATAAAAAATGATCTTTATTTTTTATTAAATAGTTATCTGCTTCAGGAATATAATAAATTTTCATATTATACAATATTTGACGACTTATGTGAATATATCATTGCACCGACAGTGGTTTATGCAATTTAAGTAGTCTTTCACACCAGGAGTATGGTCTATGCTACCCTTTAATACATTTGGTTTATATTTTTGGAGGTCATTTCTGCTCTTTATTATTTATTTGATATCGATTAGTCTATCTTAGCATATAATAGGGTGTTTTGTCTTTGTTCAAGTTATACGTTTATCTTTCTTGATAATTAACAACATATTCTTTAAAGACCTTTTTTTATTGAATATTAGGATGACAATATTTATCTCCAAAAATACTATCATCATGGTGATATGCTGCAACAGTGAAGCACTTAAATCTGCCTTACCACCTAATAGTAACGTTCAGGGCCGGATTAAGTGCATCTTTGTCCTATCCTGGTTGTCATCCTACATAACAAATGGCTCTTTCAATGCTAGTTTTTGTAGATCCACCGCTTCTCCGCTTCCTGTGTCAACTGGAGCACCACAAGGCTCAATCCCATAGGCAAACCGAGGGGGGGTTTCCTAGTGCCTGGAAACACCCCTCCAAGCCTGGGGCACTTTATAATTGAGATTGCTGAACCCTGCCCCCGCTTCACACGGCTCTGCTTGAAAAGGGGGAGCTGTGTGCACCTAACAGTAGTGCAGGCATCATTGCCCATGTATATTATGGGGATAGGAAGAATTGGAGAGCAGCCAAGCACCGTCTAATTTTATAGCTACGCCCCCATGCATGCTGGTCACGCCCACTGGTGGCGTGATGTGGAAACCCCCCTCTATAAATCCTGCGTTTGCCCCTGAATCCCTCTGCTCTTTTCTATTTGAACCACTTCTCTTGGAAAATGTATAAGTTCCTTTGGATTTCAATATCATCTCTATGAGGATGTATCACCATCTGTGTAGGCCCAGGTTACTAAATGACTCTCTGCCATTTCATTTGGATTTCCTATTTTCACCTCAAACTCATTCTTTCAAATACCAAACAAATACACCAGCCAGCAGAAGCTACCTACCTGACATCTGTATGTCTGTTGACAATATGAACAGGACGCCCCTCCGGTACGCTACCTAGGTGTCATCTCTGACTCTGAACTGTCCATTGTTCCCCACATCCTATCTGTATCTAAATCCTGTACATACATCTAAGAAACATTTTCAGAATATGTACATATCAAACACAAGGTATTGCAAAAACTTTGATTCATGCATTTTTCTGCATAATCGTCTGCAACTTTCACCCATACAATCAATTTTGCAGCAGCTAGATTAATTTCCCTCATAAGATATTCTTATACTGCTGCTCTTCTCTGTCACTATCTACATTGGTTGTCTATATTTTTCCAAAATCCAATATAAACTACTTTTACTAACATATAAGCCCATAAACAAAACTGCACCCCTTCACTTGTATCAAAATATATACCAACTTGACCCCTCCACTCTATGCAAGTTCTGCATCTCTCACCTACACTCATTACCTGCCCCTAATTTGGAATTCAGGACTTTTTTCAGGCTGTACCCACCCTGTGGATATATATTGTGGATAAGCGCTCAAATCCAGCATGGACTAACGCTCTGGCACGAGCAGCATGTAGGGAGACTCCCCCAAATACTCAATCTTATGTCTAAACACCCAGGTCTACAGCGCTCCGTTGCCAGAACATAAAACACACAACATAACGTGGTGTTGATTGCATATAAAAAGGGACAGTCAGCTACTACGGCATCTTAAGACTGAACCTACAACGGTACTTTTAACTGCATTATTGCTTGGTATTTATTTTGTAAGCAGCGAAAGTTGTGAGAAGGTTTGAAACCAAGCGTATTGTGTATACTGTGCAGATAGTTTATTTATATAACTGTCCCTTTTTATATGCAATCAACAAACCACGTTATGTTGTGTGTTTTATATTCTGGCAACGGAGCGCTGTAGACCTGGATGTTTGTACCCACCCTGTGGAATGGGCTCCCTCGCACAAGACTTTCTTCTGGGGGTAAATGTATTAACTTCCATTTTTTTCAACTTGCCGCTATTCAGCGAGTTTGCAGTGAAAATTTAAAGCTGCAATAGCTTTAACGGCAAAACAATGCCTTTAAAGCCATTGCCACTTTAAATTTTCACTGCAAACTCGTTGAATAGCGGCGAGGTGAAAAAAATCGGAAGTTAATACAATCACTCCCTAGCCTCCAAACTTTCAAGAGATCCCTGAAAACCCATCCCTTTAGACAAGCTTATCAAATTCTTTTCTCCTTCATCTGCTCTGGGGGACACTGCTACCATGGGGTTGTATGAGGGCGCATGGAGTTGGCACTTAAATAGTTAACGACTAAGTTTGCTGCTGACTCCTCCCATCTGAAACCCCACAGACCTCAGTTTTTGTTTAAGTGTTCAAGGAGTTGGGCTGTTTAAGTACTGCTCTGCAGTACTTGCTGCTAGATTGGATTTAGGAGTGGATTAGTGTTATGTTTTACACTGGTTCACTTAGTTTTTAAACACACAAGTTATAAACATTATAAGTTTTTAAATGAAATATAGTTAAATTTTTGTTTATTAAAAATAAAGAACAAGAAGATAGAAAAGAATCAGCCTGCAGGCAGTGACAGCCACTATGCGACTGTCACTGTATTCTCCAGACAGGTCCGGTGCTGCCTCTGGCATAAAGCGCAGGGACTTCGTCTGAGGAGCGGCCATTTTCAGGACAATGCCAAGTCTCCCGCTGAGGCAGAGGGGGGACTTGGATTTTATCTGGCCACAATCTGCAACGGAAAAGAAACATAAGAAAGAGCCTTCAGTGAACGGGTAGGATAATCCTCCCCAAAGCAAAGGCCCCCAGTGCGGAGCCCCCACCCCTGCCCCGGGCGCGGATTGGTGCACTCCAAATGAGGCCAAATTCAGCTAGAGTTTACCTCAGACGGACTCCTGACTGAAATAATGGAGAATCAATCTGCTGTTGGCTTCTCTTCCTTGACAATTACAGCTAAGTACCTCAGTGGGGAAAGTTGTTTTTGATATGTCAGCGGAGTAATAGAAGTATGTGTATGCAGTCCATGGACCGAGCGATCGGAACATTGATCGCATGTAAAATCGCTCGGCATAAAAAGTTGGTCGAAATTTCTGTAGTGTGTACCCAGCTTAACTCAGCGTTAGATGGAGAATGGCTCAGACAATAAGTGCATCATACACACTTCTGTTACTTTTCCTGCACCCAGCACATCAGTTTTTATGCACATCAGCGGTAACTACACCAACCCTAATCATTCAAACAGCTCTAGTTTAGCTGCTATAACTTAAGTGGAAATTATATTGTAAGCTCCTCACGGTTAGTTTATATATAGTGTATGTGTAATACAGGGAGACGACTGTAAAACGGACTGCTGCGGTTAAACCCGTGTAGTAACGGACCACCGTAGCATGACACCCGTGTAGTGACGGACCACTAGTGACACCCGTGTAGTGACAGACCACTAGTGACACCCGTGTAGTAACGGACCACTAGTGACACCCGTGTAGTAACGGACCACTAGTGACACCCGTGTAGTAACGGACCACTAGTGACAACCGTGTAGTAACGGACCGTTGCGGTTACACCCGTGTAGTAACAGACCACTAGTGACGCCTGTGTAGTAACGGACACCCGTGTAGTAACAGCCCACTAGTGACACCCGTGTAGTAACGGACCACTGGTGACACCCGTGTAGTAACGGACCATTGGTGACACCTGTGTAGTAACGGACCACTAGTGACACCCGTGTAGTCACGGACCATTAGTGACACCCGTGTAGTAACGGACCACTAGTGACACCCGTGTAGTAACGGACCACTAGTGACAACCGTGTAGTAACGGACCGTTGCGGTTACACCCGTGTAGTAACGGACCACTAGTGACACCCGTGTAGTAACGGACCACTAGTGACAACCGTGTAGTAACGGACCGTTGCGGTTACACCCGTGTAGTAACAGACCACTAGTGACGCCCGTGTAGTAACGGACACCCGTGTAGTAACAGCCCACTAGTGACACCCGTGTAGTAACGGACCACTGGTGACACCCGTGTAGTAACGGATCATTGGTGACACCTGTGTAGTAACGGACCACTAGTGACACCCGTGTAGTCACGGACCATTAGTGACACCCGTGTAGTAACGGACCACTAGTGACACCCTTGTAGTCACGGACTACTAGTGACAACCGTGTAATAACGGACACCCGTGTAGTAACGGACCACTAGTGACTCCCGTGTAGTCACGGACCACTAGTGACACCCGTGTACTAACGGACCACTGGTGACGCCCGTGTACTAACGGACCACTGGTGACGCCCGTGTACTAACGGACCACTGGTGACGCCCGTGTACTAACGGACCACTGGTGACGCCCGTGTAGTAACGGACCACTGGTGACGCCCGTGTAGTAACGGACCACTGGTGACACCCGTGTAGTAACGGACCACTAGTGACACCCGTGTAATAACGGACACCCGTGTAGTAACAGCCCACTAGTGACACCCGTGTAGTAACGGACCACTGGTGACGCCCGTGTAGTAACGGACCATTGGTGACACCTGTGTAGTCACGGACCATTAGTGACACCCGTGTAGTCACGGACCACTAGTGACACCCGTGTAGTCACGGACCACTAGTGACACCCGTGTAATAACGGACACCCGTGTAGTAACGGACCACTAGTGACTCCAGTGTAGTCACGGACTACTAGTGACACCCGTGTAGTCACGGACCACTAGTGACTCCCGTTTAGTCACGGACCACTGGTGACACCCGTGTAGTAACGGCCCACTAGTGACCCCCGTGTAGTAACGGACACCCGTGTAGTAACGGCCCACTAGTGACACCTGTGTTGTAACGGACACCTGTGTAGTCACGGCCCACTAGTGACACCCGTGTAGTAACGGACTACTAGTGACACCCGTGTAGTAACGGACACCCGTGTAGTAACGGCCCACTAGTGACACCTGTGTTGTAACGGACACCCGTGTAGTCACGGACCACTGGTGACACCCGTGTAGTCACGGACTACTAGTGACACCCGTGTAGTAACGGACACCCGTGTAGTAACGGCCCACTAGTGACACCCGTGTAGTACCGGACAGCCGTGTAGTCACGGACTACTAGTGACACCCGTGTAGTAACGGACACCCGTGTAGTAACGGCCCACTAGTGACACCCGTGTAGTAACGGCCCACTAGTGACACCCGTGTAGTAACGGACTACTAGTGACACCCGTGTAGTCACGGACTACTAGTGACACCCGTGTAGTCACGGACTACTAGTGACACCCGTGTAGTAACGGACATCCGTGTAGTAACGGCCCACTAGTGACACCCGTGTAGTAACGGACACCCGTGTAGTAACGGCCCACTACTGACACCCGTGTAGTAACAGACCACATCACGGGAGCTCACTCGCAGACGCGCTACCTATTCCACGTGACGGAGTTTGTTATTGTTTACGTCACGAGGCTCGGCTGTCATTGGTGGAAGACGCAACACGTGGTGCGCTCTGCTCCCTCTCCAATTCATGGGAGACTCCTACTTTAGGCTGTGGGAAGATGGCGGACGAGGGTCGGCTGGGTTTCGCTCACCCCGGCGCTCCCTTAGCTCTGCCGCAAGAAAACGGCGAGCCGGTCGCCAAAAAGCAGCGACTAGAAATCGCCAATGGCGGCCAGTCGTTCTCTGCCGAGAAGGAAGGTAGAGCTGCCTTGTCGCCTGTTCCCGCACTCCTGGAAGGAGGAGAGGCCTCTGCAGAGCTCGCTGCGAAATCAAACGCGCAGAGCAGCTCGCCTCTTCCGGGCCTTCCTGTGGACAAGCGGCAAATGGTAATGCTCTTGGTTCAAGGCGAGGAGGAGGAAGTGGAGGAATTGGCAAATGGAGACTTGGAGCATCAAGCCATTGATTACGGAGGTGGGTGCTCATTAACCCCGTCCTTGTCACAGCTTTGCAGAGCATTTGATTACATGTCTAGGGAAGAACATTTCCTTAATGAACAAGGAGGTGCCTGAATAACAGCTGATCAATATAAAGCCGTACAATGTCATTGATGCATTTTTAGGACTAGGTCTTGCCTGATATAGAATGCACAACTATTAAAGAGCAGCAAGTAACTTAATGTATAGTAACGTTGAGATATTGTAAAACTATTAATAATCCACAAATTAATGTGATTTTGTTTTGTGTTAAGTGATTGTATATACTGAAAGTGAATTTACAAGAAAACAGTTGTCTACTCAAAACTGGTGTTTTGATTTTGAATGATACTTAGTAAATTATGTTTATCATTTGTGTTATTCCCACTTTCAAGTATAGGTGCATTGTTATTATGTTATTATTTTTGTAACTGTTATGGGTTGAAGTCAATTGACTTTTCATCAAACATAACTAAATTGTATACTACGTTCTAACTTTGTTAAAACCATAAAACGTGAAAACACAGATTCAGAAAAGCATGTGCAAGTAAAGAAAGATTAATTGTCACAATGTGGAAATCCTCCTTTTAAAAAGTAAAAACAATCTTTTTATTAACATCAAAAAAATTATAAACTGGAACCGTGTGAACATCCTTTGCAGAGGATGAATACAGTCAAAGTGCGATATAAATGTTGATTTTTAAAAAATCATAAGTAAATAGAAAAAGAAAATGGGTAAACATTCATACCTGTCTTATTTTAATTAAGAGGGGGAAAAAATGACAAAAGGGGAAGAGAGGGATTATCTCTCAGACATAAGGAAACTACAAGGTTGGGGTGAGCATATCCACAGGGTGACCTAAAGCTAGAAGAGTGAAGGTGGGATATTGTTAAATGGAGTCTAGGTAGCCCAAGTTTTGTAAAATGAAACAAATTAATTTCTGAACATTATTATTATATTATAAGTTCCATCTCATAAGTGTAGCTGTCTTTTTTTTTTTTTTTTTTTTTTTTTTTTGTTTCCCCATAGGTCCTCTATTGGTGGGTTCTGGTTTTTCCAAGAGCTAACAATTAGTGGCTGCACTAAGAATTTGCGTTATAAATTGGTTCAAATGCTTTGGAAGATCAGGGAAAGGTAAAGGAGGCAGTATATATTTATAATGAAATGCATAGGGAGAAAAAGTATACTGCATTTTATCTTTCTACTTCAGTTTACAATTTGAAAGGTATATCTGAAGAAACTTTGGCAGCTTAAAATGATACATATGAATAATGCTTTTCCGTCAGCTGATATGTGCCTATCACACACCAGGACCGCAGTCAGGTTCCGGCAGACTTACCTGCGCTGAGCAGGTATGTTTCCCAGCCATCTTGTATTTGGGCCTGCACATGTGCAGGCCCGATCTCCTCTTAAGCCTTCTCCATCTCTGTGATTGGAACCGCAATTACTTGCAGGATATGTAAGGCACCTGACCCTGTAGTCAGGTGCTTGTTCTTTAGTTCAAAACCCTGACTAAGAAGACTTGGCTCCTTTTGTGTCTGCTGTATTTACCTTGCTGTTCCAGTAATGCCTCAGTTTCTGTTCAGTGCTACTCATCCACAATTATCCTCTTTTCAACTCCAGTTTGCTACTCTACAGCATCTCCCTGCAGAGTTCCCTCCCATCCTAAATTCTCCATAGGGTCTCGTCAAACTTTCTTCCAGAGGGCCACAACCTGCGGGGTAGTGGCCGCAAAGCCCATACCTCCTTGCAGGGGTTCCTGGTAAAGACAACCTGTCCCGTTAGAATCTGTGCCTCTGGGTAGAGTAGTGTTGAGCTAGACAGGCCCGGGGATCCTATACTTCTGCCTAGAACTGTGACAGTGCTGTTTCACCTAAGTGTTGGGACTTTTATTAACTGTCTGAACAATTCGCACACTGGCAGTGACTCTGTGGAGTGAGTAAACATTTTTGATCAACACTTTTCCTATCTATTTGAATTGTACAACAAGCATATACTCTGTGTGGGACTTGGTGTTTTAGTATCCATCATAATCTGACAGTGTCTTGCAAATTTATTGCTAATGGATTCCAATTAATGCATTGCAAGTATTTCACTAGTACCAGCTATAACGGGATTCACACACGTTGTTTCCATCAGGGGAAATTACTTTTAATTTCTGGAGCATATTTGCATCTCAAAGGAAATGTATCTTTTGTGACAATTTCACAAGCTCTAAAAAATACTATATGCTTTACTAATTGCTGCTTCCTATCTAAGTGTGTTGTCAGGTTTTGGCATCTATTGATCCACAGCAAATACAAGCATAAGTCGTTCTAAGCCTAGGTATTTGCTATATTTGTATCCAACTAATTATTTAATCACGTGAAGATTTTAAGTAGGAGTGCTTTTTCACTGAATTAATATTTATTGGCATATAATTGTTTCTTTTTAACTTTGTTTTACAATATATATATATATATATATATATATATATATATATATATATATATATATATATATATATGAGATAATATATCTATGTGTGTGTTTGTGTATATATACATATGTATGTCTTGATTGATTCTCTGGGTAATGTGCTTGTATTTACAATTCACTGATACATACAAGTGCTGTTCACTTTTGTTCTACATATATATTTTGGTTAAAAGGAACGTATGTAGCTATTGTAGTTACAATGTGATTTCTAACCTCTGAATTTATGACAGGACTACCAGATACGGAGAAAAAAGTCTGGCTCTTGGCAGCCTATCCAGCACAGAGGAGAAATACTTGGGTGAATCTTTTGTAACCAGGTTGAGACCAAGTACCAGCAATATAGCAGTTTATTGTGTGATTAATTTTTCTACATACATGGTTTTGACATAAAATACCTTTTTTAAAAAAAAAAAAATGTGTATATTGTCACATATGCTGAAATGGATGTCTGTCTGGCCATTTTATTCCATCAACCTCCTAGTTTAATGTCATAGTTTAGTTTCCAATGTATGGCTGTTTTTAATAGTATTCAGAGCACAAACCTGTGAGCATCCAGTCATATAAGCAAATTGAACATCTCCTCTATAAATGCCAATCATAGTGGTGGTCTACTGAACACATGCGTTTTACACCAGGGTTTGTTTGTTTGTTTTTTTTTTTATAATGTTCCTCCCATAATGATCACTCACTGGAAGGATATAAACATCTGCCAAGGTCAAGTAAAACTTAGATTCTCTATCAACCCCCCGCAAAAGTGGATTCTCATAAGTATTTTAATACATTTTAGTATTTTTCCTTTTACTAAAATAGTTTTTACAATAGAAAAATTATATGTGATAATATTTTTTCAGTTTTGTTGCAAAACAGGAATGTCTGTGGGGGAGCTTCAACTAGCCGGGATGTTCCTCAGAATATCGCGGCTGCTCATTTATTTATTTTTATGGTCAGTTGAATCTGCCCACAATTGTTGAATCTGGCTACCATCACTACATGTTACAGTGTCTCCTAGTCACTCCTGAGTCATTCCATGTCAGTTCACCCAGTGGTGTCCACCACCCATCTCAGATTTGATCGAAATTTTTTTAATTGAGAGGATGTCAAAACAACTATTTCTGCCAAATATATCGACTGTCTGACAACTAGTTGATTAAATATTGATTTTTCAATTTATTAAATAATTTACTGATCGCGGCTTCATTATCCAGTTTATTTGAAGTATCACGGGTGTTTATTAAGGAATCGCCACAAAATTTGGACCCTTAAGGTAACTCTTCCTCCTGAATCCAAAAATCCAAACCAAATTACTTTATCTGCCTCATGTTTTGCATTACGGCAAAACACACGTTTTTTCGACTAGAATTAAAAAAGCTAGGTTCAATCAACATTAGGGATCCCATTTTTGGGGGGGTTGTTTAAAAAAGGTATACATTATTACCACAAAAAAATCAGCAGGGTACTCTGTTTCATAGTGGAGAAAAAAAAAATAATGAAGTTGATGCTCGATTACTGTTGTACCGCATACATAATTAACACATTGTTAAAAACCATACCAAAAAAAGTGAACTAAACTGAGGCAATGGGATAAAACTCCCATACAGTAAATTAAAAAAACAAACAAACTGATGGGAAGGGGATTCCCTTTAGAGAAACCAAAACTGAAACTTTCCAGAGAGAGGGAGACACAGAAACATAATCAATCATGGCAGCTGCTCATGAAAAGTGCACATTTGGTAGTCTTTTAAATATGGACTGCCATATTACGGTCTACTCAAAAACCATTGGATTACATAGCTGGGACCACTTTACAGATGAAGAAAAATAACTTTTGATTCTGAGAACGAAGTTTCAAATGCAGTAACCAGTGATCCTGGAACCTCAGTCTGCGACCATCATGAAAAGCTTCTGCTGCTAAGATATTCTTCCCAGAAAATTTTGCCAGCTGGGTGGGGCAGTTGTAATATTTTGCAGAATGAAACATGAAAAATGTTGGAGGTTATTGGCCACACCTGCCAGGACTGGTCGTCAGTGGTCACACACTGCTGGCTGTAGTGCTCACATAGTGGCTGTTAGAATAAACCATTGTTTTTTCTTTTATATTATGATAGAACTCTGTTGGGCTCCAAGAGCCGGGTGGCAAGTAAAACAAGCCAAGTGGAGAACCTGGAAAATAGATGCTGGGGAGAACACTGAAGCCTATATGTCAGTAGTCATGTGATCGCTCTGTGGAGGGCACGGATTTTAGGTTTCACCTGGAGGAAAGTACATTTAAGAACATTTTTTTTTTTTTTTCTGGGAAAGGGAACCCTGAACTGTCAGTTTCCATAGTTGGCGCATGGACTGCTGTGACTACAGTTACACCATTGTCTCTGTGCACTGTATCTGAGGACATGGGTTGTTTTTTTTTTTTTATGGACACTCCCTTTTAATACACTTAGTTTAGTTGATGACTGGAAAGCTTTTTGCCCAGTTGAACTCACAAGCTATGCACAGTATGTTGCTAACAAGATTTACATTGGATATAAAAAACAGCAATTTAACATAAGGCTTTTTTTTACCTGAGTTTTAACCAGCATGCTTGGCCTTTACCAGTTTTCTGGATTACTGTTTTTTTGTTTGAATTTTGTTTTTTATATTCCCTCAACAGCATACATGAAATTTACAGTAGTACACAATACAGACATGGTCCATAATACATTCCATTTTAAAATACATTATTAAACTAAACCTAACTATACAAAAAACAGATATCTATTAATTAACAGATAACACATACATAACTTGGTAATGCAGATCAAGATATTTATGGGATAGAGACTAAGAGTGATGGTACTGTCCTCCGCTCAAGAAAACCGTGTCAGGGAAGCAGGCATAAAGGTACAAGGGGTGATGCAATACTAGAGGGAGAGTTGACATCTTAAAGGTAAGGGGAAGATATAAATAGGGTGGCAGGGAGTGGAGGTGGCAACAGAGGCAATGGAGTTAGGAGAAGAGCTGATAGGTGTGAATAAAGAAATGCGTTTAAAGGGCAGGGTTGAAACCTTGGAAGGTTAATAGGATTAGCTAATCTAATAGGGTGTGGGGGTGATTGTTCCACAGGTGAGGAACAGCCTGGGCTAAATTCTGGAGGTGTTAGTGTGAACAGGTAATCAGCGTGGTAGTGAGGTCACTGGCAGAGAGAAGAACGCTGAAAGGAGTGTACGTAAAGAGGCGGTTTGAGATGGCGAGGGGGAGAGCATTGCTTGAGGGCTTTGTAGGTGAGGGCAAGTTTAAATGTAATTCTGTAGGATATGTGGAGCCAGTGTAGTGACTTGTACAGAGGGATATCAGTGTGTGGCTGGATCACTTCTCAATAGCTTGTTATAAATGTATTTAAAGGAAATAGTGCAGGGTGCTTATTATATATAATTCAAAATGTACTTATTTTTGATATTGTGTGTATTTTGGTATAGGGAATGTCTTGTTTGGGGTTTTGTAACTTTGTTAGATGAAATCTCCAGTTCGGCATATGTGGGGAGAGAGTCTGTTTTGCTGATAGCAGGCAATGCTAACTAAGTCTCTTGATGTGAAGTGTCAATTGCCTGCTCTGGCCTGGAGGCCCAGCAGGGAGCCATTACCTGTATCCTGGTTAAAGTGAAAGGAAATCTCTGATCAATGTGATTTAGGATATCACAGGTTACTGCAAATTTTGTATAAGTATAAATTGCATCTAAATCTATGTTTGGGTAAACACATTGCATCCTGATAGTAAAAATAACTCAGACTTCAGGGGAACTGGCTTACCCCCAGCAAGGCTGTGTCCAAAACTGGTTTGTACTGAAATGTATCATTCTTATTTTTTCTGATCTCTTGATCACTGGTACCTTAAACCAGTGTGAAAGCAAATAAACATCACTTGCTTCAAAAACCCGCTTGACAACTTCTTCCATGCTGAAATTCTGGTGACCTACAGATTAGACCCAACTCTAATCCGTTCCCAGCTGTATTGAGGTTTGGACCCAGCTTTCTGGTAGCACCGGTCTTCCTGCTACCCAGCAGCTCTGGCCATTGTGTTAGGCCAGAGGGGATCCATCCACAGTAACCCTGATCTATAGGAAGAGGTCAGGGGTACTAGCCCAGGTACACCAGCAAAGGGGGTACTCTAGCAGCGACAATTACCCAGAAGGAACGCGGTTCTGGATGCCGTGAAGGAGTCCCGTGGTGGCAGCATTTGTAAGCCTCTCCTACTGCGGTTAGAGGGCGCATTTTGGATAACGAAAGGGAATGGTGGCAAAGTAAGCTAATGTGGCAGTGAACTGCTTGTCCAAGGGCTGCATGCATGCAAATGGCTTCTACTGAAACCTGCATGCATTACATGTATATTCCTTTTTTTACTTTACTGGAAAAAAACAAAAACAAGGATGTGAACTGTTTAAAGAGGATTTAATATGCTTTGGCCTAAACACATAATCACACTTGATATATATTACAGTATCATTTGAATATAATCAGATCTGGTATATAATCTGATTTGAGTTGTTTTGTATTTCTGTATCACTCAAGCCTAGGAGTAGGCAGGCGCAAACTGCAATATGCACTGTGATGGGGACATACAAAAACAGATGAAGAGGTTAGGAAGCATGCATTAAATACATGTATAAGAGATGTAAACACACCAAGGGGAAGGTAGCCAGGGGATAGGGATGGCTTTGGATCTCTGGTGAAGGGCAACAAAGGGAGCTGTCACTCAAGCGCTCAGTAACCCTCACCTGTGTCGGCTGCCCAAGTCCTTGGTCACACAGCGGGTGAAAGTCTCACTGATGTTTTCTATATAAAACGTTAGTGCAGTGCGACTTTCGGCCGCATCACAGTGCCGAGTAGCAGTAGATTTTTGCCAGGCAAAGTGCCCGACCAAAAGCGTGGGGAGAACACTGGATCACCATGCGCAATGCCAAATATCGATTATTGGACTCAGTGAAAAAACATTCTCTGCCGTAACTAATGACTCTTCACAATCTGACAGGCTGATGGATGAATCTGGGTTTGGTGGATGACAGGAGAACGCTTCTTATCCAAATGTTAACTGCCAGCTGTAATATTTGGTGGAGTGGGAATAATGATTTGGGGCTGTCTTCATGATTTAACCTGGCCCACTTGGTTCTAGTGAAGGGAAATGCTACAATAACATTCTAGAAAATTGTGTCTTTTGGAGGAATTGGAATGTCAACTACAAGCTATGACTTATTACCCAAAATCAGTGCTCAACCTCACTAATGCTCTTGTGACTAGAACATGACAAATGGAATTTGCATCCATTCAAAGTCTAGTGAAAAAAACCTCAGAAAAGTGGAGGCTGTTATAGCAGCAATGGGGGAGACCAACTCCATTTTCATGCCCATGGTTTTAGAATGAGACGTTCAGCAAACACATGGTTGTGATGTTCGGGTGTCCACATACTTTTGTCCATGTATGTAACTATTATTATTCTTGGTATAATGTCAGAGTATCTGAAAATCTTGTCTCGAAAACTGGTCTACGATTCAATTCACTAAAATTCTTTTTTTTTTTTTTTTTTTTTTTTTTTTACTCACGCTGTTATTCATCTGAATTTCTCAGTTTTCAAATTGTGTACTGCAAGACATATTGGCTATCCATGATTATAAGATCATTTTGCTTATTTGCTATGCTATTTTTTTTTTCTAAGACTAACCAGGACTAGAAAGGTAGAAAATGTTCTGATCCTTTTTTAAGAAATTTGAGAAAAATGACACTGCCTTGCTTTTAGCTCCCTGTAGGAGGTTGTAGGTGTCGGCAATACAATCAACGGCAGTGTTCTTGACACATTTTGTTTGTACTTGTACTAATTCGCTGCACCAAATCTTATAGAAGTCTTATTTTGTATGTCATTTATTTTACAGAGGGCATTCACCTAGATGATGATCTTGCCGGTGGATTTCATTCATGTGACAGTGATGAAGACGATGGAGCTTCCCATGCCAGCTCAAGTGATTGGACTCCCAAGCCTTGTATAGGTGGATATTTTCATACTTAATAATGCACATTGACTGCACTTGAATGAGAAGGAAAATGCAGAGATGTGAAAGGGCCCTAAAATAATGAGGCTGTTTGTGTAGTAAGATTCTGGTGCTCTTCATAAGTACTGGGAAAGTAAAGCTAACATTTCTATTTTGTTGTATACTCAAGTAATTTGGATTTGAGATTAAAAGATTTTGTGGCAAAAGTACAGATTGTCACCCATTTTTGTGCATATATGCTTTATTAACCGTTTAGAACTACAGCACTTTTGTGTTCTAAACCTCCATTTGGACGAATTTCAAGTAAATGAAATGTATAAAACATTCGTATTTGGTTCCAAACCATTTGTACAATAACTGTATTGAACCTGTCACCCATTAACATCACAAAACGCTTGGTTCCATCTTTTGAGCTGGCATCCGTTTTTAGTTGCCATTTTCTTTTGGGGAGGGGGGATCTACTTTCAGTCTCCTTTGACTGCAAGCAAAAATGCATCCTCAATTTGTTTTAATTCATGGATTGACGTAGCCAGTCTAAGACTTCCCACTTTTTTTCTCCCTCTGACAAACTCTTTGGTTGCACTGCCAGAGAGTTGTGGGATATTATCTTCCTGCAGGATGAAGTTCTGACGAATGGGTCTGGAGGCCTTTTCTGGTACATAGGCAGACAAGATGTTTCTGTACACCTCTGAAGTCATTCTGATGCCACATTCATAAATTACTTCATCAATAAAGTTGAGTGAGCCAGTTCCACGGGCAGTTATGTTTCATAGAGTGGAGTAGTATGCTTGGGATTATCTGCAGTTTATTCCATTAGTTAAACTTTCATATTGCTCATCTTTTCATCTGTTGTTAATGTTTTGTTTAACTCTGATTACTAATCTATGCTTTGTTTTTGGTTTTTGTATCAAATCATTATCTGGCGTTTTTCTATTTTTAACACTGAGGAGCTTACATGTGATATATATCTATTTCAGGTCCCATGGTTTTTTTTCATTTGCACTTGTTGTCTTGTCCATTGGACTGCTATGTATACTAGTGGTTTGTTTTTCAAGATATCCTATTTTTTTTTTTTTGGGGGGGGGGGGGTTTATGTTTCAGTGCCCAGTGTCTTTACAAGGATTCTGATTTTTAATATTTTTTTATTTTTTATTTCGGGATCCAAATTACTACAATCTAATCATTATACAAGTTTTAGTTTTGACAACCAGGGCAGACACAGAACCAGGAATAGCAAAGACTAAATCCAGAATTCAGGTGTAGACTATCTGTAAACAGGAATCGTCTGCCAGCCAATTGCCCCAAAACCCATGCTCCTCTTAAAAGGCAGGATGGACACAAAAACTCCTGTTCTAAAATAAAACTGCATAAAAGCACATAAATAAAATAATACTTTGGATTTTTTTTTTCCTTTATCTTTGCCTGTTTATAAATTGTATAGAGAAAAAATAACAATATTTGTATTTACTGTCCAATATTTATTATTTAAGATCACTGTATGGTCCAAAAATGGTGCAGACATGTAAAGTAATGCTATTGTATTTTTAAAATGATTTGCAGGCCCTTACACATTCGTTCAGCGACACCTTATGATGGGCACAGATCCTAGGACCATTCTGAAAGATCTACTTCCAGAATCTGTTGCACCACCAGATCTGGATGATATGACCCTTTGGCAGATTGTGATAAACATACTCTCAGACCCACCAAAAAGGAAAAAACGCAAAGACATTAATACTATTGAGGATGCCGTGAGGCTTCTTCAACAGAGCAAGAAAATAATGGTGTTGACTGGAGCTGGGGTAGGTTCTTATAGTATGTATAGTTATAGTATGTATTTGTTAAAATATTTATACCCAGAACAAATAAAGCTGCATGAATAAGATTTGCTGTGAAGTGCAATAATTCTACTCAACAAAAGCCAGAATCCCGATCTTCATTTGGATTGGAATGTTCAAGAGTTGTAATTAGGACAATTTGTTGTAGATGACACTTTAACTCTATTTCCACCCACACATGTGATGCCATTTGTGTTTACCCCGTGCCCTCTTATTTTATGTGAAAATGCTGGCTCTCTTCAGTTAGTATAGAATCAAATTTGTTTTGTAGCAAGTCATTCCCTGTCTACTTAAGTAACTCAATTTAGCTTATGTGTAGTGGCAGTTCCCATCTCTTCTACGGGTTATTCAAATTAACTTTCATCCTTAAAAGTAATAAGCAAAAATATTTCAAACATATGTTATTGAATTTGGGTTTAAATAGTTGCTTTACCCACTAAAAACATTTTTCTAGGGACTTCCACAGTTGAGATGCGCTTTAATATACATGTATAATTATTTTTCCGTAAAATCCCAGCCACATCCAGTGCTTGTCCCATCATTGTAGTCTTCTCAACTCTTGCTCCTTGACAGTGAATGTTTGCAGATTTGTTTTGCTGTATATGCCCTTTCATTACATAGTTACCCTACTTTACCTTTTTGATCTGGCATTTCATCATTATTTTTTTCAAAAACTTTAGGTTTCTGTTTCCTGCGGGATACCAGATTTTAGATCGAGAGATGGCATTTATGCCCGTCTTGCGGTGGATTTTCCAGACCTTCCAAATCCTCAAGCCATGTTTGATATTGAATATTTTAGAAAGGACCCAAGACCATTCTTTAAATTTGCAAAGGTAAGTTTTTTTGATTTCTTAAGTTGTAGGGAATGTATTTTTATCAACATATTAAAGAGAAGATAGAAAACTATTCTCAATGCACAGAGGAGCACTGTGACCATACAAAGGGACGAGGCCAAAGGCTGGATGATTATGTACTGATCTGAGGTGACTTCTATCCATAATGATTTACACTAGGGGATGAGTTATCTCTTAAAATACACACAGATTCCTTATGAATGCTGGTGGTGATTAATGCATTATTTGTATTAGGGGTTTATACATGTATTACTTGGTTATTATATTCGAATAGCATACATAAATGTAAATGTGTATTAGGCAGTAGTATCTTGAGGCC
Source organism: Mixophyes fleayi (assembly GCF_038048845.1). NCBI lineage: Eukaryota > Metazoa > Chordata > Amphibia > Anura > Limnodynastidae > Mixophyes > Mixophyes fleayi. Next base: position 50,514,580 of record NC_134407.1, read on the forward strand.
TATATATATATATATATATATAACATACATATTTTTATCTGTTTTCATTTTTTTTATAAGGAGTGCAGTGGCTCATAAAAATGTAATTAAAAATCACTTTTTTTTTCTTTTTCTTAATGGCTGTTATATTTATTGGGGAATTTATTGATTTTAGTGCAATAATTCACTAATTTTAAAATTTGTAAATAATTAATTTTATATTTTTGATTAAAAGTGTAAAGGACCCATGACTATTCTATGGTCTGTGACAAGGGGAAATAGAAATACCCAAATCCTGTGCTTAGACTACCTCCTATGGGGCATATTCAATTGTTAGCGTTTCCCCGCGGTGTTAACTATATTACCGTTATTACGGTAATTCTAAGCCGGATTTCGGCTCGCAGCTCCCTGAGCTGCGAGTTGAAATCCAGCGTTAAAGTTACCGTAATAACGGTAATTACGCGCACTATTACCGTAATGACAGTAATAGTGCGCACGTCACATTACTTTTCCATGTAACGCCAAGAATTGAATATGCCCCTATTTGTCTGAATGTCTGATTCATGCTTACCTTTTCACACATGACTTCTGCATGTTGGCTTTGTTTAATAAATAATGACAAAGTAAAATATGTTCTTTTTTATTTCATTAGATAAGGGGTCTATTTATAAAGACCTTGTGGTTGTGAAGATTTTCTTTCGCTGCAATAGGTTGCACAAGTCTTCAATAAAGCCTGGCTATGCTGATGATGAATTTATCTCAGGGTTCAATGCCGACATCATCTTAGACACAGTTGCTTGTGAAACATTAGCAAGTTTTCTTGGTCACTGAAGCTCCTGTCAAAAGTGGCCCAACAATGGCTGAGGTCTCATTCTGCAGCCATGCTAGCCTTAATTATGGCCAACCAGGCAGTCCAGCATTGGTCGTGTGACCCTGACCATGCTTGGATGGTATTTGCTTAAGTAACACAGGAGCCACACTTGTGAAGAAGCCTTTGCTTTCAATGTGCATGGTGTCCCTCATTTTTCCAGGTGTTCACGTTTGATTATTTCAGTACCTGTGTGTGTGTGTGTGTGTGTGTGTGTGTGTGTGTTATTAATATTCTCTAAAAGTGGTTCATGGCTGTTAACTATATGTTCAAGATTGTTCATCATTAACTCTATTGGTTTTTCTCAAGGAAATCTTTCCTGGTCAGTTCCAACCGTCTCTCTGCCACAAGTTTATTTCCATGTTGGATAAAGAGGGAAAATTGCTTAGGAATTATACTCAGAATATAGATACACTGGAACAAGTTGCAGGAATTCAAAGAATTATCCAATGTCATGGTGAGTATTTTATTATACATTTATAAAATCTGTCCATTTGATATCTGCAGATGGATTATTAGTATAATAAACCCACTATGTGCCTTGTTCAAATATTAAGTATCTGCTTTCCATTCTTCCTTTCTATCCTTCAGTCACCCTTTCATTGAACTCCATTTTTGCTTTCTCTCGCCTTTTCTATATTATATTATTTGTAGTGTTACAAGCCACCGCAGAAGGTGAGCCATCACGGCTCACCTTCTGCATTTGCTGGTGGCGTCCCGGCAGCCTTGTCAGATGGGACGTCACTTCCCCCTTCCTTGTCCTGGCTGTCGAAGGGGGAACAGCCAGGACGTTCTTTCACTCACCGAACGTCCCAGCAAATCAGACAGACAGAAGGGGCGCATGCGCAGGGGACACTGCATTAATCATTCCACCTCCTGTGGTTGATTACAAGGCTGCTGCTGTCACTTTCTGATTGGCCCATGTTACTATTTACGGCAGAAAGGGCTTAGCTCCCTGCCGGTTGTAGTGTCCTGTGTGCCTCAAATTGCTGACCAGCTCCAGTCCTGTGGATACTCTGCTGACTTACTATTAATTCTTGTTTTGACCCTTGGCTTGTTCCTGGGCCCTGCATGAATTATGATTGGCCTTGACATCTGCTTGTCTATTGGTTTATCCTTGCTTGCAAACGGCTCTGACCACTGGCCTGTCCCTGATTATCCTGCTTGCTACTGACCCACAACATTTGGATTGTTCCTGATATTGTCTCCAATATGTTAGTTATCCTCCACCTCTGTGCTATGGTCATCATTGATAATCTCTTACTACGCTACAGTGCAGTGTTGGGGGAATCTGAGTAGCTTTGAGCGCTACTAATTCTATGGGAAAGGTGGCTGTTATAGATGAAGACCTCTATCCAAAAAGTGCATTGCAAATCTATGGCTAGTATAACGCTCTCATTTCCACCGTACACAATCTTGTGTCCAGCATGAGAGCTTTATGCCCCTCGGTCCTATGCCAACCAAGTATACTTCTGCTCCACACAACAGTTTAATACCTAACATATGATGTTTTGCCCAATATGATGCATCTCCATAAGCCTACCATATACTGTCTATGTCCAGGGTAATAGTTCCATCAGAGTCTGTCCCAAGCATAACAGCCTCAACCCAACAGTTTTATGCCCACCATATACTTCCCAACACAGTCTGGTGCCCAAGCTCAACAGCTCTATGCCCGCCATATACTCCCTTTGTCCAGCACATCTGCCTCATGCACGCAATTCCTGTCCAATATATGTTGCCTGTGCCTTGCCTAACCACACATACCCTTCATTGGGCAACCCCATGTACCAGTGTAGCAGCCCCTGTTCCTACCTAAACTGTCCTCTCTTAGGGTGATTAGTGGCCTTTCCACATTGGCAGGAAGGAAAATGCCCTACTTTTAGGGAGAGCCAATATAGAGGAAGCCCAACAATTTCATCCAGTGTCAATCTGCAACACTATTTTCAATTAATGAAACAGCTTGTTGCTGTGATGTGGCAGAGTGTATCAAGAAGTAAGTGCGACCATTTTGCTTAATTGCTGAACTGCAGTGTTGTGCTATACTTGAGACCATGGATCGGGTCTGGAGAGCCAAATGCAGCATGTGGGGACCACATGGACTGCTCTGGTTTCTAGTGTATGTCTTAGAGCTGCATCTATTTAACAAAAAATACACATGACTATAAACACATTGGTGCTTATGTTAGGCATGGGTTAGATATGCATGACTCATTTTTCATCCTACTAGTGCTTTAAAAAAGATTGTGTGAATTTGAAACTTTATTTTTCCTACCCCTCCCAATAGGATCATTTGCCATGGCATCTTGTCTAATATGCAAACACAAAGTTGACTGTGAAGCTGTCAGAGAGGACATATTTAATCAGGTATTCTATTATATTGGTTTTTTGGGTAATGTGTAATAATGTACTATATTGATTGCTGGTTGCCTGGAGGGATAGAGAATATAAATTAGATGAAAAGCTAAGACCATGTTAGCTTTGCTTGCATAACTTTTATTTGCTGAAGAAGAAAAAACATATCCCATTTATTTGTTTCATGAAAAAACAAATGTCTTACATGATTTTCCCATATAGATAGTTCCACGATGTTCGAGGTGTCCACCAGATGAGCCTCTCGCTATTATGAAACCTGATATTGTATTCTTCGGGGAGAATTTACCAGAGCAGTTCCACAGAGCTATGAAATATGACAAGGATGAGGTTGATCTTCTTATTGTTATTGGTTCTTCATTGAAAGTGAGACCAGTTGCTTTAATACCGAGTAAGTGGTTAAAAGTGATCTGATGATGATGGAAATTGTAATTCAGCAGGAGGTTTATTTCATTACAGACATATATATGTCCTAACATTCTGTCACATTTTATTTGTGTGTGTACGCACTATTGGGCAACCAACCCCATCTTGCCAAAGCCTGCCAACAAATCCCCACCCCTGTGAGTAGCAAATAGGGGCTTTATAAAGCGTACTGGGGCTTTGAACTGCAGCAAAAATGGTCAGTCTGCTTCATAATCCAGCTCTTGGCTTCAAATAATGGGGTGATTTGGTGTGGTGGTGCACTCTATTTGCAACATGCTGGTTGTAAACTGGGAAGTTCAAAAATGGGCAGTCCTAATCTGTATATGGTGGCCCACCTTTTTCTACTTGTATGCAAACTTTGAACACTCCTTGTCAAAGGCATGTTTTACTGAATCTGAAAGTGAACGGAAGATAACACAACCTCTGCAGTTTACAAATTTAAACCTACTACATTTCTGCCCACTTAAGGCCTGATTCAAGTCCGAACGTATGCACATTTACTTAGCATATCTTGCGTGATCTCACATTGTGCATGCACAAAAAACGGACATTACGTCAGTGAGCACAGTTGCAGGTAAATCATATCCGCACACATCTCACACTTTAGATCCTTTGGGCCTGAGTCATTAGGGAAAGTAAAGCAAAAAAGGAGTAAATGTTCTCTGGGACAAACCATGTTACAATGCAAGGGGTGCAAATTAGTTTATTATTTTGCACATAAGTTAAATACTACCTGCTTCTTCATCTAGCACACAAATACTTTATAGCTTTATTTTTACACTGAAATTTAACGTTGATCTAGGACATGCCCTACTCCAGTTATAAATCTGTCCCCACATTTTAAATTTACCTCCCAATGCAACATGGTTGCTCTCCTTAATGACTCGGGCCCCCCCTTATGTCTTGAGAGGCAGAATGGGGTGGGAAGGTGCAGACTAACCTAGCACATGTACAGTAAGGGTATGGTAATGCCACTGCGGCCAATTGAAGTCCTGTGCTTATCGAATTTAGGTTTGTCTGTAGCCGTATCATTTGCACCTGCTACAGGGCAGGTGTGAATGCTGGATGATAGTGATGACAGACATTGCATAGTCTTTGATTTAAAAAGGACATGTATGCATCTCGGTAACTATCACAGAACTACTGTATGCATTTAATATTTATTTTCAAAACACATTTATTATTTAGTTAATGTAAAATACTTTTATGAAACTGAAGAAAAAAAAGATTCTGTTTGAAAGATTTTTTTTATTGATTATATTGTTGTTTTATGGTAAAATAAAAGTTGTGTGTTCTTATGTGAAATTATTATACCTACGCATGGGAATATACTTCATTCTGTTATGTGTGTCTACATACAGAATGAACTGTTTATGGTACATGACATTCCATAGGGGTGGAAATATGTTCTGTATAAACGCTTTGATTTGAATACGGGCAGAACTACACACAAGTTGCATACACTTTTGTAAATGGGTAAATTACGGCCAAATTGAATCATGCCCATAATGCACAATTACTATTTATTTGCCTAATTGCACCATTCCAATAAAAAAATAATACAATAAAAATGTTAATGTTGGGCCTCAAATACGGCAGAATACATTGGGCAGGGGGAAGCCTTGAGCCTGTTACTAGTGATTGTTCACTTTTTAAATATCAAATATCAGAGTTGAACAAAGGAAAACATTTATTTTAAAACTCCATATACAAAACATGTATTTCTACATTTGAAAGTGGGAATTGTTGTATTTCTTTTTCAAATATAAATTCTACAATATCTGCTTCTCAATGTTTGTCTGCTCAGACATAGCTCAAAATAGCGCTGAGATAGAATAATTTCTCAATTCCTCAAAGGATTATCTAACTATATCTCAATGTCAGTTGTAACAAAATAATGTTATATCTAATTAGAAATTGAAACATTTGTTTTCAAGAAGAAACCGTAGTGCTAGTTATTGTCTGAATACATTTAGATATTCCTATCCGTATAAATTGATGAATCGCATTGGTGTTAATATGAGATGTGAGAGTACAGCTTTGTTTTAATACATATTACTATTTCTTTTTCACATTTTCTTTACAATTTTAATATATTTTGCTCTATGGTTTAAATGTTTCATTAATAAAGAAATTTATTTTATTATTACAAAGAAGCCTGAGGAAACCTAAGAGTGCATCCTATTGACTTTATTTCTGTTTAAGTAAATTGGCTACTCAGAATACTTTTAAGATTATGTGTGGTATTACCCTAATGCTTCTGCTCTGACATATAGGGGGTATTCAATTGTTCGTCCGGACCTCAGAAAAACTCGCGCTCTAAAACTATTACCGTTAATATGGTAATTACTCGCTGAATTTCAGCTCGCAGCCAGCTGAAATTCAGCGAATAAATTACCGTATGAACGGTATTTACGCTGAATATTACGGTAATAGTTTTAGAGCGCAAGTTTTTCTGAGGTCCGGACGAACAATTGAATACCCCCTATAGTATTGTATATTTTATCAATGTCAATGAGCATCTTGCAAATAATTTTCAGCCTAAACACCACTATTCAGGTAGATAAAATAGGTAGGCTAATTCCGATTTTCTTTTTTGTTTTGCTATTATGTCAATATTTTTTTATTTTATTTTTTTTCAGGTTAGGTATAACTTTTTATAGTAAAGATTAGGCTTTGCAACTATGTAAGCCAAATAACAATTTTATCTTTTAGGTTCAATACCACATGAAGTGCCTCAAATTCTAATTAATCGGGAGCCATTGCCTCACCTACATTTTGATATTGAACTACTTGGCGATTGCGATGTTATTATTAATGAGTTGTGTCAAAGACTAGAAGGAAAGTATACTGAACTCTGTACCAATTCCTTGAAACTTTCACAAATCACAGAAAGGCCTCCTCGACCAAACAAAGTGCTTTCCATTTTTTCAGATACTAATCCAATTCAACCACTGAGTACTGGCCAAGATTCATTTTGTCAAGACACATTAGCTCACCCAGAATTACCACTGACTCCACCACTTGAGGATTGTCAATCATCAGAAAGTGACACTGAACTTTTTCAAAACTGTACAGGGAAAATGGCTATAGGCAAATCTAATAGTAGAGCTGTAATTACACAGCAAGAGCCGGAACCTGTGAGTGAGACACCAATCAGCAATGGTGAAGAGACAGAAAAGTGTGAGAAAGAGAGCAGTATTGATCCATCCAGGACAAGTTTGACAACCAAACTAACAAAGGAGCAGATAAGCAAATGTCTAGATGGTAAGTGTATAGTAAAACCAATTTTAAGGAATCCATATTGAACACATGGGGAGAAAATCTAAAATTACTATAAATTACACCAAAACAGTACCTTTTATATAGACACAAATTCTCCCCAAAAAATAGTGCTGTTAAAGGTAACCTCCGCAGCAAGTCCATGAAAACAATCTGTATTTTTAACATAAATCACACTGGAAGGCTTTGAGAAGAAGTTTGGTAATCTGCATTTTTTTTCCTTGGTTTGTTTCTTCAGGCTACTAGTTCTGATTAATTCTGCACAGTTTGGCCCCCCTGAAGTCAGCCCCCTTTTTTTTACCTCTACTGTCACAGAGCATGCAGAAAGAGAAGGGACCTTTTAAAAAGGAGATGATAATTTGTAGGTCGGTATAGTAAAATGAGATGTGTGCTGAAAACAAATGTGCTATATAAGGGGGATTGCTGCTTTAAAGTTTTAGATACAACAGGTTTTTGATGTAAAAGAAAAGTGATCTGGATTCCTTTCCTGGAGCTTCATATCCTGGCCATCATCGTCAACATTTATTTATGTAATGCCAGCAGATTCCATAACGCTTTACAATTCGGAACAAACAGTAATAAAACAATACTGGGTATTATATACAGAGAGGTAAGAGGGCCCTGCTCGCAAGCTTACAATCTATGGCCATGAATACAATTTTCTACTATTGATTAGTAAAGATAATATTCTTGGGGGGGGGGGGGGTTGGGGTACATTTCATTATTATTTACGACTATTTTTTTAGCATTTATCCACTTTAAAACTACATGGGCTTAAGTATTTAGAACACTGCAGCTGGAAATAAATGGCCCTATTGGCAAATTTATATGCACATGAAGTGGCTAGCACCATCTGAAGCCAGATTCTGCGTTTTACATATACACGATCAAATACATGTCTTGTACAAGAAATTGCATACTGCATCACACATAGTAATAGTTCTGTGTAATAATAACTTGAATATGTTCCTTACTTTAAAAAAAAATATACATGCCATTGCTATTTTTAGTATGGCTGTCTGCAATGTCAAAGTGTTTTTCCTATTATAACTTCACCCAAAAAAATAATTGTGTGGAGCCGGAGATAAGATAAAATACAAAGTTCTATTTACATTTGATGTAGTCCCTAAACTGGCAATACCCTCTAATAGATGACATGGTGCATCTTTTCGATACTCTCCTGCTAAGGTGAGCTTTTTTCAAATGTACATCCCAGTAGCTGATGGCACCTCAACTTTAAACACCATTTCTGCATAAATCGAGGACCGCAAGCAGCTCCAGGGGCATTTACTGGATTGTGGTAAGGTCATACCGAAGGAAAGTGATCTTATAAAGAACTTCACCAGCTTCACTAGTTTTGGGGTAGAATTCTTCTTTGAAGGGATTTTCCACCTTGGAAGCAGTTCCTGACATTTAGTTTCATTTATTATTCATTTTTTATTAATTTATTCATTATTGGATTGTGGCTAGGGAGTTAGTTGAAACTTCCACTCTCCTAGCTGAACAGAACCTGAGGCCAGTTAAGTAAATAGCCACGTTCACTACACGATCCCATCCTGGCTGCCTGAATGGCTAAGATGGGTTGGATCTTTCAGTGGTCCCGCTTTTCTCCTGTTCAGAGTGTCCGTGCTAGTCGTGCATGTTACCTTGACCAAGGAGGTACGTGGTGGTTCCTAAATAGATGTTTCCTGAGCCTATAAATATAATCTATAAGTTTATGCATAGTTTTATCTATTAAACTCCTAACAGGTGACTGGTTGATCATAGCAAAGTCAGGATACATAAATAGAGGGCAGAAACTGTAGAAAAACACTGCAGCCATAAGACAGAAAGATTAAGAAGTCTTTGAAAACTTCCGCTTGGGTGTGACTTGCTTAACAAATACTGTGTAAAAAATAAAAACCCAATAACAATGATCTACTTTCTTGCTGGGTAGCCAATATGTGCCTTATAAATATATATATTTTTTCTTTCGTTCATTTTAGACACACAATATCTATTTTTGTCCCCGAATCGTTATATTTTCCACGGTGCAGAGGTCTTTTCCGACTCTGATGATGACCTGTCATCCAGTTCATGTGGAACAAATAGCAACAGTGAATCTTTACAAAGCCCAAGCTTACAAGAACCTATTGAAGAAGACAGCGAGAATGAAGATTTCTACCACATTAAATATGACAATGACTCAGACACAGAAAATAGGGTAGGCTTCGAGGAAGAATCAGAAGAAGTTGTACTATATGAAAACGATGAGGTTTTAGGTAATGACTGTACATCCACAAAGTTATAATATAGACATTGCCTTAAAATCCACTGAACACCAGCATTAAGAATATAAAACTGAAAACTAAAAAGCATGTCAATTTGTGGACTCAAGAGCATGCAAACAGATATGGTAATTAAGCATAATAAAACACTGCAAAGTAAATGGTCAAAGGATTTTTTTTATATTTTTTTTTAAAGAAAAATTTGTTTTCACACTAAACCATTCTGTAATTATTTTTGGAACTGGTCCGCTGTTTCTGTTTGCTTCGTGGTGGAAATTCTGATGCAGTATTGTGGTTAATAATTTATGTATCAAGTACAGTTTTTGTTTTAATTGCAAAAGTCTTCTAAAAGATATTTAAATGTAGGATTTAAGTTAAAGGAACAGCTAAAATAGGCCAAAGATGAGGGGGTTTTTTGTCTCTGGGTTTTTTTTTTTGTTTTTGATTCTTTTTTTTATATTTGTTTTTAGTAACAGTGCATTAACAGATGAAAATAGAAAACCCTTTTACATCTTTTTTGCTTTTCTGAACTTTTTTTATCAGACAATACATTTTCTAGTAAACTCTTATTCCTTGATTAAATTAGTTATTTTTCAGTGTTTTAGTTTTTTGTAATCTAGGGTTAAGAAATGTTTTGATTAACAGTGTCTGCCTTTTTAATAAAACCTGTACAAACAGTTCTCCATAATAACATTAAAATGGAAGCTCCACTTTCTGCATATTTACACCTGTTCCCTCAACATTCATGTGATGCAACCTTTTGTTCAATGACTATTAAATTGACGAGTCTAAAGATTTTGTTTGCGTAGAGAAAACGTGCCTAATTTATTTTCTTTTGGTCTACATTGTTGTTTTGTATGGATGGGGAAAGCTGTATCCCTTTGGTAGAATTTGTATCAAAGTGTAAATTCAATAAAAATTCTATCATATTAATATGCAAATTACCTCTGTAGTACATAATGTTCATTTGTATGTATATTTTGCAGTCAGTTTTTATACTCTTGACTATACTTGTATAGTTTGTTCAGGGAAAAAAATTGATTTGCATTCCTTATTTTTTTATATGGTTTTAAATGTCATGAACACCACGGATACATTTTAATAACACATTGTAGTCTTCTACAGTATATGACTATGAATGTTGGTTATCTCCATGAAAAAAAAATGCTTTTTATACAAGCATCATTTTATGCCTAGGGCCCTGCATGTTGATAAGTGTTGATATGCAGAAATCTGATTGTTTGGCCAGTAGGCTTTATCTCTATGAAAATTGGAGAGATTGAACTAAAGTGTATTTTAGGAACATATAGATTTTAAGATTCTGAGCTTATTATAAATACATGTATTGTACGATCTATTAAGATGAGTGACTAAGTAGGCCTGGTAGCATACATTCCACCGCTTCTTAGGTTTCTTCATTGATAATTTATATGGTGCCACATATTCCTTAGCAGTTGACATCATACAGATAAGACATACATGAGAACAGTAAGCATAGCAGTGGGTACATTAGTACAGATAAGAATAGTAAATGCATGGAGGCAAGTAATAGAACAAATTGAATGGCATACAAAGACAATTCAGAATAAGACCTGACCAGGACAATAACAAGTACATTGGTACTGATAAGCAGAATAATAAATACTTAGACGCAAATAACAGGCTGAATTGTCTTTGTATGGCATGCAATTTTTCAAAGACATGGTCAGGAATAGTGAGGAAGGCTGGGAGTGGACAGATATGAGACATAGGGTAGGTGACCCATGAGGGCTTACATTCTAAAGGGGAGAGGGGTAATGACAGAGATTGCAGCAATAGGCACAGTGGGGTCCGTTATTCTGCAGAGGTCTGCAAGATGATTGGCCATGGATAGTGCAGAGACATACCAAACTGTAGGTATGCATCCAACATAGAGGCATTGGGGTGTTTCAGACAAGCGGAATGCTACAGGTGTGGGATGGAGTGACAGTGCTTCGGATATATGGGTTATGGAGGCCAGGATGCGGATTTATGGATAGGATAGACAGCAGAGTCTTATGTTATGTGTAGTCTACATTCCACTTGGAATTGACCTGTGGTATGTAATTATTGTATTACATGTATAGAGGTGAAAAAGAAGTTCCCTGTTGAGCAGGATTCACCAGCAGTAGTGTAGTTGTTTGATGGCTTACTTTCCACCAAGGCTTAGTGAGCTGGGTATACGTGGCATCTTCATAAAAATGGAGTGTCTCACAAAGTCTGGGCATGTGTGGGAAGCACTGGTGATGTCACTGCCTTGCCAGGGTCATCAGTCTTTCAAGAGTGGAAACTCCTAAGAATGTTGAGGTGGGCAGGAGGCCTGCCAGGCTACAGTCCAAGTACTGGGTCGATGCATGGACAAGCATTGGTGAAGTGTGGGAGCAAACTCTTCAGAAATGGTCCTGGGATCCCAGTGATATTGATGGCTGGACTGAAGATTAGACAGAGGCTGGGGGAGGCTCCTGGAGTAAGTCCTTCCAGAGGGCTTGGGGTCACCAATCCAGTCCCTCCGGAGGGCTAATGGCAATGGAAGAGCGTTGCACGAGGGCTACTTGTTTTAATCTTTTATCTGTTAACGTTTATCAGTTACTCCTTTACTATGTTTCCATTTCATGGTCGCTATATATTCTTTTTTTTTTTTTTTCTTTACGTTTTTGTTTTTTTTTGTTTTTTTTTTTAAGTCTTTAAGTGTGTATCTAGAAGCTATGCACCCTCTCAAGAGACATCCACTTTCTCTTGGTTTATGGATCTCTTGATTAAATAGTGTATGAAGGTATCACTTTAAATTGCTGTTATATATATATATATATATATATATATATATATATAAGAAATTGTGCCACAACTTCATTGTGTCCATTTCCTTTTTAGAAGCACACAAGAAGAAAGGTGTGAGCTTGCCAATTGTGAGGGAAAGCGCCATGGTTGAAATGATCCTTTATCAATTCCAGTGGCTACCTGAAACCATAAAGATGTATGGTCTGAGATTTCAATAGGTTCTATATGTGTCTCACAAACTTTGGGAGTAGACACAGGTAGGAAGAAACCTATCGTGGAAAGTACAGTCATGGCCAAAAGTTTTAAGAATGACACATATTCTTTTTCACAAAGTCTGCTGCCTCAGATTTTATGATGGTAATTTACATACTCCAGAATGTCATTAAGAGTGATGAGATGAATTGCAATTCATTTTAAAGTCCCTCTTTGACATGACAAGGAACTTTATCCTAAAAAAACATTTCCACTGCATTTCAGCCCTGCCACAAAAGGACCAGTTGACAACAGGTCAGTGACTCTCGTTAACACAGGAGGATGGTGCTTGAAATCATTCTTCTTTATTTACAAATAAATTATATGTACATGACAACCTCATTTGATCATAGGTTCACAGGATAATTTAAAAAGGAACAATGAAGTGACTGTTCAATTCATCATAAAGATATGCAAGCAGCTAAGACAGCAGCAACAGAAACTCAAAATACTGTCACCTGGTATGCCAGACACTATCACAATGTTGAATCTGGGGAATATGTCATGATCCGCAATTTCTTACACTCAGGTTGTTTAACAGACCGGTGGGAAGGCCTGTACCAAGTGTTAATGGCCAGCACCACATCTCTGAAAGTAGCAGAACAAGACACTTGGATCCATTCCACCCACTGCAGAGAAGTCAACAATCCAGAGAAGGTACAAGATAAAGCCGAGGCTGACACCCCAGATATGTCACTCGTGAATCTGTTCTGTTACGGGAGACCTAAAGACTGCACTTACTGACACCCCAGCCAAAGATGTTGCAAAGGCTATTATCCCAGCATGGAGTGGTGATTCTTCTCTTCTTCTTTTTTTGCAGAGTTTTTCTTATTTTTATTCTTTCTAGGACGTTCTATTCTTGCCATGGTGGTCAGATGATAGAGACTGGATCCGGTAGTGATACCGATGTGGTGGAGATGGAAGAGAATTTGTAAGAACAATCAGTACAGCCTGTTGCCTTTTTTCAATTCAGGGGTAAAGAAAAGGTCTGCTCTGGAGCTCGGATACAGTGTGAGGGGCTATTGTCTGGGGAATATTGTATCTGTAAGTACAGTAACCCCCAAATTGCCAGTTCAGCAGTAATTTGGATTTTGGCGAGCAGCCCTTAGATGATTATCATTCCTTAGTGATTAAGGTCTTAAACCGGTAACACAGGCTAAACCGTGTCAAGTGGCAACTTGGGCTGCACCACCTTAAATGGCAACTCAGGCTGAACCAGATTAAGTGGCAACTCAGGCATAACCGTACTGTGTGGCAACTCGGGCTGAACCATCAGCAATGTTTCTGGAGCGGACTGGAGGGACAGGGCCCTCTATGGAGCAGACTGGAGGGACAAGGCCCTCTCTGGAGCGGACTGTAAAGGCAGCACTCTCTCTGGAATGGACTCTAAGGGCAGCGCCCACTCTGGAATGGTCTGTAAGGGCAGCGCCCCCTCTGGAGCAGGCATTGTCTCTGGAGTGGAGCCAGAGGCTGGCACCTTGGAGCAGGAGACTAAGGCTGGCACCTTGGAGCAGGAGACTGAGGCTGGCACCTTGAAGCAGGAGACTGAGGCTGGCACCTTGGAGCAGGAGAATGAGGCTAGCACCTCAGAGTAGGAGACTGAGGTTTCAGCTGGTACCTCAGAACAAGCGAATAGAGGTAGCGGAATAGACCTCAATTCAGGGAGCAGAACAGTTTGAAATGTAGAAACGGGAAACAATGTGCAAACAAATCTGGTATGTTAGTTATGCTCATAGTGGGAGGTAATTCCAACCTAAAGGTGTTGATGATATTTTGAAGGAACAATAAAAGGAAGAGCAAATTTTCTGGAAGGGACCTAAAGGCTAAAGTTATGGGTTGATAACCAAACGTTATCTCCTGGAGGTAGCAGAGGAGCAGGTCTTCTCTTCTTGTCAAATGATCTTTTGCTGGAAGTGGAGGTCTGGAATAGCTTGATTTGGGCCCACTGAGGAGATAAATTCTGCAGAAGAGAATCTAGAACAGGAACTCCGGAAGGTGGTAATTCAGAGAACAGGGAAGTTTGGGATGAAAACTCTAAAGAGCAAAAAAAGGAGAGACCGAAGTTGACTTATGACAATGATTATTATGGGCGAATTGTGCCCAAGGGAGTAGGTCAACCCAGTTATCCGAGATATAACATCTGAGTACTTCTCAATCTCTTGATTGGTTCTGTCTTTCAGACTGTTGGTCTGGGGATGATAGGCAGAGAAGTTTAATTTGATCCTGCGTACACGGCAGAATGCTCTCCAAAATTTTGCTACAAACAGATTTCCCTGGTCAGATACTATCACAACCGAACACCCGTTAAGATAGAATAAATGGACCAGGAAGGAAGCAGATGGTAGCCATTTTAAAGGGACTAAATGGGCTGGTTGAGAGAAACAAGCTGTGATGACCCACAGGGCTGCCAAGAGGAATTCAGGGCCCGGGTACAATAAATTTATGGGGCCCCCCCTCATAGTCGAGTAAGCCCCCCAAAACTTTGGGACGTCGTTAAATTTTGGGGTGTATTCATACATTCAGGGGCGTGGCAATGCGCCATTGGGGCGTGGCTAGCCTAACGGCGGCGCAATTTTTTTTGGAGGTGTGGTCATGCATTTGGGGGCGTGGAAAATGCACCATTGGGGCGTGGCTAGCATCAAAATCACTAGGCTCTCAATTCGCCGGAGCGTCACATATGTTCAAGCACTCCTGACTTTCAGGACATCTACCACCACAGTGTAGTATACAAAGAATGCAGTGTGTACACAAACAGTTCAGTCTTGGCCTACACCTTACATTGGGCACAACATTCACCAAAAATTGGTATTGTCCCTACTAGAATCACAACATTTCACACACTGTGCTGCTCTCTCCTACCTGTTCTTCTCACTTTTTCCACCTGTGGCTGCTGGTTTCTTTAGTTGTGGCTTGTCCGGATCCAAGAATGTTGAAGGACCTATTTTGAAAAAAATGGCTACATTTAGAAAAGTACAGCCAGCCCCGGCGTTAAATCAATAGCACTCACGATTAATAATTAGGCCTTCCTCCAGCCCCAACATTAAAATAATACTATTCACATTTAATAAATAAATTTATTTCCCTTCCTGCAAACAGCCCCAGCAGTACCTATTTCCCGCAACCATCACTGCCATTAAATACTTCATAGCCACATTTAATAAATAGACCTCATTCTCCCTACACTCACCCCAACATTCAATAGCCCCCAAACCACCCCATCTTAAATTAATAGTCCCCACCATCACCCTACAAACAAAATAGCACCCATTAATTAGCCACCACCTACCTCACACTCACTACATTGCAACAAGCCCCCTGTGCCATCACACACACAATACTGTGCCCCTTCTTCACAACTACACTGTGCCCCTTTATGCTCACACTGCGCCCTCCATGCTGCCTTCCCTCCTTTATTCCTCTGTGCCTCTCTCCTTTTTTTCCTCCTCTGTTCCTCTCTCCCACTTTTTTCCTCCTCTGTTCCTCTCTCCCACTTTTTTCCTCCTCTGTTCCTCTCTCCCACTTTTTTTCTCCTCTGTTCCTCTCTCCCACTTTTTTTCTCCTCTGTTCCTCTCTCCCACTTTTTTTTCTCCTCTGTTCCTCTCTCCCACTTTTTTTTCCTCCTCTGTTCCTCCCACTTTTTTTTTCCTCCTCTGTTCCTCTCTCCTTTTTTTTCCTCCTCTGTTCCTCTCCCCTTTTTTTCCTCCTCTGTTCCTCTCTCCCATTTTTTTTTTTTTTTTCTCTTCTGTTCCTCTCTCCCACTTTTTTTTCCTCCTCTGTTCCTCTATCCTTTTTTTCCTCCTCTGTTCCTCTTTCCCACTTTTTTTTTCCTTCTCTGTTCCTCTCTCCCACTTTTTTTTCCTCCTCTGTTCCTCTTTCCCACTTTTTTTTTATTCCTCTGTGGCTCTCTGCTTTTTTTCCTCCTCTGTTTCTCTCTCCCCTTTCTTTATAGTACTGTCCCTCTCTGTTTTCCTCCCCTTGCCTCTCAGTTTCTTTACTTATCTTTTGTCAACTTCTTTCCTTTCTTTTCTTCTCTTCTGTCTCCTCTTCTGTCTTCTTTCTTCACGCTGGCTGCGGCGCTCCTCACTGACTGACAGGCGTGACTTGATGACGTCACGCCCGGCAGTCAGTGTGAATGGAGAAGAGGAGAGGAGGGACACTGCACCGCGCGATCACGTGAGTATCTGGTTTTTTTTTTTCTTCCAGCTCCCCCCACTAACGAATAATCCCCCCCCCCGGGAGGAGAGAGCCCGGCTCGGGCCCCCTGGCATGGCCGGACCCGGGTAAAATGTACTACACCCCTGACACTAAGGCATAGTCCTGCAAAAGGGTACCACAGTGATCCCTTTGGTGTAACAGTGGTGCTGCAAGCTGGATACATATAAATGCAAAAGTCCAACATAATACTTGCCAGACAGGAGCTGCAGGTGGCAGATCGTGACAGACATATAGGATAACTGTCTTGCTTATATACTATCCTGCTCAATATTGATTAATAGACTCTTATCCATTGGCTCATATCTATATTTTTATGGATTCTTAAAAATGTAGGTACCAAACCAGTGACATCAGCAGCATTATAATAAATCATATTACTATGAGGATAGATTTATAATTTAAATATACCAATTTAATTAACTCAATTGTAATATCTAGTAACAATAAAACACCTATATGTATAAATAGCAATTAATATGTATAATTTCTATAGTGCCGCAGAAAAACAATCTCTTAATAAAGCTTTAACTCAGGAATATATAGAAAAACATTCTCGTTAAATATTATGTAACCTATATTATTTCGCCCTGAGGTGAAAGTGTCTTTAATCTAATCTAGCATTTTTTTTACATAGTTACTTTAAGAATAGTTTTATGGGGCATTTGTTTAGGGTCTGAGCACATTTTTGTCATCATTTCTTAAATCCTTTTAGCCCATATACTGTTTTGAAGTGTATGTGGAATGAATAATCTAGTCAGTTATATTATTAGAATGTTCACCGCAGTAAGAGTATTGAGATTACTGTAGTGATCCTGTGGGAGGCAGTGACCTGCCATTGTGTTTTTTGGCTTATCTCATCTTCATAAACAGATCCCAAAGACTGCAGTTCACTTCAGTTATGCCTCAAAAATCGAGACATTATTAATGACTAAATTAAAAAAATATATATATATATATATATATATATATATATATATATATTATTTTGCTCCAATAAGGATATTATAAGCTTTTCAATTTAAAGATATTTGTGCTTTAACACCTAAGAGTTAAAACTGTGTTTTTTTTTATTTCCACTGCAAGTGCTTTTTTGGTTTAAAAAGTTGATACTTCAGTAAGGTGTGGGTATGTTATCTTTAAATTCTATTTTTTTCTTTATTATATTAAATCACTGTTGGGTCTAATGACTCCATCAGTGCTTAGTCACATTGTTCTAAACTTACTTATGTTCTTCTCTGCATTTATCACTGGTCACATAAGAGCAATGCATATGCACATTTTATCTCCACAAAATAGCAGAGCTTTAGCAGGTTGGCAGCCATTCTCCTGGTTAATAACTGTGCCAACTCAATTTGCCCAAATTGTTCATCATTTAGTAATATGTTCTGTAGCAGTAACAGTAACTCTTCTGGACTTTTATTATTTTGCACATAAAAATGTTTGCAAAATGATTAAAACTGTTCTGATTAAGGAAGCATGTATTCATCACCTATAATTCACAGCCATCCGTAAAAGAGGAAGAAGATTTAAGTATAATATAAGGTAATGAGGGAGAGTCAGCAAATGGCACGCTGACAAAAATAATTGCTACATTTTAACTTTTCAATTTGCTGCATGTCAGAAATCTGCAATAGTCAAAGTAATGTTTACAGATAATGTGGGGGAAATGGATACAAGTATGTCAGTTATAAAAAAAAAATGAATGAAAACAACTTTAGAAATAAACAGCTTGACAGTAAGGGGCATATTCAATTACGATTCGAGGCCGCATGGGTCCCGGTACCGCAACATCGCGGATTTCTCCGGAATCCGCAATGTTGCGCTACCGTAATGCCTCTTTATATGCGCAGCCGCGCAGAATTGCGGCCGCAAATAGTAAATGAATATGGGGGGCGTGGCCTGGTAGCCATACTGGTTGGTCACAGTTTCTTTGAGCTCCTAACCAAGAGGAAAAATATCCCTCTACATCGGATCCTCTCAGCCCTCCACTCAGCCTGCTAGCTCAGCTGTCAACTGGGGTTGCCTCCCCCTTACCTCAATGCTTTTGAACGGTGTTTGGGGAGGACATACACCGCAGCATTTTGATCAGGACCTACTTGGGCATAAAGACGCGGGCTGCCGTGATATAGCTCCGGACCCCTAGCCCTGGCTGATAACACCTCCTGAGGGGCCATCAGCGGTCAATATTACACCTGTGACCCACGGACAGCAACTGGTGCTCCTCCAATCTGCTAGCCGATACACAATGTCCCCAGCAACAACAATTGATAGTCCTATTTGGACTCCCTGTCTCCTGGTGACATCTGACTCAGGGGCGGCAACCTGATTCCTCCGGCCGAGACTTCTCTATTGCGGAAAATTCTAAGACGGCAAAACCAGAAGTCCATGGCCCTCTGCACTTCCGGTGGCAGCCAGCTATGCTTACAGCGTTGACGGGAAGCTACCAGCCAGGGAGCACCTTGGGACATTTCAGCCGAGGCACCTGTGGGTGCGGATTGCTTGTTGAGACTCAGCCATCCAACACCTGTCAGGACACCCTGCTATATCCTTCTGTCCAGTAAGCCATGTAAACATCAAGTGAACCGCTGGAGGGGTCTGTTAATCCTGTGGGTAGCCTGGTCAGTGTCTGATTTTATGCCTCATCTACTTACTACTCTAGACTTACCAGTGCTGCTGATTCTCACAGCTCTATATCTGAGCCTCTGCTGCCACCTTGTGGCGAAATTCGGAGAGTGCACACAGCACATAAGACTTTTCCAGCTCAGCTGTTTGATGTATGCTAAAGAGGACTCCAGGCTTGCAGGCCTGAGTGTGTAGCAGGTACGCCACCACACTACTCACTGAACCAACTGAATCAACATTACCTCCGAACCATGTCAGTGTGAGCTCGGTCTGCGGTCCAGGCACATGGCGCCCTAGGCCACTTTGTGGGTAATGTGACTAAAGGTAACTACATGCTTTGCTCCATCCATGTAATTTATGGTTGTCTTCTTTAATCTAACTATGGTGCAACGCCTGCCTCTCATGAGCAAACATAGGAGAGGCCCTGCAAAACGGGACTCCAGAAAACCTGTCGACAAGCTTCAACGATCTGATCTCAGACAGTTACTCAAGAGCTCCACATCTTCTTCTGCTTCAGTTGTCTCACCTGCAGCTTCCTCCCCACACTTTCCAGCTTCTGACATCTCCTCTTTGGCTGACATGGTGACTTCCAATTCCATTCCTCCTATAAGACTTTGAAATCGAGCTTTAAATATTGCTGTTTCCACTTCCTATGCACCCACATGCACCCTTAAAATTGTCTCGGTAAATGCTAAAGCGTTAAACCTCCCGGAGAAATGTTCACGTGCCCTGCAAGAAGACGCTGATGATGTTGTTTTCATACAGGAGACACACTTTAAGTATGGGTCTTCTCCGGCTTTCGAGATCATTATTACCCTAGCTCATACTTTTAGTACCATTAGTGCTGGTAAAACCCTCAGTGTTGCCATATTCTTTTTGAAAACACTTCCTTTCACCATATTACAAAAGACTAGACTGATATAGGAGAGCGCCCTTTTGGTTAAATGTAAGCTTTATTACACAGTTTATACTTTTATTAACCTTTTTTCCCCAAACCAGGGCCAAAATGTTATTCTGGCTTCAGTTCCGGAGAAGGTTGAGGATCTGGTGGAGGGTGTGCTGGTGTAGGGGGCGACCTCAATTGGTCTCTGCATCCGGAATTGGACTCATCCAATGGAGTTCCCAGACTGCGTAGGTCCCTACTCGTGAAGGTAAGGCGCACCTTGCACAGTTTTCAGCTGGCCAATACATGGAGGATACAATACCCTACAGTCAGAGACTATACCTTTTCACACCCACATGGAGTTTACTCCCGCATTGATTATTTATTCCTCCCACACAGACACCTACATTTGGTTCATTCCACATCTATAGGCCAAGCGACCTGGACTGATCACGCCCCCATTTGCCTAATGTTACTCCTGTCCCAACCCGGGATAAAAACTGTTTCATGGAGACTTAATGAACTTCACCTACAAGATTCATATTGTAGAACTCAAAGTGAACAGGCCCTAGACAACTATATAGACCTCGGAGGTCTCAGCGGTGTCACTCTGGGAAGCACACAAGTGTGTTATATGTGGTAAAGTAATACAACTAGGCTCCTACATGAAAAAAGAGAAGGAAGCCCTCACAAACCATCTCCTTCAAAAAATCATAGATCTTGACTCCAGTCATAAAGCCACTTTGGCCTTTGAGGTACTAGCAGAACTGACAGAAGTCAGCCCTGAATAAACTACTGTACAACAGAATAAAATTAGACCACCGCAAATGCCGTAACTGTTACTTTCAGTGGAGCAATAAACCCAGCTTGATGCTAGCAAAGGCCCTATGGTCCCAAAGAGCCAAATCATGCATAGCAGTGATTAAAAATGACAAAGTCAGAGACTGCCAGCTTATGTCGGACATATCAACATCGTTCCACTCATACTATTCACGTCTCTACAACATCTCAGGGAAAGCCCCTTGGGCTGACTCACCAGAAAAGACGCCTCAGATATCTGCATACCTACAGGAGGTTGGGTTCCCCACTCTCTCAGACGCAAATATCTCTCTATTGGAGCAACCATTCACACACGACGAACTAGCGGAAGCAATTAAATCCTTCCCTTTAGGTAAAAACCCCTGGCCCTGATGAGTTCTCAGTCTCTTATTATAAGGTTTTCAAACATAAACTTATCCCCCTGATGGTGCCGGCCTTTTCCACACATTCACTAAAAGCCCACATCACAGTGATGCCTAAAGAGGGCAAAGACCCATCCCAATGCTCAAGCTACCGTCCGATTTCCTCACTCAATGTGGATATTAAACTTTACGCAAAACTCATCGCCAACCAGCTGAAATCTCTTCTCCCGGGCTTAATTCACTCTGACCAGGTTGGTTTTATCACAGGTCGTGAGACTAGGGACTACACAATTAAGGCCATTGATTTGGTTCACTTGGCACTGTCCTCTAATACCCCAGGCTTGCTTTTATCTACAATCGCGGAAAAAACATTTGACCGTATTGATTGATCATTTCTACGGTGCATGCTTGCACACATGGGTCTGGGCCCACTAGCGCTCCACAGGATTTTGGCTCTTTACCACTCGTTCACTGCACATATTAAAATAAACGGGAAGCTCTCGGAACCTGCGTTGATTGGTAATGGTACCAGGCAGGGCTGCCCACTCTCCCCGCTAATTTTTGTGCTCTGTATGGAAGCTCTGGCCAGCTCCATTAGAGAAAATCCTGACATATCAGGGTTACAGGTAGGAGGGGTAGAATATAAATTAGCTCTGTTTGCGGATGACCTTCTGGCCATGGTCACTAATCTGATTATATTGATTCCAAACTTGGTCAAGGAATTCCAGCTTTTTGGTTCCCTGTCTAACTTCAATATTAATTACTCGAAATTGGTGAAACTTAATATCTCATTACCTAACCATGTAGCGGAGGGTATCCAACAAGCGTTTCCCTTCCAATGGCATCCCCATCACATTAAGTACCTGGGTGTGTTGATCCCTAGCGATCTGTGATGTCAATTTTGGTCCTCTAATAGCACGGCTTCGAGCGGAATGAGAGAGTGGAGGGGAAAGAACTTCTCCTGGATTGGTCGGGTTAACATAATTAAGATGAATATCCTTCCCCACATCCTCTATCTACTACAAAGACTTCCAATCCACATGCCCGATAGATGGTTCATTGACTTTCAGAGACTGTTGAGAGACTTCGTCTGGGGAGGTAAAAGACCCTGTATCAAACATGTGCTATACTGCTGCAGACACCAGAGGGGTTTACAACACCCACATTTTCCTTCATACCACAATGCAGTCATGTCAGTCAGGGAGAATTGTGGAATGGACAATCTCTAACAGTGATAAATAGTGGATTGACATTGAGGGTGCAATTCTGCCCTCGCTGCCCTGGTTTACCCCGTGGCTTAGCAAATTACCTTCCATCAAAGATCCCACTATTGGCCCTACCATGTCAAGGTGGTACATTCGGCACATTCAAGACATGGGTTCGAAATGGAATCACACGAGTCGGCCAGCTGATTAACCCCACGGGTGTTTCTCCATTTGTAATAATTCAGGCCAATTGGGAACTGCCAAACTCCAAAATCTGGAGATTTCTCCAAATTAAGCACTTTCTGGCCGCTGGACCTCCCTGCAAAGATACAACAAGAGGTCTTACGGTCTTTTAATTGATTTGTCAATTATATATCTGATATTTCCTGTAAAAACACATAGCCACTTTAGTGGTTTGTTCAACTTGACTATGACGATGCAATCCATTATTAACCATATTGTACCATTTAATATAGAAATATTACACACAAAAAAAGTCAAAAACTCACAGCAAAATAATTCCTTTATCAATCTCTCTCTATATATAATATGTAAATATGTGCACTGTGTGTTTCAAAAATGTATTAATAATAATCTTTATAATAAATGGCTGTCCAGGTGCGATCATCACAAATGTGACATAGCATCTGCAAGAAAACACTTCTTTTGCAACAAATGTGTATAAGCCCTAAATGTGCCCAGTGATTGGGGGTGGTTTGAATTAACAGTGTAGGGAGGGTTGACAGACAATGGCATAAGTAAAGGGGAAACCTATTACAAGTGTTTTCAGATGATGTACAAAGTGCGAAGGAGGCAGGATTAATGATATTGATATTAATAATATTGTCAGTTTATATATGTTCAACAAAGTGATCAGAGAATGGGACCAGTGCAAGCAATCAGAGAGAGGCAATGGAATCAATGTAAGAACCACTAAAGTATCACCAGAGCTGGACTAAGGCTTTAGGGGGGGCACTTAAGACATGGGGGTTATCGTTTTATATACATTTTAGACAAAAACACATGCAAAACTGTGTGCACTACTGTTAGATACACGCAGCTCTGCCTTCACGAGCAGTACACTGTGAAGCGGAGCATACCTCCCAACTGTCCTTGCTGTCTGACCAAACCCTAACTTAGCGAGACAGGTCACCCAAATTCGGGACTACCCCGTTAGATTCAGGACAGTTGGCAGTCTGTCCTGCTCTCTCCTACCTGTTTTTGTCACATTCACCATCTGTGGTTGCTGGTTTATTTTAATCAGTTGCTGCTTGTCTGGATCCTGGAATGCTGGAGGCCCTATTTGGAAAAAATAATGGGTACTTGAAATTTAGAAAATGCCAACCAGCTCCAGCATTAAATCAATAGCACCCATATTAAATAATTTGGCCTTCCTCCAGCCCTAATATTAAAATAATAGTTCTCACATTTGATAAATAGATCTATTTGACTAAACCAGCCCTGACAATAAATGAATAGTATACACATTTAATAAGTATATATACTTCCCTCCAATTAACCTCAGCAAAAAATTAATAGCATTTACGTTTAATATTACCATTTTCCACAACCATCCCCGGCATTAAATAATTCACATTCACATTTAGTAAATAACTCTCCTCCCCAAACTCAGCCCCATATTTAATTAATAGCCCCATGTACCACTAGCTTTAAATTACAGGTCCCGCCACCCCATCCTAATTTAATAGGCCCCACTATTTAATGAAATAGCCCACAAATAAATTAAAGTTCCCCACCATTACCTCACGATGGCTTGTAAAGGCAAGTTTGCCTTTACAAGCCATCGCCCCTTTAAATTTTAGCTGCAAAGTCGCCGATTTCCGGTGACTTGCAGAAATCGGACTTTCATACATTTACCCCTAGGTCTCCCCACATATGTCCCTGATATGCCTCTTGCTCCCTCCATACTTTCATCTTCCAGAAGAGGTCAGGGAGAACGGTTTAATGATGTCCGTATGGAAAACTTGAGTAACATCTAGATGCAGGTTGGGACTAAATACCTGATATTCCTTATTGTTAATTTTACTTCGTAATCCCAATTTTCAAAAAATGGGAGGTTACTTTCACCTGCTATATGGCTATGGAGTGGGAGAATAAATATTAGGCATATAAAATTAAATGAAATCAGTATACACATTCACCATAGATCCAAACGTGAGATTATAGGTTGGAACCACTTTTTCTTTCAGCAAGCGGATAGCTGTGTTACTCAGGTCAAAAGACAATTTTTTGACACAGACTGGGATGATACCTTTTAATCTATGATTCTGGAATCCACACCTGATAGGGGAGAATTTCTTATTATTATAGATTCTTACAGAAACCCTAGGAATATGAAGACAGATGGGACTGGCCCAATGGGCCAAACATGACCCTTCATTTATGTATGAAACATTTTTTAAGATTCCTAAATAATACAACTCAACAATTGCCTTCTACTTCCTACTAGGAATTGTCTTGTAATACTATACACAAATCTTACATCTCTTTTGATGGGCCAGATGAATAGCTCTGATTGCCCAATATGTAGGGTACCACAAGGAGAGGTATAGCCGTGTCTGTGGCAACGCCTAAGAATTCATTTCAAGAGAGAGCTAAAAGGGTCTGCACTACTAAGTCCACCTATGTGAATGGGATATTTTTGGTAATGTTGGCACTACTGTTGCTCTGGCAGAAGGAGGAAACTGTTCTTCTTTAGTACAACTGCTCTGCTGAAAACTATATTGAAAATGTGGGTGGAGTGCTTTTTCCAGCCCTAAAACTTTTCAATGTCAAATGAATATCTTACTTTCTAATGGATTGGATAAGATCTGCCCCATGGAAGGAAATTCTTTATGACACATGAGAGAGACAATTAATTTTGCTATTTGGTGTGGTTGGGGTAGGACTTGCAAAATATTACAGGCAAATGCAGAAGGAAGAAAATATGTTGCTGATCTCTAGGTATGTGCTTTCCAGATATGACTCCACAGATTGTATCCACATCATAGTTTTTAATAAAAAACACCATGGTGTATTGAATCTCTATAACGGATACAAGTGTTTAATAAGCCCAGAGGTAGACAATACCTAGGCAATTATTTATTATTTTACAGTCTAACTCACATTATGGCACACTGTAATTTCATGACAATGCTTGTTCGTTTTGTTTTTATCTGGAAAATTAATAAAAAAACAATTTAAAAAGAAGTGGAGTAGTTAACTTGTACATCCCAAACCAAAACCAGCGTCTCTTTTCGCTGCCCTAAACTACTTGCTCTCTCAGGTGCGCCAGGGAGAAGTGATTATAGCCGGGAACTTTAATGTTGATAGGTCGTCCACTCTGGTACTCCCCCGCCAGTGGCTCGGAGTCCTGTACATCCAAGGCCTTGACGTCACTCCTTTCTCATCATCTTCTCTTTGACTCCTGGAGGATTAGGGAATCCACATCCCGAGATTATATGTTTTATTCTCCGTTCCAAAGAACCTACTCATGAATAGACATGGTCTTTTTCAGCTACCGATGGTCTGGTCTGACTATTCCCCCATATCTGCTGACCTTTCAAACATAGTCTCCTGTCCTCGCCATGCCATCTGGCGCCTCAATGACTTTATCCTCCACGACCCATATCTTACTTTACAACTTTGGACCCTTCTAGATGAATACTTCCTTCTAAATGACCTTCCAGATATGCCCTCAACGACCCTCTGGGGCACCCATAAGGCAGTGGTGCGGGGCCACCGTGTTAGCATGGTATCACGCCGTAAGAAGCTGTCCATCATTAATCATACATCGTTAGCTATTTTGCTCAAGACTTTGGAATGACAACAAAAATCTCTCCAGATGACACTACCCTGACCAGACTCCTAAAGGTACAGTCTGACCTGAATCTCGTTCTCTTGGAGTCCATTGCTGCAGCCCTAAAACGGCTGAGGCAGGCGCTCTACGATAGGGGGACATGGCAGATAGGATCTTAAGCACCCGTCTGAGGGGTCAAAACTCCCAAAACAATGTTATGGCCGTGAAGTCCACCTCTGGCTCAACCATTTATAGCCCTGACCAGACAGGACGCGAGTTTCAGAAGTTCTATTCCACACTATATAACTTCGATAGTTTGAACCCTGGGAGTAAGAAACAAGAGCAGATTTTGCCATTTGGAACAAAATTATGTTTTGGGGGAGTCTTATACAATCTTGTTAAATACCCCACTCCCACGAGCTAGCTCCAACAGGCCAGTGGGTTCAGTGTGAGTCCCAGCATTTTTCGCATGGGGCTGTTATGAACTTACCTTGTCCCCGCTCCGCAGCGCTGTCAGCGTTGTCTGGCAGCTGTGTCTCTGCTGTTCGGCGCTTCTCCCTATGGCACTCCCGCACTTTCGGTTTCTCCCTGCATCGTGTCATGTGACTCCTGGGCGGGGAATTCAAATCTCTATATCTACTCTGCTCTGACACGCTGCTTGTGTCAGAGCAATGTGTTTCCTGTTCCTGGCTACAGTTCCTGTGTTCTTGACCCCTGTGAACCTGCTCCCTGTGTACTACCTGATACCTCCTGTGTACCGACCCGGCTGTGTTACCAACTATTCTCTGGATCTCCCTCTGGTACCGTATACCTGATACCTCCTGTGTACCGACCCGGCTGTGTTACCAACTATTCTCTGGATCTCCCTCTGGCACCGTATACCTAATACCTCCTGTGTACCGACCTGGCTGTGTTACCAACTATTCTCTGGATCTCCCTCTGGTACCGTATACCTGATACCTCCTGTGCACTGACCCGGCTGTGTTACCAGCTATTCTCTGGATCTCCCTCTGGCACCGTATACCTGATATCACCTGTGTACCGACCCGGCCGTGTCTCTGGACCCATATCCTGCCACGCACCCATTGGCTCCGTGCATCTACCGGTTACTGCTCCAGACCTACAACACCTGGAATTAACGGTTAGTGCCTGTACTTGCACCATTTTGTCATATTGCCTGTCTGCCTGCCATCACTTAGAACTTTCTCCCTTACGTCAGTAGGCTAATCTGGGGCCCGCGACCTGCGGTTCTTCGGCAGAAAAGTCCACACTACCTTGCGGTGGTTCTTGGTGAAGACCGGAAGGCCGTTAGACTCCGCGCCCTAGGTAAGCCTGTGCAAATACTGACTAAGGCATCAAAATCGTAACAGGGGCTAATAACCGATTAGAGGTCGGGCATCCGACATACTGGTTTTTGGTTTTTTTTATTCTCCTTCTGCCAGCCAAGACTGCCTTGCACTTGAGCTGATTAAGGATGTGGAGGGAGTTGTGCTGCCAGGTTTTTTTAATAAATTTTTATATATATTTATATATATTTCTGTATATCACAGCTATATATTCTAGTTATCTGTTCTACCTATCTGAATGTATGTTGGAAAGGAGCAGAGAGTGTATTACCCATCCGTTCCGGCTTCTGCAATGGAGCTCTGGGGACCTTAACCATCCATTACGGCTGCCGAAATGGAGCTCCAAAGACCTTAACCATCCGTTCCAGCTGCCGGAATGGGGCTCTGAACATCTTAGCCATTCATTCTGGCTGCCACAACTGGGCTCTCAGTATCTTAGACAATTATTCCAGGTGCCGGAATGGGGTTATGAGTACATTATTCATAAATTCTGGCAGTCAGAATGGGGCTCAGAGTACCCTAACCATCCATTCTGGCTGCCAGAATGGGCCTCAGAGTACCTTACCCATCCATTCCAGCTACTGGGTTGGATGTCTCAATATCTTAGCAATTCATTCCAGATGCCAGAATAGGTGTCTCAATATCTTAGCTGAGTACCATAACCATTGATTCCAGGTGCCGGAATGGATGCCTGAGTACTTTAGACATCCATCCCAGGTTCCATTCTAAGTATCTTGAAAAACTATTTCAAGTGCCAGAATGGGGCTCAGAGTACCGTAACCATCCATTCCGGCTGCCGGAATGGGACTCTGAGTACCTTAACCATCCAATCTGGGTGCCGGAATGGATGCCGGAGTACCTCAGCCATCCATTCCTGGTGCTGCAATGGATGTCTCAGTACCTTAGCCATCCATTCCGAGTGCCGGAATAGATGTCTGAGTATCTTAGCAATCCATTCTGGGTGTCGGAAAAAGGGTTTGTTTATATTAATCATCCATTCAGGGTGCCGGAATGGATGCTAAATGTACTCAGAGCCCCATTCTGGCAGCCGGAATGGATGGTTTAAGCCCCTGAACTCCATTCCAGCAGCCGGAATGGATGGGTAATGTACTGGCCGACCTATTTTGGCACCAAGAATGGATGGCTAAGGTATCAGAGCTCCATTCCAGCAGCCGGAATGGATAGCTAAGGTACTGGCAGCCCCATTCCGGCACCCGGAATGATGAGTAAGTACTTGCAGACTAATTCTGGCAGCTGGAATGGATGGCTAAGGTATTGGCAGACTCATTCCGGCACCCGGAATGAATGGTTAAGGTCCTCAGAGCTCCATTCCAGCAGCTGGAATGAATGGGTAAGGTACTGGCAGACCCATTCTGGCACCCGGAATAATGGGTAAGGTACTCGCAGACCAATTCCGGCACTCGGAATGGATGGTTATGGGTCTCGCAGCTCCATTCCGGCAGCCGGAATGGATGGCTAAGGTACTGTCAGATCCATTCTGGCACCCGGTATGGATGGGTAAGGTCCTCAGAGCTCCATTCCAGCAGCTGGAATGAATGGGTAAGGTACTGGCAGACCCATTCTGGCACCCGGAATAATGGGTAAGGTACTCGCAGACCAATTCCGGCACTCGGAATGGATGGTTATGGGTCTCGCAGCTCCATTCCGGCAGCCGGAATGGATGGCTAAGGTACTGTCAGATCCATTCTGGCACCCGGTATGGATGGGTAAGGTCCTCAGAGGATTCCAGCAGCCGGATTGGGTGGGTAAGGTACTGGCAGACCCATTCTGGCACCCGGAATGACGGGTAAGGTACTCGCAGACCAATTTCGGCACTCGGAATGGATGGTTACGGTCCTTGTTGCTCCATTACGGCAGCCGGAATGGATGGCTAAGGTACTGGCAGACCCAATCCGGCACCCGGAATGGATGGGTAAGGTGCTCATAGCCCTATTCCGTTACTCAGAATGGATGATTAATTTACTCAGAGCCTGAATCTGGCAACTGGAATAAATGCTTAATGTACTCAGACCTCTATTCCGGCACCCGAAATGGATGTCTATGGTACTGGCAGACCCATTCTGGCAGCCGAAACGGATGGCTAAGGTGTTCAGAACCCCATTCCGGCAGCAGGAATGGATGGCTAAGGTACTGGCAGACCCAATCCGGCACCCGGAATGGATGGGTAAGGTGCTCATAGCCCTATTCCGTTACTCAGAATGGATGATTAATTTACTCAGAGCCTGAATCTGGCAACTGGAATAAATGCTTAATGTACTCAGACCTCTATTCCGGCACCCGAAATGGATGTCTATGGTACTGGCAGACCCATTCTGGCAGCCGAAACGGATGGCTAAGGTGTTCAGAACCCCATTCCGGCAGCAGGAATGGATGGTTAAGATCCTCAGAGCGCCATTCCGGCTGCTGAAATGGATGGGTAATGTCCTCGGATCTCCATTCCGGCACCCGGAATGGATGGGTAGTGTCCTCGGGCTCCATTCCGGCAGCTAGAATAGATGGGTAATAGGTGTGATATACAGAAATATATATAAATATATTATGTATATGTGTGTGTATATATATATATATATATATATATATATATATATATATATATATATATATATATATACACACACACACAATACGATATATATTATATATGCAATATAATATGTGGAATAGTTGTTCCATATATTACAGAGAACGTATCTGTGTAGCAGAACAGAATGCCCTATATAGGGAGAGAAAGAGAAAGCACAAGCTTCACTTAAGACACCAAGCAGTAGAGGGCGTTGCAGGGAGCCAAATCATTCCAGCGTTCCGGCATTCCGGCAATTCCAATTTTCAACCACACCCCACATATACTTATAGAAGTTTTAAAACAAGGCTAAGATAAAGTATACTTCCTACATGTTATGCTTATGAGGTTATACATTACACAGAAACTTATCCCCAAGCCACCCCTCTGACTGCAGCTTGGTTTGGTCTACAGTTATAAATAGCAGCTGACACAGCACAGACCAGCCCTCTGGACACCTTGCAGACGGCTTATAGTGGATTTGTGTTGGGTGCTTGGGAGAAATGGCCTCTTGGAGACTTTGTCAGCTTCTCATTCGTGCTGCACCTCGGACAGCAGCTTTCCCCCGGACTGTGTACATCAGCAGACCATGCTTTAGAGCAATGAGCGCCGGTGGTGGGTATAATTAACCCTGTGTGACTCAGAAACCTCTTACAGCTTACTTTCACTCCTCTGCTCTCTGGGGTCAAATAAGTTACTATGTGTACATATTGCAAAAGTATTTTAGTTTTAAATCCCTGTTACTGGAATACTTGTGTTAGAAGGTGGAATGTTCCCTGTGAAGGACAGTTTAGGTCATTGTACATAACTTTGTAGTAGTAAAGTTGACTGTTCTTGCACCTCCTCTAGTCACGTACTGCACTACTAACTGATCCAATCCCAGAGACACTGAACAGGTGACACCCAGCTCACTGATACTCTACTGTGTCTGTATGACCTTGCTCTCAGCAATGCACACTCCTGTTTAGGGTATAATGAGAGACGTGATGTTTAGTTTCTGACTTTCATTTGCTCTGTTTTAGTTTCTTTACTCGGGAGCTTATTTTTTTTTATTTGTAATCTGTAGTAGTACATGATAACACAAGGGACTTTCTCAGATGTATATTGTTTACAAATGGCTCCATTGATTTTGGTCCTGGTGTAATTGAGATATATATATATATATATATATATATATATATATATATATATATATATATATATATATATACATTTATTTTCCGGATTTCTCATGTTTATACTGGCCCTATGATTTCTTATTTTTGATATTTGCCAAGTGTACATAATCTATAATGGTTTCCCTCTTTTAACTAGTGTGCATTCTTACAAAGCATGCACTGCATTAAAAAGTGCCATTCATTTACCATTCCTGTCAGGTTGGCTTTCAAACACTAGGGATAATTGCACATGGCTGTCCAGACTGTGTCCCATCTTTGTTGCAGTATATGGAAGTCAGCTGTTGGAACTAGGGATCCTTGCCCTTATCACTCTTATTTGTAGCTTGAGTTTTTATTTACATATGTAAAGATTAAACTTAATTTGTCAGGATAAGCTGCATTTGAACATACTGAGGCATTTCCACTGCAGAGCAAATTTAACCTGGCAAACTAGGCAGATATTCACAACACTCTCATCTGGGCAACTGCTTCAGTGGAGCACCATTAGCACAATCCAGCAGCTGTTTATATAGAATGCACTTTAGTAGGCTCTCAAAAATGAATGCTGGTACAAACTCCACACAGATAAGGCCATGGTCGGGAATTGAACTCATGCCCCCAGTGCTGTGAGGCAGAAGTGCTAACCACTAAGCCACTGTGCTGCTTCAAAAAAATAAAGGCAGACCCATGTCTTAAAATGTGGATTGCATTAAGGTAAGAGACAAAGGGTCCCAATATGATAGTAGGCAGTAGTTTGCAATGTAGTCAGTACTAGTAAACTAAGGGGCATATTTAACAAATCACGGTAGTGCACTATTGTGCACTTACCGTGGAATTAAAGTCCCGATGTGCCCTGTGCAAATTTATTAAAGGTGCATCGCAGCAGATATCATGGATATCTGCTGCTTTGCACTCCTGATCGTTTTTGCGAGCAGTCACCATTCAACAGAATGGTGACTGCTCTGGCGTACATTATCAGAATTGAAGAAATCCACTGCTGTCAGCTCTGCTCCGAAGAGCAGAGCTGGACAGCGCATGTGTGGAGGGATCACATGATCCCTCCCTGTCACTCAGCGCGCTCTCTCTGCAATGATAGTTGCAGAGACAGAGTGGGGACTTTGTGCGCATGTGCACTGCACATGCGCAATTGAAGGAAGAAGAGGAGATCCCGAGACAGCGCATCCGAAGAGGGGGGTAAGTGTGATTTTTTTTTTTCTATCACAGAAACAGCAGTTTTTCGGAACTGCTGTTTCTGTGTTCCCTTTTTAATAAATTTGAGAAATAGTTCAATCCTTATCCTTGCGATAAGGATTGATAACTATTTCTCACTTTTGCTGATTAATGATAAATGTGCCCCTTAATCTGAGAATACAAAAATGTAGTTCTAGATCAGTGAACCAGATGCACTTCAGGGGATGCATGGGTAGCCCTCTAACCTCCAAAAGGGCTACACAATAACTTTAATCTCCAGATCAAGTTAAACAATACTTTTCATCAAAGAAAGAGACCAATGTCTGTAATCAGCTGGCATTTTAAACACTTGTTAGACAAGTGTTACATGCTGTAACAAACTAATCTCACAATTATTCAGGAAAGAGTTGGGGAACCTCGGTTGAAGGCTTGGAGGGCTGGTTACTCCCCATCACTGTTCCTGATATTTGAAAGAAAAATTACAGAAAATGAACTAATCATAAAAACCACATTACTGTCAAAACTTCTTAGACAGACATTTGTATGGCTTTTAGCAAACAAAAGGGAGTGTTCATAATTACCATGTCGCCACCAAAAACTGAGGCATTGGCTTCCTTCCTATTGAACCTCCCTAAAGGTCACTGACATTAGAACCTCCGTTAAGGTCACTGACATTAGGAAGGACATAAAATATGTAAATAAGTAAACACTTAGCAATTATTATATATAGGCATTGTTAAATCAGAAAACTTAATAGGAATACCAATTTGTGCTCTCACATGCCAGGAGCTGTCCCTCTATATACGAGTCTGTGTCCCTGCAGTATCGCACTCTGTCCTGAGTGCGTACTGATAACATGACCAAATCCACGTTGTTGGTCTGGTCTCCAGGATATGTTTCGTACACCATGGCACCCAGTGTTTGTCCAGGCTTGTTAGTGTTTTAAAATTGGCTACAAGACAACGTTAGAAATTGTGAAAAAAAAATTGCCCAATTTTGTGTTTAGGTATTCCCACTGATGATGAGCAGGCAACTGGACTTGAGAGAAAAATCCTGCAAGGTCTGAAGAAAGGAGAGGTATATTGCTTCATGAATGTGGTTCATTTATAGCTTTTTATTTACCCACCCTCATAGAAAATGTTCAAGAATTGTCAAATGCAAAGGAAATAGATTCTACATTTAGTCTTGGCACCTCTGTAGATAAAAGCACACCCTAATTTTGTTTACTATTCACTGAACCTATTTTAACTAACTTAACCTGTTTATTGATATTTAATTGGACACATTTAGAAGCTTACAAGAACATGAAATAGTTGTAGGTTAGACAAGTTTTTTATTTAATTATTTTTCACAAAAGTGCTGGCACAGATTGCTCTTTGCTCTGTGAAAGTAATTACATAGACTGGAGTTGGATA
The DNA here is from genome assembly GCF_038048845.1 of Mixophyes fleayi. NCBI lineage: Eukaryota > Metazoa > Chordata > Amphibia > Anura > Limnodynastidae > Mixophyes > Mixophyes fleayi. The sequence continues at coordinate 50,548,418 of NC_134407.1, forward strand.
TATACCACTCTGTTCTTGTGTATACCACTTATCTGACTACCTGGATTTCTGGTGACTTGAACAGGCCAGACATGTAGAGATCTTGTCACCGGCTCAAGATTCAAGAAACCGGATAAAGGTCTAGTGCAGGGGTAGGCAACATGCAGCTCTCCAGGTGTTGTAAAACTACAAGTCCCAGCATGATTTGCCAGCAGATAGGTAGCAAGACATGCTGGGATCTGTAGTTTCACAACACCTGGAGAGCCGCAGGTTGCCTACCCCTGGTCTAGTGTGACTGCACACATGGGTAGTCAAATTGCATGAGGTTTGGAGTGAACAACCAAACGCTGTCACAATGGGCAGTTGGTGCAGTCAGGTAATGACTGCACATGCAGGCAGACTGCTGTCATATTCTAGCCGCATTTATAAACATGCCAGATAATCCTATTTTCATTAAAATAATTACCAGTCTTTTTTGTTTGGGGGGTCACATGTGTGGGTGGACGAATTGGATAGATGTGACCATTGTTGGTCAGACTGAATGGCTAGATCCCATTTTGCTTGATTATTGCAGGTGGACAATTACCCCATTTTCTGTCTGTGTCTGAAATATAGGCAGATATAAATTATCTCTGCTGCCATTTGTGGTTTGTTGAGCATCGCATAAATGCCGAATTTCAGGACAATTTTATCCTCATTGGTCTCCTCTTTAGCACTACTAAAGATGCAAATAAATTGATTTTTGACTGCCAGAGTATTTTAAACCTAAACACAACTATAGACAGCTAAAATGTTTGAAGTTCTGGCGTTGATCTGAGCTGGTTTTAAATGTTCGGTGATGATGGTGATCGCAGTGTGTACAATTAATGACTGCCCACATAATTGTACATGTATGACACCAAATTGCACATGGGTCTTGCAGCCTGTGTGCCATAATGCCATAACACAAGTGTCCATTAATCTAATCGCAGAAAGTCTACCAGTCTCTTATCCATGCTCATGTGCCAGGACCTCTCTGTTGCTTTAGAAAGTATTAATCACTAGTTTTCACTCCATTGTCATTCGTGATCATTCTCTCTTGGTTCACTTATCAAACTGCTCCTTCATTGTCTCTCCCACTCAAACTATCTGTTGGTTACACAAGAATCTGTTCTCGACCCTCTGCTTTTCTCCCTGTACACCTCTTCTGGCAAACTAATTAGTTCACTCGTTTTCAGTACCACCTCTACCCTGATGACACCTAAATTTACACCTCTGCCCTTTCTTCTGCTATTTGTGTCCAACTGTGTATCTCCATTGATGTGCCAACCCCAATTAAAGCTCAGCACGTCCAAAAACTTATTTTCCTTCCTCCCAGAGGTAACAATTCAATTCTCCGTCAGTCGGCAGCACCTAGTGCCACAATTTATGGTCTCCCAAGCTCAGTTACTTTGGCTCTGCTGACTGCTTTACTCTTCATTCTTTTAGTCCGGTTGTCGTCACCTCTGTAATACTGATAGAATATCCCCTTTACTTTCCCAAGGCACCACTAAAAGTCCATTTAGTTATCCTTATCCATTCTCTCATCTCCCACCTCAACTACTGAAACTTATTCACCAAAATCATCTATTCCTGTTCCAGTCTGTCCTAAATTCTGTGGCAAGACTGATCTTCCCCTCACCATTCCAGAACATGTTTTCTCCCTTTTTTTCTTTAAATAATTAAATTTGCCCAGCTAAGTAGCAAAAACTAAAATTTTGCATGTGGTCGTGAGAGCAAAAGATTACATAGCTTCAAAAGCCAATTCAGAGACTCAACATTGTCGGCAGTGGAGGACAATGAGGAGTTAATTGCAGGAGTCTGGCCGGTGTCTTGGCTTCTGATCTGGGAGGAGGGGTTTAAGTATTTACCATGGATTGCAGAGATTTATAAAGTAGCACTGAACACACTTCTACTTTTACCTGAGAAGTGTCCCTTTCCCATTTCCCCCCTCCCCTCAATACAGGTTGAATGGGTCATTTGGTTTCTTCAAGGAGATTGTAGAGAGGTGCGCCAATAATAAAATATAAAGATTATAAAAATTATTATGCATAAAACTGGCGGAAATTCTGTATAGAAAAATACATTTATTAATTCAAAATAATCAATAATGCAAACACAATTGCAGTGAGATTAGTATAGCAGAAGATACCTAATAAAAAAACAATTAAAGTGTATACTCTAAAAAAAAAAAAAAAAAAAAAAAAAAAATGTAAATGACAAAATCCTGAGCACGGTCAATATAAGTGTTAATATATCGCATATGACTGATTGAATACACTATATGGTGGGTGGCCAGTCCACTCCTAATTTATGTCCATAAATGGCTGTATTAAAAAAAAAGTCTAATCATAAATAGTGTGATATTAGATACAAAGTTTACCTCGGTCTTGGGTAAAAGGTAGTATAAACTTGCCCGAGTAATATAGTGGCTGATGGGAAGAGTCTGCCCCCTTTCTCAGTATGAGCTCAGTACAAATTTAAATCCACGGTCCATCTTGAAAGTCATTAGTTTCTAATGAAACGCATCGATTGCTTCTTCTTTGCTACTTTCAATATTGGACTTTATTTTCCTCAGTACGGTCCTATTCAATTTTGTTACCTTCTTATGGCTGTCTATCGTTCACTCAGATCTCAGTACTCCAGTTTTATGCATAATAATTTTTAGAATCTTTATATTTTATTATTGGCGCACCTCTCTACAATCTCCTTCTAGCTATTCGTTAAGGATTGGCACCCCTTTTGATTGGTTGCGACATATTGATTCCATACAATTTAATTTACTACATATGTATACTAGATATTTCATTTTTTTGTACATTTGGATTCTTCAGACTGCCAAATACCACAGATCTTGGTGTGTGTATATATATATATATATATATATATATATATATATATATATATATATATATATATATATATATATATATATATATATATATATATATATATATATATATATAATATATATACCGGTATATGTGTAATATCGTAAAGTAACCTTTTGTTTAGTCACTGACCCAACTGTTTTAAGTGTCATTGTTTCAAGTCGTTAAGCTGCTTTCTTTTCCTTTGAAGGATCCTTTCAGCATCTTGAAACCAAAGTCCTATCCAGGAACCAAAGAAAATCCGCATATTGTGCCCGCCGTTAACAAACAAAGACTTGTTGGTTGCATATGTAAGTATTCAATTACTGGTAACACTTTCACTCAGAATAATAGCTTATGTAACAATTTAGATAATGGATAGCAGAATAATTACAATTCTCTATACACTTGCTAGATATTAGATCAGCTCTGTTTTCATCAGCAAATATGCAAATTATATTTTGTGTTTAATTTTGTTTCCTCAATGGCAGCCTTAACAAATAGGTTTAAGTCCCTGATCAGCTGAGAAACAGGAAAACACTGCCAAAGGGTATATAAAGTGGCTTCCTTTTCTGAGTGTCTGAATAACTTCCCAAGCTATCCCAGAAAACATAGACAACATGGGTGGGTAATATCAGGGCTGCCATGGAGTCTTCCAAGGAAATTATCAATATAATTGGCTTATTTCCTTTTTTGGACTCCTGGTAGCCCTAAAGCAATAGTACAATTGAGTGAATGCCTGAGCAAGATGAAATCATATCGCGTTTAGGCAGTCACTCAATAATTGGGTGGGCTCAAGTAAAAGACCAACACAAAATATGTTGCAAATAAAATGTATTGATCCATAGTCTGGAGGATCTTTCTGACAAGCTCTGCATCCCTAGATCAGTGTTCTCCCCAGAAATGTTTGCCAGCTGGGTGGCATTAAGAAGCAACTGGGTGGGGGCAGTTGTAGTAATTTGCAATAATAATGAAAAATGTTGGAGGTTATTGCTCACACCTGTCAGGACTGGTCAGACTGGTGGTCAGTGGTCTAACACACACAAGCTGGCTGTAGTGCTCACATAGAGCCTGTTATAATAGGAGAAACAATGGTTTATGCTATTGTAAAAAGACTGTTGGACTCTAAGAGCTGGGTGGCAAGGAAAAACAGCCGGATGGAGCACCCCAGAAATAGGTCCTGGGGAGAACACTGCCTAGATGACATCATATCCCAGAGGTAATGTCTGGAGAAGGTAGGAAGTGAGGACCACCCTGTTTCTTTGCAGATCTTTCACAGAAGTTTTAGCTCTGCAAGCCAAAGTGGTTGCATCTTGAATAGGCCATTTGTATATCGGGCACCTTTCATCCATTCACCTTATAGGCTTGTGTAATGACTTCACAGATCCACCTTACAAGTGAATCTTTGGATGGAGTGACCTTGACAGACTACTCCAGAATGTATGAAAAGTTGATCAGTCGTCTTAGCTCTTTTGTCCTAGAAAGGTAGATGGGTAAGGTCCAATGTATTTAGCCACCTTTCTTCTTTAGATGGCTGTTGGCAGAGAAAAGAAAGATGGCAGTATAATCTCCTAATATAAAATGTAGACACTATCTTTGGTAAAAAGCAGGATTTGTCTGTAACATTACTTTATCTGAATAAATGTTTAAAAGTGGTTTTGTGCAAATCGGAATTCTCTTTACTGCCTGAAAAAATTTGATACAAGATCTGATGCCAAGTATTGACTTTTAAGGTACGGAGACCTTTCTCTGGGCTGCCTTGAAAAAAATATAACCTGTGGGATGTTCAGAGACTGGATTAAATTATTTGTTTGCACCACTCTACTACAATTTTTGTTTTCTGGCTTTCAACAACCCTGCAATTTATCAGACAACCCTTTACTCATGAGCAATGACCAGTCAATGTCCACTCCATTAAGGAGAGGGTACCTAGGTTTGGAAGAACTGGATTGTGGTGTAGGAGGTTTGTTCAGAGTTGTAGAGGCCAGGGCTGCTCTAGAAGCATCTCCCAAGCTACTACAAACTCTGGTCACCAAGGCCAAAAGAGAAGAATCACTATAGTTTCTACTGGTCTCTCCTGTATTTCCTCCGTGCGTGGAATGAGAGGGGTAAAGGATGAAATACATACTTCAGATGAATGTTCCAGGACCTTGTCCGTAGCATTTAATACTTCTGTTCTGGAATCTGACAAGTGTAAAACCAATTTACCTTTTGTGTTCTGAATTTATTTGAGGTATTCCAAATTTCTGTACCAGCATCTGAAAAACTTGTTTGGGTAATATCCACTCTCCTGGATGGATCTAATTGTGACTGAGTCTGCACAGTGTTCTTTCCTGCCACATGAAGTGCTGAAAAAGGCATTAAGTTGTTTTCTGCTCATATCAGTTGTCCGAAGTGTTTCTTACTCTGCCATCATGGCTTTGCTCCTGCTGCCTCCTTTTAGTTATATAAATGCCACCACAGTCTGGATGTCTGTGACATAGATGTTGAAAGTGTGTAAATGGTAGTCAAACTGCCATGATATCCAAAATGTTTGCATGTAACTTAATCTCCTCCTGTAATCCCTGGTACCAGTTGAGTGTGTAAATCTATTGCCCCAATCTCTGAAGCTGGAATCTGTTAACAGCACTTATTCTGGTTTTGTGAGCAGTACTCTATTGGTTTCCAATGCTGAATCTTGCCAACGGTTAAGTGAATTCCTGGCACTCATGGAAGCCTGATGCCATAATATAAGGATTCTGGATTGTGCTCCCACTGGATGAGTAATACCAACTGAAATTTTCTCTTGTTCCATCTTGCCCACAGCAGGACAACTATTGTGGATGAAAACATCCCTTGATGTCTGAGATAGTCCCGTATTGTAGGTTGCCCCAATGTCTGAATCTGATGTTGGATGTATTTTGTATTCTTTCCTCTTGAGTAACACTTTCTCTTACTGTATCTATCTGGACTCTTAGGAACCGTATTTGTTGTGAAGGTGTAAGAGGACCCGGTCATATTTGACCCATCTGTGTTCCTTTAGAAAAGAGATCACCTTGATTGTCATTGCTTAGGGCACTCAAAGGATATTGCACATCACCAGGATATCTTTCAGATAGGGCCAGACCGCATGCAACCCAGCAGTCATGAGGGCTACCAATATCTTGGTAAATGTTCTTGGTGATGTAAAAAGGCCAAAAGGTATACTGGTAAACTGGAAATGGCACCCTAGAACAAGAAAATCTGAGAATCAAGTTTTACACTGCCACTTGAAATCTATTTGTCAGAAAATCTCCATTCTCTATTGCATTGAGAATAGAACTTAGGGACTCCATCCGAAAATGCTTCATCTATACAATGTGGTTGAGCCCCAAGTCTAAAATTGTCTGTAAATCTCGATTGCTTCTTCAGTAGAAAAACCTGGAGTTGAAGCCAGTCTCTCTCTGGGAGCTAAAGAAATCACTCTTCCATCAACATCTGTAGACTGTTGTGCAACGACTCCAGACTCACTGGAGAGGACAAATTCTCAGACTTCACAGAAATGTCTTCCTTTGGCAATTTTTGGAATTCTACATTGTAACCCTAGGATTTAATGTCCAGCACACAGCCATCCTGAGTAGTGTGTGACCATATATTTACATACTTTGAAATCCTGCCTTCCGCAATAGTCTCTGGCAGTTGCACTGTCCATAAGCCAAGAGTCTGAATCCTCTTCCTTGTACCTGAAGTAATGAAAAGTTTGATTAGATATACTACCCCTAAACTACTTATGATACTGCTCACAAGGGCAGGTGTTGACAAGATATCAACAATGATGACCTTTTAGATCTCATCAGTTACCACAGAATTCTATCTCCTGTAATCTTATGAGACATCAATTCCAACTTGTCTGCATAAATGAAAGAACCTTCAATGAAGCAATGTTTAGAAGTTGCTTAGATTTTAGGTCTGCTGCCCAAAATTGTAACCAAAGGGCTCTTCTCGCTACTGAAGCCACATTCCTGATGAATCTAAAGATGCCTCGCGTAAGAAATCCATTATTTTTCTCAACGTCCATACTTCTAAGCAAGTCATCTCTACTGATTTTCTCCTGCGTATCTTTTGCACAAGGTATCCAGCCAGATCCTGAGTGCTTTTGAGAATGATGACATAGCTACCTCTTACTTGATTGCAGTCCCTGAAGAAATAAATCTTTTCTCCATCTTTCCATTCATTGGATCCCTTAATGGACTTCCATCTTCTAGTGGAATAGTAGTTTTAGCTGGCTACAGCCAGATCCATTTTAGGGTTAGCCTGATGTTCAGCCAGTTGTTCCCATTCTCTATTAATGAGGTCTTTAATAATTATATGAACCACAAATACTCTGCCTTTACATTTTGCACTTAAAGAAGTCTTGCAATGATATCTGAGTTGATAAATCCTACATCCCCATTACCTTGTTAATGTTTTAGAAGGCTTTCCATTATTAAATGATCTCGGTTCTATTTCTGCTGCTTCACTATTCAAAGAAATTGCATAATGTCCAAGGGACTCCACTGATCCATATATAGAGCGCCCTGTGGGTCCGTGCTTGCAGGCTATGCTGGGTCTCCACAGCGGTGCATCTAGCGCTGAGTGCTCTCTGATGTGGTTCACTGCTACTTGCTGTATCATACCTGACCTGGAAATAACTTCTGACACAAGCGCGCTCTAACACAGCAGTTGATTTTCCGAACCTTCCTTGTTTGCTGCCAACAGGGAGACAATGCACCTGTGTTTGCATCTTGTAGGCAACTAGCAGTCCATAGCACCACTCCTTCCTCAGCCAGCATTCATAACTGGTGTGACACTGAGGCCCTCTGTGTCCTGCTCTGGGAATATCGTGGTAAGCCCTTAAAGAACCATTCTCTATACTATGACATTGCCTATACCAGGGGTAGACAACCTGCGGCTCTCCAGGTGTTGTGAAACTACAAATCCCAGCATGCCTTGCCATCTGTTGGTTATCTACTGGCAAAGCATGCTGGGACTTGTAGTTTCACAACACCTGGAGAGCAGCAGGTTGCCTACCCCTGGCCTATACTCTGCTGAAGAGACAGGAAAAATACACTTACGACAATGAGTCTTAACGTTTTCCTTTGCCTGTCTCTGCTCAGCTGATTGCGGAGATACACATTCGTTAGAGCTGCCAGGGAGTCCGAGGAGGAAAAGTAGTTACTGGATGCATTGTGGAGGTCCAAATGTATTATGGAGTTTTTTTTTGACCCTTTTTCTGGTTTATAGCCTATTGTATGTGTCTACTGTTGGAGAGAGTGTTCCTCTATCACAACATATTCTTGATGCAACATTTTACCACCCAATTTGAGAGATAATCTTAACAGTTTCCATTCACATTGGTAGACTCAATTAGCCACAAGGTGACTCACTGTGGCTGAGACACATTGCACCTGAGAGTTTACTAAAATCTCCACTTGTTTTCCCTCACGTTCCATAGAGATGTGAGGAAAATGAGCAGAGAATTTTGTACCGTAATAGCCGGCTCTGTGTGCAGCCAGTGGCACCTCTCAGCTAATTGAATCTGCCCCCGGGACTGTTTGTAGAACTGAGGGGCACCACTTATGTACCCTCTTGCATTAAGCTTTATATAATGCAACATGAAGTCATTGATATTTTTTTTGATTTTTTTTTTTTTTTCTATTTGCAAAAACTCCTAAAGCTAACATTCTTTTAGTGCCCAAACTCTGGCCTATGTTGTTATAGCAACCAGTTTTTTACTTGTATTTATTTCTATGGGGAACAGTGGGTGAAGGACAGGCTGCACATCTTACTATTGTACCGGTACGCATGGTCTTGTCTTGCAGATTATTTTAAAATATAATTATATCATACTGATGGGTAAGGCTATCCAAGTGTTGCATACACTCTACTTTTTTAAATTTAGAATACATCTTATTTTTTTGAGAAATGAGAGAAAACAAATATCAGGTAGCAGAGACTTGGCTTGTTAACATCCAACAACTAGTAGTAATATGTACATTTAAATTACTTCTGAAGGATTATAGTGTATTATGACATGCATGTAATTATAACTATTTTTTTTTATTTTTTTTTAAAAACCCTAAATAAAATTATCATAGAAAAGGAAACAAATTAAAATAGGCAGCACTCAAGATGTACAGAAATGGTAAGCAATAGAAGCCTGCCTTTACAGTCTTTATTTAGTGGGAAACTGTTAAGGACCGAGTAGTGCGAGATCCTCAACTACTAGAACTGCTGCATGAGATGTACAACTATAGCAGCCCCCTTGATGAGGAACTTGTTGCATTCCACAACACTCTGTTGCCCCCAGGACTTAGACTCAGGTAGTAGCAGTTGTTGATCCAGCACCTGCCCAGTGGAGAGGAGTAGATAGAAACACAGTCTGAGTTAATGAGCATCCAAGATATATTGGCAGAACTCTTGAGCCAGAATGAGCAACCAGAATGTATTTGGCATACAGCGGAATCCTTTAAACCATCCAGCGGTCAGGGCAGGTAGAGATATGAGAGCAAATCTGTTTAACAAAGTCAAGACTCAGGAGTGGAGAGGACACCAATTCCTATAAACAACCAGGGTCAAACACTGATAGTAGAACAGGCCAGGGTACAAGGCACTCTAGGCCGTCGGAACTATCACCAGCATTGGTATGCTGCCAGGAAGAGGTTTATAAAGGCAGCAGCACAAATCAGAACTGCAGGAACAATAGCTGCAGGTAGTGTGGTATGTGGCTGCCAGACTGATAGCTGAATGAAGCTTGTAACTATTTGCCTAGCAACCAGCTGAATTGGTGAACTGCAGGAATGATCCTACACACAGTAGCAGTAATTGCACAGATGATAGATCAAACAAACAGGAGAGCTTTTATTTCTTAACATGTACTGGCTGTAAGAATAGGACATCACCTAATATAGTAAATGTGTAGGTAGCCTGGGATGGGTGGCTGATATTTATCTATGGAGTTTGTTTGGAAAGTGTATTGGGTAGGTCTTCCTAATGGGAAAAATACCACTGTGAGTAGAGTCATTCTAAAAATGTTGAGCAGAGCCTTTATTTATCACAAAAGGCAGTTTTATCAACAATCCTGTTTTTAGTTGTTTGACTAGACTATTTATTTGGACAAGGAAAACGCCAGCCAATACACTCCAGTTGGGTAATGTTACCCAGAGGCCAAATATGTTGTTATATTTTTTATTTTATTTTTATTGGCACGGAGCCTCCTGGCTTTACAGGTAATTACAGTACAAAGATATTTCAGCAAGAAAATAATTTCCCCATTGGTATGGTTTCAGTGTATCTTTCAAGCAATTTATAAACTGTATTTTCCCCGCAAATAGTGTTCAATACCACTAGCCTATTAACAGGATGGTGTAACTGCATTTTGTTACATGTACTGTAGACAGGGGATGAATTAACTATGAACTACCTAGAGGTGATGGTTATATAAATTGATCTTAATTATTAATAAACTTTAATTGAAATATATTGTTTTAGGTGAAGAAGACAATTCTCAAGTCATTTGGTTCTGGATCCATGATGGGCAAGTAAACCGCTGTCCAGAGTGTGGTTCCCACTACAAGCTTGTGCCGTATGAGCTACCACACTGATGAGGATGACTTGTAATACCCATGTCTACCACTTATTGACCCAAAGAAATGTTTTATTAATACACTCTAAACTGTTGATTATAATCTGTGTGTCTTTATTCACTCCCATATAAATTTGTAACAGCCCCATAACGGGCTTTTCTATTAAGGGGGCAAATCATCCAGTTATGGTCATTTCTGCTGTTGTCCCTTCCTAGTGAGTTAGGTTGATGATCAAAGGTCGATACCTTCTTAAAAGTGTAGAATTTTGGTGGAAAATCAATATCTAAATTTGGCCAGGAATGGAACTTACAATGCACTTTGCCTTTAATCATAGGCAGTCATTCATATGTGAGCTCTGATGTATGCAACCTGTGTGGTGCCATAATCTGTTTCTGGGGTTACCTGATTTGACCATAAATATTGGAAGTGGCTATGGTTCCAGAACAATAGCACACTGACACTCACTGATTCTGTGTGCATCTATGCTAATGCTAAACATCATGTAGTTTTACTGGGGAAACAGTGGAATCCTGTTTGGCAGGCACGATGATTAGCTTCTGGTTGAAGTATATTGGTGCCTCAGGTGGCGGCTAGTAATTTAGAGTTTTGTGCATTTTAAACTTGTGTTGCTTATTGTATTAGACATGACCTAGGAGAATTATATGTAAATAACTATCTCCTACATTGCAGGTTGTGTTCCTTAATCCGTTGAACCTGCAAGCACCAGTAAACTTTGATCACCCTACTGCAAACAGTATTAGACAAATGTATGGGTTCAGTATATTCATCTTTAAGTAAATGTTACCAATCTTAAGTTTTCACATAAGATTGGTATTGTTAATGAACGGTAAATCAAGTACAGAAAGTGGGTGTATCAATGAAGGAAATAAGTGCACTTGTGTTTTGAGGATGCAGCCTATGAATCTGCAAACTAGTATTGCTGGGAATGGAACATGCCCTTTAATTTATCAGTTACTGGAAAATGGCAACATCAATAAACAATGGACATAGATAGATTAACTTCTGCCTCAGTTAGTTTGCAGTGGTACACAAAGTCAGAGATTAACAGTACCCAATGTGTAGCCAGGGCTTATTGTGACAGGTGTTGATATATATATATATATATATATATAGATATAGATATAGATATATAATTTTTTACATTTAAGGGATTTGATTGTTATTTTGGAAGTACTTTAATAAGACTACAACTCTCCTTTGGCAGCAAAGGGGTTAAATATCTGACTAATGGAAGCTAACATCTGCATTAATTGAAAACCGTGCTTCTACTATGGAATACTAAAGTGACGGCTTTTCTTCAAATTTGGTTTACTGTGGATCATCACTTTTAAAGTTCTTGTGAATATTTTTACAATAGTTTATTGCATTTCTCTAAATTCAGTTCTTATTGATAAACAAAAATATATAATAGTGTCATGTATAATGATATTTGGAAGGATATATGTGTTCACAAAGTGAGTTGTTTTTATTAAACAAAAATAAACATCTGTCCACTTGAGGCTTAGAGAGGGAATTAAACGGTGTATTACATTTTAGCACAAGGAGTGATGTGCAGTTTATCTGCCCAGGCAGCACTTGGCTTCCAGAGGAGTAACATGGGACCTAGTAAGTAGCGACAAGTCCCTTTGTGACACACATTCAGATTGGTCACCCATACACTATGTTCTCCATTCTGTTATAGATACTGCTGTTCCACTTGCCAGTATCCCTGGGTACCTTCCCATTGCCTCTTCCCCTTCCTTTCTAAGTTAAGTAACTCAGGTTTCTGAAAATAAAAAAAAATCAGTTAGTTGGTATTTTTAAAGACCCTTATAAAATTAGCTATGGTAACTGCGACAGGAAAATCTTTTGAAAGTCTGTGGTTAGGGGTATTGCTTTACAGGTCACACATACTGCAGTATCAAGCAGTTTACTTGAATTTACATTATGTTGCCCCAAAAGAAATGTGATGCACAGTAATAATTTGATCCAAATTGATCATGTGATTGAATTCAGGTGCAAGATGACTATCAGCCTGTGCAGTATCCTCTACAAACCTCATTAACAGGCCCCAGTCAGAAGTGATCCGAGGTGTGTACCAAATTTTGACATTGACCTATGTGACTGGTTTCATTGCTGCTTGTCTGGCACAGCAAACACTGTATTTCCTAGCTGGCACCTTGTAAATATACAAAAGTTACTGTCACTGACTATGTATAGTGATATTCCCATCATATATACTTAACTGCAAGTTCTATAGTACATCTCTTCCATATAAGGTAATTTTGCCTTTTAGATTTACTTGCTCTTTAAGAAGTGGAATTAATAAATGTAGTTCTTAGATAGTGGGTATTGCTATGGTGTTTCAGATTACTTTATTGCAAAATGTATTGCCAGGTTCCACTACTGAAACCCAAGCCATATTTAAGCAAATTCTTTTATAAGCTATTAGTCAAAATATGCACGTTAAAATTAAATGGGGGGGCCTAAATGATCAGTTTTATAGAACTGTATCCCTTGTAAGTGATATTTTACCTAAGGGGGTGCTCTGATGTCATGGATTATAATCTGCAAATCCTGAGGACAACACTTCAGTAACAAAATGTTTGTATTTAGAGGAATCATCATTTATTTATATAGCGCCAGCAGGTTCCGTAGCGCTTTACAATTGGGAACAAACATTAATAAGACAATACTGGGTAATACATACAGACAGAGGTAAGAGAACCCTGCTCGCAAGCTTACAATCTATGGGACAATGGGAGTTTGAAACACAAGGGCATCTGCTACATAATATTGCACAATGGACCAGCTAAAAGGTAAAGGTATTGAGTGGGCTGTGTGTGTGGCAATGTTGGTCAGAGGGTTGTTGTCTTGCGTTAGCTGTGTAGAGGGTGGTAATAGGGTAATCTTGGGAAATTAAGATGGTGGTTGAGGAATATCATAACCTTGTCTGTACAGGTGGGTTTTCAGTGAACGTTTGAAGACTAGAAGAAAATTACTGTGTGAGGGAGGGAATGCCACAAAGTGGGTGCAGCCCGGACAAAATCTTGTAACCGAGAATGGGAGGATGTGATGAGAGTGGAAGAGAGATGCAGATTTTGTACAGAATGGAGGTGTCGAGTTGGGACATATTTTGAGACAAGTGAGGAAATGTATGTTGGTGCAATTTTGTTGATGGCCTTATATGTTACTACAAGAATTTTATATTGGATTCGTTGAAATACAGGCAGCCAATGTCAAGACTGACAGAGTGGCTCAGCAGAGGAATAACGGTTTGCAAGGAAAATCAATCTAGCCGCTGCGTGCAAAATAGATTGTAGGGGTTCAAGTCTCACTTTGGGAAGACCAGTAAGGAGGGAATTGCAATAGTCGATGCGGGAGATGATTAGTGCATGAAATAATGTTTTTGCGGTGTCTTGTGTCAGATATGTGCGTATTCTGGAAATGTTCTTTAGGTGTATGAAACATAATAGAGGAATAACATCTGTGCTATAAATCATGAAAATTAGAAGTCCACTTTGAATTCCATGACCTGTGTAAATTCTGAAATTACTTATTGAGTTCTTGTTTTCTCTTTGTGATCTGTAGACCAGTGATACATTTCAGGGGCCGCAGAATGGCTGCATATTATCATTAATATCAATAAAACGTAACAGTAAATCAAAGTCACCTATCTGTAATCATCGGCAGCAGACATTTTAAATCGACTATAACAAACGTGACACTAAAGCAGGAAGGAGCTGGGGCTCACATGTTGAAGACCTCGGAGGGACACATTATGACCAGCACGGCTATGGGATACATTACACCATATAGTCGACACACAAAAATCACTGGAAACCTAAATCTTGCTAAATATTCTTAAGATTTTATGAACCTGAAACCGAATCCTGGATTTGCTGCATTATGAAAGTAGTAATAAGTAACACTACATAAGCTGGAACATGCTGTTGACATGGGACTTATTTAATAAAATTGTGCTGTATGCACAAATGTGCTGTAACCCACAGCAACCAATTAGAAGTTTGATTTAATTTGCCAGACTTCACTAGAACCATGATGGAATCTGGGTGCTGTGTATTACTCCACATTGCACAATGTTATTAAATAAAGTTAAGTTACATAATATAGTTTTTTTGTTACATGACAAAGAAAACGTTACCAGTGTCTAGAATTTGCATCGAGTTTGATGGAGGAAATGACTCCCAAATGTTCCCAATCATTTCTTTTTCTTTTGAAAGCTTTCATCAAGGCTCTTTTTACCTCGTTGTTTCTTAAACTATAAATAAGAGGGTTGAAAGCCGGTGTAACAACGGAATAAAAGACTGATACAGCTTTGTCCATCTGATAATTTTCTCCAGAGGATGGTCGGACATACATAAAAATTACAGTGCCAAAAAAAATAGTTACGATAGAAAAATGCGAAGCGCATGTTGAGAAAGCTTTGTGACGCCCCGATGATGAGGATATTCGTAATATAGCAGAAATTATGAAAACGTATGACATTGTAATCAGCAGTAATGAGCTGAGGACCACAACAGCAGAAATCATGAGGATAAAACAATCTAAGAAGAATGTGTCTGGAGATGAGAGCTTCACCAATGGGCCAACATCACAGAAGAAATGATTGATGATTTTCGAGCCACAAAATGGCTTGCGAGAGAGAACAATTGTGGGTACGATTGGAACTAGGCATCCACTTATCCACGATCCTATTACCAGTTGGCAGCAAAAGTGTTTGTTCATGATGTTAGAGTAGTGAAGTGGATAACAGATGGCCAGATAACGGTCAAATCCCATTAGTGCCAGAATAAAGAATTCTGTGGTGCCAAAGAGAAAGAAGAAATACATCTGAGTGAGGCAACTATTAAAGGATATAGCCATGTTTCCTGAGAACAGATCAGAGAGCATTCTGGGTACAGTAGTTGTAGTGTAACTTATCTCAAGGTAAGAAAAGTTGTTTAGAAAAAAATACATGGGTGTTCTTAGAGTGGCCTCAAATCTAATCAGTGCGATTATGGTTATGTTTCCCAGAAGGGTCAGTATATAGATCAGCAAAAAGAAAATAAAAAGTATAACACTTATGTCTCTTTCACTGGTAAATCCGAGGAGCATGAACCCATCTACCCAGCTTCTGTTTTTCAATGCACATGGGTCAGACTGCAAAATGACACAAAAAAACTTTTAAAAAGTTTTTCTATAATGGAAGAGTCAATACCTTCTTAATTATATTCCTAAATACAGCCATATATCTGTACCTTACTGTAGGACTTGAAGTTCACCTCTCAGGACACTTCAAACCACATTGTCAACCACATTTATAAAACCATCAGTGTGTTTAATAATTAAAATAAATCATACATTTACTCCCAGGACTGTTTGTTTATTACATGTATCACTTGTGTGTGCGTGAAGCTTTTCATTACATTGCTCAGAGTGCACCAAGAAGGGTGCAGGGGTAATTAACAAGACTGGAACCCCTAGAGTGACAAAGTTGCCATCACAGTGGTCCCAGTATAAAGGACAGGGTTCCTTGACCAGCCTGGGGCTGGTTTTCAGTATGGCAGGGAAATCCATGATTGTGGTCTCCCTGCTTCAATGAGGCTGTATAGTTGAGGATTTGAAGAGGGGTATAGGCTTCCTTTTTAAATACAGTGCATTGTACAGGGGACCTGTATAGTCTCATTAAAAGATTAGGCCAACACCCAATCCCCACAACCTGTAGTACAGAATTCACCTTCTTTAGTGTAGTGTTAATGTGTATCCCAAGGAGCGCCCCTGACAATGCACTTTCTCCAGCTTCTCCACCATTTTATCTTATAATAATCTTGCTCAGAAAAATGAAATCACAGTTCTGCACTATATAAAACAAGGAGCATGAGTGTGACTACTTTATACTTTGCAAGTAACACCTTCACTCCACTCAACTTCCCACAACACCTCCTGTAAAAGGATTTCTAGGGGGATTATGGGAGTTTTGATCTCCTTAATAATCTGGCAAATGTATGTATGACCATTTAATACCATAATATATGACTGTTACCGTCAACCCACTCCTCGCAAAGGTAATTGTGATGTAACCTAAGGAATATAATTCTTATTTTTCCTTAAATCCACAGGACCAATATTCATATAATAGCTTATGCTCATATCTTCAAGAAAAACTACGCACAAAATATAGTTTCATTTAAAACGTGATGTATTATTAACATTCTAATTGTAAAACTTATATATATATATATATATATATATATTATAAAACAGTAAACAGCATAACAATATTTTACACAAAGTATAGATTTTGGTGCAATACATTACATTTATTGCCTGTTATATAAATATACAAGTCATTGTGTGTGTGTTTTGACTAACTATTGTTTAAAGGTGTGTGAATGTGTGTGTGTTAAACTTTACCTATTGTTCCAGGTGTGTGAATGTATTGTGTGTGTGTAGGGGGAGGACGGAGGGACCTGTGGGGGAAGGAGAACACACAGACAATCAAGCACACATTTTAACCTTCCAAATATTCTCACATACTCTACCACATTTATCCCTCTATCATTTCATTTCACTTATCTCAGTCAAAGTCCACCAGCCATTATTCACTATCCACATTACCTTCACATGAGAGTTTCTAGATGGCAGGCATTTTACATGCCAGATACTAGATCCATTTTCTGTATTGTCTGAACTCAGCTCTAAACATATGGTATTTCACCTTGCTGCCATATTAACTACATCAATGTTTCCAGCAATAAACCACATTATTTCAGAGATTCAGAGTTACAAACTACCCTTTAAGCCAACAGTCTGTATGTTCTCCCTGTGTTTGCGTGGGTTTCCTCCGGGTGCTCCGGTTTCCTCCCACACTCCAAAAACATACTGGTAGGGTAATTGGCTGCAATCAAAAAAATTGACCCTAGTCTCTCCCTCTCTCTCTGTCTGTCTGTCTGTCTCTGTGTGTGAGTGTGTGTCTATAGTAGGGAATTTAGACTGTAAGCTCCAATGGGGCAGGGACTGATGTGAATGAGTTCTCTGTACAGCGCTGCGGAATTAGTGGCGCTATATAAATAAATGATGATGATGATAATGATGATGATAGCCTCCTCCATGCCATATTCTACACCTGGTTTTTCCATAGCGGTTTTAAGGAATTGATCCTAGATTACTGGCAGAGATTAATAAAGTTCCTACTATTCTACATACAGGTCCATCTGTTTATCTCTATTTAGCAGGACGGAGCAATGAAATCAATAATATATCAGTATGATTTGGTTTATAATTGACAATATATGAGACTGCAAAGTCCTTACCTCACTGGAATCCATCATTAAATACTGATACAGGCAGAAAATGTGTTGTTATAGATTTCTACAGAAAAGGTGACAAAAATAGTATATTTAATTGTTTCTGAATCACACTATCCTACTACTGTCATTTAATTCATTAATTTCTGCTGTTATATCTGCTCTAAATATGCATTCACATTTTAAGTTCTCCTTCATTACATCCCTTTTCTTTCTGGTACAGGGTAGGTACACATATAATTGCAAAGCACAGTTATACCAAGTGACTATCCTACAGTTCTTATTGTTTAGTACAATTGAGCTTAAACAATGCAAGATTAATTTCTTATTTTTATTTCTTATAATTCAGTTAAAGTACCAAATTATGATGGTCCTGTGAAGACTCCTGCACTGATTTTAGTGATTCAACTCATGCTCTCCCATGGTAGTGATGCTCGATCAATGTCAAAAATATATTTATCTTGTATCTTTTATGTCCTTTTATGTAACATGAGAAAGGAGCCTGTGATGATAATATGAACATATGAAAAGCCATGTGTTTTTCATATGTTTCAAATGGAAACACCAATATAAGGTCAGTTGATGTTGAGCCACCACATGTGGACAGCATGGTCTATTTGCAAAGTGTCATGGACCTTACCAATGTCTCTAATGATGTAGGAAGGCTGCAGCACTCTTCTCCTGCAATGTAGTCACCCAACTGATACCTGGTTGATGGTGGTGGAAGACACTGTCTCAGGCTTTGTTTCAGAATATTCCATAAATTCCCTATTGTGTTCAGATCTAGTAACTGGTAAGTCCATGATATATGAAATACTGGATGGGTATATCATCATCATTGATGGCACCCTTCCCATCAGGAACACATGCTGTAGCATAGGGTGTATCACTCAATAACGTGAAGAAGCAATTAGCATTGACCTTGTCTTCTAAGGGAAATATAGCACCTAAATCATGCCTGGAATATGTCCCTTATTACTGTACATAACCGCCAGAACCCTTCACTTTTGGAAACAGGCATGACGTAGCGATCTTTAGACTGGCACCATATATGCACCTGTCCATTAGTTGAGAACATGGTGAAGGTTTATCTTACCAAATCACCTTCATCCACTGCTTGGCAACATTCATTACCAGGTGTGATAAGCTGTTTAAATACTGCATTCTATGATGTCCTGCTCTTTGAACTTCTTAGACTGTTTTGATGGCTGCTTGCACCACAGGTTGAAATGTGCAGTGAATTGATCTACATTTGCTTGATCCAATCCAAAATTACTAAAACATCTTCACTACCATGTGTTGTTTAGTAGATTGTAATATATGTAGCACAATTACAGTTTACCCGCTTTTAAAGTATTAGAAGTATTTTATTAACTTGTTTCATTTTTTTTAATTTCCTTTCTCTGTTTTTATGTACATGACTGTTGAGTGTATTGATTTACACGTACAATGCTAAATACTCTACCATAGAGCCTACACTAACAACAAAAATTATGATTCCTGCTATAATGCAACTCTAATTTGAATTCACAAAACATTATTTACTATAGTTCCTCTCACATTATTTTTTCCTCTTTAAATGTAGTTAGAGTTCTAAATTAATTAGACTATAAGAATTTATTTCACCTTTGTTAGTTTGTTTAGTCCTCCCAAGCTCAAATATCATAATCCGTGTAGTCTCAGTCAAAATATTATTTTACCTGAAATGTGTCCGTCTGAGTTTCAACAATACAATATTCACTGAACTTTAAATACATCTCCATTTCCCCAATGCTTAAAGCTCAAGAGCACTGTGTAATACAAACAGATCATTGTATGTTTACAAAATAATTAGTCGTATTCCTCAAAGAGACAATATAATGCAGCCCACAGGGATGACAATAATTCTTCTGCAGTTGTTCCTTCAGGAGACATTAATTTAACAGGATAAATCCACAGAGAATCATTATAGCTTGTTTTTGACACTTGGAATTACATGCAACACATTAATTTTGGATAGTTGATTTTGAGGGGTAATGGGGTGGATTTATGAAATTTAACAAATAAAAATAAATTATAATTGGGAATATTAACCTATTATGTAGATAGCATTATACAATATTTGTAAGTGAATTTAAATCCTAATCTGTATCTTAAATATTTATTAGATTAAACATTATATTATTTCATGATCTAAGAGACCATGGAGTAAATGTATCAAGCTGAGAGTTTTCCGGCGGGTTTGAAAAGTGGAGATGTTGCCTATAGCAACCAATCAGATTCTAGCTATCATTTTGTAGAATGCACTAAATAAATGATAACTAGAATCTGAATGGTTTTTCAAACCCGCCGGAAAACTCTCAGCTTGATACATTTACCTCCCATGAGGAGTTAAATTGTTAGTTCTTTATGTCCAAATAAAATAAATACATTAAAAAAGACATTAATGGTAACAAACTTCAATGAAAATCATACCTTCAGACAATTATATCTTACAAGTAGAGTTCAATTTTGTTACCCTTAGATATGACAACTGTTGTGTTGCCACATATTTTACAATACAACCTGAGATTATCCATTGTGGAATTTAAGGATAAAAACACTACACAAATGTTCCTGAAAGTTAAAAAATTGTCTGAACGTGGCCTTCCCTTCAACTTCTGATCCTATCTGACAACGTTTGTATCTCTTCTCCTGTTTCTAATTTTTAAGCCCTCAGACTCTTTTCCTCATTTTGATTTCTATCTGAGTCTAAAGTCTATGCGGGGCCAAAAAGAGAATTTAAGGTATGCACTGACAATTATTTCTATGTTGTCTTTTGTAATATGTTACCAAGATGATATTCCTGAAATACTAGCAAACAGAAGGAATGACAAACTGACACAAAGATGTGCAGAAAAGTTATTTATTTATCTTTAGAAAATAAGGTTGTCGCATATAAACAATTATCTGGATATACACAGGGACCCCACTTCAACTCTTCATGCATCCTAGATTCTTTGTGGAGCTGTCTGACACAGCTTTTCTTTGGCTACCAGAGAGATCCAAATTAATTCTCATTTTGTAGTATTTAAATAGCTTTCTCAGTCTGACTTATGTAAGTGATTCCACTTTCTTAAGTCTCACAATTCAATAGTTACTTTGGACAGTAGATGGTATTAGTACTATACCTAAGCATTCACCTCTAAATGTGCCCCACAATGTTTAATAAGATGTGCATATCTGTGTTTTAAATCTTTTACTATAGATAAAGCAAAATACATACATTAAAGTCTTGTGTTACAGATATAAGTTTAAATAACACCAGTGCTACATAAATATAACTATTTCATCTTTACTTTTTTGTTGGGGCAATAGTTCTTCTCTTTAGGTTATTATAGGCACATATAACCGATCCTCCACCCCCCAGATATACACATATTGTGCGCCCTTTACTAATTGTACAATAATGTAAAAAATGATTTATCTTTATAAATACTGCATCATATTTGGCAAGAGTAGGGGGGAAAGAAATCCAGGGACATTTTTCTGTCTTGAAATGTGGAGATGAAGGAGCAGCAATGGTGTGAACAGGGAAAGAGCACTGTAGCAGGCACAAGGCAAATATCACAATACTGAGCTCTATTCTCTTTTGTAAAACGTGAAGTCTAACTTTCAGTACCTCTCAGTCTGTGACTTCCATGTTGTCTTCATTCTCCTCCTTACGTGATACAAATATTAATAATAATTTTATATGTATAGCAGTTTTCTTCCAATAGGACTCGAAGAGCTTTATATTTGGAGATTGAAAAAACACATTAAAAAATAAATGAAACAAAGATTAACATAGTACAGCATTTGTTTTTTGAAATTTAAGGGGTAGTAATTAAATGACTCAGTAAACAAGCAAGTCTTTAGTCTGTTTTTTGAAAGTTCCTAGAATGGGTGCCTGGCTTACTGTACGAGGCATTCATGCCTCGGGGCTTTAGGAATAAAGTGCAAAACGAGACATCTCAATGAAAAAATGATTCCCACAGTAAAACTCTTTCGATTCAAAAATATTCTACTATGCCTAAAAGAATTAAAGTTTTTTCCACTGTAAATATAATTTTCCTAAGCCCAACTCTTTCCAATAAAAGTTCTTTGGTGGGGATTCGTCTCAGACAGATCGCTTCAAACAGTATAACCAATAAAAATTACACATAGATTTAAAACTCGGTTTAATGACTACAAAAGCACAATACAATGTAGAGGAAAATAATATGGGAGAGTTACAAACAGTACTTGAAAAAATTCCAAATACATAACACTCGCTGGAATGTAAACATGCTCCTCAGGTTTCTATGGCCTGCATCTTGTAAGAAAGATAAACTATCATCTCTAACAACTACTGTATAGGCTTAAATTGCTAATGTGCTCTATGTTTTAACATGTTCTTATATGTCTTTTCTTTGTGTTTTTTAGACACTTGTAGCTTCTGGCAACTAATACTACTTTCCCTTTGTGGCTTTGTATTGTATGATTATTGGAATGCACATATATATGTAATAATTACTACATATACTTGGTTACTTGTTTATTGTCTATGAAATATAATTTAAATATATTCATATCTTAACCAGATGATATTGTTTACTAGTATTGTTAGTATAACCATAATGCTTTATTACTTCATGTAATCTGCAACTGTTAGAGATTCCTACAATGGTTACGCTTTGCATTTGCTATACAACAGGTGTGCCTGACCACCTAGAATTATATCTGCTCTTTCATTAAAGGAGCTTCCACCGGTAAGAAGCCCCCTTCCCCCACCAGGAATCCCCCTTAAATCAGGGAGAAAGCAGGCTACGTGAATCCAGAGAGAAGGCAACAAAATCAAGCACATTGCAAGCCATCGATAGCTCTTCAATGGAGTTTTATTCTATATACTTAGGGCCTGATTCATAACTGTTTGCGTAGTAAAAGTATCTTTGCATTTTTTCCCACTGGCTATAGTAAATAGAATTTTCGTCTGCACAAAAACTTTTTAGGATTCTTCCTCGATCTTCATATTAAGTATTCTATTCATTTTATATCTGCATTTATAACATTAGAGGATGTGTCCTCCTATCATTAACGACACGTTCAAAGCAAGTGGATATTTCTACATTACTATATTGTACCGCTTGACCTCAATGAAAATAATAGCTATGCGATTTTCTTCTATCAATTGACCACTGTAAAGCAAGATATAAAAAAAGAAGTAAAATCCTGTTACTAATAAGACAAAAAGAAAAAAAAGTCTGAGGGGGTAAATGTATTAAAGTCCGGTTTTTTTAACTCGCCGGGAATCGGCGAGTTGACAGCTAAAATTTAAAGCGGCACTGCCTTGTTAAGGGAAACTTGCCTTTACAAGGCAGCGCCGCTTTAAATTTTAGCTGTCAACTCGCTGATTCCCGGCGAGTTGAAAGAAATGGACTTTAATACATTTACCCCCAGATGTGAGAATAATTTATTGAACCAATTTGAATATTGTATTATTCCTTTTTTAAGATACATAAATTGTTTGTTGCCTTTTTGACATAAATATATTTTAAAACTTGCATTGTTATCAGTGACCTTGGTCATAAATGGATGGATGTGGTGGACCCTATTGTTCTGGGGATACTTTTGGCCAGGCTAGTTGGAGGTAGGATGCGAGGGTGGTCCAAATAGGTGGCCCTAAAACAGAAGAAGATGCCAAAATAATCTGTGGATCTATTTGTGATTAGCGATGGTACTAATATAATCAGAAACTTGATGAAATTAAATAATGATCAGATGATCACTATGTACCCAGGGGCAGGCTGGGCTGGGGGCATCAGTAAATGCTCATAGGAATATATTGTACAATATAGACAACACTCTATATAGCAATATAGCTCAGTATTCATAAATTCAGTACTCGTCCATTTGATATTTCCATACAGTCATTGAAATTGGAAAATAAATGACTCATTGTTGGTAACAATGTTGATAAGCCAGCTGGGTGATGAAACCAGCTGTGTCTAAACAGAACCCTCAAGAATGGGGGAACAATCCGCAGCACCAATAATGGAAAATAATGTTAATCAGCTTGTAATTCTTATCCAATGGAGTCTTATTGTCCTTCTCAATGGGATGCCTCTGATGAAACAGCATTCACAGCTGAGAAACGCGTCAGGCGATGTTGCACTATATCACTCTATATCGCTATATAGAATCTTGTCTATATTGTACTATATATTCCTATGAGCATTTACTGATGTACCTCCTTTAATGAATTGTAGATGCTAATGAAGTATATGTTTTATTGCTATATATTCAGGTCTCAGGTTATTTATACATAAGTATAAGCTGATGCAACATAATTAATATAGTTTTAATGATAATTTTTTCTGGTATAATTGATGTTTGCAAAGTGTGTTAATATTAGTGTCAATGGTATTAAAATGTATTCAATTTTAAATATCTGGTACCAGCGCTTTCTCCTGATGTTCCTTTTTTCCACCTTTTATATATGCCTGTAGACAACAGAGGACAATGAAAATATGAAATCTGAATATGTGGCAATACATGTGTAGCGTAACACTGTTTAATGATGAATAAGAGGTAAAGTGTCAATAATATTTAATAGTATCACATACAACTGGCTTGTTTCTTGCAACCTGATGAGACAAAAATACTAATAATATGGAATATAAACAAGTTCAAATAAGATACTACAGTAGATTAAATTGTAGTCCAGGTCGTATTTAAAGTGAATTCATCGTGTGAAGAACAATTCTAAAGGGTGAATATTGAGTATATCAAGTCATTTTGAAACATAGTAACCACACTATTGATACTATAAAGGGATAATAGAGAGATAGAATTTGGAACTCATTTAAGTTCCTCTGATTCACCTTAAGGTGGTGGTATAATGCTCAGTGGGTACAAGAACAATATAGATGTATTATATATATATATATATATATATATATATATATATATATATATATATATATATATATATCTTGAATAAATATGAATGCTGATGAAATTAAGTCAATAATTGGACAATATAGTGAGTAATGTAAGCTAATAACTTTTACAATACATCAGGACACTCAGTTTGAGCTGCAGTGCTTGTAGAGACAAGCTTTAATTTTTTTTCCTAATAATGTTCAATACTATTACCAACATATAGGGAATAATCAGATTCCTTTAAATTCATTTTGTATGTGGACTAACTAACATTAGACAGCATAATATCTGATATTTCACCCAAAGTTTCTAAACATAAGCATGCACTAAGAAGTATATAACAACATTTGTGTTCTTTGATGTAAAATGAAGACATGATACTATTAGGATTCAATATATTTAACAATTTATATATTAAAATGACACACAGCTCTACCTGGATGAAATACTATGAACATAGAACTGACACTAGACATGCCAAGATGTGTAAATAAATACTTAAATAACTTGGCTCTCTAACCGGTTCAGTAGAAACTTACACACTTGACGCACTATTTTCTTTATTCGTCTTTACTCATCTACATCTTTAAATATATCGCTGTATGCAGATCCAGTTATCTACAAATACATATATTTTAATGAGGATTCAATAAAATGATACCTTTTAATCTATATTGTAAATTAGCAGACTGGAGTGCCACTGTGTATACCATTAAAGTCTATTCATTGTTTCCGCATTACGCATGCTCAGAAAGTGAAAGTACATAACTGAGGCTATTCAGATCTGTAACTTTTTTACACTTACGACTCCTTATGCCTGAAGTGGACGGAAGGAGTGTTCTAACATAGGCAATGTACAGTAAAGGTTTTGGGGATGGTCAGGGGCTGGTGTAAGTAGCGGATGATGATGATGATGAGGAACTAGCAAACTAGCGAACCGCTTATAATTAGAGGTTTGCAAACGATTCGCAGAAGCTTATTGAGACTTTAGTAGATGCTCCATGCATTAGGGTTTGCCAAGTGTGTTGTAGCAAATATAAAATAAAATAAACATGTATTTTGTATATTTATATTGTACACATGAAGGGAAGGTGTTCCTGTTATCTCAGCAAGGTTATTATAACTGAAGGCTATATCAGCCCAAAGAGAAATTAATAGCTAAGGTTTGTGTTCAGGTTATAATTGGCTTCTTTCACTGAAGGGGTTAAATTGGGCAAGTCAGGTTAGTTAGGATACTATGGTATAACACTGTGGGAGTTTTTACTTAACAGGCCACATATAAATTTCCCCGTGTGGATGTTGATATCCCTCTTTTTTTGGACGAGATGCCGCTATGCTATGCGGGCTAAATACAGCTTTTTCTCCCCTTTTGACTCTAAAAACATCTGTTCAACAGTAATAAGAGGCTATATAGATTTGGGGCCCTGTGTAATGATCCAAACATGGAAGATAGACATAGTAGACAGAGAGGGAAAGAGAAGGAAGGGGCACACAAGAGATGGGTTTGGTGGGTGGATAAACAAAGAGACAAGAGGCAAAGCAATGGGCAGAAGTGAGTGGATTAGACAAGAGGGGAGCAGTCAGGAGACAAGGACGGAGGGTCAAGAGACAAGGGTTCTAATTTCAAAGAGACCTCAGAAAGGAAGTTTGCGGATTAAACAGATGTTATGTGTTTGCAGTTATAAGTTTTAATAGTGAGAGATGTCATGGGAACCCATCTCTCCAAACCCTATTCTCTATCCTTCCATAATAAGGTAAGCAAGTCAGGTGACTATTGGATCTAGTGGCAAAGCTTTTTGCATTCACAGTAGAATGCAGTGTTCAATCATGCCATTTAATTAGACATTAGGGTTGCTGACCTAGGTCACACCTCTTCATGAGTGTGAGACCTTCCAATGGGTGATATCCAGGGATTTTTGGCCACCTTAAAAATTATATTTGACTCTCAGTAATACACTGCCACTGCACCTGCATTACTAACTTGAGCAAGATGGCTGTTCCATCTCCCAGCATGCCATTCTAGCCCAGTATATCAATAACATATATACCCAAGCAGCAGAGATTGGATGGAACAATGAAGCACAGATTGCTACTTCAAGCAGAAGCTATCAGAGGAGATCAAGGATGAGCTGACCAGCTGCAGCCTCCATGACACCTTGGAAGGTGTAATCAACCTCTGTATTCAGCTTGACATTCACCTACATAAGCCTTTTGTTCCTGCTCCACTTCATTGTGCTCTGCAGTCCTTCCTTTGTTCTTGTCTTACTCTGCTTTGTCAGCCCATATCTAACTCGACCACTCTGGCCCACTTCTGGCCCCCGTTGCTGCCTTCACCTCGGCGCTAATTGCCCTTACCCTCTTCTTGCCCCTTCTCTCATTCCCAGTCCCCCTGTCTCTTACCATGCCGCCCCGCTCCTTTGCTATACCTATCCTCTCCCCTAGCCCCTTTCTCTCGCCCAACTCTCACTGCCCCACCCCTCACCCTCCCCCTCACTCCATCAACCCTGATAATCTCATCTACATCTCCCCTCTTCCCTCCCTCCCTTTCTCTTGTGCCCTCTGGAACTCCAGGTCCATCTGCAACAAACTTTCCTCCATCCATGACCTCTTCATCTCCAACTCTCTTAATCTTCTTGCCATCACTGAAACCTGGCTTACTTCTTCTGATACCGTTTCACCCGCCGCTCTCTCCTACGGGGGCCTCTCCTTCACCCACACCACCAGACCAGACGAGCGTCCAGGAGGCGGAGTGGGTCTCCTCCTATCCCCTAACTGCACTTTTCGTGTCATTCCTACTTTACCTTCCCTCTCCTTCTCCTCCTTTGAAGTACACTCCATCCGTCTCTTCTCCCCCATCCACCTCCGTGTCTCCGTCATCTACCGTCCCCCAGGCCCCTCCTCCCTTTTCCTTGACAACTTCGCTGCCTGGCTCCCCCACTACCTTTCCTCTGACCTTCCCTCCATCATACTTGGCGACTTTAATATCCCTACTGACAACTGTTCTGACCCCGCCACCATTAAACTTCTCGCCCTTTCCTCCTCCCTAGGCCTTACTCAGTGGACCTCTTCCCCCACCCACTGTCTTGGTCACTCCCTTTATTATTATTATTAATTATTAATATTTATTTGTAAGGCGCCACAAGGCATCCGCAGCGCCGTACAGAGACAAACAAAATTACAATACAATGGGAGACAGCACAGTACAGTAAACACAGCAACTCAGTAAGCTCAATGCACAGCTAGAGAGGGCGGGGAAGGGGGAGGGAGGATCCGCAAACGACGGGGACCAAGAAGGAAGGCGCGGAAGACAGGGAGACCCCCAGGGGGGAGGAGGGAGCGAGAATGGACGTGGGGTGGAGGACCCTCGAGGAGGAGGGCTAAGTAGCTGGAGAGCAGAGTTACTCCCTTGACCATGTCTTCTCTCATCTCTGTGATCTCTCTGACTTCTCCAACTCTCCCTTCTCACTATCTGACCACCACCTCCTCTCCTTCACTCTGTCCTCCTCCCCTGCTCCTGCCTTGCCCAAAGCCACCGTCACTAGACGTAACCTGGATGCTATTGACCCCACCTCCTTCTCCTCCTCTCTTGAAACTCTCCTTTTACCCCTTCCCTCCCTGGCCTGTCCCGACCAAGCCTCCTCTCTCTACAATCACTCCCTCACCACTGCCCTGGACGCTGTTGCCCCGGCCTCTTCTATCCGCTGACGCCGCATTATTCCCCAACCCTGGCACTCAAAACTAACCCGCTTCCTCCAAAGATGCTCTCGCACTGCTGAACGCCTCTGGAGGAAATCTCGCTCCCTGGCTGACTTCCTCCACTTTAAACTCATACTCTCTTCTTTTTCCTCTGCCCTCTCCCTCGCTAAACAATCCGTCTTTAAATTCCTCATTTCTTCTCAGTCCTCCAATCCCCGTCGCCTCTTTGCCACCTTCAGCTCCCTCCTCTCCCCCCCTCCCCCTCTGTCCCGCCTTCCCTCTCCGCTTCTGACTTCCGCCACTTTCTTCTCTTCCAAAATTGAGGCCATCAGACTGAACATCTCCTCCTCCCCTTCTGCCACCACCCTCATTGCTTCACCTCCCCCCATCAACCAACTCTGGTGCTCCTTCAGCCCTACAACCGGTGAAGAAGTTTGCTCCCTTATTCTTTCCTCTCCACGCTCTATCTGCCCTCTCGATCCCATCCCCTCCCACCTCCTTCGCTCTCTCTCTCTCTCCAACGGCCTGCTCTTACCTAGCACACCTTTTCAACCTATCACTCTCCTCTGGTGTAGTACCCTCCTCTTTTAAACACGCTCTTATCTCTCATATCCTCAAAAAACCCAATCTTGACCCCACCTCTCTTGCTAATTATCGCCCTATCTCTCTTCTCCCCTATGCCTCCAAATTACTTGAGCGGATTGTCTGCAGCCGCCTAACCAGGCACCTCGAGGACAATTCCCTCCTTGACCCTCTCCAATCTGGCTACCGCCCCCTCCATTCTACCGAAACTGCCCTGGCCAAGGTTACTAATGATCTCCTATCAGCCAAATCCAAGGGTCACTTCTCCGTACTCATCCTCCTTGACCTCTCTGCAGCGTTTGACACCGTGGACCACCCCCTCCTGCTGCAAACTCTTCTCTCTGTCGGCCTCTCTGGCTCTGTCCATGCCTGTTTCGCCTCATACCTCGCTAATCGCTCCTTCTCTGTATCCACATCTGGTTCTTCCTCCTCCCCCTACCCTCTCCCCGTATGAGTCCCGCAGGGCTCTGTTCTTGGCCCTCTAATCTTTTCGCTCTACACTTCCTCCCTTGGTGCTCTCATCTCCTCCTTCAGTCTTCAGTATCACCTTTATGCTGACGACATTCAACTCTATATCTCCTCTCCTGATCTTTCCTCCACCCTCCTCGCTCAGGTATCCGACTGCCTCTCCGCCATCTCCTCCTGGATGCGCTTTCTCAAAATCAATATCTCTAAAACTGAACTCATTGTCTTTCCTCCGCCCAGACTCCCATCCCACGATGACCTCTCTATTGTCGTCAACAACACCACTATCTCCTCTGTCACCCAACTTCGCTGCCTGGGTGTCACCCTCGACTCCTCTCTCTCTTTTGCCCCCCACATTCATTCCCTTGCCCAAGCCTGTCACTTCCAACTACGCAACATCGCCCGCATCCGTCCTTTTCTCTCTCAGGATGCCACCAAAACTATCATCCACGCAGTCATCATCTCCCGCCTTGATTATTGTAACCTCCTGCTCACTGGCCTCCCCCACTCCCGTCTCTCCCCCCTCCGCTCTATACTCAATGCGGCCGCAAGACTCATCTTCCTCTCACGCCGCTCCTCCTCTGCCTCCCCTCTCTGCCTTGTCTTACACTGGCTCCCCTTCCCCTACAGAATCCTTTTCAAACTCCTCACCACCACTTACAAGGCTCTCTCCAACTCTACTGCCCCTTATATCTCTAACCTCCTCTCCATTCACACTCCTGCCCGCCCCATGCGCTCGGCCAACGACCGCCGCCTCTCCTCCACTCTTATCACCTCTTCCCACTCCAGAATCCAAGACTTTTCCCGTGCAGCCCCCCTTCTCTGGAACGACCTCCCTCGTTCCATCCGTCTCTCTCCTACTCTGTGCTCCTTCAAAGGTGCACTCAAAACTCACCTCTTCCTCAATGCCTACCAACCATCTACTTAACCCCCATCTCCTCCCTTTAGCTCGTCCTCCCTTCTCTCCTCTTGCCTCAACTGGCTCCTCTTGTGCCTGGTCTGTTTACCCTCCCGTAGGATGTAAGCTCGTATGAGCAGGGCCCCCTCCCCTCCTGTCTCCATACCTGTTCTTCCGGTCCGTCTTTACTGCATATGACTAGCCGGAGTTTCTGAAGTATTGGTACTTTTTGTTCATTGTTCTGTATGGTTTCACCCTGTTTAGTCTACTGTTAGTACTGTGTGCGGTGCTGCGGATACCTTGTGGCGCCTAACAAATAAATTATAATAATAATAATAATAATAATAATATCTGGAGTCATCCACATGATTTCCACTAACTCCTTGCTTACATACAGTACTCAGTGACTATTCTACTGGGAGTTATGACAAACCAAAGCAGATGTTTTGGTTTGCAATCCTTACGGACGAGAAGTTCAAGGGCAGACAATCTGGAAGATGTCTGTGCTCAGGTGATTCAGGTCATGGCAAAGAAAATTATTCCCAGATACAGAGATAGAACCATCAGAAAATGCCAACACACCCAGGACAGGAGTCTAGTGAGCATAGGAACCATCTTTTTCCTAACATGGAATACCAGTTCTCTCTTTCCATCATTCTCAAACTGGGAAACATGCTAGCAGCCACCACGGCTGTCATGGATTCAGGAGCTGCTGAGGTCTTCATTGACTTGAATTTCACCACAAGGGTCAGTGTTGTCCTGGTTCCAAACAATCAACCCATTGCAATGGTGGCCGTGGATGTCTGCCCATTTTCCGCAGCCTCTGTGAGAGACGAGACAATCCTTGTTTTGATGTGTATTGGTGGGTACTGATACTGGAAACTCAACAAACACCTTTAATGTCATTGTCATGATAATGGCTCTATAAGTATAATTAGAAAAGCAATATAAAAATGTGGACATGATTAAGCCCCAAAAATATGTGTTGTTTTAGATAACATGACTTCCAGAAAATCACTGTTTGTAAACAAAAAATGGGTTAATGTATTTGGATGAATACATCAGAGGTCTACTTTTGTCACCAGACTTGTTTATTCAGAGATGCCAGGTGGCACAGACAGCCAACCAGTCAACCATGTGTTTACTGCCCAGCCCACAGATGCTAAAAGACTGGGAAATTTATTTGGCTAGAAACTACCATATTTAGGGTCACTCCAAGTACATTATATTTTCTTATAGGACAACTAATATATCAAAACCCTACTTTCCATAATCCATGTTTGAGAAGACCTCTCTATAAATTTGTAGCCAGTGGAACCAGCCAAATGCAATGTGTCATTGATATATATACCGGTAAAACAAGTAAGCTATAGAGATAATGAATCTCTCCAAGGAATCAGTAGAACATAATCATGTTTTCTATACATATGTGTAGAAAATCATTCCATGTTTAGTGGACGTAATGTCCTATCTCTCTGCTGTGTTCAAGAAGAGAAATATAATATGTATAGAACTTAAGTAAAAGAGTTTAAAGGTAACATTATTATTTATATATCACATTAGACTTTTTTAGATTATACATTTCTCACCATATAACCATACCACCAACAACAACCATAACAATGAAGGAAATTTTAAAAAAAAGCACAAAAAAACCCAATATGCAAAATAAAATAATTCTTGAAATACAGGGTATAAAATATTTTTCCTGTGTGATTTACTAATTTCACTTGAATGAACATAAAACAATGTACAAAATAAACATTCAAGTAATGAAAGTTCATTCAAGTAATGAAAGTGCACACGTTATGCAGTTAGGAATGGTAGCAATGATTGAAAACAAGGTAGGTTACACTGACCTCTATACGTGTTTGAGGACAGAGATAACAACTGTAGTTGTGGGTCAAGTCACTATCAATCTTATTGACACAAATAAGTAATGAATACACAGTGCATGTTTACTTCTACTACAGAAACTGAAAACTACCAACAAAATATTTAGGAAAAAAATTACCTGGTAAAATGTAGTAATATGTTACTGAAATTATGAGCTTACTGGTATGCCTTGTTTTGCTGAGCAGTGCACAGTCGAGATTTCCTTCTGTGGCACATGATTTAGGAGCATTCCATTCTGTGAGCGCAAGGCCAAAAGGACTTGAATTTTCTACCAACTTAGTAATGGCTTTCATATAGGTTTAATGGTACTCATAATGCATTCGGTATCTCCTGAGAGCAGAGATTAGACCTGTATCTTGACATGTGCTGGGCAGACTAAGGCTTTTTATGGTCTTACTCAAGTGCACTTTGCAAATGAGACCTTGTAAGTATACAAAATAATGCAAAGGGCAGATGCCATAAACATAGCAATATAAATATGAGTACTGTGAATATGAACAACAATGAGGACAAATGGGATTATTCTCTGTGTACCTGGATGTGTACCTAAATCTTTATTTCCTACAGAGGAAGGTATAGCTAATTTAGCCAAGTGGTCATGTCACAGTGGGGCATGGCCACACCCCCCGGGTCTTCCTAGCACTTTTGAAGCACTCTCCTACCCTCCAAACACCTTTTGCGGCACCTGTTCACCACTGCTCTGCCATGCAGCAGTGAACGACACATACCACACAACTTATTCACCTGTGGGACAAAGCTGCCGCTGTCGGGAACAGAGCCCTCAAATCGTGAATGTCCCACCTAAACTGGGACAGCTGGGAGGTATGATATACTAGGCACATTGAAAGTGGAGCACCTGGAGGTACTCACCTACCCTCCGATCTCAGGAGACTCTTCCAGAGCTTAGAAGTGCGCCTATGTGTGTGCAGAGACAGACAATGATCACACTGTACAAAGCTGTAAACACCACATCAAAGTCTAACTTGCTACCACTTTAGTACAAGTCGCTTCAATCAATCTTTTCAGTTTTAGTCTGTCATATATTAATTATAATAGCGTGGGGATATGGAGACGGTCTTTATTTACACGTTGCAATGTCATATGTTTGAAGCTTTATATTACATTGCTTGAAGCCAGGGGAGGGCTGGCAAATTTTAGCCTGGGGGGCAAGAATTGACTCAGCAGCCTATTAGAAACATTTTAAAGGAAAAAAATGCAGGTGGCCCAGTGACCCAGCCCAAGATAGCCCACTGCCCCTACGCCCCCCACAGTGGCGCACGCAGGGGGGGTTTCTGGGTCTCCAGAAACCCCCCCCCCCCCCCCGCTAAGAAGCGTCCGCAGCTGTGCTGTGCTGTATTGTATACAGCACCGCCGCGGACGCTTCTTTGACAGCGCCGCGGCTGCTGTATACTACAGTGCAGCCGAAACGGAGCTGCCGCCCCTGCTTGGAGCTTCTTACCCAAAGAGCAACATGGTGGAAAATGTAACAGTGCCGTCATCAGGTACATGTATTGCATTACATATAAAAAGTCAGGGAAGGGTAACATTGTATTTTTATAAAATAAAAATGTTTTGATAATACTTTCACTTTTAGGATTTTTTTTTTATTATAAATCCTGTATTTATAGGCATAATATTTTAAGTGATTTCTGTGCACTGTGATTCTGAGAAATACTCTCATTACTCAGTACGGGCGATTGTGTAACTCCAGATTATTTGCAGATGTTTAGTAAAGTATATTTACGTTGAACACTACAGGACTACATGTTTTGCAACAGCGTTATAATCTAGTTATCAGTCTCATGTTGGTACACAGCGAAGCACGTTCTTCTTGTTAAATACAAATCCCAGGCTGCATTGCGAGTGAAACAGTCTCTCCCCTTTAAAGTGCCAATAGCGAGCAACAAGTGGGGAGCTGCCCATGGAAGCATAGGTGTCTGCAGCGCACCATCTATTATATAGACGAGCAGAGCTTCTGTGCCAGTCAGTACACCCTGCTCATCCTGTCAGACAGATGGAGGCCTTTCTGAATAGCAGTGAGGAGTCTTTGGGGACGGATTATTACACCCTGCTAGGATGCGATGAGCTCTCCACGGTTAGTGCGCATCTAATTTATTCTGTTGTGTATAATTAGCTATTACATTACCTTTTATACTTAATATATTTTGTTTTAATGCGTTGCTAGTACTGAGCCTCATTCCTCTGCATCACTAAACGTCTATGGCAAATGAGACTGATGTGTGATGCTGCTGCAATATAAAGTATGTACTATTTGCAAGGCATTATCTGTGATAATGCAGATGTTTCCATAATATGTTTTAATTCTATATAGGCATACGCTGCACTTATTGCTATATCATATATGCAGCCAAACAGCAACTGCAGTATATATAATTACTAATGTAATAGCAATACAATTAATGCATTTACTTAATTACTTTGTTATGTTTAACTAGCTTTTGTTAAAGTAGCCAAAACTGATATTCAATTGAAGAATGGAAGCAAGGTTCAGTTCCCTTTATCTTCTGTATGACAGGCTCTAATTGTATGTTAGATCTCTTGACAAACTTCCATTCAAGCTGTGCAAAGGATGGTGCCTTATAAATAATGCTTAAAAATAATACTGTACTGAAATGTTAGTTGTGTCTTCCATTAGCATAATGTATCATATCTATCTATCTATCTATCTATCTATCTATCTTTAAATATAATAAGTGTTTTTTTCTCTTTGAATGTTTTGTGTGTGTATTGGGACAAGCTACACACACAATAAAATCCTTGGCTTTCTACTCATATACATAATATTCTTGTGTGCTATGGTAAACAGTCAAGGTAATTGCACTGTTTATTCAATCCTTGACGTCAGAGAGGCTTTCTGCTCGACAATGTATACCGCCCCCTCTATCACTAAAGAGACATGAGGGAGATACGCTTCAATGGCACAGATGGGAAGACTTTTACTATACAACTGCAAATTCCAGACTGATATGTTAGGTGCACTTCAGTAAAAGAGCGGTTTTCCTAATCCTGACCTATAATAGGGTCACAAAATGTTTTGATTTTTTTTATATACATTGTACACAACGGTGTCACGGTTTATCAGGTGAATGGTGCTCTATCGGGTCATTCACGTGGACATTTCCATATAGATCAGTTTTGCTGAGTTGATGAGTTGATGTAACTTGTACTATAAACACACGACACTTGGTATATGACAAGACACATGCAACAGATTGTATCAGCTGTTAATAATGGTCCTTAACAGAGCCTGCTCCGTGTATACATTATTTTCAGGCTGGACCTGATGCAGCATAATGTTGCTTCCTATTCACATAATTGGGAGGTGCAGTTGGATGCATGTTGTAAACGGTTATGAAAACAGTTAGAATCCACATCAGAAGTCCATTACCAGATAGTCTAAAACAAGACCTTAATTTAAGAGCACAATGATTATTTCAGTTTGCACCTGTACATTAATGTGTTTGCCTTTCATGATGAGAAGGACATTTTAACCAGATTGTTCAGATATCTGTGCGTGGATCCCAAATTAACAGTGATCATGATTTAACTCGGAAACTGAGTGGATTTTATTTTATCTATGCTGGTGAATCTAGGAGGCTGATGATAACAATCTGTTTGCATAGGTTGTAACTGGTTGACCACACTGTTTGGACCCCCAGTAATCTATTCATTTGGCCTTAATGCTATATGATCAGAGCTGTGCAGTTTAACCATTATCGTGTGTAATTAGATCTTGTAGGGATAGGTTTAGTTTAAACTCTGGAATTTGTCATTGGGGCATCAGTGGTTAGTACATCTGCCTCACAGCACTGTGGTCATGAGTTCAATTCCCAACCATGGTCTTATCTGTGTGGAGTTTGTATGTTCTACCCGTGTTTGCATGGGTATGCTCCAGTTTCCTCCAAAACCATACTAACAGGTTAATTGGTCGATATTAAATTGACCTTGGTCTCTCTTGGTCTGTGTGTGTGGGTTAGGGAATTTAGACTGTAAGCTCCAATGGAGCAGGGACTGATGTGAGTGAGTTCTCTGTACAGCGCTGCGGAATTAGTGGCGCTATATAAATAGCTGATGATGATGTCATTGGTATGAGGCAGAAAGGACAATATGTTGATAAACTATTCACTGAAGAGCAAATGTTGGAAATATATTAAATAGAGCTATCTGTCTACATCCGTCATCATATCTATTGGCTGTTATAATTTCCTGTGCTTTCATCTTTACAGTTGTTATCAGATAAATAACAATGACTAAGGGAAAGTACGTTTTCGACAAAAGAGAATCAAGTGGAAAATGAATCATGACAGCTTCCTACTGCTCAAGGAAAACAACTGACCATTGTGCGGACATGTATAGCTTGACCTTATTTGGATTGTCAATATGACAGAAATATTTCATGGGCACATAAGTGTGTTTTTTATTCTTCCAGGTTGAACAAATTGTTGCAGAATATAAAGTTAGAGCCCTCGAGTGCCATCCTGACAAACATCCCGGAAATCAAAACTCAGGTAGATTTCTTTTGGAAAGTATTTTATCATATATATGGTTAATGCATTTACTACTATAACTTTTATGGATATTAGAAGTTACTGAGGAGTTCTGTGATTATATAACAGCACAAGGCTATATATTGAGTGCATTATACAGGTCACAGAAATCTGCAGCGACCTAATATATGTAATTAATATATTATCTATTCATTATAATACACAACTTTTCCTAATGAACACTGAAGTAACGACATCCGAAATCTCCAATTATAAGCAATGACTGGCAGAGTTTAATCATATATTAACACCACTTGTGTAGTATAGTATTTGATGCTACTGTCTCTTGCTAGCTTCCTGTTAGTGCCCCTTACCCCTCCATGTACTGGCATGGTCAAAATTGAAAACTTATACAAACCAAAAATAAAACGGTATTGAATGGTTTATACATGCCCTTATGTGACTTTATTGAATTTAGCCTGTGCACAGGAAGATTTGTAATTACGGCCAGAGTCCTAATTTTGTTACCTCCCTGTCAACTCGCCATTCTTAACAGCTCCAGGATGCAGGTGTGGCAATAGAAAGGAATTTAGGTAAATGTACACTGAGTGGGCACCAAGATATAGGGTTAACAAGATTTATGGGAAATCATTAAAACTCAGTCCCAAATAATGGGCAAATACAGTAAGCAAATTGACACATTTTTGTCCAGTTGAGTGCATTGATATCTCTGCCTTGGATGGGCATTTGCACAAAGCATCTCCAGTTTAAGACTGAATTAGTTTCCCTAATTATTCTCATATTATAGCTCTAGTATAACTATTGCTTCCTCTCTTATAGTTCTTGGGTGACAGGTCCCTTACTAAGTTGCTTTTTAATATCTGTTTCTTTAAATATGTAGAGGTATATTAATATATTAAATCACTAGTGGGCCACAGACAGCCACCAACTCTGTGACTCGCGTTTTTATTTACTACGAGTCACTGAATTAGCTAATGAGTTGTGGGTGTCAGGTAGGGAGCACTGAGGGGCATGTTGGGGGAATGTTGGAAGATGTGAGTGGAATTTGTGGATAGATCTTAGTAGCATGTTTGAAAGGTTTTGAGTACATGTGGGATCTGAGGGCGTTCAAGGGGAATTTTATGGCTAGTGGGGTCTGAATGACTGTAGGCATTTTGTGGAAAGTGGGGGTTCTGACTGGCATGTGGTGGAATTTTGGAGCAACTGAGGAGCATGTGAGGGCATTTTGGGATGAGTGGTCTGGGAGTGTTGAAACGCCAAACATGTGGCACCTCTACAATGTCTGTTGAATCTGTCTCCTAATTTAAGCATGTAATGCTACTCAGGCCACACTTGAGTAACATTTTAATGCAAATGACTGACGTGATATGTTTATAAAGTTCTGAATTGTAAAGTTCATGGTGTCCTCAATACCTGATATGATTACTGTTTTGTAGTTGAAGAGTTTCAGAAACTTCAGCAAGCCAAAGACACCCTAACAAATGAGGAAAGCCGTTCACATTATGACTACTGGAGACGGAGTAAAATCATGATTCCTTTTACACAATGGGAAGCTCTGAACGATTCTTTAAAAATGGTAGGTGTAGTATTCTCTTCTGAATATATTGAGCATTAAAGAGAAGAGAGTGTCAGAAAGCAAGCAGTGTCAAATATGGCATCTGTCTGGTTCTAATTTCGCTCTATGTTTTCATGCAGTTCTGATTATCATGTGACCCAGCAAATGATGAAACTGTATTGGTGGAGAGTTTTCTCTTGGCAGATATCTCTCTGTTTTGACTGCATAATGTACTATTTCACAATAATTTGTTTTGCTAGGATTACACGTTTTCAATACCATGTGCCTTTGAACTAAACAAATATTTCCTAATCCAAGCTTTGTAGTATTTTATAAATGGGTTGTTGCTCTACAATAACCCCCCCAGTGTTTGTTTTCTTCTGTTTCACCTTCTGCTGCTTTACTGACATTTGGTATAAACTGTCATAAAACTTTACACAGGATAGGCTACAATACACAGCCAACCTCAAACTGCCTTAAAATTAAATTAACAGTGTTCTTTTGTTTAATAAATAAACGTCCTTCCCCCCCCAACCAGCCCCAACGTTAAATAAAAGCATTCCTTTTTTTAATGAGTACACCCATTTCCCCCATTAGCCTTGCCATTATATTAAAATGTAATTAAAAAAGCCTATTTTCCTCAACCAGTCCCAATATCAAGTTAATAGCATACAAACCCCCCCCCCCCCACATTTAATAGAGACTAACATTGCTAATGCAGACATAATCAAATCTTTAATATATTACTAATTTTTATCAGGTTTACTATTAAGCGCTATTACAGTTGTATCTTTTTATTATGTTTTATAGCATTTTATGCATCACAAAGAAAAGCACCTCCTCTCCCCAACCCCCAGCCCCTCTAGACACATGTCAGATTGGTTGGGTAGGGGGGGGGAGAATTACTTTATATGTTCTTATTCCTAGTATTTTCCTTGTAATGTATTTAGTCATAAATCCTTCAAAAACCCTATGCTATTTCTTAAAAAAATGGCCATTAAATCTGTGATATATTATTGCTTGTAATCCAAACAGGACAAATTTGCCCCCTGGGTTCTGTCGATCCCCCAATAATACAGTATGCCGTAACAAGGTGCTCCACCTGACAACTTAAAAAATATATATGCTTCAATAATTTAACTAACACTACCTGTGCCAATTCTTTATACACACAGAAAGGAGAGCACCTGGCTGTGTATTATACAGTGTGGTCCATAAGTGTGGAAACACCCTTTTAAAACGTAAAATGGTAATAAACAGGCTAATTTAGGGGAATTCTCTTGGACTCCCGGGAGAGAAGGTCACCCTCCTGCGCCCCACCCGCTTCCCTACTGGGGCATGATGGCGAGATTTGCTGCAAATTAATCTTCATGGCTCCACACCCGAATAGCATTGCACAGCTGGGGTTGGGGACACGATAAAGCAAATCGCATCGCCCCACACTTGTCACTTGGAGGTCCCGGGGGTGAGGCGATAAGAGTAGGGCAGGTATTACGCTTATGTGCTATGTTTTGGAAACACAGCCTGTCCAGCATACTTGCAGTAGATTTACTTACAGAAAACATCTATTTCTAGTCAATGCATTGGGCGGTACAGAACAAAAAAGAAGCAATGCTGGAGGCACCGGCTAACTCTTCAAATGAAGCACACGATGAAATTTCATTGAACGCCGAAGAAAAGAAAACACAAATCAGTGATGAAAACGATGATTGTGTGTTGGAGAAAACCCCAGAAGACATTGATTATCTGTCGGCTAAAAGTCCTGAAGGTAACACCAAAATTAAATGAACTGATGAATTGATGTGAACTTTGAGCAGTTACTTGGCTTTTCATTTTTTTTTTTTATCTAAAATGTCAATTGAACTATTTCAACATGATTTCCCAAAGCGTCATTGCTGATGTATAATTTGTAATATTTTTTCTTGACATATAAAAATAAGTTAATTCATTTGAATATTTTTGTCAAGAGTATCTGACATATAAGTGCTTTTGTCATCTTGTATTAATTGACTTTAGACAGTACACTGGTAGGGTGGCTGCTCTCCTGGGTATGGATGTGGCCATCCCACAAAATCTCTGCTTCCACTGTGTGAATGCTGTGGGTACAGTTTTATTCTCATAGTCTTTCCCTTTAGACAGGGTTACCATTTGATAAGAATGTTAACCCACTGTCCAAGTTGACTTTAAAATTGATTCCTTCTATTGCTTGGCTTAGTATCTGAAAATGTATCATCAGTCATTGTTCTTTAAATACAACTCCATTACATCAAGTGCGGTAATATCATTGCATAGTACACCATATGATTTACATCATACTTGCCTACTTCCAGTAGGCGACGTCCGAAAGAGGGGTGTGGCTAGAGGGCGGGAGGGGGCGGGGCGCTTTGAATTGTGTAATTTTGGCCCCGCCCCCAAGTAAAATGCTGGGGGTTTTGTGGGGGGCGGGGCCAAAATGGCGTGGTTCCCGGTGAATCGCGTTCATTTTAGGAAGGGAATTTCGGGATGCGGGAGAAATGTCAGCCCTCCCGGGAGTCTGGGAGACTGACCCATATTTCGGGAGTCTCCCGGACTTTCCGGGAGATTTGGCAAGTTTTGATTTTACACCATATGTGGTTACAACCTCCATGACATAATAGAGCATGTATGGTACTGATAAGGAGTTTATAGCACAGCTTAGGCAATTAAATCAACATTCTGGTTGCTATGAGATATTTTTTTCCTCTGCTTCTGCTTTCTTAAATGTCCCCCTATTCTTTCTTTCTCTACACACTGTTATACCAGAATAGGGATACCTGGATCAGTGGGCAACATCATGAGGAAGCTTAAATGAAGAATTGTCCTCTAGACAGCCTGGTACATTTACACTATGATATTAGCCACCAATATATTAAACTCATTCAGTCACAAAGACAATCCTGTAAACTGCATGGTATTATGATACCAGAGCTGGAACCTAGACATCCTATGTCCTAACACTGTTAGCAACAATAAGGTGGTATAACTTGATGGAGAAACGTGTGATAGCTATAACACTGGTATTTTATCATAGCCAGACAATGAATCAGAATATTGAATCTATTAAAAAAAAAGTAGAATTTCTAGGTTTGTGAATTAAATGTAAAAATATTTGGTTAACAAGCAATATCTTTTTATCAAAACACCATGTTTTAATCAACAAGATTCATACTAAACCTGTAGTGTCTAAAAGAAGTACTTTCTAGAATTATGTTCATTCAATAGACATGTGTAGGTTATTTAACATTTATTTACTGCAGACATAAAGGCAGAATTCTCATAAAGGAATTCAATCTTCTACATTTGTAGAGCAAATACTTCTGCATACTATGATATATATCACATAAGATATACACACACAATATAAAAGAAAATCAAAGCATTAGTTTGTATAAATATGGTCAGGAGAGTCCCATGGTGGTCACATATTATTATTATTATATTTTATTTATAAGGCACCACAAAAGGTTTGCAGCACCGTACACAACATATTCAGAAAGCAGCGATCCATAACACATAACATGATACATGAAGAACAAAATATAAAGATCAGACATATTAAATAAACAAATAAACGGATAAGACAATAATGCAGATCAGATTATTTACAGAACAGTGAGTGAGAGTGATGTTAGTGACCAGCATGAGGTTGGCCTGAGCTTAAGAAAACAGGGCTATATATATATATATATATATACATATATATAATGTTGCCTATAGCAACCAATCAGATTCTAGCTGTCATTGCGTATAATGTATTAAATAGATGATAACTAGAATAGAATTGGTTGCTATAGGCAACATCTCCACTTTTCAAACCCACCTGGAAACTTGCAGCTTGATACATTTACTCCCTGGAATTCAGTTATACTACAGTAACTATATGATGACAAATACGGCAGGATGGAAATTACCCCCAGGCCACTCTTGTTCCATAGATTTATAAAATTACAATGCTGCCATTAGTTTACTCAGCAGTGCACACCTACTATATGTAACACTTACATGGCTCTGCTGCTATTTACCTGGTCTCTCTGGCCCATGACAGCAGTCCAAAATGCGCAATTAGAGGAAGTAGTTGTAAACATAATCATTCTACATTTCATTCTTTTTCATTATAGGCTGTGTGTTGTCCTATTATACCATGGGCCACTTACCTACAGCCAAAACCTCTCTTCTAATTCCTGTGTTTAACCCCCCACACACACCTTTGCATAATTTACCAAGACATATTCAATAATTTGTAGTGGTAGACGTGGGCAATTATGGGTACTGTAAAGTCCAATTGCTAGATTTACTAAAGGGCGGTTTGATGAAACAAACAAATTTCGGCCACTTTACAAATCACCATCCTGATTTTAACATTGATGAACATACAGCCGGATTTACTAAGCTGGGGTTTACAAAAACGCCAGACAAAGGCCACAGCAAAAGAGGTAATTGTGAGAGGCGAGATAGCTCAAACATCATGCAGTTTCAGCTATCTGGTTATTCAGAACATAAGAGGGAACACCATTGACTCAAACATCTTGGGGGCAATTATTATTTATTGATTAAGGGGGAGAATGGATTTATAATTAACTTAAGGGGGAAATATTATTGTATTATATTATGGGGAAATATGAATATATAATTATATTAACTGGGCAGTACTATTTGATTTATATAGGGGGCAATAATTATTTATGATGCACACATGTGGCACTATATAGTGCCCCCATGTAATAATAATACAATAATATTGTCCCCTTTATATAATGAAAAATAAAATTTACCCATATAGGTTAATTATAAATTAATTTTTGCCCCTTAATCAATAAATAATGTTTGCCCCATAATTTATATATCAAAAGTGCTTCCTCTTATGTCGACAGTAATATTCCTAACTTTAACTGTATCCCATTCCCAATCCTTAAGCCTAACCCTAACCATATAATACTGTTGACATGTGAATTGTTGACCTAATAATAACGTTGACATTTGAATTGTTGGCCTAATGTTGTTGACCAAACGAATGTCTAGCCATCGACCGCATACCGAACCAGTACTGCACAGACATTTTC
Source organism: Mixophyes fleayi (assembly GCF_038048845.1). Lineage (NCBI taxonomy): Eukaryota > Metazoa > Chordata > Amphibia > Anura > Limnodynastidae > Mixophyes > Mixophyes fleayi. Next base: position 50,591,798 of record NC_134407.1, read on the forward strand.
TGGGTTGAATCAATGTGAATTTTTTACCTCAGTGATGTCACACATTGTATGTACCTGTGATGTTACCAACAGTTTGTTCTCTCTTGACTATAGAAAGTCCAGACAAGACGCACTGCCTTCTGCGCTTCCGCTGGTCAGCTGAGGCTCCCTCAGACCTTCTTCGGAAATTCAGAAATTATGAAATATAACCTCCTTTCCCTGAAGTATTTACAATCCTGTTACTATATGTTATTTGTAATTGTGAATAGTATTTTATTGCAGAAAATGTATATCATGCGCTTTTCTATTATCCTATGTAATAAAAAAATGTCAATATATCATCTATTATGGAACTACAAGTCCCAGCATTTCTGCTGGAGAGAGATTGGTCGTCATTATAGAGGAAAATAGTTTGACTGGTACCTGAAGACTAATACGTGTACTATAAAATTTGTATTAGCTATTATATGACTGTATATCGCTAAGTAGAATGCATGTAAAATAATGTCTTTGTTATTGGCAGCCACTTACATTTTAGGGACCACAATATATTATTTATTCAGCTTATTTGGCTTATTCCTAGTAACGGTTTAAAATGCTACTGTTGGCTTTATGCACAAATGTAAAGATTACCTACATATTTTTAGGTCTTATGTTTAATAAATATATTTAGTTGTGTAATGTAACACAAAAAGGTCATTTATGTATAAGCACACAGCATTTCGATTGGCACATATGCACCCAATTGTCCATCTAGTGCAGGCCTGTCCAACCTGCGGCCCTCCAGGTGTTGTGAAACTACAAGCCCCAGCATGCTTTGCCAGTAGACAACCTGTTGATAGCTGGAAGGGCATGCTGGGACTTGTAGTTTCACAAACATCTGGAGGGCCGCAGGTTGGACAGGCCTGATCTAGTGCATTTACAGGTATTTTTCAGGTGTTTATTTATTTTTATTATACTTGTAGAAATGCCCTTTCCTATAAAAGCGCAACCGGGAAGGTGCAAAATAACATTGGTATGTTCATAAATGGCCTTTTCATGTGTTTCAAACATGTCGAAACCTCCTTGGTATGACAAATACTGTGATTTATTTTATAACACGTGTTGCTAAAGGCTACAAAGACATATTTTGTGACCACAGTGTGATCATATTATATGGTGTTGAACAGTGGTGGAACTACCGCCAGTGCAGAGCAATGTGGCTGCATGGTGAGGGGGACCCAGCGATTCCAACCCACTCTCCTGAGGGCTCGTCACTCTGTTCTTCTAACTGGGCTCCAAATGCCCAGAAGAGCACAGTAGGGGCCTCAGGAAGGTAGGACAGCATCGCCAGGCCCTCCCCCACAGTTCCTATGAGGCTGGGCAATGCTGTATTCCACACCTGGTGTTGAACATACGGGGCCTGACTCATTGAGGAAAGTAAAGCATACTTGCCAACTTTTTCTCTTTGGCTTCAGGGAGATCCCAGGGAAGATAGGCGTGCGGGGACGGGGCTTAACGAATCACATTATAAGATGACGCGGTATTTGCGTCATTAAGCCTTGCCCCCCGCCACTTATCTATTGCGGGGACGAGAACTGGGAGGTTGCCCTGCTTGCCCGGGAGTTCTCCAAGAAATGCGGGAGTCTCCTGGACATCCCTGGAGAGCAGGCAACTATGCATTAAAGAAAAGCAGCTAATGAATCTCTAGAGACTGAAGTGTCTTTTACATTTCTGTCTCCATTACTGAAGTCATGTTGTCTTACCTGTCAGTCCCTGGTTAAATCTTGGTCTCCATGACAATGGCCACCTCCATAGGCATCAATACATGGACATAGGACACAATTTCTGAACAGTATCATCATGCCACAGATGGCGAAGCCAACCAAGTCTTGTACTGGCTCAGCATCAGGGAGAAAGTCAGACTCTTCAGGGAGTGAGGGAGATCACCCCTATTTCAGGGAGTCTCCCTGACATTCAGGGAGAGTTGGCAAGTATGAAGTAAGGCAAAACAAATAGTAAGTTTTCTCCGGGACTAAACCATGTTTTAATGCAAGGGGTGCATATTGGTTTATTATTTTGCACATAAGTTAAAATCTGTCTGTTTTTTCACTTATTTAAAAGCTTTATTGTTATACTGAAATTTAAATTTGATCTAGGACATGTCCTTCCCTAACTATTATTCTGCCCCCACATTTTAAATTTAGCTCCCCCTCCAATGCAACATGGTTTTGCTAAGGTGCAAAGTTACTAATTTTTTGCTTTCCTTTCCTTAATGAATTAGGCCCACTGTGTCTGTTTGGTGTAATGTATTTGAGATTAAAAATTGTTTCCTGAGCATATTCCTATTTAATTATGTAATAAAGAAACTGGCACAAAATGATATACTTTTCTTAACTCTTACTTCTGCCAAATTCATTCTTTCCAACATTTATATAATTTCCCATTTTGCAGCAGAAAATGCTCCTGTTAGCACAGCCAGTGCAGTACGGTTTAGATGGAGCTTCAGGTCTGTCCGTCTTCATCATGAGATGTTTATTCCACTTTTTATACTGTAATATTTTTGCATTTTAAATACTACATTATAGTAAAGTTATAATGCCCAACATAGTAAAAATAGAGAATTAGAGTTGTATACAGAATAAGGTAGCTTAAATGTCCAGTTAATACTGAAAAATATGATTATTTCATGTCCTTATCTGACCAATGGAAATTATAATAGAAAATGTCTGTAATCCTTCCTCCGCAAGAAATACATATATATGGTGGACTATTACTGCCAATGTTTGCAAATGTAATACAAGATACTGTTTACAGGAAATTGATTGAAGAGATAAAACTAGAGTGTTCTTTGAGCACCACTTAGTGTAATGAAATGAATAATAGATAAATGCCATTAATATGGTTATATATGTGTAAAATAAACTTTATAAGCAATGGGTACTGATGTCAAAAAATTAAGACCCAATCAATTTTAAGGTTATCGGACATGTAAAGCACATCACTCGTGAATTGTTCTTCAGACTCATGCTTACAGGGTTAGATACGCCTGCTCAGGAAATGAACAATGGAGATATGAGATCTGTATATCTCGGAGCAGTGATTCAGCAGTTTAGTGTAGTATTATATACTACACTACAGAGTAATTGTATTTAGGTAGTAGATGTAATTTCCTGTGTATGATCACTGAAATCTTGGGTAACTTCTAATATATGCACAGCAAACATTATTGTTTATATAAATCACAATGACTTTGCAGCATTTACACAAACTATCAGGCACACTGTGCATTGTTTAGCAAGAGCAGAAGAGCTGAGTCTTTTCCTGAATGTTATCTAGACAACGGAAGTTGGTGAGATGACCAGTAAAGCATTTATTGCAAGTATTAACAGTCATGTTTCCATCTCATAATTAATCCATGCAAGGTGTGAATCAATAAAATGGGTTGCCATATCTGATTGTAGGATTTAATTTCCGCAACAATACACATTTTCAGTCTGCTACATCCAAGCAAAAGCAAATAACTTGAGCAATAACTTTGATCTTTAATAAAGAAAAAAAATAGTATCCTCTTCTGATACAATCTTTTAAGCTTTTCCTGTGTGTCAATTTAATGACATTTTTCCTATGACATTTATTAAAAATCAGTGCTTATTACTATATATTAGTAGGTAAAGTGTTCAGGTATGCTATTTGTCTTTATTAAAAAAAAAATCTGGAGATATTTCACAGGAATATCAATTCCTTCATTCACTTGTAAGATCTTCCAATCTAAGAAATATTATGGCTTGGATCTACGCATGGATATTTGAGGCCTGTCAGTAATGCAAATCAAGGTAAAGTCAAATATCCGACTGATGTCTTAATTGGTCAGTTGCCTTTTCTAGAGAACGAGCACTAGGTCTAAGAAAAGAAGTTTAGGTTATAGAAACCTTTGGCACACCAGTAATAGGGCTTGTGGCCTCCAAGAAAAATGTCACAGAAATTGCCTCCCTCACCTCAGGACAATCAAGTCCATGGACAGCAATAACAGACAACATTGGGAATGAATATATATATATTTCTGGTAAGACTTTCTCAAAGGGTCAAACCAGACAAAACGCATCAGAGATATGAGGAGGTTCTATTCTACTACTTCAACTTTGGGACGTCTTCTATAGACCTGGATCACACCCCCTGAGAGACCTGCTGACACTGTTTATTTCAAATAAGTGCATACTAATATCCTTAATGTACGGGCATTTTTCAAACTATGTTTTTATGATTTTTCTTAATTAAATGTGTATTCTAATGATTGGTTGAATGTAGAGCGTACTATACTATATTTTGGTTTGTTTGAGCTTTCAGCTACACCCTGGAAGAGAATCCTGAGATTAGGTTAAAGGAGATCATGGAGTTTAACATACTGATCAGATAAGCACATTGCATATTTCTCTCTTTGATACAAGTTCACTTTGGGCATTGGCATTTACCATATATTTTATCCTTTTCTCCGATTGCATCTGGGGGTTACTGGTAGCATGGAGTTGTAGGTGGTGAGCATGGGAGTTGCCACTTAACTAGTTAATTGTAAACATGCTGACAGACCCCCTCCCCTTGGCAACGCCCCTGCAGATCCCCAGTGTCCCCCAGATGGAATCAGAAAAGGATTTTATTCTGCGTATAAAAAATCCTATTTTCTCTTTCAACCAATCTGGGGGACAATGCTACCACGGGGACTTCCAAATGCAGCCCCCTTAAGGTAGGGACCGCTCTTACTGCCCAGCCTGTAAAACACTACGGCAAAAAGATTGAACTGGTAGACTTTGGTAAATGTGTGCACAGAGGAGCAGGTGGCCGCCTGGCATAGCTGTTTTGCCGAGCCCCCATTCCGTGTAGCCCAAGAAGCTCCCACTGACCGGGTGGAACGGGCAGTAATGCGACTGGGGACAGGTCGGTTCACACTGAAGAAAGCATACTTAATTGTTGAAATAGTAATGCTCTGCTTGGAAGCAGGCTAACCATGTTTTTGGGGATCATACAACACAAAAAGAGAGTCTGAACGCCTAATGCGTGAGGTCTGATGAACATAAATGTATAATGCCCTGACCATGTCCAAGTACTCAATATGGTTATCTCCGGTCGAAGTAAAAGGCTCCTGAAAAACTGGAACTACAATTTCTTGGTTTAAGGGAAAGCCCGATACTACTTTAGGTTGAAAGGACGGAATGGTGCAGAAGATCACCCTACCGTCATGGAAAATAAGGTATGGTTCTTTGTATGAAAGAGCCCCAAGCAACAACACTCTGTGAGCTGAAGCAATTGCTAACAGAAAAACCAACTTCCACGTCAAAAACTTAAGGCCCGTTGACAGTAAAGGTTCAAAAGGGAGATTCTTAAGCATGGTAAGCACCTAATTTAGTTCCCATGGATCAGTGGGAGGCACATAGGGAGGCTGAATGTGCAACACCCCATGCAAAAAGGTCCTTATGTCTGGCATGTCCGCCAACAGCAACTGAAAATAAACAGATCGGGCCGAGACCTGAACTTTTTAGGGAACCCAACTGAAGCCCCATTTCAAGGCCATGCTGGAGAAAAGCCAGAAGACGGGGTAGGTTAAATGTCGCAGTGTGGCGGACCCTACTCTCACACTACTGATGTAGGTTTGCCAAATCCTCTTTTCTAGCCCGCAAAAGGGTGTTCACCACCTTGGAAGAGAACCCTTTTGACCGCCAGAGGCTGGCTTCAACAGCCATGCCGTTAAAGCCATCAGAGGCAGGTCCTGATGTCAAAAGAGGCCTTGAAGGAGGAGGTCATCACAAAAGAGGTTGACAAAACCGCTGACCAACTGCCATGAATAGAATCTCTGCATATCAGACCCGGCGTGGCCAGTCATGTGCCTCCAGTATCACTGGAAATCCTCCCTGCCTGACCTGCTGGAGAACACGTGGAAGAACTGGGATGGGGGGAAATAGGTAATCCAACCCAAATTCCCAGCGCATTGTCATGACAACGATGTCCACTGCCAGGGCCAGGGGATCCCTGGCCCTTGAGCAGAACCTGGGAACCTGACTGTTGGGCCTCAACGCCATGAGGTCCAGATCCAGAAGACCCCACCTGCGAACTAGCATCTGGAAGACTTCTGTCAGAAGGTTCCATTGAAACCTTCTGGAGTGGAATCTTCCATATGGAATAGTCTTAAAGGTCGAGACAATTTTCCCCAGGAGCTTCATGCAGAGGAGCATGGAGGGACTGCGGCCTGCCAGGACCCGGGCCGTCATATTCTGCAAGGAACAAGCTTTGTCCTTGGGAAGGAAAATTTTCTGTTCTCTGGTGTCCATGATGAGACCCAAGAATGTCATCCTCTGGCAAGGGTTTAACTGAGGCTAGTTTAGATTTATGATCCAGCAGTTTGACTCTGACACCCTGATAGTGAGGTCCACATGCTGACATAACAGCCTTGATAAGGTGGTCCTCCAGGTAAGGCACTATTCTGACCTCCATGGAACGAAGACAACCGGCCATCACTGAATTAGCTTTTGTGAACATCCTGGGCGCTAACTAAAGAGCAAATGGGAGCACCCTGAATTGATAGTGGGGGCTCCCATAGTGAAGCGTCCCACTGTGAAGCGGAGAAGAGATGGATGATTCTCCCATATTGGGATGTGCAAGTAGGCATCCCGAATATTTATGGATTCCAGGAATTCTTCCAGTTCCAGGCCATTTATCACTGATCAAACAGTTTCCTTGCGAAATCTGTCCACCCGTAGGTGTAAGGGTAGGGACTTTAGATTTACAATAGGGTGGAAGGAACCATCCTGTTTTGTGACCAAGAACAGATTTGAGTAGAATCTCTGGCGTCTCTGGATTTCCGTAACTAGTCAGATGACCCCTGTGGAAAGAAGAGAAGTGACACAGAGTAACATTGCTTGTCTTCTTGTGGAGTCAAGTGGTAAGGAGGTGGGAAAGAACAGACGAGGGGCTTGACCCGATAAATCAATCATGTAGCAACTTTTTCTGTTCCCCTGAATCCATCAATCTGGAGAAGATGCTATCCACTGCTTGAGTAACTGCAGACGCTCCCCCACTCCCACGGCCATGGGGGAGGTGGATGCAAGTCAGGTTGCTGGTTTTTCCTGCAGCTTGGGAGCGGCACGTCTTGAAAGGTCTGCCCCTGCTCACCTGACTTCTATCAGAGGAGCTCCCTCGAAAGGGCTGGCGAAATGAGCAGAGCCTTGGTACCTGCGCTTTAGGTACAATGACTGGGAGGAACGTGCTTTCCCACCTGTTACTCGAGAAATTATGCTATCAAGTTCTGGGCTGAAAAGTACAGAGCAAATATGGAACTTGGTAGCGTCCATAAGAAGGCTGCCACCATCGCGCTGAATCACAGCAATCTATACCCAGAGGTAGCGTCGGTCATCAGGGACCACCTACTGTGACAACGGCTTATGAAGCCACTTGTCACACTTACAAAATCCGTCTGGTCGGCTCTCACCCGGAGACAGCTCTTGTACAGTCTGCATTTTTGTATAGTGTGCCGATTCTAATCACACACTGAAACAGGCTGTGATACTATTCTAAATAAAAACATGTAAAATATTAAATAAAAGAAAAATCCTTACTAATTTTCACTAGTCAGAATAAAGTAAGCCCAACTCCTTGGGCATACGTGATTTATGAGCCGGGCAGCAGAGCCCATAAGGGGGCTGCTTTTGTAAGTTCCCATGGTAGCAGTGTCCCACAGACTAGTTGAAAGAGAAAATAATATTTATTATACTCACGATAAATTCTTTTCTCTGATTCCATCTGGGGGACACTGCGTTCCCTCCCTTCTGCTCTTCTGTTGTTTTGTATTTGGTTGTTTTTCTCCCCTTTCTTGGTGTTTTGGAATTACACTGAGGAGCTACAGGGGGTTGCAGAGGGGAGGAGGTCTGTCAGCATGTTTACAATTAACAAGGTAACTAGTTCAGAACCAACTCCCATGTTCCCCACCTACAACCCCATGGTAGCAGTGTCCCCCAGATTGGTTGAAAGAGAAAAATGTATCTATATATCTATACATACATACAAAACGTACATATAATTTCTTGTTCAGAAGGGAAAAAAAAAGCTTCATTTTGGAGGAGGGCTTGTTTTAACTCCCTGATGGGCATCATGGATGTAGGAAGCGGTTGATTGCAGTTGTTTTGACCAAAAGTTGTGCTACCAAATATCAAGTCTAGGGTGTCAATAACATTTTTTTTTCATTTTTAGATATAAAAAGGATATACAGTATTACATTCAGGAAAAAAAATCAAAGGTTCTGCCATTATAACAGAGAAAGAATTGTGGACATCAAATACAATCGCTCTGTTTAGAAATTGTGCGTTTAAAAAAAATTGCAGTTGTGCCAATATTTTTGGCTAGGACTGAATAACCCTCAAGTCTTGCTTGATGTACCAATTACTGGATTTGGTGCAGTGTTCTGGCCGAATACAGCCATTTTGTCCATGGAACTGGCCAAAGACTTTGACATCAAACCAAATCCAAGCCTGCTTTATCAATTTGAAGATTACTCTCTTTCTGCCCCACAATACGAACCAGTAGAGCAGTTCTCAATAGCAATGTAGAAGGTATGTACGTTTTAAAGTGATGTAACCACAAAATCACTTCTCTGCCCTCCTCCCGGAATTGGTGCCAAATCAGCAGAGACTAAGAATTGCACCACAGGTTGTATTCAGTAGCAGTGCATGCATCATCTGAGTACATGTTCCAGCCACTCCTGTGGACCACCAGGATGCAAAGTAAGATTTAATATCATGTAGGCATTTTCGTGGGATGGGGTGTGATATAAAAACATAGAACAGACCTATCTGTTCTGCTATTTTTGTTATTTGGATGAGGGGGTGGTTGGTACGTGTGAAAACCGACCCTGTGAACTTGTACTCGAGCGTATAAGATATAAGAACATTTGCGTTCCATTGTCTTTTGCTGCCTACTAAACAGTTCTCATCAGGCTTTGTTAGTTTATTGTACCCAGCCTAATACAAAATCAATAACACCTAAAATATGCAACATTTCCTGCATATTTTAGGTTATTGATTGTGTGTTAGGCTGAGTACACACTACAGAATTTTCCAATCAAGGTGTTATCTATGATTGTACTAATGACTGAAAAATAAAATAAAGTCCTGATCAGAATGCTGATTCATGCATATACACTATACAGGTTTCAAAATATTTACCCTCAGATCTGTGCTTTTCAACTATCATAATCATCGTACTGAAAAGATCAGGACTCTGTAAACTCTATGGAAATCCTGATCGTGAGTTCGTGCACACTTTTGGATGGGAAGGACGTTGTTCCATAGCTGAACACGATTTATAGTTCTGCTGAACAATCACATCAAACTTTGGATCTGTGCTTTAGAACAATCCTTGTTCATTACTGGAACATACACACTACTGTGATATTGGGTCAATTGGTCATTTATCGTCTGATTGGCCTGTCAATCAGCTGAAAGGGCTGTATTGTGGAAGGTTTATTCTTAAATGTCGCGAAGTGGAAGAGTTAATCAAAGATAAGACAAGACGAGGAGTATGGGCTAAACAAGGAGAGTAAACAAATTCCATATAATCTACTTTTGTCCTCTAGTCAACAAGGACATGGCATGGTGCGACTGGCCCAAACTACTAGGCACCCTCTACCCAGGGACTAATAGTCACCAGTCAGCAGGGGGAAGGACACTCCACGGCTAACCAGTCATATCGCCACCAATCACCAGCAAGCTGAATAATCATTGTTATATACACTGTGTTTTTGGAGTCTGTGACTATCTTGTGTGGTCAAGAACTGCATTTCTGTCACGTGGATATGCTGTCCTTCTAGGGAATTACTCTGCCTGTAATTTGATTTTTGAACTAACCTACCCGGATGCACTGCCACGACAGTACACAACCATGCGGGTACCGCTGCTGCTGGGATACTACACAACCATATGGGTACCGCTGTTGAGCTGGCAGCACGGTTGCTTGGTGGTTAGCACTTCTGCCTCACAGCACTGGGATCATAAGTCTGATTCCTGGCCTTATCTATGTGGAGTTTGTATGTTCTCCCTATGTTTGCATGGGTTTCCTCCAGGTGCTCTGGTTTCCTCCCACACTCCAAAAACATACAAGTAGGTTAAATGGCTGCTGACAAAATTAATCATAGTCCGTGTGTGTGGGGAAGTTAGACTGTAAGCTCCATTGGGGCAGGGACTGATGTGAATGCCAAATATACAGCGCTGCAGAATTCGTGGATCTATATAAACAAATGATAATGAATCATGTGGGTAGCGCTGCTGGACTGGTACTGCTGCCGGGCTGAAACATAATCATGTGGGTACCTCTGCTGTCTCAGTCAAACAGTAACATTTGACAGTGAAATTAAATTAGTTATATGAATATTTCTGTCTCTAAACCGAAAAGGTTTTTTTTATCTTCAGTTGCAGGAAGTTTATACTAACATACAAACACCATTAGGGGAACTTTAAGAAAGCACTTGTTACTAAATACTTTTACCATTGTATTTCTTATTTCAGGTAACGCCTAAAGCCTTTGGCTGAATTATTTTGTAAAGATTACAAAAGTATAGTAAAATGAAATTAAAAGAACCATAAAAAGTGAAATTGGTACATCTCTAATAATTACCATTATACAGTTAGCACAACTTTAGAAGGTTACCCCAGAAATTAAGCAGCAAACCCTACCATATACAGATTTTTTTATTTTTTTTAATGAGGCTTGGGGCACAAGCCCAGAAACAGACAACTGGACATATTTGTATATATTTGTTTTTTTTAACCAGTGATGTCTGTATAATGCCCTCAACCAATGTTAAAATTTATATATTAAATGTAATAATTATATACCTGGAGTTGACATGCAAAGACTTAGAACAAAGTTACACAGAATATAAGTGAAAAGGAGACATAGGAAAAGTCTCCCCTCCAGCTCCCTCAAGCATCCTCTCACCCAGGAACATTCCTGATGAAGAGAGCCTGAGACATCAGTCTTGACATTCTTACCTACATAGAAATACACATTTACACACTGAGATATACACAAATGTTCAATGTAAACAATTCCTGGTTACCCCAGATAAAGCATGTAGAATCCCCCTTCAGATAAATGTATTATTAACATCCTCTCCACCTTAAGCCTGACAGCACCAAAGTATGTATATACTGTATGGCGGTTGAAAACCAATGAAACACATCTTGTTGGCAGGAAACCTCTTCTTGACTTTTCAAAGAGGAATTCATGTAAACCATGTAGGAACAGTAGACCCCGCTTTTGCAGAATATTACATAAAAGCAGTATACAAAATACAACTATCAAATCCTAATGTAAAAACCTTTTATTTTCCATAGAATATTTTACAAAGGTGTGTACAGGGCAAAATAAATGTTTAAAGATTTGAAATACACTCATTGATTTGAAAATTGAAGCCTGTGTCCACATAATGACTAATTTATTTTAGGATGGAACAGAGTGACACTTGTGGTTATATACAATATGTAGGTGCAGTGTTTCAGCCTGTACAGATGTCGTATTTCAATAATTGCAAACAAACATCAGAAAACCCTCTACATAGAATATTAAATATCATCTTGGCCTGGCTCAGTTATTTAAGACTATATATGAACAGATAGTGATGCAAAATCCTCAGTAAGCGTTCTTTATACGAGGTTAAAACCCTCATAATGGTCAATAGCTTGAATCAACTTCCCTCTCAGTGTCTCTTTGTTGGTGTATTTGGGGAGATCCAAAAGATTGAAACAAGTATGAGAAACTGGTAGAAAACGATCCCCTCCTCCTGTTGGTTGTATTATAAGTTTTAAACTTTTCATTCCAAGAATAGGGATCCGGTCACTGCCAGTCAAAAACACTGTAAAGAAACCAAAATGACACATAATGAAAGGATTGAATTTATATATTCCAGCAGAGAGACAGGTTTTTCTTATAATCTACTTGTGCACGAAGCTAATGGCAAAAACAATTGTTTTTACAGCTCAAAAGTTACACCTACTCCCTCTGTACGTGATATACTATACAATTATAAACTGTACGCCATCACTAGTCATTAAAGACAACAAGTTTCACTATGAAGACCATGTTAGGACATACCTCATCCATACCAGAGACATTTGCTCATTCACTATGTTTGAACAATACTTACAGCTTTTATGTTTTATCCCTTTCATGTTATATCAAATTTACTTTAACCGGAGATTACACTGATCACAAAAGTTCAACCCCCCCCCCCCCCCCCCACAGCAACCAATCACGGTCCTAATAATGCACCCCATTACTGTCAAGTATAAGGATAATAGAAATCACTTTGGAGGCGGTGGTAATCGTTAAAATGATTACCACAATTACGACACCCACAAGACCTACAAATAAAAAACTAATGTATTAAAAACCGATGTAAATATTAATAGACTTACCTGATCACCGATGGAGCAGCATGATGACCGCAAGGGATTTCGAATAAAGAGCTGTCTGGCACTACAGTTTAGTGTCATTGCGACTTCTATTAATGTTAATTTAAAGCGGCAATGTTGGGATCCCGCAGGTCAAGTGTTTAAACACTAACCCGACGTTTTTAATACATTCGTTTTTTATTTGTAGGTCTCATGGGTGTTGGATTTTTCGCAATCGAAAAACCGTACCCAACCCCTTTGGAGGTCCGTATGAGTGCAATCTGCCTGTGGACTCAATTTTTATGTAGTCACAAAACATGTCTGACTTCTAATATCTTTACATTTCACAATAAAGGCCATCAACGTTTATTAGAGAATAATAAATCGGTCTTCCTAATAATTTAACAAAGGCTATGAAACAAATGATTATAGGGAAATATATATTTTTAGAGTACAGAGTTTTGCTACTTGCTGCATTCCGCATCTCATTGACTTGAAGAACTATAAATCATCACACACACACTGCCCTGTAGCAACTACGTTTTACCATTTCACATTCATTGATAGTTTTATATATGTTACATCCTGAAATACATTCAAGCTACGTGGTGTCTTAAACATGAATAGAGTTATTTTAGCCTATGGTCAGGTGAATGAAGTACTGCAGCAAGAGCATTCAGATTACACATAGAGCTACATTGTTTCAGAGATCAATGATGAATGATATTCAAACTATCATGACATCAGAATCAAATAATAAAATAAAAACCATACTTACATAAGAACTGCTTTTTCTTTTCAAGGGATAATTCATGGAAAACCTCCCAAAATATTTTAATCGTTGGGTGATCTGCCCAATACTCTCCTTTATATTCTGTATGCTATATAAAATACAATGTAAAATATTGCATTAGTGTTTAATGCATATGTTGTTGTTATAGCTTAAATGTTAAAACACCCAAAACAGTGGGCTGCAATTTATATCGCTAATATTTAATACATCTCTCTAATATCCAGGACCATTCCTTACATAAATTTAAACTTTTCTCCTAAAAGTCTACCTAGTTTAGCCTCATTTTTTTTCCCTATAAAGTAAGGGGACACCAGAAATGTCTTTACTGCTTGTATTGCTCTTGTACATTTGAATATTTCATTAAATTGGTGGAAATAATCTATAAAATGCATTTTTACTTGTTTTCCACCAGCTCCAAGTCCTTTTGCAAAGAAAAAAAAAGCTCTGCAGCCACATGCAAACCAGGAAATGCTCCGACCACTTGAATCTCATTTAAATATTGCACCTTGCATGAGGTGCATGACTGCACATAGCCCACATTTATCAATGCCCCAATGTGCTCAGCTTCTATAATCATAAGATGCTCAATTGTGCACGCTCAGACATCGTCATATTGGCCCACAAGTCCATGTTGTTCTTTGTATAAACACTAATGTAGGTGCAGAACATCACAAGACCACCTTTATAATGTAGGTCCACTGTTTTCACTTATGTAAATGAACAGTTATAGCGGGAGAATCTGCAACATACTTCTGGAGTGAAAAAAGCAACCTATTTCTCCACATGCAATCGGCATAAATGGACATGCTATGAACTACCACAGTATACAATCCTGTACCTGTACAAGGCTGTTGTGGAGACACAGCTGATCTGCACAAATATACAGATTATAATACAGATGGAAAAAACATTAACTTAATATTGGAACTTTGAAAATTGCATTTTAATGCACAGACTACACAGACAATAATAGTATGCCTTAAAAATAATGCTACACACCAAGACACAAGACATCAAATATATATATATATATATTTTTTTTTTTTATTTTGTAACTGTTTTATTACTGTTAAATTAATCTTTAAATAGCATTTTGAGACAAAAAAAATTACAGGCTTTCCAAATCATTTTAGGATTATCATTGATGTAGATGCAATCACTAGATGGCAACTATGGTTGCCACCATTTCCAGAAATGAAAACTACCAGCGTTCCTATCCATGACGTTTCACTCATTAATATAAATTCAAATAATTTTATGTATTTCTAATAAATCAATATCCACATGGATATTCTAAACATATACTTATTCATTTATATAAAGACTATTAACTGAATTAATGGATTGTAACTTTCTGGGGCTTGCCAACCTATTGAATTACAGCAGTTCAATATATAAAGAGCGGCAGCTGTAGTACCCCATGAGCTAAACCACTCATTGTGTGAAATGCGCCTGTCCTGTTTGGAAACTCGGTGGAATACAATGGTCGGTTTCCAGTTTATGATTATGAGCCCAATTCACTGTTATTTACAGTGTTGTAAGTCAGTTATTATTGTATAATTTGTAACAAAGTGCTAAACAAATTTAAAATCCAGTTTTCTTCTCTCTCTTCTCTTATATGGATCTCTGATTGCATGACTGGACAAGTGAGGACCAGTGAGAGGGAGAGTAAACCCAGACCAAGTGATATAGATCATATAGATCATAGATATAGATCATAGTACCATTTATAATATTGAATTTCTGTTTATTTACAAAAGAATCCAACCCAAAACGAAACGTATAATGCCACACCATTCTTAGACCCTACTAGCAGAGATGTGGGGTACATTTGTCTGGAACTTCCACCATTTGCGAGTTCCAAAATGAAATCCATTGAAATGAAACAAAAGTATTTTGGTTTACTAACCTTCTCTAGCTCCTTCCAGTCATAGTTTGTGTTGCCAATAACCATGGCCTGCAGTTCGTTTGGCTGGAAGAGCTCTAGAACATTCCCTCCACACACTTTATGAAAGCCTGCGTGAAATGCATTAAACAAGGAAGCCACTGAGCGATTGAAGATGTAGTCCACATAGGCATCTACAAACTCTTGCCTGTGAATTAAAACAAAAATAAATATGTAAAATTAAATTTTTCCACAGGTAATAGTGATCAGAGCCCTGAGCTAACAGGTTCCTTAATGAGGAAATGCATTCTCTGCTCTCACAGTATAAGTCAATCCTACTTCACCTCCGATGTCAATGAAGATACTGCCTTTCAGCCAATCATAGAAGGATGAGTAAGGAGGTCAGTGGATTTGGGGACAATTGAAAGAGATCAAACAGAAATCTCATTATTAAGGCAGGGGAAAGATAAAGACTTATGGGTGATTTTTGGTTCAGCATTTGGACTTTTAAGGTCATGATCAACAGTATACCTTAATGTTGCTCCAAATCATAGTTTACTCAGTGTATCTAAAAATGTCACTATGTTCAGACTTGGGTTAAGGATGAATTTGCTTTTAGAAGTTGGATAAAGGGCCTGAGCAATTGGCCATTAGTCAATTCCTTGTTTCCTCCTCTGTTCAATGTTTGACTGGAATATACAGAATGCCACATAGATCATTATGGAGAGAGGATGGTGCAGTGAACACAGCTGACTGAGTACGGCTCTAATGATCATGCTCCATTGTGAAGAGGTATGGGCAGACCAAGTCCTACACTGATGGAAGCCAGGTATCAGCTATAGGTAACAGAGAGTTACCAGGGGCATATTTTATTAAGAAGGGGTTGTCCAACAGTCACAGTTTCAGTCCACTACCTTTTAGCAAGAGGTTTTCATGTGTAGGCACAAAGCAGCTAGATGTCTTTTTTAAGCTGATGAGAAAATTATCTTTTACATGAACCTTATGTTACTTGAATCACTTTCTGTCCAGGAGCAGACAGTGCTCTGTTTATGTAGGCTCAATTGTGCATAATTTGAATCAGCTGCTCTCCAAGTACTGTCTAATTACACAATACTTAAGGACAGACAATGAGGAGCCATGAAGAAAACTGTATTATTATGCTACAACTTTTCTCTCACAAACACCAAGATAAATATAGCTAATGAAGCAGAGAAGAGCTGTCATAGACACTGAATGAACTGGCCATAAGAATTACCTGCAATGGCTCCAATGTATAGATAGATGTCTTAGCTGTGTCACTGGCAGTGTGCAATACAGGAGTGTATCCACAAAGCATAGTCTAAACTACACCTATCTACCCAACACAACACAAGATGACCTACAGGCATTAATCATTTTAGAATATATATTAACATGGATAAAACATTCTGTGCAAAACAAATTTATAATCTAAGAGCAACGCTTAAACCAAAGCATCTCTGAGCTGTTTATCGGCAAGAATAGCTGCACAAAAACAAAACCTCTAGTAAAAACGTTACATGAAGTCCCAGTAGACCTGGGCTTCTGCCATTTTCCACACACCACAATACTCCCATTTCCATTTATAAGAAATCGATGTTAAAGCATTTGAATAATGCAGCAAAATATGTAATCCCGGTACACTGGAAATCTGTCAGACCCCCTTCAATTCAGAGTGGTCCAGTAGAATAGACCTTTATATGGAAATAGAGGAGTCGATCTCCTCAGCTCAGGATAAATATACAGAAGTTACAGCGACTTTGCTGAGGATTAAAGGACCCGATGCCTTCCACTGTCACCTTGGCTACAGCCCGCTTCCTTAATTCTCATTACCGTTTACTTCACTTCTTGCCTCCGATACCTGCCGATAATGATGATTCTTTTGCAGCCCTTATCATATTGGACTTTGGCCTCTTTTTTGGGACATGTCTCTATCCAGATTACCTACCTCCTGTCTCACCTCCCCCTGTACACCATCTAGCTTCCCAGTACTAATAGTTATTACATTTTATTTTCTGTTATATTATTTATACAGTTGTTAAATTATAGAGATTCACATAAGATGTTGTAGAACTGTATCTACATAATTGTTGTATGATAAGCAATAATGAACCCAAATTAAAAAAAAAAAAAGTTACATGGATTAACTCATATTTAAATGTGCTCCTGTATCCATTAGGTGGAGCCATACCAAGCAGATTTAAAAACAGCATGGAGGATATACAAGGTACTACTCATTGTTTCTAATTTCTGTTTGGCTATCTAATTGCTTCTCTGCTGCATCAGTTAGTACGTATGGAATGACGATGTCTACTTCCAAAAAAAACCATTTATGAACCATGACTTAAATATGTGAAAATATATATATTTTTTTATTACTCAGACATGATAATTAACAAACAAAGGTTATTTGTTCACACTGTTATTTATAGGTCTATCATCAGATCTCTACATTATGGGCCTGAAGAATTTGCCTGGCTGCCTGAATCTATTTATACCACGTAGTCATGAGTTGTTAGCATCGCTGGAATATCTGTAAGCGTTGACCTCTGTACACTTGACAAGCACCTTCATTTTGTAAGAGTGACTCATTGGTTAGTTTGAGGACTCTTAGCACAGAGGGGGCCTGGAATCACTCAGCCTTCCTTTCATCACTTACAATTTAAGGGCTTTATAAAAAGAAATCTTTCACAGAAGACCTCCCTGATGTTCATGAGAATGGGGCACACGAGCTTATAGCCTAGCAGCAATCTAATATCTGCTATATAGAGAGTCAACACCAACCATAAATGATACCGGACCACCCTGTCATCGCTCTGTACAAATGTCCACGCTCGGACCCCAGGACCACTGCTTGAGTCTCTAACACTTTAGTGTCTTTAAAAAACTGGCCCAATCTAACATACATAAGTGGTCTGATGAAGGGGCCCACCAGTTATATACTGAATACAGGGTCTATTACTTTTCATACTAAGCAAAACCACTGCAAAATGATTTAGAACCCCCCCAAAAAAACAAAACAAAACCCACAAACAAACAAAAAACTATATGTACCTTTGGCCATACACTACATTAATCAGCAGGGCAGTAAGGATATATTATCAATAAAGATGGTATTCAAGATATGACATATAATAGTCTATTACATAATTTAAAATTATTACTCGACCCAGAACCGATGACAAATATACAGTAAATAAAGGTCATACGCATGTATTGCTATAGATTTATATGACATCTAACAAAAGTGATATTTTATTCATTACTAATATAATATACACTGATTTTATTATGTGTGATGATTATATATATATATATATATATATATATATATATATATATATATATATATATATATATAGATATACATACACACACACACACACACACACACACACACACACACAGTGTATATACAATCGAACAAAAACACATACTGATATTGATATCTGCACACAGATACGGATTTTAAAAGCATCAAATTGCCTTAACTCTGGGTGAGCACACCCATCAATCTTACCAATGGATGCGAATTGGCAGCAAGTAGCCCTTGCAGTAGGAGTTCTCTCTATATAGTGTTGACATTAACTGGCCTGCCCAGTGTTCTCTACCAGTGTGGTAGGTAGCTACCAGCACACCAGTCACCCAACTCCTGTAGGCACACTAAGAGCAACAGTTCCATGTAGCAAGATGGCATGTTGCAGATGAGCATCAGAGGTAGAAGACTGAGCAGGAACCACAGTTGGGCTGGTAAGGAGACAACTCAACCACCAGACACCCTACAAGGATAATCCTACCCTGTAGGGTTAGACTTATCCCAGCCTGATGCAGCTGTGCACATGTGGGGATGAGCCCGATTCCTGTGCATCGTTAACGGCTCCACACACTGGGTCCTACTCCTTGCTATGTGGTCTGAAGCAGACGATGTGAGCACAACGTGCCTTTTCCGATGCTCTGGATCTAGAGGAGACAGTGGTCGCAGACGCAGCTTGTTTACTGGTCAAGCGTTGAGTGCCTTTTTCCCATGACTGGAGCAGCCACTACGTTACACCTCCGCTAGGCAATAGACAGACAGCTGAAGTGTAACAGACTCTGAACGCTAATCGAGTGCTATTGGCCTGTCAACAATAATCCTGCTTAACCTACCCAATGATACTTACCTTTATCTGCCTATGTCTAAGCTGGTACCTCAATTGGCAGTAACATGGTGTCTTTTCTACTGCACATTTGGCCACTATTACCTTCTGCCTGACACCTGCCTTTGCTACAACTTGTACTTTCCCTGCTGTTTACATGTGAAGTGGTTTGTCTTGGCCACCTACATCTGGATTTCATTTTGTATACTGTGTACCCCAATGGGCTGTGTGAAATCCTTTTGAACTGTGCTACGCATTGCCTCTGTATTGCCTTTACACTGCCCGTTTGGCGCATTGGTACCTGCGATTTCAGTCCAGTTACCAACTTCAACCCCAGAAGCAATATTTCTTCTTTTTGTCTTTGCTCCCCTCCACCTCCCCCTACCCGTTATCCTTATACTATTAACTTCCACAGTGCTCTGGAGATATGGAAAACTTTATTGGGCCTGTTCTTGGTATATTTACCAGCAGTGTCTCAGTTTCCGTGACAGACAAGTCCAGTCAAACCGCTGCTGTGGCAGTCTGATTGGAGAGATTTGCCAGATCCTCTATGTTGCCCAACTCAGGAGACACCCAGGCTACCTCTCAGCAACCTTCAGCTCCTGCTGACCTCATAGGGTCTCGTTCTGAGCTTGAGGCTAACAAGTGTCCAGACGGACCTCTCGTTATCAGGCATGATGTTCACAAAACGTGAGAAAGGATGGGAGAGGCCAAACATAGTATATCTACTTTGGAGGATTTTACTGTCCCATGAGAGGTGAAATTTCCAGTCGTGCCTCTCACTTCACTGTTTACAAGCAAAAACTTTTGAATCTGGAAACGAAGATTTTTGTACTTCTGTTAATTCTCTTTCTCTGAATCCATCTGGGGGACACAGCTACTGTGGGTTGTATGTGGGGAGCCTGGGAGTTGGCACTTAACAAGCTAATAAATTTGTTTATACTTATTGACTAAACTCCTCCACTCTGCAACCCATCCTAGCTACAGTGTAATGCAAAAGACCTAAGGAAGGGAAGTCAAACAACCAAGACCAATCAGTAGAAGAGCAAAAGGGAGGTAACGCAGTTTCCCCAGATGGATACAGAAAAAGAGATTTAACGTAAATACAAAAATCTTCTTTTCTCATTCATCCTATCTGGGGGACATTGCTACCATGGGGACTTTCTAAAGCAGCCCCTTGAAGGGAGAGAATGCTCTGATAATCCACCACGCAACACTATGGCCAAAAAACAGCGGTCGTAGGGTCAACAGTAACAAGGTTACCCATGTGAATAGCAGCCAGAGGATTATATGACTCCTCAGCTGAGGTGATGCGCCAAAGCACCCACGAGTGCAGCCCAGTCTACCCCCACGGAGTGGGTGGAATGGAAACCAAGCCAATACAGACGGAGTCCAAAAGAACCAGCCATGACTGTCAGACTGAATACAGAAACTCCTGGCGATGGTCTGCTGAGCTGTCAGCCTTCCCTAATCTCAGCATAAACCCAATCTAGTGGAAGCCAGGCTTCCTAAATCTTAACAGCCACTCCACATGAGATAGAGGACACGACCCAATTGGTAAGAGAAAACACTGAAATAAGGTCCCAAGAGGCAACTACCTCCTGAAAGACCGGAACAGAATCTCCATGTTGAATTGAAGCCTATAAAGCCGCATTGGCTGAATAAGGGAACTGTGTGTCACAGTCCTGACATGACGGATAGGAAAATTAGGTATACAGTCATCTGGCCCCCAGCCTGATATCTTACACAAAGGTTCTAATCGGGAAAATCCACTTCATGTGGAAACAACACTTCAGCTGAACCCGAGGTGGTAAGGAAGTTGTTAGTGAAGAAGTACATAGTGTCCTGGAGCCACGGCAGGAACCCTTAGACAAAGAGGACACACATCTTGCCAGTTCACAAACCTCTGTCTTTACAAAGGAAGTCCAAGAAGAGGAGCAGATACCGAATCAGTCAGGAACTGATCCGAAGACTCACCTGTAATCTTCTGTGGAAAGTGAGGACCAGGAATGAGGGGGGGGGGGGGGAGGGGGGGTTAGATGTGTGAAGGACTAATGCTCTCACCTCCCCACATAGGCCCTGCTCGCCCTGTGGCACTGTAGTAGCCACAGGCTTCCTGGCCTACCCGAAGGGTGGCCACTATTCTGGTTGAGAATCTCCGTAACCATCAGAAGCCAGCCATAACGACGGGACTTTCACTGCATGGACATGAAGGCCGCCTCAACAATAGGAACTCTGGTCCTGAACAGAATCCAGGTCCTGGTCACCGTGTAAAGGCACCCTGAGATGTATATTGGGTAGAGCCACCCCCAGCACAGTCTTTGAAGATCTGCGTAGAGACTATCCCTTTCCCGGCGGGACCATTATGACAGAAGTCCACCCAATGAACTAAACTGTAACTGAACGCCCTGATGCATTCCTGGTCCTGCCCGCTCTGTTGACGTATGTCTTGACCCTGGCATATTCAGAGCAAAGAAGGGCTGGAATTCTTGAAGAATGACCGTACCCCCTGCTGGGTCAGTAACGTGACACTTTGGTCCAACCCATGTCTGTAGAACCCTCTCAAAGATCAGGTTCCTTAGGTCAGATACGGAGCCCCCCCTCCCCTTAGATGAAGGACAATGCTCTCCAGCCCATAGGCCGGCATCCGTGTCACCATGTACCATTGCCCAGGGCCAAGGCCTTGTCTGTCTAGAGATGGTCCCGTAAGGGACACTCATTTAAGTAGGGCGTCCTCTTGATACAAGTTTGACATTTTAGCATCTGGACTACCCAGTTGAGAGTGAAAACCAATCCTTTACTTACCATATGCCCTGGATGGAGTAGGATGTAACCTCCCTTCAGGGAGAATCACGAAGTAGGATGCCATTCCCAAAGAAACCTCCTGTTTGTGAAGCATTAGAGAACAATAAGGATGAAACTCAGTCTGTCCCCCAGAACACACTCTGGCCAAAGACTGTGGCCTTGGTATCCAAAACAATTTCCAGTAGAACATTCTCTGTGTGGCAACAAAGTGGAATTGAGGGAGAGAGAACCATCACTCCTGTAGACACATACTCTGAAACCTGGGTAGGAAGCTGTTATGGCTGTAGCCATGTCTGCAGTTCCCGCTTCATGAATATACCATTGCATCATAGCAGATGGGGCAGAGGGGGAGAGAAATAACCCCTATCTGGGATTCTCCCACTTCTACAGCGGTATCTGTCAAAATCGGCTGTTGTGCGGTGCTTTTATATTAAATCCAGTCTCCTGCTCCAATTTTCCTTTGTGGCCAGAATCATGATCCCCAGTCCCCCCTCCGCACGTCAGGGGGAATGGCATGATCCGAATTGTAAATGGGCGTGCGCATTCTTAGTGGCTGGTGCTCTCTGCCTAATGGCAGCGGCGGACATCTAGCGCGGTTCTGAGTGACAAATATCCGCATTCTTAGTGGCTGGCGCTCTCTGCCTAACAGCAGTGCCGGACATCTAGTGCGGTTCTGAGTGACAGCGGTCAGATAGAAACCGACGTTGTCACTGCTTGTACTGCAATAGCAGTTTCTGTATGGTGCGTCCTGTGCGCCTCCTGTGGAAGCTGGGACCTGGTAATGGAATACTTTCCACTACTAACCCAGTAAGTGCATGTACTGCAGTGCAGCACATACACCCCAATTTCTAAGTTTAAGAAAAGAGATAATAAAATAAATCTAATATCAGCAAAAGATAGCTGCAGAGCAGCCACAGTAAGCCCAGCTCCTTGGGCACTTAAAATACACTGAGGCTAGGAGGGGCTACAGAGGGGAGGAGTTCAGTCAGCAAGTATAAACAAATGTATTAACTTGTTAAGTGCCAACTCCCAGGCTCCACATACAACCCATGGTAGCAGTGTCCCCCAGATAATTTGAATGACAAAGTAGACTTTGCAGCAATATACGTTTTGTTGGCCTCCGTGAGTGTGCCGAGGGCTCCATTCCGGAGCTCTGACTTACGCAAATTCTTGGAATGGAGGCGTGTACCCAGTTACCTCTCTGAGTAGCTGGAGCAGACAAAACAGGTGAAAGAGAAATCAGAAAACGTCAGCCAGGCTCTGAAGAGTGCATATAATGACCTAGAAAATGAGGTCAGGGCTCTTCCAGAGGACAACATGATGGCTCCCAGGAAGGAATGGGAATTTATTCTTCACCAGAAACTGTCAGAGAAATATTTGCTAGCAAAAACATTCCCTATCTGCAGATGATTCTAGTGAGGAATGGTCAGTTAAGGAGAGTCTCCAAAAAGAATTACTAAACACATGTATAATGAAACAGACCATGCTGACCATCAAGAAAGCAGTGGATGATACCTCCATTTACGAGGAGGACATGCAGAAGAAGATGGTCAGTAAGACGATTTAACAAGATTGCTACTTCTAATTTGTCTATGAAAGAAGTTAATAATCTGTTTACATCTGGCCAAATGTGCTGTATACAGGTTGCAATTACCAAGGAGAAGGAAGCTGACAAAAGGAAATGAGCAGAACCAGGGAAACTCTGCAACATAGAACAAAACAGAAAGGATTCACAACCTGATGGGGAAAATCAGAGAGAAAGAACTGAAACACACAGTTTATCTAATGAAGCAAAATATTTGTAATTGAAGGTGCACAGGGTAAGTGAAAGATGGAGAAACACTGTCAGAGAAAATGAGCAGAGGTTAACTGTGTACTTGGCAAATTACATGCACCTGACTGATCGTAAAGTGATCAGCACCAGAACCAGTGTTTACAGGTCCAAGCATCGCATTAGCCAGTAAGACAAATGACACCAACCAGACATTTGACATTGTTTAAAATGTTTCCTTATTTTTGTTTGGTATAATTATGTTAATAATATAATCTTTTTTTATTCACAATTGTTGGGCATTCTTTATTACTATGATTTTGATAATTTTGAAAATTTTCTAACTTTTGACTGCTGGTTATTACATATATTGATTAACTGGGTGTTATATATAAACACATATACATACATCACAGAGATACACAAACAAATATACTATACACACACACACGGGCCACGCATGTACTCGTCTGTTGGTTGAGAACATGATGGCGGATGATTCATCTGACCATACCATCTTCCTCCACTGTTCGGTATTCTACTGCACCACTAAACTCACAAACATGCATTGCCAGGTATGATGAGCAGTTCATGCTCTGCAACCCAGCTATGAGATCCTCAAATGTGGAGTTTATGATGAAACTGGCTGCTTGTGCCACAAGTTGGAACTTGCAGTCAATTTGATCTGCAATCACTCACATGCTTTACCTTGCAGTTGTGCGGTTTCCTTTTTCCCTTGGAGATCCTTGTGGACATCACCTTAAGCACCTTGCTTGTGTAATATTAGCAAATTGCACCGTTTTGATTATTGAAGCTCCTGCCAAACACTCCCCTGGCAATCGACACCGAGGTCTCATCTTACAGGCATGCTAGCCATAATTATATGCAATCAAGCTAGTGCTGCATTTTTATTCATAACCCTGACCACGTGGGATGTTATTTGCACAATCACACATAAAACAAATCAGTGTGGAAGACTTGATGGTTCACATTTACCCATGTGTTTCCATTATAAATAATTGAACAATAATCATTAAGATAGTCTAGATGGATAATATGGTGTTTATCTGTTGTAACTATTCTATTATTTTGTTATAATAAGGTAAAAGGATATACTTTATATACAATTTATATCCAGCAGTGATTATACCTTAACAAATTACTAGAAACCTACTTATTTTTTTGGTTCACCAGTGTCTCATCACCATTTGGAATTAGATTTCGGACTTCTGTTGTCCCAAATTTATCCACTGTAATCTGTGAGAACAGGGAAAAAAAGTATTTTTTAGGGGTTAAATGTGCAAAACATAACATCTGGTATTTAAAATAATTTGCTTGCCATGCCACAATGTAATTTACCAAATCTAGTACTTACCTTTAATGAAGCATCTCCTTCTTTAAAAGGAGAGAATTTATGGTCTTCTACCCAAGGCCACCCCCATGTCATCTAGTTAACATCAGCAGTTTGAAGAGTAGATCAAAATATAATTTGCACTACTTGGTTTAACTCAATGTCAGGTTTATGACACGCTGGCAGGAAATGTTTCAGTAACTGTAAATGCTAGATACACTTTAATATAGAGAGTGTTCCTAGCAAACAATTATATATAGAATAGGCAAAACAGAGCTTTTTGACTCTTTTCAGATGCTTTTTCAGGTTGGCGTGGTCCCATACTAAGTAGAAAATAGGGGACTATTTACATTTTTTAAGTGAAATCTACACATACCTACTGGCCTTTTATTCATTGCAGACAATTCATCTACCACTGGACAAGTAAGCAAAGTGACGTGACACTGCACTGCCCTGCTAAATATATTGTTATTAATGGAAATTTACAGAGTCTACTTTCAGAGCCATGAGTGCTTTGCTGGGACAGAGTTTCTAATCTAGCTCTGTGGATGATTGCAGGGGAGAGCCACACTTCTAAGGAAAATGTGATAATGAGCTGCTCTGCGGAACAGCGGCTGGTAACCCTTCGCCCTTGACTTCAAAGAACTAACAAATTCCTCCTATTACATCAAACACTGGTTTCTCTTTCTTTTCTTGTTTCAAATAATCATCATATTCAGTGGCGCACACAGGGGGGGTTTCTGGTTCTCCAGAAACCCCTTCCCTCCGCGAACCAACGGTACTGTACAGCAGCCGCGGCGCTGTCAAAGAAGCGTCCGCGGCAGTGCTGTATTGTAGTATAATACAGCACTGCCGCGGATGATGCTTGACAGCGCCGCGGCTGCTGTAGAATTCAGACTCACCGAAATGCAGCTCCCTCTCGCAATTTTTTTTTTTTCCGGGGGGCGGAAACCCCCCCCTTTTAAATCCTGCGTTTGCCCCCGATATTGGCATTTCTACCATCAGTGTGGTCCCACTAGTATCTATATGAGGAGATATTTTATTGTTGAAAGTTAATTTTATTAATTTGCGTGTATGTATGTCCATGTCTATCTTTTTTAGACTATATGGAAGCTGGACAGTATAGAGTTAGCTTGATCTCCAAGTTATATTGTTTTTGGTGGCTATATTTATAGACTTTTCTATGGAGATTAATATATTTTATTCTGATGGTAATATGAATTCATGTTCTGGCAAATAATGGTATGTCTTTATGTTCTAGTTGTTTGGTTGGATGACTGAAGTTCCTTTTGCTCTGTGTTTTTTTGATATGATCATGTTTTCAATTTCTGTGTATTTGAACTATGGACTAATGAGTAATTTGCCTTTCAAGAGAAAGACCGACAAATATGCATCAGTCAGAAGAAATACATTATTCTAATCAAAACATTTGTGCAACATTATTGGGCTTTCATTTACAATGCCTAAAAAAATAAAGGGGTGGGTGGTGAGAAGATGCTTTTGGATACATTGTATGAGGCAAGAACAGCCTACTCGTAATTATGTCGCATGATAAAGTTGGACAATGAGTTCTAAACTGATTTTGCTTAAAGCAATGGGAAATAGGCAAGTACTTCAAAATGTGCTACATGGGGAAGTAGGCGCACTTGTGCAGATAACGAAGCATTGCAATTCATAAATGACCCTTACTGACGGGGAAAAACCATTTGATACTTTTCACGAACTTTGATTTGAGTTTCAGGTTGTCATTTAAAAAAGTCTTTTGGTAATCCGTTTTTGATCGGCTATTCGGTAATCAACTGGAAAGCATCATTTAAAGCAAATAGTCCAAAGGTATTTCTGATTAAAGTTCATTAAGTAACCAATAGATTCCACCTGTAAACAATTAATCCTGGATATTTTGGGTAGATGATTGCTACACATCAAATATGTACCTCAATTGTTCAGATATAGCTTATATTTTGGATCACAGTGTAACTGCCACAGAAGGGGCACAGTCTACCCAAGGGCTGCACTGAATCCATTTGAAGGATGCTGCTCACCAGGGGGTATAGATGGCGCTGGGAGTAAGGCACAAATACAGTAAAGACTTGACTGGTCTGCTCCTATCCCTCTATGCCTCCTAATGTACAGAGACCCATCAGTTTTTTAACTAACAAAGACTCAAGGTTAGGACTGGAACAATCACCAAACAGCAACTAGGGATGTGCACCGGCCACTTTTGGTGTCTCGTGTTTTGGATTCGGATTTGCTTGAGGTTTTGGGTTTGGATTTGTTTCGCAAAACACCTGACGAAAGGTTTTGGTTCGGATTTAAGGTTTTGGATTTATTTTGAAAAATAAAGCACAGCACAGCACAGCACAGCACGAGATATAGCAGGACCGAGGACCACCTAACACAACCTCCCTCTACCCTGATCAATGCCCAAGTGAAGATGGCGGCGGCTAGCAGGGAATTTATAGAATACGAGTATCGCGAGATCCGACAGCGGGATTATGACTCAGAGCCTCGGTTTCAGTTTTGCAATTGGCGGGAATACCCGGATCTGTCCCGGATCGGCAACGTTCGGGTGGGCTCGGATTTCAGATATCCGAGCCCGCTCATCTCTAACAGCAACTAAACTCAACAGAAAAACACAACATAAAGGGGTTGGGAGCGCAGTGTCCCCCAAATGGATACAGATAATTGGATTTTATGGCGAGTTCCAGTATTCTCTTTTCTCATTCATTCCGTTTAGGGGGACACTGCTCACTATGAGAACGTTCCAAAGCTGCACCTAGGAGTGGGCAAGCTCAGACTCTGCTGCGTACAAAACCTTTTGCCCAAAACTGGTGTCTTTTGAAAGGAAGACGTTGAATCTGAAGAATCTTGTGAAGATTTGTACGGAGTACAACGTTCTTGCCTTACACGATTATTCGAGGCTCAATGCTGCACCGCCCAGGAGGTGCTCACCAATCTGGTAGAGTGTACTGTATCTTAGAGGGAACTGGGGTGTACCATGATCTTCTCAGTCAGCTTGGTGCCACCAGAATTACTGGCACACCCTCTCTCTTAGCCTTCTTCAGTATCCGAGGTAGCATGGATATTGGAGGGAAAAGATGCATTAGCTGTTACTACCAGAGAACAGTCATGGCATCCACTAGCAATGCTTGCGAATAACTGGCTCTTGCACAGTATCGAGCTACCTTGTGGTTCAGCTGAGAGGCCATCTTGTCGACCTCCAACTCTCCAGAATTTGGTCAAACATCTCTAGAGGAGGGACCATTCTCCAGGATGGATTGCTACCTATTGTCTACCCCTGGGATAAAAGACCGCCGAGATCTCGGGCATATGACGTTCTGCCCGGCACATGAACTTGGCTGTCTACCATATTGGTAGATTACTTCTAATTTCCCCTTGGTGTTTTATATATGCCACTCCAAAACCTCTGAAGTCGGAGGTTTAGAGTCACCACTCCCCATCCCTGCAGACTGTGGTCATTATTGTCCAGTCCCATAAAGAGAAAGGCAGGTCCTGGTTGGTCCTTCATCAATAGCCACCACAGAAAGGATTGACTGGTCTGTGAAGACAGTTTGAAAAACTATGCTGCCAATTGAGAATTGAACCTTGACCACCTGGCTAGAATCTCGTTCTGGAATGTCCGGGAGTGAAAGCATGCAAACCACACTTCTTCGAAGCAAGATTCCATTCTCCTAATCAGTTAATGTAATGGAGGATACATACTTGCTTGGAAGACAAGGACTTTATTGGTTTCTGAACGGCTAGAATCTTTTCCTCTGGTAAAAACAAACACTCTCTGGAGTCAAAGATGAGACCCAGAAAAGTCATGCTCTGGGCTGGGGCATGATTGAACTTTTGATTATCCATGGTCAAGCGCAAATGGGTCAGAAGAGAGGCAGAGCTCACCTTTTTAAGAAAGTCACCCAGGAACAGTATGACAGTCACCCCTTGAGAGATGCCATAACTTCTGTAAATACTGTAGCCAGACAAAAGGGTAGTGCCCTGAATTGGTAATGGAATTTTTCGATTGCAATCCTGAGAAGGATTTGGTGGCCTTCCTATATTGGGATGTTGAGATACGCATCCTTTATGCCCATGGAGAAGAGGAAACCATCTTGTTCTATGGAACTTAATGTATGGATTCCATCCTAAACTTGTCCACCCTCAAATGTAAGTTTAGGGACTGCAAGTTCAGGGTGGAAAGACAAGAACGGTTTCTGCACAAGAAAATGTTTGAGTAGTAACTCAAAGCCTTATGCTCCTTTAGAACTGGGACAATCACCCCAGATGACAATAGGGACTGAATTGCACTTGCAACGGTGTGAGGATACTGGGTTTATTTGGCCCAATTCTACCCACTTCACACTGGCTGGCCACCCAGGGATTCCTTAATATGCTAGGGAAGCCTCCCCAGTACCTTCTAAGGTTCCTATAGTCACTCAGGCAAATGTAGTGAAAATGTTTTTTATTAATAAATG
The DNA here is from genome assembly GCF_038048845.1 of Mixophyes fleayi. Taxonomy (NCBI): domain Eukaryota; kingdom Metazoa; phylum Chordata; class Amphibia; order Anura; family Limnodynastidae; genus Mixophyes; species Mixophyes fleayi. The sequence goes on from NC_134407.1 coordinate 50,621,424, forward strand.
TAATGTTGTACAATCACTAGAATTTTATATACTAAACAGTAAATAAATTCCAGACAGGTTTACCACATTATCTGTCCTTTTCCCCCCACTAGCTTAAGTAGTTACAGTCACCTGCTGTCCTGAATTGCAGAATCCAAAACCCTTGGATTTCTCTCGGTCACAAATGTAGTCTATTGGTAGAGAACAGCAACTCAATACCAGCCACCTTCCAGGAATCAATCCTCAGACTAAATACCCCCTCCCCCCCTTGAGTGGTTTCTTATACCAGGTGCCAAATTTCCACAGTGCTTTCCCCTCCCTGGGCAAATCTCACATTGTTGGGTGCTGGATCAGAGGATTGGAGGGGAAGTGGAGAGAAGCTGTCCATCCACAGTCTCCCCTGCTGGGTCCCAGACAAAATCTCTGGACTAGTCCTGTGGAGGACAATGGATACTAAATGGCCTTCCCCACTCCAGGTATAGGACAGCACACAGCCCCTCCTGAAATTAACCCCTTACAAGCTTTTTCAACCACACCTAGCTTTTAGCTGTTCAGTACTACCTGTTGAGAAAGGAGGAGGTGAATGAATGTAGCTACAGTCCCCTCACCTGTATCCTGCAACTGCATCCCACACCTTAACTATAACCCACCTGGCTTCAAATATAAGAACAATGTATAACAGTATCACTGCAACAACAAACACATTTTTAGAGTGGAAGGAGCAGGCCAGACAAGTCTTTACTGTATTAGTGCCTTACTCCTAACACACCACTCTCTATACTCCATGGTGAGAAGTGTCCCCCAGATGAGGCACAAATTAGTCTAGTCAATACTGGGTAAGTTAGGTTTACCAAATGGTTACACTGCTGCAGAACTGGCATGGTCCAACAATGGTTACAATGTCAGGGAAACGGTATAATGTATCCAATAATACCAAAGCATATCTAGAATACAAGCCTGCTCCCATTACATGCTCTGCAAGAAATCAGTATATCTTGGGTCTAATTTAACAATATACTGCAAAAAGCAAAAATATGCTGTAACTAACAGCAGTAAATCAGATATTAACTTTTAGCAATGAAAGTGGTTGGTTATGTTACAGCAAGTGTTCTACTTGCAATTTTATTATTAAATAATGTCTGCATTCTATAGTACATATATTCTGCGCATTCGAAATGCCTCAGAACATCTAAAATGCTCAGGTAGTGCATGTTATCCGTAATCTCAAATAGTAAAGCCTCCATCGCTTTGTTTTTAGGGAAAGTACCATTTTACTATGATGTTTAAGGAATTTAAGACAATTGCCAGAGGAGAAACCTGAAACTCATCACAGAGCAAAGAGCAATAAGATCTTTTCGTAGTGAGTAGGTCCCTGGCTCCAGCAAGACTTGGAGGAGGTTAAATATGTTGTCAATGACATTTCCAAGAGCAGACACTTACTGTAAAATTGAGACAGAATATATTTTCAATGTTATCTTCCTCATAGTCCAACAGCTGCTGCATGCTCCTGAAAGACAGACAGATTTAACACCACATCACTTGCCTTTATATTCTTAAATATATGCACTTTTTTCAAATGTTATGAATGATTCAAAATTCTATGAGTGTCAAACAAATGCACAAGGTATGAAATAAGTAATAGGAACAAGGTGCACTCCATCCATCATACACTATTAAACAGAAAAGAGACTCAAGTCGCCCATACACTGGCAGATCCGGGTACTAGGTTTGCGCACCAGAATGTTTAGGCAGTTTGACCACCCATGTTATTGATCTAATTAGATGGTCCGATGACTATTGGGACTGCTATTTGTTTTATGACGACACAATTTGGGCACAGATGAGGCACGAATATATGCAAATACTGAATGGTTAATCAGATAACCAATTTATTGCTCAGCCAGAAGGGGGCAGTCTATACAACCTTAACATTTGACACAGAATAAGGGTGAGGAGGTTTGATTAGAGCTACATTTACAGGCTTGAGGGTTAATCACTACTACCCTATAAGATGAAAGTTACATTTGTTTATTTCCCAAGTTCAGTCTACACCACTCACTCACATATGATGAGACAGCTTAAACCATTGCTTCACACTGAGAAATACAGCTGGTCCTCAATGGGGACTACATAACAAACTGTGGCAGGACATTTACACATTCACCTTATGCTCAACTATGGGAGGTCAACAGAGGTCATACTTAAGAAAAAAGGTAGCCGAGTCCTATGACAATGCGACTTCTCAATGCTATTAATATGGACATCCTCACTTACCTTCCAACATCTGGTGATAATTCTTTTAAATCATCCAAGGTGGGCTTTTTTTTAAGAAGCTTCTTGTATAAAGCCAAAGGGAAGTGAAGATCAACAATCGTAAAGTTGTAAATTGCTAAACCACAAACAACACCGATGAGGTGGAACAAGTCACTGTCCTCAAAGGTCTAAAAGAAAAAACCCAAAAAGAAAACAAATGAGATATATTGAATAGCAACGTTTGTCCTGATACTATAGCTTAAGAATAATCAAATGCTGCACCAAGATAATTCCCACATTGCTTTTCAGAGCAGGGTTGGCAGCCACTGAAAACAAATTATCCTTGTTATTAAGTGTATAGCTCACTATACCGTTCATCTTAATTTAAAAGATCCAGACTAAAAAAAATTATCCAATTAGTTTTGCATATGAAAAAAAATATATTTACATTATTATACATTTTGCAGGATTTTCCTGAATTTCATTCTTCCACAAATTAAAGGCAAATTAATTACTATAGTAAGTAATGCATGATAAACTGCTTTGCTACAAACATAACTTTATCACATATGTTCTAGTCACATGGCAGTTAGACAATGTTATATTCTGTACCTGATCAGAAAACCAGATGAGTCTCGAATCTTCATAATAGCGGAACATTCCATACTTTGGATCTAAGAGTTCCCTCATAATCAGCAGGAAAAATTCCTTACGTACTCCACCTGCATCAACTGCTTCTTCACCCACAAAAATAACCTATGGTGGACAATAATAGGTTTAGTAATAATTAATGACTGAACTGAATGTTTCAAAATAAAAAAAAATGTTTATACTTTACCCTCAGTGGCTTCTTGTAATCAATATTTTTGGTTTTTCTTAAAACTTCCATAGCGTCTCCCACAATATTGTCTCTGCGCACTATTAAAATAAGACAAGGGTCCACCGACTCAACCACTGGCAGAAACATGGATGAAAAATTCTGCCTGTGGGCCTGGTCAACAGCCATCTAATAAAACAAATTCAGTTAGGTGCTGCCATCATCATCTTTAAAAGACAATAACTATTTTAAAAAAATAATGAACACTCAAAAAAATAGCTGAAAGCAATCTTAACTGCTCCTTCAGTTCCATAATCAACTAGTGGCTCACAACCTGGAGTATATACTGTACGTATAATGTTGCAGATGAAGGTTGTTGATGTAGCCAATTGGACATCCTTCATCAGAACCAGTTTACATTTACCCTCTTAGTGAGCCATGGAACATGTAGCTAGCGTCTGGAGTTACACATTGTGATTTATAGTTACATCCTTAAAACACGGGTTGATACTTTAAAATCAACAGTGAAGTTTATAATCAGCTCAAAATAGTGTATTTGTAGTAGCTTGCTTCCTACTTCTACTTTCAGAATTTTGCTTCCCATATCAGTGTTCTCCCCAGCACCTATTTCCCGGGTGCTCCAGCCGGCTGTTTTTACTTGCCACCCGGTTATTGGAGTCTTATTATAATAGAATAAAGTTTAGTTTCTCCTACTTGAACAGGCACTATGTGAGCACTACAGTCAGCAGTGTGTGTGTTAGACCAATGACCAACAGTCTCATCAGTCCTGGCAGGTGTGGGCAATAACCTCAAATATATATCAATATTATTACAAAGTATTACACTGCCCCCTCCCAGCTGCTCCTTAAAGCCACCTGGCTGGCAACGTTTTCTGTGGAGAACACTGCATACCAAACAATGTTGGAGCTATATGGCATAAACTAAGAACATACCTGCATCTGTATGTATGCATCAGTCTGCAGAAGAGTAGTCTTTGCTTGTGCATCAAAAACAAAGGGATATGTACAGATTGTGAGAGAACCATCTGCTCCCTGTAAAACAGAAGGGACAACACAGTGTGTAAATGTGATACGGGTAAATTCTGGCGATACACTTTATGCACACATTGAAGAAAAAGGGCAAGCTAGAAGAAACATGGAAGTGTTTTGTTGGTTAATTGTTGCTCAGTAGAGTCCAAGGTCTGACACTTCATTTAAAAGGCTCATTCTAGGAAACGCCATGCAAACAGGCAGCCATTTTGTCATAATATCTAGGTTTTGCAGTTCTATTGTTAACCAGGGGGAGATACCTGGCTTTTTTTCCTGACACATCAATATAACAGGTGTTAAGAATAAGTATATCATTAAGAATAATGAACTCTTTATATGTTACAGATATTTAGAAAAACAAGACCACCTCTAAGCAGCGAACATTGCCTTTAAAAACTAAATAAAAGACAAATAATTCCCTCTTTCCCCTCCCACCAGTCGATGTTGTATGGTAGATGGGACGATGCTAGAATATATGCTGGTTATGTTTATCATAATTAGGATGCACTCTGAACTTGGTAGAAAGATGCTGGGAATGTGGAGTTTAAGTTGCATGGATATGGCAGGGCGAACAAGAGCAAAACAAAATCCTATTCTTACCTCAGGCAATCCCTGGTTTACGTCCTGAGAAAATGCAGTAGGAGGAAAGCGCTCATTAGTACCCGAGTTCCCAACACATCTTACATACAGGTGCAATGTAAATATGATATAGACCTGCTCAAGCCAAATTTTCCGTCACTATTTCTTTTTAAAATGGAACTATGTATCTTCCCTAGTAGCAGACACTCTGATAATACCTCCATAACCTTGTGAAATGAAACAAACATTTGCACTTGTCTAGATATGAAACATTACAAACAGAATATTGGCCCTGTGACAATGGCTACAAAGGTAACAACGGCTGTCCTGTGCTGTGTACAGACTGTTTTGGGTAGAGACAGTTCAAAGTAACAAAGCTCTTTAGTACACCTCTCTCATGTATCAATGCCACATTCTAATATTCTAGTTCTAGATAAACCAACTTCATGGTCACAAAAGGCATTTCTTTTAAACACTTGCAATCATCTCAAATGCAACATGAAGTTACAAAAGACATAGGGTGTACATATTAAGTAGTGTCTACCCTTTGGCAGCTCAGCTGTACACTGCAGAGGCAGGTTTGGCTTTGGGTGGATACATTCTCCAGACTTTACATGATTTGATGCCACTTTTATTGTTTACATTTTGTGAGTAATTTTAGAGTGTTTCAAAGTAGTGTCTAACCAAACTTACATACCATAGTTAGTAACACAAACATTGTCAAGCCTACCATCTGTATTACTTATTCCTAGTCAGTTGATCCAAAGCAAATATTCCCAACAAGGAATAGTCCAATTTATCCTGAGGGGAACCTATTTCTTCCCAGATCATATTGGTAATATAACCACTGTCTGGGTCAACACACTATCACCTGTGCAAAATATTTTTTTTTGCAAGCAATCTTCTGTTGACTGTTTGTAACGTGTCTGCAATACCAAATATTGTGGAGGTGCTTTTCATCGTTTCACTGCTCTTATTGTAAAGAACTTGAATACCCTTTCAATCTAGTTGCTTTTCACTGGACTCTCACTGTTCTAGGGCTTGATTTTTGTGTATTAAAAGGGGGAAAAATTACACTCTCTCTCTCAATACTATTGTCTAGCCCAGTGGTTCCCAAACTTTTGCAGTTCGCGGCACCCTTAGAGTTTCCATAATTTTTTCAAGGCACCCCTCCAAAATAATTACTGAGCAGTCCTGTTTTAGAAGAAGTTGGGTCAAAAAAATGTAATAAGTATTTAGGTTAGGACAGAAATACTTATTTAGTTGTGTGCAAAAATGGCCCCTCTGCATCCAGACACGCTGCCCCCTCTGCATCCAGACACGCTGCCCCCTCACGCTGTCCCCCTCCTCTGCCCTCTGTCACGCTGTCCCCCTCCTCTGCCCTCTGCCACGCTGTCCCCCTCCTCTGCCCAGAGTGGCTGTCCCCCTCCAACTGCCCTCTGCCACAGGGGTGCCGCGTGCCAGCCAGAGAAAAACAAAACAAAAACGTACAAATCCGCACGTGCCAGGTGACGGGACCCAGCATCCTCCTCTCTCAGCGTGAGAGAGGATGCTGGGTCCCAGCGCCCGACTCCGTGCGGATTTGTAAGTTGACAAGCTGCACGAGAGAGGAGGATACTGGGTCCCGGCGCCCAGCGGATTTGTAAGTTTTTGTTTTGTTGTTTTTTTTCTGCCTGGCCCGCGGCACCCCTGTGACAGCGCCGCGGCTCCCAGGGGTGCACACTTTAGGAACCGCTGGTCTAGCCTATAATTTATAGATATAGATAATATATATATATATATATATATATATATATATATATATATATATATATATATATATATATATATATATATATATATATATATTATATATATATGAACTGAAAAATGCAGGCAATCTTTGGAATGTTTATACTTCAATATGTCCATAAAGCCTCTTCCATTTTTCTGGCAGACTTGTTCTGCAGAAATGTAATGTGTGGATTCACAGTAACTGAAAGGACTGTATTGTCAGCTTTCAGAACTCTTTTTTGGACAATGTCCTACAGATGTAGAAGGAGCTTTAGCTGTCTAATGGAGAGGGGAGACGACACTAAATTAACAACATTTAATTTCTTGGTTTATATATTAAATATTTGAATATTTCAGTTTTGAGGCTTGGAGGAATAAAATGATCACCCCCACTCATACCCAATCACTTCCTGACTGATTTCTGACCCAAGAAAGCATCTTGGGGGTCCCACACTTCTGAAATAGAAAACTGGCACATCCGTGAGATATGGAAGTTTACTTTCAATACATGGATCATCATGCTTATTTGGGTTGCCAAATGCATAGGACAGTAATCAGATCATGCTAATAATTCTGATACTGTACACTAAAAAGTGTGCATTGTAGGAAAAATAATATTCAGTTACAAATTAGCAATGACAAAAAAACAGGACTGCCCTGGCAAAACCCTTGACACGTGAGGTCTGCAGTATGACTTACTTTTATCTGTATTAGTGATAAGCACATGTCAGAGACACCAAACTTACCAAACAACGTGGCCGTTGCTGTATCCAATTCACGTAATCATTCCGGATATCTACAAAGTCTTGTATTTCATGAATATAGAATTTATCATATGGTATAATCTGTCCAGATTGTTCATTTACCTGTTGGAAGTAACAATATGATGGATTTCAGCCTGGAATATTTTGCTTTCCCTAAATACTGCAGATTAGTGCATATACCATTAAACATATACAGATATGAGAGTTGTTCCAAAAACCACTAACAAATAAAACAGACATGTCCAATAACTACATCATACCACAGTCACTGTGAGGAGCACTGTCATATAATTTAATGAGAAAGGAAAGGCCAAAGATAGTGCTGGGACAGGTGGGTCATTTTCATATGTACTTTAGTATATTTTTGACATGTTGCTCCAAATTATGGAAAAACCTGTTATTGTGAAAACCACTGTAAGCATACAAGATAATAGATCCCATGCTAGTACAGATATATTTAATGTCCATCATGGTTCTCATCACCTTAAATGTTGGAAAAGGGAAATAAGTTATAATATCCCCCTAAGTGACAAACATTCTCTTGTGACAGATTGGATTAGATGTCAGCTCTGTACTTGGCCAACTGATATGCAAGAGGCAGGACGATACCTTATGATTTTGCTGCGTTCTCAGGTTATACTAATTTCTTGAGCTGATAAGAGACTAATACAGTTACATGTTCACTCTAGCAGTAATAATGGCAAAAGTTTACTGATATTCCAAGATGCGTTCGATAATAATGGACCTGCTTACACTGAACACATACTTCTAAAACAATATATACTCTTTTTAATGCTCTTCATAAGCATCACTCCAAAAATACAAACTTACCCTGTGCAGGATTTCCAAAACCTTTAAGGCTGTATTAAGAAGTGTGTTGAAAATCCTTCTGTCCGAAAGAGGAATTCCGATTTTTGTGAGTTTCAAGAGATGCAATACAACGTCTTTAAAAAGTTGTACTAGCCGCATAAACTCTGGTTGTTCAAGCAGAGACCACCAGTTTTCTATTAAAAAAATAGGGAAATAAAATAAACATATGTTGCTTTGACAGATATATATTCATTTTTATGGCGCCACAAAATTCCACAGTGCTGTACAGAGGGAATTGGAGCATATTAAAAAGACGCAGAGGACCAAGAGGCAAAATTAAATCCAAAAAGCACACAACTGTACAGAAGATATAAAAAAGGTATACAACAAACATATAGAGAACATATAAGAGACATAACACAAGGACGCACAGGTGGATGAGGTGGGGGTAGAGAAGACATTAGGAGAGAGGACTCTGTGCTATATACATACAGTATATACACTAAGCTGTATTATACATTACTGCCAACAAGTCACTTTATACATCTGATTCAGTGACTTTACAAGAAAAATATACTGTTATATGGTTATCGAGTTCTGGATGACTTTCTAACATTTAAGAAAAGGCGAAATTTAAATAGGCTACAATTAAAATATTTTCTTCGGGTTAAGTTTCACTTTAAAGTATAGCTAAACACTTTAAAATGTCATGTCAGAAAGTTAAAAACAATTGCTATGGCATGGATTACTTTGTTGTTGTAATAATGGTGCTGTTGCAAGCTTGCCCCAAAACATCTAAAATGACGTGAGTTCTACAACATAGAAATACTAAGTCACATGTTCACCTATTACAGTTGGAGCTATTGCTTATGGCACCACTTGGTAGCAATCTTGTACTCACCTAGAACTTTTAATGGAGTCTTATCAAGCTTAATAATTGCACTCCCAAAAGGGATTGTCAGAGAGGAGAAGTTATTTGGATCTGTGATGAGTGGACACTCTGGGAGAGTGAGGTACAGTCTCAATGCCTCAATGTCAGGCGGGGAACTTGGTAGTTTTGGTATTAAATTCTTTTCCAAAGTAGCAGCCACCTATGTAGAGAAACACAGAATACAAGCTCAAATAGTAATAGAGACAGTCTTCCAAATCGGATTTGTAAATTTACAGGAAAGTAAATGGCAAATCTGAAAAAAACAAAAAAAAACAAAAAGAAAAGGTTTCAAAATAACTTAAATAGAAAAAAGTGTCTTCATTTAATGTGTTTACTATGTCACCGCTTGCATTATCTACTGTAACTCTGTGCCAGGAAGAGACAAGGGTCAGAATCATCAGATTCTGCAGAATTGTTAGTTTGCTGGCTTGGCACTTGTACTAACCCTCAAACTCTGTGAGAATCGGGATGTCTTTCCTGGTTAATCGTACATAACTAGACTCCTTGAGTGCCAAGCACATTACAGTCTGATAAGCAATTTGTTTCCATTTCTTGTACTGTGGAATCATGATTTCATAATTCTCATTAAACCAAATATTTGGCTTAACAGTGGGAATTAATAAAACATTTTTGTCAATTAAAGGAACACATGGAGCAAGTTAAGCTTCGTCTGATGTAAACTTTTTTTTGACACAACTCCTCACGGATTTTAAACCAGGATGAAATAACCCTCATCTCACAGTTTAATTTTGGGACTCTCTCACACCCGAATATTTAGTGCCTCTCCTAAGAGCATATTGCTGCCATGTCAGTGTCCCTACCTACTACTTTTACTAACCATGCTGCACTCCTATACAAGCTACTGTAGGTGTTCATCTCCATCCCTCCGGTCACTGGGGGTCAGATTCTGTATAGAGAGTTATGTAGGTTCCACATGTTACATCTTAATATTGTCAATGAAAATTAGCAGTAAAATCATCCTCTGCTCAGACAGACTCTCTGCAACAATCAAGTGTATCAATCTCTCGCTTGGGTCATTTTAATAATTTGTATAAAAGAGAAACAGCTATATGAAACCCAACTGTAAAAGTCTATTAAAAACAAAAGCAAGATGTCTTTGTTTTTAGCTCTTCAGAGTTTCCAAACAGTTAATTTATTGAAAATGAAACCTTCACGTAATACTTGAAAGATTATTATTATTATTTATTTATAAGGCGCCACAAGGTTTCCGCAGCTCCGAACACAGTACAAACAATGGACAGTACAGGGAATAACAGTACAGAACAATAAACGAGTAATACCAAGACTTCAGAGACTCCAGGCAAAGCAAATATAATGGAGTTGGAGCAGAAGAGAAGGTAGAGAGACAGGAGGGAGAAGGGCCCTGCTTATAAGAGCTTACATCCTAAAGGGAGGGGAAACAGACAGCCTGCATAAAGGGAGTCAGAGGGGGGGGAGCAAGCGCTCAACTCTACAGAGGAGGAGCCAGGAGATGAGATTGTGCATAGAGAGAGGGTTAGGTGGAAGGCTGGTTGGCTTTAAGGAAGAGATGGGTTTTGAGTGCCCGTTTGAAGGAGCACAGGTTAGGGGACAAACGGATGGAGCGTGGGAGGTCATTCCAATGCAGGGGGGCAGCTCGGGAGAAGTCTTGAATTCTGGAGTGGGATGAGGTGATCAGAGTGGACGAGAGGCGACGGTCATTGGCAGAACGCAGGGACCGGGCGGGAGTGTGGATGGAGAGGAGATTGGAGATATAGGGGGCAGTAGAGTGGGAGAGGGCCTTGTAGGTGAGGGTAAGAAGTTTGAAAAGGATAGGGTAGGGGAAGGGGAGCCAGTGAAGGGCAAGGCAGAGAGGTGAGGCAGAGGAGGAGCTCGTGAGAGGAAGATGAGCCTCGCATCTGCATTGAGTATAGAACGAAGGGGGGCGAGGCGAGAGCGGGGGAGGCCAGTGAGAAGAAGGTTGCAGTAATCCAGCCGGTAGATAAGCGCGTGGACAATGGTTTTGGTTGCTTCATGAGAAAGGAAGGGCCGGATGCGGGCGATATTACGAAGTTGGAAGCGACAGGAAAGATAGATGCATCTAGTGTGGAGAAACACACATTACTTTACATTGTGCCAGAAATATGTTTGGGTGGATTTTAAGCAGGTACGTCTATATATACCACCCCGTTAGGAATGCGACACATAATTTTGTAATATTGACACAGACAGAAGTGAAGACAATCGTATTATGTGGGGAAACAATATTCATGAGCCATCTATCCATCACCAGCAGCTACGGAAATAATGAAAATGAAGTCAAGTGTGTAATGTACACACAATTTGTGACATTTATGCAAAACTAACCAGTTGTACAATTTGTGGTTGTGCAGAATTCAGTAGCTTGTGGAAGAAGAGTCTGGCAACATTCATGTCTATCCCAGAGAACTTGCTACTCGTCCTGTAGTGATCGTTATTGCTAGAAAAAGAACAAAACACAGAGTATTTAATTGTAAGTAAAAGATAACAAACATCATATGATGATATTACCCATTGGAGATGCCTCTATGCCCACCTGGCATTATGTAGAACCACTGGCCCATTAGTTAAATGGCGATATACTTGTGTAAATGATATATTTGGAACACTTGAGAGTACTGATGTAACAATTATAATATAATCAGCTAAGAGTCAGGAATGTGTCAGCCTATCACACTTGGTCTCTATTCAATGATGCCACGAAGACTCACGTACAATGGGTTTTTCCCCTTCTTCTCAGTCCCCACCAATGCGTATTAATAATTGTGATAAACACTTTGCATTTTCATCTTTTATCTGTTCTGTAAATGCAAGACAGCATTTTTGATGCAAAGTCTTTCAATACATCTAATTGACAAATTCAAGGAAAACCAATAAAATGTTGTGCAATACAGTGTTGGCTGCGCAGGGGAGGACTCTGGATATGATGCAGTTCCAAACAGCTGTCGTTACCCACTTTGACCCTAGGGTTTATAGTAAGCACCTTGAAAGGGCAAGATTTTAAGGTCCATCACTGTACAGCCATGGGCAGAAGTTTTGAGAACGACATGACACAAGTATTTGTTTTTACATAGTTTGCTGCTTCAGTGTTTTTAGACCTTTTTGACAGATGTTGCTATGGTATACTGAAGTAAAGTTACAAGCATTTCATAAGTGTCAAAGTCTTTTATTGACAATTTCATTAAGTTTATGTAGAGAGTCAATATTTGCAGTGTTGACCCTTCTTTTTGAAGACCTCTGCAATACACCCTGGCATGCTGTCAATCAACTTCTGGGCCACATACTGACTGATGGCCGCCCATTCTTGCCTAATCAATGCTTGGAGTTTGTCAGAATTTGTGGGTTTTTATTTGTCCACCCGCCTCTTCAGGATTGACCACAAGTTCTCAATGGAATTAAGGTCTGGGGAGTTTCCTGGACATGGACCCAAAATTTCGATGTTTTGATCCCCGAGCCACTTAGTTACCACTTTTGCCTTATGGCAAGGTGCTCTATCATGCTGGAAAAGGCATTGTTTGTCACCAAACTGTTCTTGGATGGTTGGTAGAATGTTTGGAGGATGTTTTGGTACCATTCTTTATTCATGGCTGTGTTCTTAGACAAAATTGTGAGTGAGCCCACTCTCTTGGCTGAGAAGCAACCCCACACATGAATGGTCTCAGGATGCTTTACTGTTGGCATGACACAGGACTGATGGTAGCGCTCACCTTTCATTCTCCGAACAAGCGTTTTTCCAGATGCCCCAAAAAATTTGTAAGGAAATTCATCAGAGAAAATGACTTTACCCCAGTCCTCAGCAGTCCAATCACTGCACCTTTTTGCAGAATATCAGTTTGTCCCTTATGTTTTTCCTGGAGAGAAGTGGCTTCTTTGCTGGCCATCTTGACACCAGGCCATCCTCAAAAAGTCTTCGCCTCACTGTTCGTGCAAATGCACACACACCTGCCTACTGCCATTCCTGAGCAAGCTCTGCACTGGTGGTGCCCCGATCCCGCAGCTGAATCAACTTTAGGAGACCGTTCAGCAAGCGCCAGGACTTTCTTAAGTGCCCTGAAGCCTTCTTCACAACTATTGAACCTCTCTCCTTGAAGTTCTTGATGATCCGATAAATGGTTGATTTAGGTGCAATCTTACTAGCAGCAAAGCAATGATGACTGCACGTTTCCTTGCAGGTAACCGTGGTTAACAGAGGAAGAACAATGATTTTAAGCACCATCCTCCTTTTAAAGCTTCCAGTCTGTTATTATAACTCAATCTGCATGACAGAGTGATCTCCCGCCTTGTCCTCGTCAACACTCTCACCTGTGTTAACGAGAGATTCACTGACCTGATGTCAGCTGGTCCTTTTGTGGCAGGGCTGAAATACCGTGGAAATGTTTTGGGGAAAAAGTTCATTGTCACAGCAAAGAGGGACTGAAATTAATTGCAGTTCATCTGATCACATGACATTTTGGAGTATATGCAAATTGCCATCATAAAAACTTAGGCAACAGACTTTGTGAACACCAATACATGTGTCATTCTCAAAAGTTTTGGCCATGACTGTAGTCTTCACAAAGACGCTATGCAGGTTATTACATCAGACTTATATTTCTATAATTATCAGATGACCATTGACACATACCTGGTTGATAGAAAACTTCCATTTAGACAAGCAGCTGATGAGAACACTTTGCCAATTTCACTATTAAAACAAAAAATAAACAGTCTTTGCTTATAAAATGAATTAAAGGGGGAAATGGAAAAAAAACCTGTATGATTTGTGTTAGAATACCTAGAGTATTTTCCCCAATCTGCTTTTATTTGTATTGTATGCTTGCTATGTTTCCCCTATCTGTTCTCTATAGCTTTGATTTGCAATCTGTGCATGCAATTTATGTTAATACAGAACAATGCTAAAGGGACATTTTTTTACATATCACAAATGCATTTTTGTACTCAGTTTCCCTTGAAAAACAGGTTGTATACTTTGGACAACTTCCCTTGCATGTCCTGTCGCCCTCACTAGTAATTAAGGTCTCTCTCCTGGACTCTCACTGTTGCATATGTCAGGAGACAGACTGCATTATTTATTGCAAGACAGCTGCTGCAGTTTACAGAGCAGGAGCATTCCATCTGTTCATGTGACATCTCACAGCCAGGACAGAATGCGAGCACTTTAGTAGACAGGAGCCAAGGCCATCACATCAGATGCTGCATTCACTTACTCACTCTGTCTTGGTCAATTGAATTAGCAGAGATGGCTGGATTTCTGCTCTGAAAACTACTGTGGCTGCCTGGTAACATATGCGTTGGTCCGTCTCCTTGCTTCAGGCAACGGTGCAGGTTGTAAAGGACCAATTTGTTTCACACAGGAATGGGAGGCTGTTGGAAAGTAGACAAGTCCTTTAACTAGTTACAATCTTAACATGCAGGTAACAACCTATACGGTGTGACTGCAAAATTGCAGGATGAGTCCAGGGGGTAAATTTATCAAGCTGCGGGTTTCAAAAAAAATGGAGATGTTGCCTATAGTAACCAATAAGATTCTAGTTATCATTTATTTAGTACTTTCTACAAAATGACAACTAGAATCTGATTGGTTGCTATAGGCAACATCTTCACTTTTTGAAACCCGCAGCTTGATAAATTTAACCCCGGGTCCTTTTGTTGATAAGCAAGCAAGTTTGACACTTATGTTTTATATATAGTTTTGGCCTTTGAAAACAAATAAAAGGTAATCTTACTTTACTAAATCTAATGGAGGTCTCCCAGTTGAGAAAGTCAGCAATCTTTCAATAAGCTCTGCGTTTACGGTCCATATTTTTCTGGAATGGCTATGCTTTCTGAAGTCATCTGGAGGGAGGCAGTTCTAGAAATGAGAAACGTCACCATTTAAAGGATAAATGAAATAGGCAAAGTCATGCATATTATGCAGAAACTTGCAGGTATCTGATATTTAATCATCTCTGCCATCTTAAAATTAAACAAGCTTCCCAGACTCGACAACCTGTCACAGAAGAGATTTTCACTCAGCAGAATAGCAGCTAGGGAAAAAGTTATTTGAGGGTACCGTTTTTCATGCTGGTTGAAAAAAAACGCTGCCTGAAAAGTTCTACGTACTGAGCAATTCAACCAGTTTTTATTTTAGTGGCCGTTTAGTCTCTTGTGTGACATTTGCAGAAGACACAAAAGACCTTTGTGAAGCACTGTTTGAGCCCTTTTTCAGCAGTCCCTCAACACTACTCTCAGCTTTATGTAAGTGGTCAGCGGGGAAAATCTGCTTGTGCCACATTGCGTATATATATTCTTGCATAGCACCAACCTAAGACACTATATGGTCTGTTAAATCAACTGTGTGAATTTTAGTGCATAAGTTTGCTGTGCTAAAATGGAAACATAAATGCCATTAAAAGCCAATGAAAAGTTGAGTAACTATATGGGATGTTAAACCATACCTGTGTATGAAAGTAATGTGCAAAGCTTTGGTCTCCACCAGAGAAAATTTTCTTCACGCAGTAATACCCCTCTGTATCTGGTATATGAAACAAACCAATACATTTAGAAGTAAACAAATCTGATAAAAGTGAAAAAGGGAAGAAAAATAAAACCAAAAAACACACACTTACTGTTGGGATGTTTGGAATAATCTGTGTACGATATCCAGTTTCCTCTAACAGTAAAAGGACTTTTTCTATTGCATGTTGATCCAGTTCCTAACTGTCCGTTGCCGCCTAGACCAAATGAGTAGATTCGCCCAGATGAAGGGACAAAAGCCAACGTGTGCTGTCTAGGGGAAAAACAAAAACCATAATACTACTACTACCTTGGCCAACTAGTGTACATTTCCACAGCAGTTGGAGTGATTGATTTAATATAGACCAAGAAAGTCACCCTTTTGACAGTGCATGAAATGATACATATGTACAACAGTTTTCGTGTATATTTCGCTATATATTTGTAAAATTCGCTGACTTTCCAAGCTAATAAGAAAGAAGGGGACTTACCACCTCAACTAAAATTGTTGCAGGATAATCATGGTTGATGTGGTTATATTAATGGGCTAGAGGAATGGCCTCATGCACAATTACATTGATTTATGAGTTAGAGACTATATTAAATCAGAATGCTCTCATTCATCTCAAGCTGACAGGCACAAACACTTTATTCACATGTTTTCCTTTTGTTCTCCAATTTCCCCTCTATTCTACAAACTGCATTGTTTGTTTTTACGATGGTGAAATGCTTTTTTTTTTTTTTTTTTTTAAAGTGGAACATCACTCAAGGTTATCATCCTAAAGAAACATTCTCTACTCTCCCTGTAGCAGACGCCCATGTCCAATCAGCTGTAGCCGACTGTAGTGTTTTTCAAAGTGTTCCTATGAAGAATCATTAACAGCATTCACTTCAAGTCTGTTCTGCCAACTTTGTTTTAAAGCAGAGATTGTCATTAACAGCCCGCTGCAACGTATAATATATAGCCATAAAATCAAGAGAATATAGATGTCCTATTGGTAACAAGTGGTCAGTACAGTATCATATACAGTACCTATGTATTCTAATGAATTATTAGAAAATAAAGAGAAAATTAGATCTTAAGCATATTGTCTCAGTATTGAATTAAATAGTGAAAAGACATACAATTTATTTTATATGATTGCCCTTCATTAAGATGCAATTCTGCTTGTAAAATAATAACAAAGGTCTCAATTATTAATTGGTCTTAATTTGGTCTTATGTTACATAAATGGAGGTTATAAGCGATTTGCCTTCACACTCACCGCCTCATTTTATCCGGCATCACTCACACACACTGAACAGTTGGAGTAAGGTGTAAAGCAATGGAAGAACAAAACTGGGATAAAAGTATTTGGGTGTATTTACCTCCCACAAGCAATTTGTGTGATAACGCTTCCCATGAGCTCAAACACTTTCCTGGGGTTGATTTCATGGTTTGTAGAGTTGTGGCCAAGTTGACCATATCCTCCAGCTCCAAAAGTAAAAACACCACCCTCCTAGATAAAACAGATAATACAATTACAGCCAACTAAGCTGGAAACGTCACTGCATACGTGACCCCAAAGAGTGAAAACACATAATGAAGGCAACTAAATTCTTCGGAACCGGATGCTCCTCTTATATCCAGTTATTTTACTGGATAGAAGTCACATCTTCATCTACTTTGTATATTTTGATGAAATAAAGGCACAATGACATAGATCTAAAAATGAAACGGTTTAGAATCTCCCTTAAGTTGCCCTTACATGGGCAGATCGAGACAATGGACAAGAGTGCACCGAGTAAGGATCAATATTTAATTCAAGCATAATTGTGTAATGGAATTGGAAAGGTTGGATCATTCACTGTTTGGGCTGATTCTTCAGGGTGCAGTTTGTGGGCATAGTCCAACTGCACTAACACAGTAATATGCGAACCTACAGTCTGAAAAACATCTGAAAGATCTGATCAAATGTTGATCAGAACCAGCAGTCATTATGGGCCCATACAATTTGCAATTTGCAGGCAATTAGGTCTAAATGGCTGGCAGCACCAGAGAGTGGATGGGCATCTTTAGACAGGAAGCAATGGCATAGACAGCTACAAGAGAGTATGAGGTGCACTGACTTGGTACAGTAGGTACTTCATAATGATACGTTAATTTGAAAATTATTGAAATTAACACAGAAACAGAAAAGAAAATAATTAAAGACATAACAAAAAGGATGGAAAAGATCTGAATCATGAATAAATGATTTTTTAGTGAAACCTAACCATATATTTGGAGGGGTAGGTATTCTGTATGGTTGGTAGTAGACTGTACCTTTGTAAGTGCGGCAGTATGATCTTCACCACAGCAGATATGTACAATTTTCTGAGAACGCAATGACTTGAGAAGACACGGAACAGATCTGTCTGCAGGAAATAATACATATGTTAGAAAAAGGTGAACTTGACATTCGATTAGCTCAAGGTTAACAAATCATGGGGGAAATAAATTACTTGGGTTCAAAATGCTTCTAGCTTGGGGAAAAAACATAATAGCTGTATTAGTATACAGGTATCTGGGACACATGGCAGGTTTGAAACATAGCAAACCGACAGGGGTCTGTAAAATGTACATTTTGGCAATGCACTCCTGCAGGTTGGAGAAACCATGGTCAGTATCAGCAGAGCATCCAGTACAGTGGAAAGAAATATAACCTGGACACAAGTCTTTTTGGGAGTCCTTTATAAAGTATAGGTATTACTGCAAACTAAAGAATTAGGAAAGACCTTTTTGGAATTGGAAATTTACATAATACAGGTGAAACAAAAATGTTGAGGGTGGACACAGACTGGTCAGATTTCTAGTGGAAAACAAGTAAAGGTTTAACCCAGATTTAAGACGCCCATCTTTTTCTGGCTGCTGCATTTCTGTATTAGACAGAGCTTCAAGAGAAGGCGGACTTTAAATAGGTTTTAAGGTTTTGAACCTCCTCACTCAATCTGGAAGGGGCACACCATTAGTAACTTATCAAATGCATCATTAACACTCAATTTACTGTGTAGAATAGACAACAATAAAAACAAAATAAGTTATCAGCATGAAACCACTCTTACCGCTTTCATCATTAAGACCAAGCTGACCAAATTTGTTCCGCCCCCATCCAAAAACAGCTCCGGAAAGTGTCAGCGCAAAACTGTGGGCTCCCCCAGCGGCAATCTGGTAAAAGGGGATCCCTGATAAAGACTTAAGGTGTTTGGGTGCTGCCTCTTTCTTCAGCTCATAGCCCAATCCAAGCTGGCCAAATCTGTTATCTCCCCAAACGTAAATTTCACTTTCTGTGGTATAAAACAGACATGATAGGAATAAGTAATTAAAAATCATACTACAAAAACAAAATTGGTAGAGCTTGTAGTATCATTCACATTGTATCATATTCCCTTTTCCTGCTAAAGTGCATATTTAGCCCTGTGGTCAACTGACCAACAGTGTGTCAAATTTGCCACATATCTGGTCAGGGGAATATAACATAACATGATCAAGAGAAGAGATTCAGTTATATAAAAAGACTTTAAAAAGCAGGATGACAGTAATATTAACTAAATGTATTACCTTTGGAGAGTGCTAGTGAGTGGTGATGGCCACAGGATACCTGCACAATATGTATTTCAGACAAACTCTTTATATTTCTAAGAAAAAAAAAAAAAAAAAAAAGATATATTTAGAACAAAGAATAAACCATGCTTCATATTGCCTGGCCTCATCCTGTTGGGGCCATGGTGTTTAATAAATTAATCCCTAAGTATCTTTTCTCAACTGTGGGTTTAAAAAAGTGAAGATGTTGCCTATAGCAACCAATCAGATTCTAGCTATCTATTTAGAGCATTCTACAAAATGACAGCTAAAATCTGATTGGTTGCTACTCGCAGACACTGTCAGCACTTAAGAATAGCTAGTTAGTAACCAGCAGGTTTTAAAGGAAATGTTGTTCAACAAGATGATGCCACCAGACACTATGTGGAGGTACAATGGTGGCCTGGGCGTCATACTTTTTAGGGAGGGACACTGGCTGATACTTAGGGCATGAACAAAACAATGGGTTTTGTCTTTAATAAAATTGGCGTTAAAAAAAAAATAATTGACGGGAAAGTGCAGAGAATCAGCGGTTAGTCAGAACAGCAGTGTAGTAAATATACCCCTAACCCATAATATATATAAATATATATATATCTCCCCTAAGTGTTTGCTCCAGAGACCAAATTGTCGTTCCCCCGCTAAAAGTAAACATACATGTCTCTATTAAACATTGCCGTTACTTGGGCAGCCAATAACTTTAACAGCTTGGAGAGTTCAGAACAGCCACCCTCCTGACTGCTAGAAGACACCAGAATATACTAAATGCTTGTGCTGCTACAAGAGCCACTTAGGCTGTGGAATTCTGTAGCTGAAATCAGACACAACATGATACAGCAGGAAGTGTGCAGCTCAGTGTCAACTGAATAGTAATAACTACCAGTAAAATGAACAGCCGTGCCATGTCGCAACAGAGTATTGAGGTGGCATTTTCTTGAATCAAGAATCTTGGCTTGATACAGTTATGTTATCAATACAAAATGCAAGATAGCATTGTAATTAATGAAACATTGTGAAATCCCTGGTGCAGTACAGCACTGATCCCATCATCATCACCATTTATTTATAAAGCACCACTAATTCCGCAGCGCTGTAAAAAGAACTCACTCACATCAGTCCCTGCTCCATTACAGTCTAAATTTCCTAACACAGACAGAGAGAGACTATGGTCAATTTGATAGTAGCCAATTAACCTATTAGTATGTTTTTGGAGTGTGGGAGGAAACCGGAGCACCCGGAGGAAACCCACGCAAACATGGGGAGAACATACAATCTCCACACAGATAAGGCCATGGTCAGGAATTGAACTCATGCCCCAGTGCTGTGAGGCAGACTTAGCCACCGTACTGCCCCAGATCTCAGACCTGTCAGATAAAAATATGTAGTCACCAGAAGGGAATAAGGCCAGTATTGATAATAAAAATATATAGCTGCTCTTCCGGCTGCAGAACACCCAGCACTTGAGTCCAGTACAGTGCACTAAGAGGTCATAGGAGAGGTGGTAGGAAAGCAGACAGTAGCAGATTTGTAATTAGCATATTGGGCACTCTTCCTACTTGTCGCTCTTCTGGGTAAATGCTGGTGTGCACAATGTTGCACACACACTAAGGGTAATCTGTAAATTAAGAGGGAGAGTGATGTATTTGACTTAGAAACATGAAAGGTCATTCTATGTAATGTGAAACAGATATACAATGAAGCATAAAGATATAGTTTCTACGATTGTATAATACTACAGTGATTACTAGAAGATGGACTATTTTTGTATGCATACAATGGCTTGAACAATAGAAACTGTCTGCACAACGAATTAGTGGTAAAGAAACTTCATATTTACAGATACTAAAACACCAAGTAAATACTGATCACTGACAATACAGAAGTCCATCAATTATTATATAATACCAACTGCAAACAGACACATTCACAGCAAAGTAATAATTAATGTTAATGCATTACCTTGGCACTCTGACATATTCTTCTATTACATGAATACCTGTCTGTCCATCCTTAGTTAGACCCCAAGAAAACACTTGACCTTTATCATTGAGTGCCAGTGTGTGTGCTTCTCCACACGAGACAGCAACAATATTCTGTGCATCAAGGGCACCAACTTGCTCTAGAAAAGGTAAAAGTAAACCCATTACTCTACACAAATGTGCAGGGGGGGGGGGGAATGTATTTATTCACAGCTTAGTTCAGAATGACAAAGCAGAAAGAGGTGTTTATCGCACATTTATTCATGGGATATCATATTAAAGGACTTTGAACAACTTGAATGTATGAACTTTACATAGAGATGTGTTGGACACACCATTCATGCATTGGAGCCTTACATAAATGTTCTGTGCTGGTCGAGGACCCAGCTACTTCCACTACCCAATTCCTTATTTGATTTCCTGCCTATGTCCACTCCTCTGTTCTCACTATGATACAGTCTGTCACATACAGCCCTGTCCTCCCTAACATGATGATAGATTGGGCAGGTCACTACTTTCCCCACGATCAGCACACTCAACTGCTGAAAAAAACTGTGCTGCTGTGAGCATGCTGATGAGTACATTGAATTACCCAAGCATACATCAAAACAGGGTAGACACGGACAAAAAAATTAACAAAATATGCTCACACTCTAGTCAAATGCAACTGTATTTTTTTATTGTGTCACATTAAGGGATGGATGTATATGAATATTTTTACTGTAGGATTTAACCTAGATACTATGAGTACTATAAAGTACAGATCCATTATTTCCTTTCTATTTCCCAATCATTTTTTTTTTAAATAACAATTTTTCACATATCCTCGCAGAGTTCTCCAGTGACACAAAACAATAGCCATTAGTGCGACATCGTTGGGGGCATCATCAGGGTGGGAGAAAAGGTATAAAATTCTGACAGAGAGGTACAAAATTCTGACAGAGAGGTACAGACAAAGACCCTAAATTTACTCCGCTTGCACGGAGGGATATAAAACTACATCTGGCATATACATTTTTCTGTGGAGGTTAGTGTCCCTTTTTTATTTTTGAGTGTGGCCATTCTGTTTCATATTATTTGTCCTTATCATTGGTAAAGGAGAAATAATTATTTATTTATTTTTTAATATGTAAAGCCCCTCTTGAGATTGCACTGTTCCTGAGCTCTCTGCTTTTCACATTTTTAGTCCACATAGTGGATAAGAGGGTGGGGTAGACATCATGGATACATAGATAATGATGTTACCAATGATTCTCTCCCCCCCCCCCCCCCCCTCAGAAGGGAAGGCGATGCTTGTCAGCAACGAAAACATTACTGTAGCTCATGTTATATATAGTGATATACTGCACAGGAAAATACCAAAGATTTACCCCAGAATTCTGTTTCCAGATGCAATTCTGGAACTTAGGAACAACATTCACTGGGTTATCAAACGCAGCCTGCAGAACAACTGTGCGGGAGTGTGTATGAGATAAGGAGAAAGTCAAGTAATATACTGTGAACTTTAATATGATTGCACAGAGACTGCATTATAACAGTTACTCATTTTTGCATTTTCAGATGGACTTTACACAAAGACAAATGTATTCTTAATTTCTGAATCCCACAGGTTTAGTCCTGTGGTTGTCTGAAGCCCACAGTCACTTGTATAGTGGCCTGCTCTGTACAAACTATATCATTTTCTAGGCGACATCAGAACCAGTGGATATGCAACAGATTCTCATTTTCCTTAGTGTCTAATGCTGCCTTTGGCTACTAAAGAAACAAAAAAGCAATAAAAAAGCACAGATAGTTCTAGCAATGCAAATATAAATTATACATTCCTTATAGAACTCGCCTATAAGACTGTAAGGCAGAAAGGAGTTAATATATTTAGGATCCACAAAACTACGCATCTGACTGACCTCTGCACTTTGTGGAGAGTTGCCAAAGGAAAAGTGAAAGAAAGCTGTCACCATGAATTAACATTTTCTGATTCAAAACAATATAAAAAACTGCTTCTTGAATTCTTATTCTTTATACTGTATAAATCGCTCAAGAAGAAATGTTCTTACCTGGCTTTTTTCTGACTTTTTCATGCCCTAATTGTCCTAGATCATTACATCCACAAGTATAAACTGTGCCATCATCCAATACAAACACGGTATGTCTGCTTCCACATCCTACATCACAGACTTTTTTGTTTAGAAAGAAATCACAACTTCTGGGTTCTATAACAATTTCGTCATCAATCCCCCCTAGTCCCAGCTGTCCAAATGAAGCATTTCCCCAGCACAACATGATTGGTGGGTTCCAGGTATAAACAATATTCCAGAATTGCAGATGTTTTAGGCTGCTTCAGAGATCCTGACTTGGAGTGCTGCAAAGAGATCAAATATCAAAAGTAAATAACATGATATGGAATAAGGATTTATTTTGGCTTCTCATTAAAGCAGTGGAGTTAGGAAAACGTAAAAGCTGCACTTAATAGGACCAATATGCAAATAATCCACCTCAAAGGAAGAATAGACTTCTGGGTAATGCCTTTTACATGACAGCTCCGTGTCCAAGTCTCATCCACTAAGTTTTAGGAACATGTTATATGCTTGTGGCTTGTGCTGACGGATGCCAGTCACAATTTTAATAAACAGCAGATTAAATCTTCTTTTGGAGAAGCGTATATGCTTTATTTGTGGATGGAGTACATAGTCTACCTATCTATAGGGTTGTGTGTTAGTGTATGTGCACAAAGATAATTCTGATCTACTAATGCTGCATTCTGTACATTTTTGTCTCTGAAAGGGGGATAAAAGCAAACATTATGAACATTGGTGCCCATGACGAAAACATACAGCCAGCAAACAATGGATATAAAAAGTCTGCACACTTTTATAGAAATTGCAAGCATATGTAATATAAAGCTGGAAATCAAGATAAGTCACTTTAATTCCCCTTTAATGAGTACTTTAAACCGACAAAATTCAAGTTTAAAACAAACAGAACATTTTTTAGGAAAAAGTGAAAAAAACAACAACCAACTACAATGCCTTGGTTGCATACATGAATAGTTTGTGGAAGCATCCTTTGCTTTTTTTTAAGAGAGTCTTTTTCAATAAATCTCTATCAGCTTCATATACCTAGGGGTATATTTACTAAACTGCGGGTTTGAAAAAGAGGAGAAGTTGCCTATAGCAACCAATCAGATTCTGGTTATCATTTATTTAGTGTATTCTACAAAATGATAGCTAGAACCTGATTGGTTGCTATAGGAAACATCTCCACTTTTTCAAACCCGTAGTTTAGTAAATTTACCCCCTGGACTTTATAACACTAGCCAACTCTTCCCTGCAAAAAAGGTTCAAGTTTCATCAAATTGTGAGGGGATCTCCTGTGCACAGCCCTCTTTAGGTCAATTCACAGGTTTTCAATGGGATCGAGGTCTGGTCTCTCACTAGGCCATTCCAAGATTTTTATTTCCCTTTTCTGATGCCACATGGATGAGGGATTTAGATTATGTTGGAAGGTGAAATTATTCTTCATCTTCAGCTTTCTGACAGAAGCCAGTATCTTTTGTGCCAAAATATCTTGATATTTGGAGCTATTCATTATGCCCTCTATCCTGATACTAGAGCCCCTGTCCCAGCTGAAGAGACGCAGTCCCAAAACATGATGCTGCCAACCTTATGCTTCACAGCAGGCATGGTGTTTTTTTGGGTGGTGAACCGTGTTATCTTTGAAAAACGCATCTTTTAGATTTCAGACCAAAAAGTTCAACTTTGACATTTCTTACCATGGATTCTGTGATTGTTTTTTGGTTTTTTTTGCAACATGTAGATGGGTTGGATGTTTTCTTTTGTGAGAAAGGACTTGTCTAGGCTATGGCGTAATGTGGAAAAACACAAGTCCAGAATATGGCAGATTGTTGTCATATGCAGGGAGTGACCAGTTCCTGCCAAGAATTCCTGCAGCTCCTTTAATATTGCCGTAAGCTTCTTGGTAGCCTCCCTGAAGCATTTTCTCCTGCTGTCATCAACTTTGGAGGAACATCCTGCAATTGGCAATGTCCCTGTTGTGTCATTTTCTCAACTTATTGATACTATTACCATAATACAACCTACTGTATCACTATGAAAAGGGCATCAGTGACAGGCCATGATTTACAAAAACAAGTGAGCAGAAAAACAATGGTTGGAAGACGGGGCTCCGAGATATTCCATTATGTTGCCTCCACTATTACCAGAGCCAACAGTCTAAGGCAGCTACTTGGCCAGGAACTGCTGTTCAAGTAATGCACCATGTCCCTAATGTGTTTTTTTTGCAGGTTCTGCTATTGCTATATACTTTAACTTACCAGATGAACAATATGCCATATAAAGTGTTTGATGGTTTGTAAAATAACCAAACAGAAAAGTACAGTGGATGTGTGAATGTTAAAATGCTTAGCAATGACATCCAAGCATTCAACAAGTGTTCATAACTAGGTGGAACAATTTGGTGGTGCTGATGTCTATGGATGATATTAAAGACGAATTTCACCCCAAACTCCCCAACCCTGGTGTTGGTTTGAACAAACCAGGAGAGAAAATGTCCTTTTAGATACATTGGAGGCTTGTTGAATCACTGTATCAGTAGAGCACAGGAAAGTATATAGAAGCCCAGGCAAAAGTGGCAAAAACACATAAAGAAGTTTTGTGCACAAGGCTGCCTCATACCTACAGGCATAAAATACACAATGTGTTACTATCAATTTTAACTTTAGTACAATTAATGAAAACTGGTCTAATAATGGCACCCGTTATTATTCAGTGTCCGCGTACCCATTCACATTTTTACTTGCAAAACACTTTCAGAAAACTTCTTATTCCATTCAACGTGCTTAAAGCAAATTAAGCTTCGAGTCCTTTTGGAAGAAAGGCACTATATAAAACAAATATTATTAGTATTATTAATATACGCATTGAGGTCACTGGTGTGTCCTCCAATGACCTCACGTGTCAAACATTTTTTATATATATATTTCTTGCTCTTTTAAACATAAAATACCAGAAGATATAAGTCCTTAGCTCCTAGTGTCCATATGAATCCTGAACAAGTGACATCAGTAAACACAGAATATGAGACATTATTCATATAAAGAATTCAGTGCCTATTGTGTTTTATATAAAATATCATTATCAGAACATATTTAAATTACATAAAAATCCCCCCGGTTTTGTTGTAAAACATCACAAATGTCACAATGGATTTTGCTTAGAGACAGGTATTTACCCTTACACATACAGTAATCACAACAAACAGTACGATCTAGGAGACAGATAAGCAAACTGACATCTCACATGAAAGGGTTGTTCATAGTACACAACTGTGTAAAGTTATTTCAACACAAGCTTGTCCTAAACAGAACAGAGAGAGTTTTTTACCTCAATTTTACATTTTTATTGTATTTAATTTGATTTGGCAAACAGAGAGGTATAAGGGGGTGCTTGGTAACACAGAGAGGTATAAGGGGGTGCTTGGTGACACAGAGAGGTATAAGGGGGCGCTTGGTGACACAGAGAGGTATAAGGGGGCGCTTGGTGACACAGAGAGGTATAAGGGGGCACTTGGTGACACAGAGAGGTATAAGGGGGCGCTTGGTGACACAGAGAGGTATAAGGGGGCGCTTGGTGACACAGACAGGTATAAGGGGGCGCTTGGTGACACAGACAGGTATAAGGGGGCGCTTGGTGACACAGACAGGTATAAGGGGGCGCTTGGTAACACAGTCAGGTATAAGGGGGCGCTTGATAACACTGAAGATTGAGAGGTTACTTGATAACTCAGAGGAATAGGAGGGGTACTTGGTAAAAACTGGGAGGAATGAGCAAGTTTTTCTTAACAACAATACATTGAAAGGATTTAGTCACTTGTCAAATACTGAAATGAACAACGGGTCCATGAGGGTTTGGTAAACGTGAAGGAATCGGAGTTTAGGTTTTGGAAACAGAAGGGATGAGACGTCTTTATGGATTATTATAAGCACATCTGATGTGTCGGGGAGTGTCCGGGGTGGCAGCCTTTATAGATCCACTGATCCCTCACGGACAGTGGATCCCTCACGGACAGTGGATCCCTCACGGACAGTGTGCCGTTATTACATACAGGGTTACAGTATAACACATTGTGCAGGCACAGCGACAAGCAGGACTATGAGTAAGTATGTGCACAGGCCAGCAGCAGGACATACACAGTCAGCAATCCTGCGCAGCTGTCAGTCACTGCAGCAGTCACCCTGCCTGCGCTGTGTGCACAGGACACGGCTCCATCACTATAAGGACAGACACTCACACTAATCACACACAAGCCTCGTCCACACTCACCCACAGCCTCCAACTCCAACTACAGCCCCAGCTGAGAGCGGCGCTGTGACGTGTATGATGAGCGCGGTGACCGGGGGCGGGGGTGGAACATTCCAGGGAGTTCTGGGTTACCGGGAGGGGGAGCCTGATCACCGAGCACGTTAGGTCTTTGTGCCCGGAGTGTGCTCAGCCGTGCTCCCCATACTGATGCTTCGTGTCTGTGTCACATGGAGACGGGGAGGTATTGGTCAGGTACAGAGTAATAACGTCAACAATGCTCAGCCCCTGCTGTGTTGTACACATTAACCCTTTCACCGCAGAGCTTCTTCTCACCCCTGTGCTCAGCTGATTGTGGCACTTTTTTGAGCTGGTCACATTGCAGCATCATAACCAGTCATTTATTTGTGTTGTATCCACACAAATTATTCTTTGGTTTTTTTTGCAGAAGACTCTGTGATGAGTTTTCAGAAAATAACATTAGTCGGCTTTTATATCCTGTCACTGTATAGAAATTCTACCCTAAATAGCACAAAAAAAGTGTTAGTGGGTTTTTTCTTTGAAAGTGAACTAAAAGCAAACGTGTATTTTTCTTTTAAATACAACCATGAAATACTTTGTTGTTCTTTAGCATCAATCCACCTTTCCAAAACAGAAAAAAAAATTAAGATTCTACTCATAATAAAATCTTCACTTTAAAACCCTCATCTTTGGTCTTATTCACACTTTCGATAGTGTGCGGTGTTATTGTCTGGTGATCACTTTGCTGCCTCCTCTCCAGATCCCTACCAACAGGTTATGAGGATAGGTAAGTATATTTTTATTACTTTGAACTTCTTGAGTGCTCAAGATAAATGGAACTCAGCCTTAACACTCTTGATGTACTGTACATGTATGTCCAGGATGAGACCACTTCGTCCTTAGCACTGAATGGGGTTAATTCCAAGATGCCAGATACAGAGAATTTGCTATATCAATATTTTACTCATACCTGCACACTGTTCCAGAAAGTCCGGGAGCCTGCCGAATTCCGAGTAGGGCATTCTCCTGCATTTGCCCATTTCCTAGTGGGCAGGATTTGAAGCCTCCATCATTTTGAAATATATTAAATTCCACTGTAGATACATGGATTACTTCATAATAATTAGGTATGGTCCACTAGATCTGCTTGAACATTTTTTGAAATATCTGGATAGAAATGATCCTAATCTTAGATTCACTTCAAAATCTGATACTATGGGGCATATTCAATTCTTTGTTTTCCGCGCTGCGGAAAAACTATTACCGTTAATACGGTAATAGTTAGCTGGATTTCAGTGTCTCTCTCTGTCCCCGTTCAGCGTGTCTCTCTCTGTCCCACTTCAGCGTCTCTCTCTGTCCCCCTTCAGCGTCTCTCTCTGTCCCCCTTCAGTGTCTCTCTCTGTCCCCCTTCAGTGTCTCTCTGTGTCCCCCTTCAGCCTGTCTCTCTGTGCCCCCCTTCAGTGTATCTCTCTGTTCCCCTTCAGTGTGTCTCTCCTTGTCCCACTTCAGCCTGTCTCTCTGTGCCCCCCTTCACTCTTCTTTACTTACCTTCTTTCCTGACGTCCTCTCTGCTGCTGCTCCTCACTGAGGGAGGGAGCCGTGGCGCACACTTTGGAAACCGCTGACTTAGCAGCTGATTGGCCAACACTCTGTTCACATGATTTTTGCCGAGCTGCTGATCAGTCAACACTTCCTGCTCACATGATTTCTACCCAACTGCTGATTGGTAAGGACCTACATAAATCCACTCTTTGCCATTATTGCTGGATTCAGTGTGTTTGACCTTGGCTGCGTTTACTGAATCTCTGCCTACTCTTGAACTCTCTGCCTGTTTATTTGATGTTGTGTACCTCTCCTGCCCTCTGACCCAGCTTGCCAATTGCTTATTCTCTTTTGGGGTCTGTCTGTCTTCTTTTGTCTATGTGTGGCTCCATAGCTGCGACTTTCCCTGACTCTACCTCACTCACGTATATGAGTGGTTTATTATGCTTAATGGTATTCATGTCATTGTTATTAGCTACATCTGTCTTTATATTTATTTGTCATTACTTATGTTTGTCATATCTGTAAGATTATCTGGTGCTATGGAATCTGTGGCACCTTATAAATAAACAAGTTAACCTGTGCATGATACTCATGCATTCTAGTCAAATTAAGCTACTTAAGGTCTTAAAAAGGTTCTTGTCATGCATTTGGGCCTAGCCCAGGCCTCCTCAGGGGAAGAGCGTTACTTCCCGATGCAAGCGCCCTTTTTAATGTGTGTTCATGAGGTAAAATTACCTCACGAAAATGAGTTTGAGCCCTCAACTCGTAAATTTAGCCTTTCTTACCCCTCCCACGGGGGGAAGAGGGGATTATGGAAGTTAACTGACTTCACTATTCTAATTTTTTTGTCAAATAATGTCAGTATACCAAATTTCAGGTCAATTGGATGAGTCCTTTCTGAGAAAATAGTTTTTTACACACACACACTAACACACGCCGCTAGGCTTTTACTTTTAGAATATTAGATAATGCTAAGAATTTAGTAGGTCAGTGTATAACTCCGCCCAGCAGGTGGCGCTGCAGCTTTTTTTTTTTTTCCACACACAGACTAACACACACCGCTAGGCTTTTATATTATAGATAAGATGATGATTTTACCACAAGCAGCGCTTTATTCCTAATACAGGTGACCAAATTTCCTATCATTTCTATCATGCCTTTTTAAACCACTCGAGCTTTACTGGAAGCACACCTGTTCAATTTTGAGAGACTGGACCGGCAGACAATATTGCCGAAGAAGAGTGGGCTGGCACTGGTATAATGTTGTAATGCACAAAAAGCTTATTAGCATCTATGTGATACAGAATCCACTGATTATACCCAATTAAAGGGTTGACTACACACCTGAAGCACAGTTACTCCTTTTGGAAGGGCGCAGGAGTTTCATAAATTGCAGTATGCGAAAGCTGTCCAAACACAACGGTATGCTATAATCCAGTGTTACGTCTGTATGTATTGTTCGCAATAAAGATTCTCCAAAGCAGTGACATCACAAAGATACACAGTTACAGTATCAAGGTCCACATTCATTGGTTGATGGGTCATGACCTCCCAAGAACTTGACGTGCCATTGGTTGATTCCTCTGGTCATTGTTCCTTGTTGTAGCTAGGTGTCCTTCTTAGGCTACTGCCTCTTGACCGGTATAAACTGGTTCTTTTATGATATCTCTGGACTTGCTATTTGGTGTATGGAAAGTGATATTATTTATAATGACCGTTTGCAATGTGCGAACATTATATAAATAATATCACAAATGTTCTCATGCAGTTGCAAACAGAATTATACCAAACTCAATGTAACTTAAATGTTGTAAACAAAAATTAGCCTGTTCACCACTTCATATTTTATATTAAAGGATAGAAAATACATTAAACATATTTAAATGTTGCTACGATAATAATTACGTTGCATATTAATTGCATTGCAACGGTTTGTAGTGTACAGAACAGAAATGATTGATTACCACCTTCGTCCAATTATTAAACTTCAACAGTCCACCCTTTGAGAGTGTATCCAACGCTCTCACCCTTTCAAGATTCTATTGCAGGGTCGTAATATAACACTTCATTTTTTTTTATATATGTCCCTCTAAATACCATCACATTACCATTTGCTGTGGTCATCTCAGTTGAATGTTTACCACACTTCAACACAGCAGACACATCTGATATATAAGCCAATTACTATAGACACCAACTATAAGGATGAGTAGCTTGCCTATACTAGTTACCAGTTCTTGTACCCATTCCCCTAAACCTGAAAATCATTTGACAGGATTCAACAACCATGAGATTGATCCTGCTACCTTTCCCCTATTTCATATAAAGAGGAATTGTGGGCCTTATGAAATTCCCATTTTAACTGTAGGATCTTATCCATTTTACGGTCAATTACTTCTTTAGGGTCATCTGTATTATTAGTGATATAAGTGCAACACTTAACACCGAACTGGGTGGCCAAGGTGACACAATATCCACCAGTAATTGCAATGAAATTATTTACTACCAATCTAAGTTGTACTAATTCCTTCTTATAAGCTTGCAGCTCCTTACCCATATACCTGAATGTGTCATCATATATTTCAGTAATATTATCAATTAGTTTAGCCAGATCCTGTATGTATTTATAATTTAGGTTTCCCTGAGTAATCTTGGTGGGGTCCAATTGAACCATGATCTGAAACCCTGTGGATTCTGTAATTAAATTTGCGGCTATATATATATATTTTCTTTCCATGGAGTCATATTTCTTTTGACTATGTGTTCATAATGTGTGTGTACATATGGAGGCGAGATTGTTCTCTGAATGTTAGTCATTTTATCATGGGAAATAGTCATTATATCAGGAACTATCTTTCCTAGAAAACATATTCCTTTGGAGCGCAGAGTTAACTATTTGTACTCCCTTCGTCCACTAATGTAATATACATCATCTGGAAGGATATAAGGTATAAAACAGTCCATTATAATGTTACACAAAGTCTTGGTAAAGTTACCCATACCTAGTTTCAGCTTGGATAACGTTTCAACAGTAACCCAGAGGAACTTTTCCAACCAATACTTTCATAGTAACATAGCCTCGTTTATGGTATCCTTAGCCTTTTTGGTTAATTGTACTTTAACATTATCAATGGGTCATTCACACTTGTGAAGTGGGCTATTCTCTCATCGTTTCATTCTGCTTCCCAATAGTCAAGTTTCTTTGCGTACGTAAAATTCAGACACAATAGAGATTTGTCTACCAAGTATAGGCAAAATGTAAAACTAGGGGATCTTCTAATATTATACCTCTCTTCTATTGGTTCTCCCTCCCTGTAATTCAAGAACCTTTGAGATATTTAGTGGAAAGGGTACTTGTCCTACATTATTTTGTCCCTAAGGCACGTGAGAATACACCCAGCATTCAATTTGGTTTAAGACCTTACCAACCAATGAATGATAATCATCTAATGGGATACAGTATTTTGAGGGGGGGGGGGGGTTACTGTCTCAGCTGCTTGCTCATCTTTTAAAGGTATTAAACAGTCACTTCATTATTGCATTTTAAATCATCTTGGGGATCTACCATCAAGTGAGGTTGTCTGCTAAAAAGTATTTCAAAGGTGACAGGTTAAGAGGTGGTCTAGGAGTGTTGCTGATGCTGTGGAGAACTAGTGGCAAAGATTCCGGCCATGCCAATCCAGTTTCAGTTATCACCTTACTCAATTTGTTCTTGAGAGTACCATTTACCCTCTCTATTTTCCCACTGGCTTGTGGCCTATACAGAGTGTGTAACTTACTATTAATACCCATGAGTTTACACATAAGCTGAAAGACATCCCCAGTAAAATGTGTACCACGATCACTTTCAATAATTTTGGGAATACCAAACCTACAAACAAATTCCTGAACGATTTTCTTTGCAGTGAAAACAGCAGTATTAGAAGCAGCTAGATAAAGCTCTACCCAGTAGAGAAAACATATGAATACATATTTGTGAATCCTGCAGGGTGGTAATTGGATAAAGTCGATTTGTATGACCTGGAAAGGTCCATCTGTAGGAGGAATGTGGGATGCCTCTGTTTGTATTTGTCTTCTGGTATTCCTTCTCAGACAAGTAAGACAAGACATTGCTTTCTTACTAGTCTGTGAAGAGAAGCTCAGTGCACACCAATATGCTCATACCAGTTTGCACTTACCCCCCTTACCCAGGTGAGTCAGATAGTGTGCCACCTCTGCTAAGCTTGGAAGATATGCCTTGGCAGATACTGGCATACCTTGTTCATCTTTCCAGAGTCCAGAGGACTCTTGACCACGTTCCTTCAACTTCCAGACAGCCTTCTCCTGTAGGTGACACAAATCCTGCAGCCTCATCTGCTCTGTGATTACCAAGTGATATGGGGTTCCTGTCATATGTGTGTATTTTACAGTTGTTGACGGCTACTTCCTTAGGTAGTTGTATGGCTAATATCAAAATACAGTAACCTTGGCGCTGAATAATTGTCACATATGGAAAGAGATGAACCCTGCAGCTATCATGGGATGGTGCTGACACCCCTGAAATATATATATATATGGTACAAAAAGTGGAGACAGCGCTGGGAAAATCTCAGACCAAGACAAACATCATAGGTAAGATGTCAGTCAATACAGTAATCTCCAAGTAAAACAACCAAAAGAGAATCTGGAGATTATATACCAATGATTTAATCACATATACAAAAAAAGATAAATGCACATCTCTGTTTACTCTAATTACAGTATAAAAATTCCATCATAAATAAAATAGCATAGCAAGAAATAAAAAGTAATAATAAAAGAGGGGAACTACAAATATTGGTGTATGTTCCTCGGTAAGCCTATGAGCTCAATAATTATAATTATAATTGCACAAGGTGGATCATCGACAGAAAACCAATGGTATGGAAAATATTAAGTATCAGCAAATAGGAGACTACATAGATGTTAAGGATGTGTGAAACACAATCTTACTGATTTACAAGAAGTCCTCCGGTATTGTGGATAGAATGGAATATGTCCAGGTAAATCTTCAATCTAATGTTAAGTCTGGGAACTTAATACCTCCACAATCCAAACTTGCCTTAGATGTTAGAGGGATTGCAACTTCTTATTAGTGTTGGTCGCAGCATGCCAGCTTGCTAGCTCCGCTGTAGAAAGATCAGTAGAAACAGGTGCGCACCTGATGTTGGTCCGTAGAAAACAGAATAGACGCCGGAGTGTTCCTAATAGGTCCTTAGTTAGCGTACTCGCATGAATGGATAGGACTGGGTCACTCCTCGGCTAGTCAAAAATGTAGATAAAGAACAAATGCCTTACAGCATGTGCTGGTATGGTAACAGATGACTGTTAGTCCGTGTAAAACAAAATAGACGCCAGAGTGTTCCTATTGTGTCCTTTAATCAGCGTACTCGCATCAACGGATAGGACTGGATCACTTCTCGGCTAATCAAGTTGTAAATAAGCACAGATAGCTTGCAGCATGTGCTGGTATGGTAACAAATGGCAACGCGTTTCGTCCACCGTGCTGTGGACTTTTTCAGTTGTATGGCTGTCAGAATCCTTTTATAGTGAATTTAAGAATATAAGGGTGTCTTATTCTTTCTGCACTGTTTAGCAACATGCCCTTCTTTCCCACAGTTTTAATATTTTCTCTCATACCCCTGTGAATAAGGCTACATCTGTAAAGCTTGTATACTTACTGTCATTGTCTTTTCACTCCATCTCTTTCTTCCTGACAATATTTTTATCATGACTGACTACAGCCTCCTGGAGGGCGTCCATTGTTATACCTCTCCAGTTTGGAATGGCTATCTCTACCCTAATTTTTAAATTTTCGTTAAGCCCATCCATTAAAACTGATACCACTGCCTCCCTATGGTGAACATTGTCTTTTATGTCTTGAATTGCAGTGTATGTAGCCATGTCTGACATTGCCCTTGCAAAGTAATCTGCAGCACTTTCATTATCCTTTTGTTTAATGGTAAATATTTTGTGTCAATTAATTACCACAGGAAAGTGTACACTTAGTTAAACATTAATGCTCTTTATAATTGTCTGATTGTCCTCATTAGTTACAGTTCTATCCTCCTCAAGTTGACTATTCTTGATAAACTTTGGAATAGCAGTATTGGAAGGGAGACAAGCTATCAACACTATCACCAATCTATATTAGTTGGTTTGTGTGCATTCCCCAGATCTTTAATACATTTTTGACATTTAGCTAAATCTTTCCTAGGATCAGAGAAATCAGTGATAATAGAATGCAATTCAGATCTACTCCAAGGACAATGCATGACTACATTCCTGACTGGAACTACTCCATCCTTATCTGCCTTACTATTGGGAACAGCTATTATTTTTACTGGCCGTAATTCTACAGTATCGCTACATCCAGGGTCAATAGCTGGAACTATTGTCTCTCCACAATGGATATTTCTGTGCTTACTAGAATGTGGGAGAGTTTTATTGGTGTCTGCAGCAGCAAATGAGAGTGGGACAGTATCCTTCCTCCGTGATCTCTGTGAACCTTCCTGTAACTAATGTATGAGCTACTGCAGAGATTAATGCAGTCTCATCATCATCACTTTCACAAAAATTAATACATTTATTTTTCCCAAAACAGGATATAGTTTACAGGGTTCACTGTTTTCCCTGGCTGTGCTTTTGTTACTAACCACATAAGGTGCGGGTGGTGCTGTTGTGTGCTCAGATTTGGAACAGTTTTCTTTATCTTTCTGCACCTGTGCTAATCTTTCGTACCAAACTTTGCTTTCACACTGTCACAATTTTAAACACGTGATATGTTTAAGCCATAATTTTCTTGAACTTAGCATACAAATATGATCTTTAACTGTATTCAATATATCAGGATCAAAGCTACCAAACATGAAAATGTTGCATATATTCAGCAGCTATTTTTGTCCACTTCTCACAATACACAGTTCCTCTCTGGCCATATTTCCTACTCAAAATGTATATTGCAGACCCTTCAGGTTCTATCGTATACTTATGCTGGTTTAATGTTGCCCCCTGTCGTGCCTGCCTGGCTTTCCAGTCCTTCGGCTCAGAGCTGGAAAAAAACAGTGGGACCCAGGTACACTCATCTACTGTTCAAAGAAATCTGGCCAAAAGTGGTCATGGAAGAATTGCGTCCAAAAAGCCAACCTTCGACATGGAAACAAGGCCAAAGGACTCAACTATGCACAGAAACATAGATACTGGGGTGCAGAAAAATGGCAGCAGATGTTCTAAACTGATGAGTCAAAATTTTGAATATTTGGCTGTAACAGAAGGCAATTTGTTCGCCGAAGGGCTGGAGAGCGGTACAATAATGAGTGTCTGTAGGCAACAGTGAAGCATGGTGGAGGTTCCTTGCAAATTTGGGGCTGCATTTCAGCAAATGGAGTTGGGGATTTGGTAAGGATTAATGGTGTCCTCAATTCAGAGAAATACAGGCAGGCACTTATCAATCATGCAGTACCATCAGGGAGTCGTCTGATTGGCTCCAAATTGTTTTCTGCAGCAGGACAATGACTTGCTTTCTGCAACAGGACAAGGATATGTGGCTCCCGCCTGTAGACGTGTATAAACTAGTTTTATTATGACATCTCTGAAGTGACTATCTGGTGTATGAAAAGTAATATTAGTTATTACTAGCGTTCACAATGTTCAAACGCTACATAACTAATACCGGAAATGTTCTCATGCGATTGCGAGCAGAATGAGACCAAACTTTACATAATTAACTTGTTGGAAACATTAATTAGCTTCTTCACCACATTATATTTTATATTAACAGAAATAAATAGATTCAACTTATTTGCATGTTGTTATTTGCTAAAATAATTGTTTGATTGTGTACTAATTGCATCACAAGAGATCCAATTATTAAACTTCAACAATACCCAGTTAGAACAAAACTGAACCTGTAGACAAATTGGACCTGTTTGCCAATGTGGTGGTGTCTATCATATTTTGGTTCAAAGACCATCATTTCAAGAGCCAATGGACTGCAGTGTAAACTGGCTACTTCAGATTTTTCCCAGCTGTTGTGCTGGTTCTGGTGGATTCAGGTAGTGAGCTGACACTGGTGTCAACATCCATCTTGCAACCTACAGTTGAGAAATGGGTACCAAAGGTCTGGGTCCTTTGCGTCAATGGCACCAACACAATGGGATTAAACAGGCCTTCTTATTACTGCAACAATGGCAACTAGTAGAATTGGCTTCCATAATTAAAGCTATTATTTGGGTCTTTCAGACAATGTAAGATGATTTGACTTCTAAGGAGAATGACTTGGGAGAGAATGTAGCAAAACAGAGGATAACACCCTGAGAACGGCAGCAGGTGAAGTGGCGTTGGCAGGGAGGGAGGAGGCACCAGCTGAAACATTGCAACCTGAGGCGGAGACAAATGGGTACTTAATTGCTGTAGCAAACAGTTTACACTTCAGCAGTTTGACCATGACCAAGTCAATGATGCCACTCTTGTTAATATTTATTAGAATGTGATTGAAGTTAAACGGGTGCAAGAAGCTGATAAGGTGCAGAGAATGTTTCATGTTTCTTTGTTAATAATTATTTATTGTGCAGAGTAGCTACCACACAGAGGAGAAAGGTACTTTTAGTCCCAGATGTTATTGTCCGCACAGTAGAAAATGTCACTCCCATGTTTGAAGGTGCCATCGTGGGGAGAATAAAATGCATGTGTTCTTTAAAGGTTACTAAGCCAGGGTATACGCAGCAACTAAGTGTTTCAGCAGTGCCTGTCCTAAACCTTTATTACAAACACCTTTTGTTCCACTACCTATTGTAGAGAATCATTTTCAGTGCATGGTCATTAATATAACTACGTTTTAATGCCTCATACACTTGTTGGATTCTTTAATCATAGCTGGGTTCACCAAAAAACTTGCGAAGTGTGCTATTGTCATGATGAAGAATGAAGTATTCTGGTTATGTGGTCAACCAAACACCAGATAATAATCGGTCATGTTAGTAAATTTGATCAAAAGATGATCACTATCAGCCTTTGTGGGCAGACCACTTTCAACCGCATTAACAGGCTTCAGAGATACAGAAAGTGATCTGGCCACTCAAATCTTTGGGCCTGATTCATCAAGGTGTCGGGGTTCCCAATGTAAGACCACGGAGAGAAGGTAGTTGAACGAAGTGGTTTATTAGAAATACAGGTTCAGGATGCAAAACTGGTAAGGCAGTAATATAACCACTGTTCTTAACAGTGGAATAGGCAATGCTGTAAAGCCATGGAGAGATGCAGTAGTCAGCGGGTTGCAGGGTGTATACCTCTGGAAGAGGTGGAGAGATCAGTAGCCTGCGGATTACAGGATTGGATACCTCTGGAAAGGTATGATCTGGCCCCTTTGGTGGATAGTAGTACTACAGGCAGGATACAATATATACAAAAGGTCCAACAAAGTACCTGCAGACAGGAGCTGCAGGATGCAGGTCGTGACACAAGGTATGTATCTGCTGATATTGAGCGCATTGTATGCAAAATCACTCTGCACATGCCCAGAAGCGGGACATATACCAGTAAACACAGCACTGTCCGCTCAAACGCAAAGCACACTTCAGCCTACGATTTTGGGGAGTGAAGGGGGCGGGAAAGGGCATTTTGCCATAGTGAATGTACAGTGGGGTCTTTAGTGTAAGTCATTTCTGCATGTGCATTTCACATTTGTGCACTTGGGTGTGGATACAGCTCACTAATTACATCAGATGACATTTAAATACATTTTCTAAGTGCATAACAAATTCATTCCTGTTTGCCAGTCTTGCTTTCTTTTGAGATTTTCTTCAAGCTTTGTTGTGAAAGAAGACAGAGACAGAACCTTGATATACAAGAACTTGTCACACTAATACCTCCATAGACTTCTGGATTGAAATAGTTTGTTTTTTTCCCTTTATGTTTATTAACTATTTTTTTTTCTTTTTTGGGGCTTTAGCACCTTTACTTTTACTCATGCTTTATATTACATCCAATATTCTGCACGTGCAATGCAAGTTTTTGCCAAGCCGTGTGAAACCTAGAGGCTCTAAAAACCTGCTGAATGTGGGCCCCACTGCTGTCCAGCTTTGTTAAAAACAAATAAGGGCGTATAAAGTGAAGCCTGGTTCTGTACATGGAATATGTTTAAAACTTTGATTTTTAATCACTCCATAACATTAAAAGTTAAGAAATAAACTTATCCAAAACCTACAATTCATAACTTTTAGTCACTATAACTAAAGTTCACCCAGCTTAAATATTAAATGTTAGTGTCAGCATAATTAGCTGTTATAGAGGGAAAAAGGTGAGCATATATATATATATATATATATATATATATATATATATATGCACTGTGTAAACACTTTAATGTAGTAATGCTAAGTTAAAATGGAGTAATGTTGTATGACAGGCAGAGGCACATGTTGTCATGACCTCAACATCTTGAAATATGATAGCCAGTTTTGTTAACCTTTTCCATCCAGTTCAGATGTTTTTCTGATTAGTCAGATTGATGGGGCATCATTTTGCTGCGAGCAGTGCATATCAGATATTAACACCTGTTACCAGAAAATGCTAGCACAAGTTGGCACAAATTGAGGCTGGAATGTAGACCTCAGGGTTTATACAAGTGGTGGTGTTTGGCTAGGCCCCCTCCTTTTGTGTGATGTCGCTGCTCCTTATATACTGCTGTATAACACACACTCATGACAAGTGCAAGCTTGAGGTAGTGAGTACATGCTTACACCTGTATGTAGTGTTCATATTTTTTTTAGATTGTGTAGAAGAAATTAAACTTCATTTACTTTACTGTACATTGCCATTGCCTGAATGTTGTTGGTTTGGTTTTTTTTAAAGCCAGATCACTGTGTAGCACCTGACAGCAGATGGCACCATAGAACTCACACAGTGGTTCCTTCCTAACTTCTCTTGTGCAAACTCAATGTTTAAATTCCTGCTATTAAATCACTATTTAAATTCCAATTACCGCAATTCAGTTGTGGCATAACATTGTTTTTTTGTTTCTTATTTTTTGCAATGTTAGTAAGTAAAATCTGTGTGATGCGCTAAAATCTCATTTAATCACCCTGATGTAGATTCTACGTAACTTACACCCTCTCCCACTCCCACTGCGTCCTACACTGCAGCCAAGTTTAATCAAACTTCTGTGTGCCGGATTACAAGTCTTACATGAAAATAGTGATTACTGAACACCTGACCGCTGTTTAGTCACATGTGGAAAGCTGTCTCATGCCTCATAATGACTCCTCCAGTGACAGCAGGAACCAATGTCGGCAAAAGGGTCTCAACTGCACAATTGAGTGATTAAAAGAGATTATTATTAACATTATCAACATTTATTTATATAGTGCTTGCCTACTCTGCAGTGCTTTACAAATGGGAAACAAACATAGTAATAATACAAGACTGGGTATAAACAACAAGGTAAGGGACTTGCTCCCAGGCTTACAATCTATTGGAAACTTTGAGTATGATACATGAGGTTAAATGCCACCAATTGTATATTGTCTTAGCAAATGAGAAAGTACTAAGTGGAGCTGTATGATTCAGGTACACACCAATGTCTGGTTAGATGTCAGAAACTTTTTGAGTATAGAAAGAGAATAAATGTAAGTTTTGCATGAATTGTGTAGACAGGTGGTAATTAGTTTGAATATTTTAGGAAAGTTAAGAAGGTGTTTCGGGAATTTGATAAACTTGCCTAAAGAGGTGATTTTTTTTTTCAGGAAACGCTTGAAGGTTTGGAGGCTAGGGGAACGTCTTGTAGGGAATTCCACATTTTGGTACTGCTTATTTGACTTGAAGTTTTCAGGTTACTTTTTTTTCAGTTTTGCAACAAAGCTATTAATAGTAACAGTAGCATTTATAAGTGTAAAGTTAAGGATTACAATTAAAATTGTCTTTGCTTATGGGTTTCAACGTTTATCTAAAACCCCAATTTACTGAGATTTTCCATCGGTATTTAAAGTGACAATTATATTAAAGCCTAAACCCACCGGGCTTTGCCTTTACTAAAATTGCTTTTTTAAATGAAGAAAATTGGTGGGTTTTTTTGATAACCGCTAATTGATGCATTTACCCCTTTGTGTTTTCTGATTATTGTCATGTCTCCTGACATGATCTGCTGGCCATTACCAGATTGTCTATTATCTCTGTGGTTCCATCTAAATATAAGCAAATCTGGTGTAAAGCTTAATTAATACATTTTATTTCATTTTGTCTAACTCTCACAGACTGAAGACTTTGCCTAATTTTTTTGAAATCTCAATTTGCAGCCTGTGTACATAGTCACTACAAGTGGTTTGTACACTTCAAGTCTTGGCATGACATTATGTTTTTTTTCCATTGCAGGATGAGGAGGGCACCTATAATTAGCATGCTAAAAAGGCAAAAAAGAAAGCAACCATTACTGTCCTGACAGAGGAAGGCACGAGACCAAGGACCATGAAAGAGAGAGGAAGTGCAGATGGTGGATGACTAGTGTGACACTAACTGGTAAGATGTAATTTTATATTCATTATAGGACGTTATATGTGAAAACTCTGTAATTTACTGGATATTCATGCTTTTCAATTGGGTGGTTTTTAAATGACAATATAGATTATTTTGCAACTGAAAAATAGGAAGCATTTGTTCCCAGAGATTTACTTCAGGTCTTCCTTGAACGTCACTGCCAACTTTGTATTGAGAGGGGTCTGAGCTCCCACTTCTTGAGTCTGTACATTATGTCATTGGGAGGTGTACTTTCACAAGTGTCTAATTTTTATTTCAAAACCTCTCAGGGACAACCATTTTCTACATAGTTAGCTATGTGTATCTAATGTTTTATTTTCTATTTTGTGTTCTATACTAGAATTAGGCAACTCTGGGATTTTCAGCTGTTGTCTAAGTGTAATTCCCAAATGTTCTGTCCGACTGTTGGGAATTGTACATCAGCAGCAGCAAGAGCTTTTGACACAATTGCTGGATCGTCTGGAGTAGAAACGATAGGCGTGACGGATGTAACATTTGATATAAAAATATATTTTAATTTAACACTAATAGTTGTCACTTTTATTTATTGTAATTGCTCTTTGTAATTTGTCTATATGTATTTGGTTTATGTTTATTTATTCATTTTTAAATGTTCTTACAAAATTGTTAATAATGTTTAATAAATCTGCTATGGATCCACATCGTGCTCTTTTACATTTGCTCTATGTATTTATAGAATTCAGTTTAGATGACCAGTTTGTTTTTTTTAGCAAACCATCAATAGTGAGGAGTTATTTTTATAGCCTAGAATACTCCCTCCCCCTCCTGTTTGACACAAATGTTTACTGTGATAAAGACATTCATATGATACACTTACTAATGTTTCTTAGCAAGGCAGTCTGTCAGCTGTTTGATCCAGAGGTGCAGTAAATTCATCTTATTGCAGTAGATAACAGGCTACAAGTAGATTCACATTTTAGTTTATGGAAATTATCACCTGCTAAAGAACATGCTTAAATGGATTTTCAGCTGGCTTCAAATTTTCATTTTATGCATGCCCTCCTTCAGTTTTTACTAAATACATTATTTACAATCTGCTTGGTATTTGGGGTTGCCAACTGGATTAGTAGAACAGTTTCCTAATTATGTGTATCTAGAGGTTAAGTGAACTAGCTAAAGGACAGGGAACTGAGAGAAAACCATATGGTGCATGGGAGGGGGATGTGTCTCATTAATATTCTTCTTATACATTCTTATATACCATTCCAACACACACATAACAATGCTCTACCCCTCCTCCCCTGGACCTCAGCACCCAGAGATGAAGTAGCAATCTCTTCTTTATGTTATTTACTGTAGTTCATAATTATTCCCAACATGGTACAGTGTTGAGGTCGGTCATTCATTAAGATGTCCTGAGATGCTTCAGATTTCTTGTCTAGTAATCACTTGGTCTATTCACTTCAGTGTGTTTATTTACCAACCTGGATGAAAGACATTCCAAGCAGATGCCAACTGTCCATGTACCCTTTCATCCACAGGGATTAACCCCCTAGAGGTCAGAAGATAGATAGATATCCAAAAGTTTATAACAATGCCGTTTTGGAACAATTATGATATTTTTTAACAGTTTTGGCCAAAAATCCAGTATATTGTTTATCTTTATTATGCTTTTCAGTATTTATATAATCAGAGTTGTTTAGTTGTGTTGCCAGTAGACACAA
This sequence comes from Mixophyes fleayi, assembly GCF_038048845.1. NCBI lineage: Eukaryota > Metazoa > Chordata > Amphibia > Anura > Limnodynastidae > Mixophyes > Mixophyes fleayi. The sequence goes on from NC_134407.1 coordinate 50,664,583, forward strand.
CAGTTCTCCTATGATCTCTGCATTAAATACACTGTATCCAGATGCAAAATTTGTATCAAAGACAAAGCAAAACATTGTTACCAGACAATACTGAGAATGACAGAATTAAACTAGAAAATGAGAGAAATATATTTAGAAAGAGCTGCTGGGTGACATGTACAAGACAATAAACTAAAGTAATCTGAAGATGGAATCCCCTTTATGTAGTATTATTATTGTTATCTTTTATTTCTAAAGCACTAACTTATTATGCAGTACATTGAGGTGATCATGATATACACAATGGCATGATACAGAAGGTCAAGTGACTCTGTCCAACCTGTCTTACAAGCTAAGAGTAGCTTTATAGCAGCACTGCCACCAGCTACCAATAATTTCCTGGGGCAGCGTTGGGCTTTATTAATGTGTCCTTATATGTATTTTTTTTCACATATTTATATACAGTATATATATTGTTTAACCTATTGTTTTTTTCCTTGAATTTTTAAAACCGTTTTAGAATACAAAAAATGAAAGTGTAAATAAAGAAGGATATGGGTACAATTGTTTCTACTGTTAACATCATTTATTGTATGTTTCATAGTTACTGCCAGCCGTTCGGAAAACAACACAGCAATGTGGAGTTTTTTAGATTATAATTATAAGGAAATATTGATATTTCTCTTGAGGTCACTATGATATAACTGTTGTAAGATTGATAATGATAAACATCTTAGGGTCAGTTTGTTTAAAATTTCTCAGCTATGAATATGACCAGTGGCCATGTCTGGAAGTGCAATGCAGGCTTCCCTAGAATGTCCGGGAGACTCTCGAAAAGTGGGTGAGCTCCCAGACGTTTGAATGAGCATGGCAATCTCCCTAAAGCCGGGACGGGGAATGGTGGAGCCTCCATGGAGGAAATGCTTGGGAGAAAAATTAGTAATGACTATGTCTATGTGCTGGAGTGCTGCAGCCATTTCTTTGTAGCACAACTTGGCAAATACTGGGGATGGTGGTAGGGTTGTGACAGCAGCAGAATCAGAGGTTACATTACCTGAGTGTTTGCTAGAAGTCAGGATGTCTGTGTACCGGGAGCTGCCAGGTTTCAGAAAGAAACTCAGTGCAGGCTGTCATAGTACATCTTCCACAGAGATACAAACATACACGTGCAGTCTGTAGCTATTTCCTGGCAGAGGTGATTAAAATGCACAGTTGTGTCTATGATTGGCCTGTTACAGAAATTGCTTATGTGTATAATCATATCAGTCCAATATTAATATTATTATTTTTGCTTATGTGTTTATATATCTTACTGGTTGCAAACCATCTGTAAATTACTGTCAAAATAATTTTTTGTCTCAGCAAAAACTAGTGATAAGTAAAAGTATGACTTGTCACTGACACCACTAAATTACACATTATGGGCCCGATGCATCTTGGAATGCAATGTGAACGCAATTTGCGCTTAAAAAAATTATGTAACGTGCACGCACATCCATCCAGATTCAAGTACAAGCGGATCTCAAGAAACATTTCCATTTGTAGTACACTCTGGCTATATTTAACTTGCCATATACAGACAGAAAGAACAGACTGCAGGATATGCACATGCATATGCAATATAGTCCCATGAGACTGCATGCCTAAAAAGATCTATTAAATAAATTAACAACTCTCAATATTATAATCAATAATAAAAATGCATTAAAAAAAATTGTTGTTATTTTGTTTACACAAAATACATAAATCAGTATGTTCTTAATGCATAATGTACATAAAATGCATTTTTACAATTTTTCTTACTTGCAAACTCATGTTATGGCATGTATACATATCAGTTTTCACGATCAGTCAGTACTTACACCTGCCATGTAGCTGGGGTAAGTGTGACGATTAAAAAACTTGTACCTTGAATCTGACGAAGGTGCGTGCGTTCAACCTCGGTACGACACTACTGTACATTTCTTGCGTGCATCTGCCCCTTCCCGTCCCCTTCCCGCCCCCATTCTGCCATTCAATTTGTAGGCATTTGGAGGTATAATTTGCGTTTGGACATGAATTGCATGAAATTGCGTTCACTGGCATAAAGTCTGTTTCTGAGCATGTACAGAGCAATGTCACACAAGATGCGGCACACAACGGGACTTGCGTCCGAAGATGAATCATGCCCTACTTTGCCACTATAAGTGTTGAAACTAGATTATTGAAACGTCTTTTTTTTTTATTTTTTTTTTAGATATTTTCATATACTAAAAAGATTTGGCAGTAAAACTTATGAGTACCAAAGGATTATGAAAGGGTTGTTAACTCACAAAATTAGTTGTATAAACAGAGAATACATCTTTTTGTTAGCAATGGGGCAAACACCTATTTTTATTAAAAATAGCAAGTGTTGTGTTACAGTAAGCACAGGATTTTAATTGTTGGGTGTTACATATAAAGCTAGATACACACTAATGCAATCTACTTCAGATTCGATTCTGTAATGATTTCACCAATGACTGAAAGTCCTGATAAGCAGTGCCGTAACTAGCCATTTTAGTGCCCTGGGCGAGATAGGGAAGCGGCGCCCCCCATCTAAGTGGGAGTGTCAATTGTCGAGTGGGCGTGGTCAACCTACTGTGGGGGGCGTAGCTAGCTCTTTACAAGTTCTAGACCGCACTGAAACCACCTCCCTCCCCATTCTCCACGGTCTGGCTTTGTAAGGATCTTTATGTAATGAGCCTCCATAGATCAAAGTACTTTAAATGCAGCTATCACATGCTAGCTGTATAACAAATGAATTGGTTATTGAAATAAAACTCACTGAAACAAATTAAAACAAATGTAACAGTACCATCTGTATCACACTGCCCCTTCATCACAGTTTCTCCTTTATCACACCGTGCCATGGAGCCAACTTTATCCCATCGTGCCCCCTTATCACCATCGCACGAAATGAATATAATATATATATATATATATATATATATATATACATACATACACACACACATACACACATACAATATAAAGAGCCTCCTAGTGTCCGCCATACCTTACAGAGAGTATTCCTGTGACCACCATACAATACAGAGAGCATTCCTATGACCGCCATACTATACAGAGAGCATTCCTGTGACCACCATACAATACAGAGAGCATTCCTGTGACCGCCATACTATACAGAGAGCATTCCTGTGACCGCCATACAATACAGAGAGCATTCCTATGACCGCCATACTATACAGAAAGCATTCCTATGACCGCCATACTATACAGAGAGCATTCCTATGACCGCCATACTATACAGAGAGCATTCCTATGACTGCCATACTATACAGAGAGCATTCCTATGACCGCCATACTATACAGAGAGCATTCCTATGACCGCCATACTATACAGAGAGCATTCCTATGACTGCCATACTATACAGAGAGCATTCCTATGACCACCATACAATACAGAGAGCATTCTTGTGACTGCAAAACAGATAAATACCTAACCTGAAATTAATAGACCCTACCATTAAAATAAAAAGCCCCAACAATAAATTTAATTGACCCACCAGCACCCCACAAATAAAATAGTACCCATTAAATAATTAGCCCCCACCTAAACGTCACCATTAAATTAATAGCCTACCTCCCACCCATGTACTAAGACACCTAACCTCCCTACCCTCATATCACACATTAATACATCCCCCCCTTCCCTCACACATTATGGCAGCATACTCCCCCTTCCCTCATAAAGCATAGCAGCATCTCCCCTCCATAATAGCAAGATGCAGCACACATTCCTCCCCTCCATAATAGCAGCACACCCCCCCTCCCTAATAGCAGCTCACATCCCCCCTCCTTAATAGCAGCTCACATCCCCTCCCTCCATAATAGCAGCTTACATGCCCCCCTCCCTCCATAATAGCAACTCACATGCCCACCTCCCTCCATAATAGCAGCTCACATCCCCCCCTCCCCTCCATAATAGCAGCTCACATCCCCCCCTCCCCTCCCTCCATAATAGCAGCTCACATCCCCCCCCTCCCCTCCCTCCATAATAGCAGCTCACATCCCCCCCCTCCCCTCCCTCCATAATAGCAGCTCACATCCCCCCCCTCCCCTCCCTCCATAATAGCAGCTCACATCCCCCCCCTCCCCTCCCTCCATAATAGCAGCTCACATCCCCCCCCTCCCCTCCCTCCATAATAGCAACACACATCCCCTTTCCCCTGCTTTTAAACTTACTTTTTTCCTCTTTCTTCCTGTCTAGCCGTCGCTGCCTGGCTCCTCTCTGGTTCTCTGCTCCTCTGTTGCCTAGCAACGTCATGACATCAGACGCTGAGGCAGAGGGCAGAGTTCAGAAGGGGGTGGAGCCGGGTGCCGGCCGCCATTTTGGATGCGCCGGGCGGCCGGCAGTCTGAATCTGAGGTCTGTTTAATTTTTATTTTTTTTCACTCCTCACACAGAGGCAGGTGCGGGCGGCCATTGCGCCCCCTTGGGACTGCGCCCGGGGCGGCGGCACCGCCCGCACCGGCCTCGTTACGGCTCTGCTGATAAGCATAAAGATTCATTCGTACATACCTACACAATTTACCTGGAGATCTGTGATCTTCAGCTCTCATAACCATCTGCTGAAAAGATTGTGACTCTGCACACTCTACAGATACCTGCCAACACTGCTGGTCGTGTGTGGAAACACACTTCCACATTTTCCCGACATCATTCCATCGTTGATTGTGATTTTTAGGAAGTTTATAAAACCAAATCAACATATGCGATGTGCTTTGGTATGATAAAACATGATCGCGGGATTGTACACACACTTGCAGTATCTGAACAAATGGTTGATTACTGTGTGATCTGTGCAATAATTGCATGAGTGTGTACCCAGCTTTAGTCTGATTCAAACTAAATATTTTTACAAGGTATTAAACTGTATTAGTTACTCTGGCATATCTGACAACCGGAGTCATCTTTTGGCAGCTATTTCCTGTTATTGCAATAATGGGATGAATGAATTACCTTATGTTATAGACACCGATCAGCCACAACATTAAAACCTCTAAGAAGTGAAGTGAAAAACATTGATTATCTTGTTACAATGGTACCTGTTAAGGGGTGGTATATATTAGGTTGCAAGTGAACAGTCAGTTGTTGAAGTTGATGTGTTGGAAGCAGGAAAAATGGGCAAGCTTAAAGATCTAAGCCACTTTGACAAGGGCCAAATTGTGATGGCTAGATGACAACTGAGAGCATTTCCAAAACGGCAGGTCTCGTGGAGTGTTCCCAGTATGCAGTGGTTAGTATTTACCAAAAGTGTTCCAAGGAAGGATAACCGGTGAACCGGCGACATGCAGGGCCGGATTAAGGGAATGGAGGCCCCTGGGCTAAGGGGGCCTCCATTCCCCCGTGAGGGCCCCCCCCCCATGATCCGAGCTGCCTGTGCCAAACCCCCCCCCCCCGGCACTTACCTCCTTCTCTGGCGCGCTGTACGCTCTTTACTGAGGAGATCTCATGAGAGTGAGACTCACAAGATCTCCTCAGTAAGGAGACTACAGCGCGCCGGAGAAGGACCGCAGTAAAAGTGCTCAGCAGCACTGATCGCGCTTAATGAGGGTCGCGGGGGTGCCGCGATTTTTTCGGAGGGGTCGCGGGGGTGCCGTGATTTACGCGGGGGGGGGGGGTCACGGGGGTGCCGCGAGTTGCAGGGATCATGAGTGTGAGAGAGCCAGGGGGGTAGAGGCTGCTGGGAGAGGGGTGAGAGAGCCAAAGGGGAAGGGGGTGCTGGGAGAGGGGTGAGAGAGCTAGGGTGGAAGGGGGTGCTGGAAGAGGGGGTGAGAGAGCCAAAGGGGAAGGGGGTGCTGGGAGAGAGCTGAGAGAGCCAGGGGGTAGGGGGTGTTGGGAAAAGGGGTGAGAGAGCCAGGGGGGAAGGGGCTGCTGGGAGAGGGGGTGAGAGAACCAGGGTGGTAGGGGTTGCTGGGAGAGGGGGTGAGAGAGCCAAAGGGGAAGGGGGTGCTAGGAGAGGGGTGAGAGAGCCAGGGCGGAATGGGGTGAGAGAGCCAGGGAGTAGGGGGTGCTGGGAGAGGGGGTGAGAGAGACAGGGGGTAGGGGGTGCTGGGAGAGTGGTTGAGAGAGAGCCAGGGGAAAGGGGCTTCTGGGAGAGGGGGTGAGAGAGCCAGGGTGGAAGGGGGTGCTGGGAGAGGGGGTGAGAGAGCCAAAGGGGAAGGGGGTGCTGGGAGAGGGGGTGAGAGAGCCAAAGGGGAAGGGGGTGCTGGGAGAGGGGTGAGAGAGCCAAAGGGGAAGGGGGTGCTGGAAGAGGGGTGAGAGAGCCAGGGGGAAGGGGGTGCTGGGAGAGGGGTGAGAGAGCCAGGGGGGGAGAGAGTGCTGGGAGAGGGGGTGAGAGAGTCAGGGGGGAAGAGAGTGCTGGGAGAGGGGGTGAGAGAGCCAGGGTGAAGGGGGTGCTGGGAGAGGGGGTGAGAGAGCCAGGGGGGTAGAGAGTGCTGGGAGAGGCGTGAGAGAGCCAGGGCGAAGGGGGTGCTGGGAGTGTGGGTGAGAGAGCCAGGGGGGTAGAGGGTGCAGGAAGAGGGGTGAGAGAGCCAGGGGGGTAGAGGGTGCAGGAAGAGGGGTGAGAGAGCAAGGGGGTAGAGGGTGCAGGAAGACGTGTGAGTGCCAGGGGGTAGACAATGCAGGAAGACGTGTGAGAGCGTCAGGGGAGAAGGTGGTGCAGGGGCATAGGTAAAAGAAAGTGTAAAGGAAGAGACATCTTAAGAATAGTAATGTCAGGAATGCAGCCATCATAAAACATAAGTAGTAATGAAGAATGGGAATGCACAGAGGGGACAAGTGTTAAAAAAAAATAAAAAAATCAAGCCTTCATACTCCATTCACTTATATTTTCCATAACCCCACTTCTAAATTTCCGCTTCGACCACTGCCCTCTGTTCCTGCTCCCGACTGCCTGTGTGAGCTGATAGCTGCTGTTCCCTCCTTGCCCAGCGTGCCCAGTAGGACAACAGAACACAGGATGCCATAATGAGGTAAGTTCATACATTTTCTTGTGTGCAATGTGTTTTTAACCATCCTTTCATGAACTGGGGGCACTACTGTGTATCCAATGACGTTTAAAACACCATGTATTGCTCATTATTGCACTGTAATGTTTCTTGCATATTTATCTGTACAGAGATTTTTAATTAAGAGGAAAAACGCTGCTTATCATAAATTTTATCTGTGATTGTGTCAATATATCTTTTTGTTTGCATTGTAAATGGTGTATTAAGCTGCTCCTGGGACTCACACTCTCAGTATCTGATATGCTGTACCAATTTTTATTTGTGAATGAGTTTTTGTCTGGGCACTACTAATGATTTGGGGGCACTACTATGGCATAATGTTATTTGGGGACACTATTGTGACATAATATGACCTTGGGGCACTACGATGTGGCATAATATGAACTGGGCGCACTACGGTGTGGCAGAATATGATCTTCTGCCAAAGGCAAGTCTTTCATTGTTAAATATGATGGGAGCCCAAAGAAGTTGCTGTATCGTGGCCCAAAATTCCTCTTGTCGGTCCTGCCTGTGAGTCAAGGGGGTAGACGTCTCCAGGTAAATAATTTAAATGTTTCCCATCTGTTTTCCATCAAACTGATGGACCACAACCAATTATCTCTCACCCACCTCCAATATCCCCCTTAATTTATACTGTGTTATTTAAAATGAATAGAAAAGACGCATATCCAGTTACTAAAAAAAGTCAGTAAAAAAAATATTTTTCTCTGACATTTTGCTGTAAATGGAAATACTTTTAATGCGGTGGGTTCAAATGATCATTCAATAGTTATGTTTTTTTTAGATATTCATTAGAGTTTTTTTTCATGTGGAATGATTCATGAAAATGTTGCCATTACTATTTAATTGAGGGAAAATGGTACCTGTTACCTATATGTGTGTAAGTATTCTGTTGTTGCTATGTTGTGGGAGATGTGAAAAAAGCAAAACATTGGTTTCCTACAGTGGCGCCTGTATAATTGGTGTTATTACTGTAGTATGGGGTGGCGTAGTGGCGGCAATGTTGTAGTGTGTTTAGGGCTTAGTATTGTTAATAAGTAGAAGAGGGTATTGCTGTAATGTGGGGGGTGATGCCGGTTTCTGTAATGTGGGGTTGAGGCTGGTTTCTGTAATGTGGGTGGTGATGCCGGTTGCTGTAATGTGGGGGGTGATGCCGGTTGCTGTAATGTGGGGGGTGATGCTGTAATGTGGGGGATCATGCTGGACGCTGTAATGTGGGGGGTCATGCCGGTTGCTGTAATGTGAGGGTGATTGATGTAGTATGAGTGTGTGTGGGGGGTTATTTACATACTTGCCAACTCTCCCGGAATGTCCGGGAGACTCCCGAAATTTGGTTCAGTCTCCCAGGCTCCCGGGCTTGTTGGCATTTCTCCCGCATCCTGGATTTCACAGAGAATCGCGTCAAATGACGCGATTCTCTGTGATTGACGCCATTTTGGAGCGCGGGAGGGGGCGGGACGAGGCCAATCGCGTCATTTTGGGCCCGCCCCCCGCGATGGAAATTATGTTTTCGCGGTGGGTGGGACCAAAATGACACGTTTGGCCTCGTCCCGCCCCCTCCCCCCCTCCAGTCACGCCCCCTCTCCCGGAAACTTGTTTCCGAGAGTTGGCAAGTATGGTTATTTATTGCTGTAATTTGGGTACTAATAATGTATTGTCATGGTATTTATTGATGTAAATGGGGTGCTAACAATGTAATGTTGAGGGTCATTAGGAGAAATAATTCTCCCCCCCACACACACACTCATACTACATCATATTGTACAGCATCAGCAACGCGCACTGCGCCAGCATCAGTGTGCAACAATATAGTGCATGGAGCTCACAACACGTTGGCCTGTGTGCTTTAAATGCCAGGGCTGATTTTTAGTCCCAGTCCGGCCCTGTTAGGCATGCTGTTCCAATAATAGGGATACATTTATACCTGTTGAACACACCTGCAAACATTTAAACAGTGTAAATGTAATACAAAGCACATGTAGGGTAGTACATTTTTAACATAAATCATGGTTTATATATATATATATATATATATAATAATTGTATAGCATAACTCAGGATCTGGGGGGACAGAAGAGCTAAAAAATATTTGATCACAGTCCAGACTTTGCTGCTACAATGTGTCAAGTTAACCCATTATTTCCTGACATTGCATGAAGTCACATTACTATTCTATTTATACTACTTCATTTTTCATTTTGACTACTGCAGGAAAGAAGATTTCCATTTGACCCTTAAAGGGGTAAACAAAGATGTGGAGGTGTTTTTATTCAAATTAAATCTTATATTGAAAATGTGACTTAAGCATTTAGTAATAACTGTTAATACAATATTCTCTCTAGTGTATATGACACTTCATTGCATTGTTATACTGTGTACATATAGGGTAATGTGACTTAAGCATTTGCTACTAAAACTGTCAAGCTGCATAATAAAGTATACACGCTTGTATACCTGACCTATCTCTGGTGCAAATGCTACTGTGTTTTTAGCCGGATGCATCTTTAGTTATGTCCAACTCAACACATACACATTGGTACACTTTTCCAACTCTAAATGAACCCCTATACATAATATTTTTCTTCTTTTGTCGAGATTTCTTTTGCAACAATTCAACTGTACAGTAACTGCATTTATATTCCTATTTTACCTGCATTCATACCAGTTATTTTAAAACGAAACTTTGTCTAAACTATGAATAAACAAGCACATTTGAATGAATTCTGAACTAGTTTATCTCTAATTGTTAAACATGCCTCTTACATACAATTTTGACAGGCCTGCCAATGCTTTCATTTTTGGGTTTAGTTTCTCTTTAAAATTATGGAAACAAATGAAATAATGTCTACAATAACATCCTTAGGGCTTGGGCCCTTAACCAGACGCAATACATTTACAGATGCTCCTACTAGATGTTCACATACACAGTATAAAGACACAAAAAGCACGTCTAAATATCTGATGGCACCTAAACACATCATTGTTATGTATATCATTTACAGGTTTTAAAACTTAAAAAATGGATGAAAGCTGGGAACCTATAGGTTGTAGATAGTTTCCATTATTCATCAGATAGTAAATTTGCTTACCTCGTAAGTTGGATGGCGAGAGCATAGATAATAGATAGACCACACTTGATGACATATGAGTAACATGTTCAGAGAAACTATGCTGCAGGACATGGCATGTCTATACACGTCATACATGGTGCACTCTCCATGGGAATGGACATAGGAAAGCCCACACCTTAGCTAAAAGCATGTCTTGCTACTGTCTTGGAATTTACAGGAGGTTCCTGATTTTCGGAAAGCCCTCCCGGAAGAGTAGGCATCCTTCTGGGCCTTGTTAGAGATGAGGCTTATAATTGCGTTATCGATACATCCCCCCCTCCTGCACCCGCTTTGCAATTTGCAATATCATGAATTACGGTATTTCGTAGCAGGGAGTGGAGCCCTCCTGCACTTGTCAGGTTTTACAAGTATGGATTAAAGTTACATTAGTGGACTAACCACTGTTTTGCAACATGCAGCTGGATACTTGTGTCTTAGCCCCAAAACTAGAGTGTACAAAGTTTTTCATAAGCTAATATAGACAAAACGATATATCTGTGTATTTCTTCAGTACACATTTTGCTGTGTGAGCAATGAGCTCAAAAATCAGGATAATTGTATCATTTAGACCATTACTTGAGCTGCTTGGATTAATACTGAGTAGAGGGTTAGGGCTATGTAGGTGTCACGGAATTTCGGAGATGGCCGCTAACCGGTATTAGCGCAACTGAACAGGGAGGCACAGAGTCTAATGTACCCCCGGTATTCACCAGGGCCCCCGCAAGGGAGTTTGGGCATAGCTGCAGAGGGTATGCAATTCGCCGGTTCTCCAAGACAGTCACCGGGGTAGCGACAGTAGTAGACAGGCATAGTCAGGCAGTCCAGGTCAAAGACAAACGAGCAGTGCGGTACACAGGGAGGTTGCAGAGAGAAGTCAGGTCAAGCGAAATAGTCAAACCATCCGGTCAGCGAGGTACCAAAACGAAACACGGGGGAATAGTAACAGGAAGCCGAGTCAGAACCGAAGAACACTAGATCAGAAGTTCAGGAAGTGCTGGAGCAGGAGTGAACCTTTATTCAGGGCCATAACCCCTCCAGTGGATGAGGAAATTAGACTGAGTCTGAGTCAGTGCGGAGGTGGCGCCAGACAGTAGGATTACATTTTGGGATAGCTTTAGATTTTGGACTAGGACTTCAAACAATGTTAGGGTTAGAATTGCTGTTTTAAAAATAATTTCTCCTCTTTCTGTGTTTCCACTATGGTACCCAGTGAAGTGGGGGACTCGGCGATGCTTGTCCAACCTCCTGATGCCCTTCTCAGGGCCTCAGGAGGTATGGAGGTATGGTCTTCTGGTGGAGGCCTGCGCATATGCAGAAGAGCAAAGCATGTACCTTGGGAAGGTGGACCACATTGCTAGGCCCCACCCTCAAATTTTGTTATAAGGCCCAATGTTACCATGTACAAAGCTGTCACTTCCCTTGCTCTGTTCTCAAACATCAGTCCCCTATAATTGAAGAGACATGATTGTTTGATAAGTGAGTGGAATTGTGGCCATAACTTAACATCTTAATTATAGTTGCAATGCTGTTCTCATTTATACTCAGTGCCCCCTTCACTAAAGCTGTTGTGTTGCTATATATTTCCCAATGTCCCTTATAAAGTAAGGTAATTGGGGACACCACATATAGAGGCGCGTAATTATGTATATATGTTTTAACTTTTATTTAGTTAAATTGGTTTTACAATTGGGAACAAACACAGTAATGAAACAAGACTGGCTATTAACACATAGACAAAGTAGTAAGAGGGCCCTACTGGCAAACCTATGGCCATTAAATTAAAAAAACGTCATTGTTGCGTTGTCGGATCTCGCGATTTTTGGATTCTATAAGTACCGCCCTCCACGGAGATCCAGCGCTATTTCACAGAGAGACACAGAAGGGGTAGCAGGGTTATTGGCAGTCTCCAGTGCAGTTGGGCAACGTCATTAAAGAAAGAGAAGGAAGAGGACTGGCGGTGTTCTTCAAAGTCTCCAGTGACATTGTACTGTGCCATAGCTCACACAGAAACAGGAGAGGTGGCAGGGCTCAGTCCTGAAACAGAATTAATAGGGCTGGCAGTGTTCTTCAAAGTCTCCAGTGACATTGTACTGTGCTATAGTTCTAACAGAAACAGGAGAGGTGGCAGTGTTCAGTGCTGAAGCAGAAATAATAGGGGTGCCAGTGTTCTTCCAAGTCTCCAGTGACATTGTCCTGTGCCATAGCTCACACAGAAACAGGAGAGGTGGCAGTGTTCTTGCCAGTTGCTCTTTGTCAGTGCTGAAACAGAAATAATAGGGCTGGAAGTGTTCTTAAAAGTCTCCAGTGACATTGTACTGTGCTGTAGCTCACACAGAAACAGGAGAGATGGCAGTGTTCTTGCCAGTCTACAGTGTACGTGCCATTGCTCATTGTCAGTGCTGAAATAGAAATAAAAGGACTGGCAGTGTTCATAAAAGTCTCCAGTCACATTGCTCTGTACCATCGATTTGTATTCACATCAGTCCACAGAATACCAGGAGCACAAAGCAGCTGCTGGCACCAGTAATGATGATAGTAATTCCTCTACGTCATCTGCTAAAGCCTGTGTTAAAGTGCATAGTGTTTTTAAGTCAGGAAAACAAAAATGTAAAATAAACACCTTTTACCTTGGTAAAGAAAAAAACACCTCTAATCAAGGGAAAGTTAACTGCAGAAAAACATAAAATTGCCAATATGCCATTCTACACATGCAGTGGCAAGAAAATAATAAGGTTTTCGCCTTTCTGTATGAGGGCTAGTTTTGGAACTGTCAATGAGGCATCTTCTTGGAAGGTCAGTCATGACGAGTCTATCCACAAGTGCTATGTGTAAGCCTGACCTTTCTGATACTGTAGTCATAAAGAAGCCTCCTTTCAGCGTTTCTACAGATGTGTGGATGAGCAGCCCAAGTGTAGCTGGTGATACACAAATTGAGGCTCCCACTTTGGAATTGCAACAGGATGAGGGGGATATTTGTGTAGCTGACGATGGCGCCACTGAGGATGTTGATGAGGATGATGTTGTTTGTGTAAGTCCTGCATCAGTGCAATCAGTTCTTGTCAATGATAAGAAGAAGACCATTGTCATGCCAATGTTACCTAGATGTGCTAAAAACTGTTGTGTGCTTTGCAAACCTTAGCTGGTTTGCAAAGACATCTGGGGGTAAATGTATCAATATGCGGGTTCTTCAACACCCGCGTGTTCAGCCTCTTCCGCGATTAAATTTCAAGCGGCGCTGCATTGTAAAGGGTTAACTTCCCTTTACAATGCAGCGCAGCTTGAAATTTAATCGCGGAAGAGGCTGAACACGCGGGTGTTGAAGAACCCGCATATTGATACATTTACCCCCTGGTCTGGTCTACTATAAAAGAATTGACCAAAATTAGTGGCACTGCTGTCATAACTCCACCTGATCTTACTATCAATATCCAAAGAATGGTGGAGGATTATTATTATTTATATTCCAACATGACAGATTCCATGCTGCCCACATGCTTCACATTCTGTCTGAAGAAGAACAGACAGTTGTAATATCCATTCCTATGTCTACATAAGGTTGGCAGTTCTTTAGGGATGAGAGGGAGGTATCCACAGAGGAGAAAGAGATTAAAGATGCAGCACAAGCAGACATGGTTTAATAATGTAGAGGTCATTGACAGCACTGTTGGCTTTAAGGCAGCTAAGCTATTGGTAGCTTGTTTTGTGGTACCCCAAAAAAAACCAAGCACTCAAGGACAATTTCATCTTGCACCACTTTTCTTTTCTGCCACTGCTGTGCGGCAATGTTTCCTAGACGGGCTATAAACTGCTGTGTGCTTGTGTCGTTGCTCTGTTGCTTAGCATCCAGCCAGGTCGCTGCAGTCTTTGTCCAAAAGTGAATGAAAATAATATTGTGACTGTGAGGTGGTCAAAATTGACTGGAAATTACTGGAAACAAGTGTTATTGATGTTAATAATAATGTAAGAAAAAAAAAAGAGCAAACTTATGTGATTTTAGCAATTTAAAAAAAAATGCAGATCCAAAACCAAAACTAAACCATCTCTAGTTATAACAGTCTGCATTTGATATATGGGGATAAATGTCACATATTGTATATTTGTCCATTAATAAGCTTATCATCATCATCATTTATTTATATAGCGCCACTAATTCCGCAGCGCTGTACAGAGAACTCATTCACATAGGTCTCTGCCCCATTGGAGCGCACTGCCTAAATTCCCTAGCACACACACAGACAGACAGATTAGGGCCAATTTGATAGGAGCCAACTAACATACCAGTATGTTTTTGGAGTGTGGCAGGAAACTAGAGCCCCTGGAAGAAATCCACGCAAACACGGGGAGAACATACAAACTCCACACAGATAAGGCCATGGTCGGGAATTGAACTCATGACCTCAGTGAGGTGAGGCAGAAGTGCTAACCACTTAGCCACTGTGCTGCCCCGTGCCTGTGCTTATCTGAAGAGGTGTGTTTTTCAGGGAAAGCTTGAAGGTTTGGAGGCTAGGGAAAAGTGTGTTATATCTGTCTGCATACGACAAGTAACTTGTAACCATAACGTACTTATATCAATATTCCAATAGAAAAGTTTCCTGAGATCAGCTTGTACTTGAATATAGGTGGATGTCCATTTGGTGCAAGTTTTTTTTTTGGGGGGGGGGGTTACAATAACTTTTTATCGAGAAAAATTATTCAAAATATACAAATGTGTAAATAAAGGGCAATCAAACAAATTGTCATACAAAATGGATATAAGAAAAGTTGAGTAAAAATAACATGTTCTAAGTTCCAACCGTAAATCAGCCAATTTTACAAAGTATGACTTACATGAGATTAAATGCCCTAGTTCACTAAACATTGAATATATAAAAAGAATAAACCAAACAAAATTAAACATATAAAGGAAGGTGAGGATAGGAAACGAGGGGAAGGAAGGAAAGAGGGGTAGGGCTTTTCGAACAAGATCCCGGTCTTCAAAGATAACTAGATAGAGGGCGAATGTAGAAAACAGGAAAGAGTGCTAACTCCCATCAAAAAACTCCACAAAAGGGGACTAAACAAGTTGCGTTTACATTTTGTTCCATGGTGTATGAGGCCCTATGAGTACATGAAAGTTTTTGCAGTGTCTTGTTTGAGATATGTGCATATTCTTTAGATGCATGTTAGATTTGGAGACAGAATGGATATTAGTTTAAGGTTCATTGTTATGTTGCAAACAGAATGCAGTCAACAGAAAGATCCAGGAGGATTTGAATGGAGTAGTGACCATTAAATTTAGCAGTGATCAAATCATTGGCAATTTTAGTCAGATCAGTCACTTTGGAGTGGTAAATGCTTGGATGAGCAGGCTAGGTGAGAGTAGTCTGAGAGAGAATTTGGGTCAGCATTTATGTTTTTAATTTTAGGAGTGATTGCTGCATTCTTGATTAATGATGGAAAGTGGAAGTGGAGAGGTTATAGATGTTAGTTAGGGTTGGAATGAGTGAATAACAAATTTGTGAGGGAATA
Organism: Mixophyes fleayi; assembly: GCF_038048845.1. Lineage (NCBI taxonomy): Eukaryota > Metazoa > Chordata > Amphibia > Anura > Limnodynastidae > Mixophyes > Mixophyes fleayi. The sequence continues at coordinate 50,680,235 of NC_134407.1, forward strand.
GATTAGAACAGATAGGTAGTAAAGTGGTGAGAAAAAGAAAGTTGAGGCTTCAGCTTCATTTATGAGATAAAATGAAGATAATGTATCACAGAATGCAGGAAAGGAGGATACCATTTAATGTTTCATGGTCAGAGGGGTTGGTGTGGGAGGGTTGTGAAGAAATTTAAATGTATTAAGGAGCTGAAGTCTGTTACGAGCATCGGCGGTGCCTATAGCCACAACTCGCTCCCCTCTACTTTCTGCGGAGGCGGAGGACTGAGCCTCCCTGCTGGTTATAGCGTTCACAGACTGTGCTGTTGCTGACATGCTGTTTGTCTCCTGACTTTGGCTGACCTTCTGTTGTGACCCTTGTCTGTACTTTGAACCGTGCCTGTTTGCCTGTTGCCCTGACCTTTTGCTTGAATACTGGACTCCGCTGTTTCGCTTGTGACCCTGACCTCTGCTTGGATACTGATTTGCCTGTCTGCTACGAACTCATGACCTCAGGCCTACTACTGTCCACCCGCTCCAGTCTGGGCTGGCGCCTCCGATTCCATATGCGCTACGGCCGTCATAGATGAGCTTTTACTACACTGAGCTTACGACCTGGGCACATCCAAGTACATATGAGCACATAAAGCTCTACGGAAAAGGCCGCTGTTAAAGATGGAGACCTCAACACTATCCATTCTAAAAGCTCATCTTGGTAGTCATGAGCCTTAACAAAGACTAGAGAAAGTAGTTTGAATGCAGAAGGAGATTGTGTATAATCAATTGGAATCTTTAACACAAGATTATGGGGGGGTCTTTTCAGAAGAGAAGGAGTATAATCAGTCTGAGAAATGTTAAAGGAATTGCTGGATGGGTTTAGGGGGAACTATAGCTACATGCAGTGGAAGGGATTGAAATACAGATAGTATGTACTTCAAAAGATGGGGTTGTGAGCAAAGGAAAAGGGGGACTGAGATTGAATGAGCAGAGTGGGGAGAGGAGGGGATTCCTCCTTATTTGCTGCCTTGGTGAAGAGGAGACCTCCATGTCAAAGGGCTGCAGGGGAAGCAGTGTCTGATTTGTATAAGTCTTGTTTCTATAATTCAAAAAGTGTGTCCATGTATTTTAAATAGTTACTGTTCTTATTTTCCTGATGTAGAACCTAATGCATATGGCTTTATTTTATTTTCTATAAGCTTCAGACTTATGTTAATATTCTTAGGTTGCCAAGAGCGACCATCTGGACTGCAATTAAATGAAGCGGGCCTAATTTATGACGCACACTGGAGTATGCCTTTGACTAATGCACCACCAAGAGCACATCAAGTTGTACATTAATTCTCTGTAGATGGCTCGAAAGGTAGAAGTGCACCTAGATGTGTGTGTAACAGTCACATCAAAGTTCAACTTTTATCCACTTTAGAACCACTCCTTTATTAAAAATTTCATTTTTTCTCTTAGACTACTCCCTAGTTTAGAAGAATTTTTTGCTCTAATTAATCATGAGAATGAGAGACTCACTATTTTTTTTAAAGGTGTCACTTTGCTCGAAGTGCTCTAATAAAAGTAAAGGACGAGATACGAAAACCGCTAACTTGTACAAAATGTACGTCTTTTTATGGGGTAGAAATGACCATGTCCCCTCCACCTCTTTATCTTGTTTCCTGGAATTAAGCTCCACAAAATGAACTTGTTTTGGCAATGATCCACAAAACTAGACGCAGCAGTGCTTCTTCTCAGTACTTTGCCAGGAACACCCTCCCTCGACCCAACTCCTGTCCTTGGCTTGTGCAAACATCTTGCTTCACAGTTCTATGTGCTTTGGCGGAGATCTAGGCACACTTGCTCAAAATCAAACTGATCTTGCACAGCTTAGTCAATGACCTCCTATAAATGGACCACATCTCCATATGCATCATCTGCATCATGTACTTGTTGGCACTTCGGTTTCAGACATCAATAGCTCTCCTCCATTTTATCCTTTTTATTTTACCTGTTTGTAATGTAAATTCAATCAATAATGTGCCAACACTCACAAAAGAGTGCCACTCCTGTCAAAGCAGAGCTTCACTTTCACATGGAGAATGAGTGTAAAATCCATTCAAGTTGCGACCTTAGTGCTTTGATAAAATTCTGCACTGCTACACAAAACTAGGTGCACCACTGTGCCTACTTCATAATTTGAAAGGAACTCTTCTAACGTCCTTTACGTTTGCCTAACTCCTCCCCCCTGCCTTCACAAACTTCTGCTCAAAACTTGCTTTGTAAACCTAGGCACCCTTGCGCATTTCAAAGCAGATGGGGTCAAAAGCTCTTTCTCTGTGCAGAGGATACTTTGAACTTCATAAATCATATCTAGTTTATCTAGTGTTTCCTAAAATGAAAACATATCTATCAAGTAAAGTTTATGCTTGCAATACTTTTTATGTGCTCCACAAAATATATGAGCTTAATGCCTTTGGCTAAGAAAAACTTAGTATAATTTCTATTTATTATATTGCCCGCTATGGCTGAGGTATGCCTGTCTTGTCACTGACATTGAGACATTTGCCATGTTCAGCACTGCCCTTATAGTTACATTCACTGCAGTGGTAACTAGAATAATTTCCTAGCAGTGTCTGATGTTCACTGGTAAATGTACTCCATATCAGTATCACATTTATAGAGTAAATTCCTTCTGAGTAAGTAATACCTATTTCTTGTAGGTAAGCCCATGAATGACTTCAGCATCCAGAAATATTTAACTTCAGATATAATGTAACAAAATAAGAATGTGCAGCTGTTCATATTAACACTAAGGGCCTCCATCTCCCAATGACATACAGGAGTTTATTGGAATTATGTACAAGTGTGGTGTAGCAGAAATTCCAAACTCTCTGACAAACTTTATTTGGTGGCTAGTGCATGCTGGGAGTTGTAATTCATTGTAACCAAGACACTCCTAAATTGTTCAACCCTGCTAATGCATTTTGATATACTGATTAAATAATATTACTTTATTTTAAACAAAAAGTACAGACACAAACAACCAGGTCATCACATACACAACTGTATAAAATAAAATTAATTAATTTTAATTATTTATTCCATTCTATTCAGATATTCAAGTTATGAAATTATTATATGAAATATGTAATTCACGGAATTAAGTGATTCAACATACTACCTAGTTTTATTTTCTCCTATGTATCTCACTGGGCATGGTGAATTCATGATGATCATTTTCAAGGAGTGGTCTGTACAGACAATATAGAAAACAAATAAGTTTCCTTTACAGAATTATAGTATTTATTTGCAGGTAGAAAATTGGCTTTGGTAGACACATAAACCAGTCACTCACTTAACAAAACAGAGCTCAGTTACTGGAGAGTCAAGGAATAGAAAAACTTATTTAATGCTTTATTTTGTGTTTTAAAACAATACAATATAATCTAACAATGCAAAATGTAAAAGATTGGAATAAAAAGAGAAAATGTAATGTTGCAAAGGCCAAAATGATAGTGTCGGAGCCTAGCATAATCTTACTGGTTGCTACATCCATTTTTTTAAAATAAACGCCTAAACTCAGGAACATAAGACATATCTTTCTTAACTGGTTTCTCGAAATTTGAACTTAATGCATTTACCTGGTATGTGTGTGTGTAGTGAGTGGACATGTTACATATACCCATTGGAATGTATTTAGGCACCTTATATTGTAGCTGTGGAAGTCTGTCAAGTATCACTACTTAGTAAGTATCTAGTGCAGCTGCACACAATAGTAATCCTGCACCTTTGGTAAGAAACTTCTCTAGTATCAAGAAAAATGATGCCAAGTTTTCAACTGTTGGCATAGCTAACAATTGTTTACAATGTCTCTGGACATAATTTGGGTTAATGGAATACCTTTATTTCTAACTTACTTTAGTGTTGCTTCAGCTCCTTTGTGTTAGGGTTCCAAGTATGAAGACCACGGATAGTAGTGTAAATGAAACAAAGCGAGTTTGTTTTACACACAGGTATAAAATAAATGCAGTCAATGGAAGAAAACAGCTGGCACAAGTCCTTAGAAATAACAAGAACAAGATACCAGGATTACTAGGTTTAGCTTCGGGAGCAGGAGACGCTGGATAACAGGCACAATAGGATATCTGCAGGTACAGGATACCGGACTGACCAGGTGAGTCATGGTTGGCTTACTGGAAATAGATCCCTAGGCTCACCAGGAACCCCCAGCAAGGAGGTATGGTCTTAGCAGCACCAAACCTGCAGGTCGCGGTCCCGTGAGTGAGTGAACAGCAGAACGATGTGGAGGAGCCAGGTGAAGCGGGTAGAGACGAGGGAGCCCACAGGTAAGTGGTATAGATATAGTAACAACAGTAATAAATGCTGATGGTCAGCAGCCAATGAGTCACTAGGAGATTATGTGCTCCGCGGTATAACAATGCGAGAACAGGAGCTGACACAATGGTGTACTCTGGAGTTGGTAGTACAGATACTGAAACAGCGGAAGTTCAACACTAGACATAAGCGAACACACTGGAGAAGCGGCGGTAACTCAGGACAACAGCTGATGAGTCATAGATGTAGTTGCAGCTCTGGGAGGCAGCAGTGACAGAACAGGGGCTGTCCCAATGGAGTACTCTGGAGATGGTAATGGAAATACTGGAGCAGTAAGAGTTCGACACGGCCACAGACTGAAGGCAGAATGGAGAGGCGGAGGTAACTCATAGTAACAGCTGATGAGTCACAGATGTTGTAATGGCTCTGAGTGGTAGCGATGAGAGAACTGAAGCTGTTATGATGAAGTACACTGGAGATGGTAATAGATGTACTGGAACAGCGATAGTTCAATACGGCCACAGACTGAGAGCAGACTGGAGTAGCAGAGGTAACTCGTAGTAACAGCTAATGAGTCACAGAGGAAGTAGCGCTTAGAGAAAACTGGAGCTGTCACGATGAAGTACACTGGAGATGGTAATAGAGGTACTGGAACAGCGAGAGTTCAACACAGCCAGAGACTGAGAGCAGACTGAAGTAGCGGAAGTAACTCGGAATAACAGCTGATGAGTCACAGGTGTAGTAGCGGCTCTGAGTGGTAGCGATGAGGGAACCTGTGCTGTCACAATGAAGTACACTGGAGATGGTAAGAGAGGTACTGGAGCAGCGATGGTTCAGCACAGGCCACGAACTGAAAGCAGGCTGAAATAGCAGAGGCAACTCGGAATAACAGCTGATGAGTCACAGGTGTAGTAGCGGCTCTGAGTGGTAGCGATGAGAGAACCGGTGCTGTCGCAATGAAGTACACTGGAAATGGTAAGAGAAGTACTGGGACAGCGATGGTTCAGCACAGGCCACGAACTGAGAGCAAGCTGGAGTACATGCAAACCACAAGGAGAACATGAACCAGAACCACAGGCTGCAGGAAGTGAGCTTGAAGAACAGGCATCAGACAGGTGAATCTAGGAGGTTTAAATAGTGCTCCAGAAATGCTTAGCCAAAGAGAAAGAGGGAGGAAGCCCTGGAGTGCAATAGACTTGCACCTGCACAGATCTGAATATAGCTGACTGAATGAAATGAAGAGTGTCTGACACTGGGACATGGCAGTTTCCAGATGAATGGAATGCAGGTAACAGGACAGGTACTATTTGTGGGACCCCGGAGCATTACAAGGTGTAGATGTGGTAGAAGGAGACAAAGGTTGATCCAGGGAAGAAACAGACTGGAGGAAGGTCAGGCAAGCTAGGGTCAGAAGATCCGCAACAATACCATGGAGTAGACAGGAGCAAAGTCAACAAAGCCGGGGTCTGGGTCACAAGAAAAGTTGCAAAACAATGAGACAAACAGGAGTCAGTTACCAGGGGAAAAAATCAGGACCAGATCACAGGAGTATCAGAAAGAGCAGCAGCAGAGACAATTGAACTGGCACAGTTTGCTGGAACAGGCAGTCTTATCAAAGAAAGACACAGGTGATTAAACAGGGAAAGTGAGATTAACTCCTGCAAGTTAGATGACATTGCATCCTCATCTGGGTAATCTTGCATACTGTGGGCCTGATTCATTAAGGAACCTAATGTCGATACATGCCATATTTTGTGTAAAGTTGCACTGCAGATGCCCAGAAAAGGACTATATGTCAGGGAATGTAAGTAGATCGAATTCATCTTCAAATGCAAAGGACTCTTCTGACAACCTACATTTACAGGGGTGGAACGGGATAGCGAGAGAACGTATGCACATAGTAAATCTACCGTAAGGGGATGCCAATGTCAAGAGCATAGAGCAGCGCCTGATTCAAGCTTTGGGATTCTTAAACAAGCTTAAATTCTCAATCATAACTGTGCACCACAATTAACTGAATGTAAAAATATTATTTTGATGATTACTACTCAACACAGTTTAAGGAAGAATCAGTTTTGGCTAGCGTTTACTGACATAAACTTCAAGAACAGATGGTAAGAGTTATTTGCCTATAGCAACCGCCTTTCCCATCGAGCTAGTTGTGCTCACAGGTTCTTGGATGCCCCCAGGTCTTTGCTCAAGCATAGTAGACGTTAATATGCAGTACTGAAGCACAGAGAAAAGAGGTAGTAACTGGAACCCAGGAACGAAGTCTGAAACAGTCCAAGGGTCAGGGGTCCATAGCAAGCAGGTTAATCAAGGACAAGCCAAATGTCAGGGCTGGTAGCAAGCAAGGAGAAGCCGAATAACTAAGCCAAAGGTCAGGGGTAATCAGAGTTAAAGCAGAGTCCAAAACAAGCCGAGGGTCACAGCAGAGATCAGTCAGAATTCGGGCAGAGTATCCACGGGAAATTGGAGCAGGTCAACTAGTGTAAAACACAAACGATATAACAAGCAGCGAGGCTAAGCCCTTTCTGTCTTAAATAGTAGAACTACCCAATCAAAACACATCCTTTTCACAGCGTCAAATTGTAACAAGTTACCAAGATTTAATTATAGGTAAAGCATGATAAATACATTACAGATATAACCTTAGTACCTCTTTAATCATAAATTATTGTGGATATTTGTTAATTTACTAATTCCTATCACAATCCCCTGTATCACAACCCCCTATATTCAGACTGACTGTCAGGAGTCCAGGGACCCCCGCAAAGGAGTTTGCATTTAGCTGTGAGAGACCCACAGGTCGCGGTTTCCCAGCGAGATAGATTGAGGTAATCGGATAGTCTGGAAAGCCGTGGTTAAACCGTGCGGACAGCTCAGTACATAGGGAGGATCCAAAGGAGTAGTCTGCCAAGTTGAAGTCAATACCAGAAGAATCTTACAGAGCCCAAAGAATGATCCAAAAGAAGTGTCAGAGAAAGCTAGGTCAAGACCTGAAGAGTCAGACCAACCAATTTGGAACCACATAAACACTTGGAGCTAGGGGACCTAATACTCTGGTACCCTAGTAGTGCCAGAGCATTCTTTAAATAGGGAAAAGGGAGGAGATGGATTATCAGTAGGGCTGACGTTAGCAGCCGCGCCAGATAGTGTCCCGTTGCTACTCAACGAAGAAGCTGCCGGCCGGCCAGGTCAGATGTATCTGGTTGCTTGGCAACTGAATCAAGGTATATATATTTTACTACTACATTACTTTCAAGAGACAAAAAAATCAACCAGACCAGTCTTTTTATTTCTTCCTGAAGGGTGAAGAGGAAATTCTTTTAAAACACATCACAACTGCACTAGACCTGTCATCTGAAAAGTTTCTAGTGAACCACTGAGGGTATGGCAGTAATTTGGGAGAGGCCTTTGAAGGGAGACCATTTGAGCCTTTGGAAACTGAGAGGGCTTAGCCTGCTTTAGTGCCTTTCAGGAAATCATCAATCACTATCTTGCACTTGAGCTGGAGTAAGGATAATTGTGTGTCCCCAGTGGTCATTATTTAAAGGGGGGAAATTTGGAAGTGTCTTATCCCACCAGAGTTGTGTGCATAGGATATGCCCAGGCACACCGTAATGTATAGCTGAAACGTGGCTGCTTCTCTCTTGTGGCCACAATATATACAGCACAGCCAAAATGGAGCTGCTGTAGCAGTTACTCCCATGTTCCTTTGCAGAACTGAAGAGTCCTGGACTCAGAGGAAGTACAGAGGTGAGTGGGTACACTGCTGTGTGGCATAATATGGACTGGAAGTACTAATGTGTGCCATAATATTAACTTGGGGCACCACTGTGTGGCATAATATGAACTGGGGGCACTATTTTGGCATAATATGAACTAGGGGCACTACTGTCTAGCAAAATATGATCTGGGGGCACTTCTAGATAACCTACCCCCTAGGCGGTGCAAGATGTATCCCTCTTTAGGATTCCCTGGGTGCACACCTTAATGAAATGTGCTGTGCATGCGTATGTTCCTACACAACCTAGATCTCCTGGGTACCTTATTTGCGAGCTCAGTCTAAGGATTTGTTCATTCTGCAGTTCAGTTATGGTATCAGTATGTCTTCGTCCATTTATCAATGTCCTTTACCCTATCAGTCTCCTGGGAAAGGTCAGTGCACATGATTGCATTTAAGGCTTTGGATGTCTGATCCACTGTTTACATTACAGCTTGGAAATCAGTTTTTGTGGGAAAGGAGTAATGTAGCCATACAATTACATAAATATGCTGTATTCAAAGTGAAGACTTTAAGGGGATAAGAGAGTGTTACTTGCGACTGCTTGCTAATTCCATCACAGAGCGCTTTCTTACTGGCTACTGCTTTGTGTATCTTCGTCACGGCTGCTTGCTAAGCCGCAGGATCCTTCCTCCTGTCACTCTTGCGGTCATGTGATCCGCTCATTGTATCCCTGCAGAGGGGCTCATTTCTGGAGAAGCCCTGTCATTGGTTACCAGTACTATAAATGGCAGAAAGGGCTTAACCAACCTGTCAGTGATAGCGTTTATGTCCTACATTCCTGAACCCTGCTGTTTTGCCGATTACCTGTTGCCTGACCTTTGCCTGTCCCTCGATATTTTCTGTCTGTTGCCTCTCTTGAGCTTTGGCATTGTTTTTGAACCTCCTTGCTCGCAGCCCGCACTGACCTTTTGTTTGTCTACGGTTATCCCTGCTCACTGCCTGCTTTGACCATTTGCATCCTCTCTGGTCATTCCTTTGTGTACCGCCTGGTCTACTATTATTCAGTCTCCCAGCTGCTTCCAGTCTCTATACTTCCCTACTTGGCACAGAAGATAATTTCTTACTAATCTGAGCTTAAGTCCAGGGGAATGAGAATATCATTCTTTATGGGTAAGACGGCTATAGGGGAAGACTGCCCATGTACCATGTTCTAAGAATTTATCTGGTGTCCAATGGCAGCCGCCACAGAGGGTCTCTGTCCCTAAAAGTTAATTTTGTTCAGACATTATTCACTTCACATATGTGGGATCGAGTGTCCCCCTGCTTTCTTCAGACAACTAACCAAATCTGAATTTGTTCCTTTTCCTTATCTATCTGGGGAGGAGCGAAAGAACCACAGGGTGGACAACCATGCCACAGATGCATGAGCTGGAGACACCAGTGGCGTGTAAGGTGCATGACCCAGTGATTCTGCCTGAAACATTGGGAGTTATAACTTAGGTGTGAAGTAAAGGGCTGTGTTCCCCACTTCTTGTATCACCCCATGAAGATAGTAAGGTAGTTATTGCTATAGTAAAGTATTGCTTTCTGTAGTTATGACCAAGAACTGTCATGATCAGCAACCGCTGTGCGCCGTGAGTAAACACACTCCCCCCAACAAATCACTGTATTATTACTTACCAAAACTCCAAAACACTGAGTTTCCCTGTTGTAGTGTGATCCATCCTGTGAAGCCTTGTTATCACTTTATCAGGGGGATCCCACACTCGTTGTCCCCTGTAACACTTGTATACTGTGCAGTAAAGAGTAATAAATATGGAGTACTAGATTAGCGCTGGCCGGCCGGTGGTGCGGAGTCTAACGAACCCCCTGGTGTTCACCAAGAACCGCCGCAAGGCGGGATGGGCTTTGCTGCGAGGAACGCAGGTCGCGGTCCACTGGTCTGTCTCTAGAGGTAAGGATGTGGGAGATATAGCCGTGGTCAGCAAGCCGGGGTCTGATACACTGGAGCAGAGAAAAGACGTGGTCAGCAAGCCGTGGTCTGGTACAGTTGGAGCAGAGATAAGATGTGGTCAGTAAGCTGGGGTCTGGTACACTTGGAGCAAAGAGGTAATGAGGTCAAAACAAGCCGGGGTCTGGTACACTGGAGCAGAGTCTGGAGATCAAGCAAAAGTCTTCCTTGAGAAAGTCTGCTAAGACGAAACACGTTGGGACTCCGCCCCCATCCATCTATTAGCCAATAGCAACTTACCAGAAGTGACCTCAGGCGCGGAAGTCAGGACCGGAAGCGTGTCGCACGCCTCATGTGGACCGCTTATCCATCCTTACAGTAGCGGGATTGATCACCCGCTGCTGTTTGTATCATCTGGACACTCCATTCTGTACTCCGCAATCCATCAGCGGGACCGCTACGAGTGACTGACACCACTATCCAAGGTTCACATAAATCGCAAGTATCAATCCCACCAGTGTGTGGGATACTTATGGACCAAGTACAACTTCTCCATTAGGTATATTATCTATATTATACCTCCTGTTATCGTTATACTACTTTACCATCAGGACGTGACTATTCACGTCTATCCCAAATGTAGGATCCATTCGAGACATCATGCAATTGTGATTAAACTGTGGGCAATCCTTCTGTCAAATAGGAATACGTTTTAACATCCGAAGATCCACCCATTGGACTTTTAGACTGTATCTGAAATACGAATCTTGTATCCATTTGGTTGCACCACAAACAATAATCTTGGCATTGGACTCTTTTTAGCTCATTCAAGTATATGTATTCTTAATCTTTAGAATTATTTTATTGTCTCGTTTTCTCTGACCTTGGTCTACCCAGGGCAGCATAAGTACATGTATTCATATGTTTTAGAACTTATTCCATTGTCTTTTATCCTTTTTCAGCTTACAATGTATAGGGATTAATAAATAAGATATTTTACGCCATAGAGTATTGTTCAATTAGTAGAGGTTACCCACTACCATACATCTGGTACACCATACAATACATATTATTACAATCATTTAGTCAGTGAGCGCACAGGAAAACTTTTGCTTGTTAGTGTATTACTAGGGAGGGATCCCTGTTCCTGCTTGCAGCTCCTGCAACCACCAGGAGGTGAGCGCATAATCTTCACCCTTTTTTCCAAGAGTCTGGAGATCAGCAAGATTCACTGAGGAGCACAGGAACTGGAGGAAGTTGCTCTGACGCTGCCCAGGCATCAGAGCAGAGTTCTTATAGAGCATCTTTGAATTCCCCGCCTGCCGTGTCATGTGACCGCCTGGCCGGAACCCGGAAGCAGCAGAGACCGCGGCGCTGGAACGGGGACAGGTAAGTGTGTAACATCCTCCTGCTTCAGTGGGTACCAAACCCAAGCTGTCGCACTAGTGCTGGTTATAGATTAGAGGTTTTTTTGAATTATTAATTATGTATTAACACTGTATAGATAGTGCTGGTCTTGTCATCATTCACACATATATTTACACCAGCTCTTGGGACACTCTAAAATATGCCTCCTAAGATGCATATCCACTTGCATGCCCTTGCTATACTGAACTTGCTTGCGAAAGCCTCTGAACCACCACTCCAAGGTGCCCTAAGTGAGGTGTGACTGTGGGTGTATATTTTGGCGCATGTTCAGGGTATCAGAACACATGAGAACTTTATGCAAATGGACTTACTGTAACCACCTATAAACATACTTGCCAACTTTTTTGACCTGTTCTCTGGGAAATCCCAGAGGACAGGTCATGTGACAGGGGGTAGAGGGGTCGTGGTGATGATAAGTCACCATAGCGAGCTCTCTATTATAAAATGCCGAAATTCACAGCATTGATTAGCAGGGGCGGGTCTTAATGGCCTACTCTCCTGGGAGTCCAAGAAATTCCGGGAGTGTAGGCAATTATGCCTGTAAATCAGGCCCTCTTTATAAATAGTAAGTAGAAAGATAACACAGAACATATTTTGGGGGTTGATTTGATCAAAATTCTTTTATCCTTTTACAAGATGCTGTACATCCATGAGTGAGCAAAGCATATAATGATAGTGAGGAAATACTGTCTGTCATATTTGAAATTGCAAGTTGCAAAAGTGACAAATTAACAAATAAATTAATTAATATATGGTAATACCCAAACATGACTTAAGTCACAGGCTTTATCATTTTAACAGCTAGGCATTATTTTAAAAAATTACTTCTTACAAATCCATAAACTAAAAGCTAAGAAATACTCTGAGACATCTTGCACAGCAGAAAGTTATCTATGTACAAATCTAGGTCTTGTAATTATCTATTTTCAATTCTTAACAATTGCAGCCCATTGACAGACTTATGAGATGAATTCTACAGTACTTATTGTAAGCAGTGTAGAAAAGTTTTGCACAAACTTGTAAAGTATGGAACACCTTCCATTTTTCCCATTCGTTAAACCTCTCGTAGCACATTTAAATACAGTATCTCAAGCTCACATACAAATTCTTGTTTATGCAATTTTAGTCTGCACCTGGCACACAGTTGCAACAAGATCACTGTGTATCCAGAACACCCTGATCCACCCATCATCCATATCCACAGATATTGGATGTAATTATGACTCACAAATCCCTGCTCAATGGTTCAGAGCCAGAAGCTTTTTTGCTTTGCTGCACAAATGACCGACATAGTTTTGAAATTAGTTATAACTCCACTTTAAGATCAAATCCTTCTCCTTTGCTTATTTGTGGTGTAGAAAAAGACATCCTCAACTTAAATTATATGTACCCAAAGGTGTACCTGAGAAAGACTCAGGGATATGTAGTCTTTAAGTTTAACCCACAATAACAGTTTTCTGTATCAGTAAATACAATATATATCATCATCATTTACTTATATAGCACCACTAATTTTGCAGCGCTGTACAGAGAACGCACTCACATCATTCCCTGCTGCAATAGAGCTTCCAGTCTAAATTCCCTAACACACACACACAGAAAGACTAAGGTCAATTTAATAGCAGCCAATTAACCCAATAGTATATTTTTGGATTGTAGGAGGAAACCGGAGCGCTCAGAGGAAACCCACGCAAACACGGGGAGAACATACAAACTCCACAGAGAAAGGCCATGGTCGGGAATCAAACTCATGACCCCAGTGTTGTGAGGCAGAAGTGCTTAGCACTAAGCCACCGTGCTTAGTGGGCAGCACTACAGAAATTCAGAGTATACTCATTATACATTTAAACAAATACTTGGTTACTTGGTAAACATATAAGGACACAGGAGAAACTTTATAAACATTTACAGAGATTACATGATAAAAACTCTAGTAAAAATAACCACTGTCGGCGCTCCACAAACAACCAATGCAGCCGAATATCTTAGGAATTAGTGTACACAATTCTAATAAAGGATAAATACAATGAAAGTTTCTAAGAATTCTGGCGCTATATAGCGCCAGAGATTACGTGGCACTTTGTAGAGAAAAGGTTTTGAAACCCTGATCTGTAACATGAAGTTATAACCATATTGACATCAACACATTTTAAATTCTCTAACTGTTCATGCTAGTAGCTGTAGTTGGGGTTTACCAGTTCACAATATGACAAACATTTGTTTGTAAGCAGTGTCACTGATAATTTAAAGCATTGGTTGACAGGTTTCTTTAGCACAGATAAATCATGATATAGAATCTAGACAAGGGGTTGTAATATTAGCATGGTGAATTTGTTGCATTACAGGACAGGAGCTACAAGTAAAAGGTGAAACTATTGAAGTGAGGGATATGTTGCCTTTATCTAAGCAGGTGGGAGATTTACAAACATAAGCTACACTGATACAATTGTATAATCCTTTACATCCCTTTTAAAGGACAGAAAGAATGGCAATAGAAACTACATGCACCAATCAGCCACAACATTAAAACCACCTGCCTAATATTGTGTAGGTCCCCCTCATACTGCCAAATCAGCTCTGACCCATCGAGGCATAGACTCCACAAGACCTCTGAAGGTGTCCTGTGGTATCTGGCACAAATACATTAGCAGCAGATCCGCCCATTACCCTATCTCCAGGTTCACCCGTGGTAGGTACTACCCAATGCATACTGGGAACAGCCCACAAGACCTGCCGTTTTGGAGATGCCCTGACCCAATTGTCTAGCCAACACAATTTGGCCCTTGTCAAAGTTGCTCAGATCTTTACGCTTGCCTGTTATGCTTCCAACACATCAACTTCAAGAACTAACTTTTCACTTGCTGCCTAGTGTATCCCAGCCCTTGATGGGTGCCATTGTAACGAGATAATCAATCTTATTCCCTTCACTTGTCAGTGGTTTTAATGTTGTGGCTGATCGCTATATATGAAGTGCTCTTTTTTCTGTGCACCCATCCTCACACACTTCCTCCCAATAACTTCATGTACTGTAAAGTCTCTAACTACAAATATTAAGTAAAGTTTATTTTGACTTTGCTTAAGGAAAATGTAAGTTGTAATTTACAGGGAATAGAGGTAAATAATATTCCAAATCTTAGTAGGGATAGTAGTGAACAGTGTCGGACTGGGGCATGAAGGGCCCACCTGGGGACTGCAATGCTAGGGGCCCACCAGAGGGGGTGTGGCCAACCATCACAGAGGCGAGACCAGACACTAGAGGGGGAGTGGTCAGGGCACAGAGGACAGCTAGCACCATACTGTAGTATATAAAGAATGCAGTGTGTGTATAAAGAGTACACAGTCCTGACCTGCACCTTAGATTGGGCAGAACAGTCACCAAAAATCGGAATTATCCCACTAGACCAGGCTTGGCTAACCTGTGGCACTGTGAAACTACAAGCCTCAGCATGCTTTGCCAATATATAGCAGTTTATTGCTGGAAGGGTATGCTGGGACTTTTAGTATCACAAAACCTGGAGTGCCACAGGTTAGCCAAGCCTGCACTAGACTCAGAACATTTGACAGACTGTCCTACCTGTTCTTGTCACTTTTACCACCTGTGGCTGCTGGTTTCTTTAGTAGCGGCTTGTCTGGATCCTGTGATGTTGAGGGCCCTATTTGTAAAAAATAATGGGTACATTTACAAAATTTCAACCAGCCCTGGCATTAAATCAATAGGACTCACAATTAATACTTAGGCCTTCCTCCAGCCCCAACATAAAACTGATAGTATTCCCATTTAATAAACCTATTTCCCTCCCTCCAGACATCCCCTGCAATAAATTAATCACATTTACGTATAATAAATATACCTATTTCCAGGAACCGTCACTGCCATTAAATAATTCATATTCACATTTAATAAATAGACCTCATGCTCCTCAAACTCAGCCCCGCATTCAATTAATAGCGTCCAAACCACCCCATCTTAAATTAATAGTCCCCACTATAAAATTAAATTGCCCCATCTTTACCCTAGAAAGAAAATAGCACCCATTATTTAGCCACCACCTACCACACATACATTACATTGCCACAAGCCCGTTGTGCCATCACACACACATTACTGCGCCCCTTCATCACCATGCTGTGCCTCCTTATGATCATACTGTGCCTTCCATGATGCTTTTGCTCCCCCTTTCTCCTGGCCCCCCTTCATCACCCTGTGCCTTGCTGCTTTTGCTCCCCCCTTCTCCTGGCCCCCGTTCAAACTCTGCCATGCTGTCTGTGCTCCCCCTTCACTCTGTCATGCGCCCCCTTCACTTTGCCATGCTCCCCCTTCTCTCTGCCATGCTCCCCCTTCTCTCTGCCATGCACCCCATTCTCTGTGCCATGCGCCCCCTTCTCTGTGCCATGTGCCCTCTTCTCTGTGCCATGCTCCCCCTTCTCTGCCATGCTCCCCCTTCTGTGCCATGCTCCCCCTTCTCTGTGCCATGCGCCCCCTTCTCTGCCATGCTCCTCCTTCTGTGCCATGCATCCCCTTCTCTGTGCCATGCGCCCCCTTCTCTGTGCCATGCTCCTCCTTCTGTGCCATGCTCCCCCTTCTCTGTGCCATGCTCCCCCTTCTCTGTGCCATGCTCCCCCTTCTCTGCCATGCCCCTCCTTTTGTGCCATGCTCCCCCTTCTCTGTGTCATGCTCCCTCTTCTCTGTGTCATGCTCCCCCTTCTCTGTGCCATGCTCCCCTTCTCTGCCATGCTCCCCCTTCTCTGCCATGCTCCCCCCTTCACTCTGCCACTTACCTTTTCTATCTGCTTCTTCCTTTTCTTGTCTTCTGTCTTGCTGCCGCTCCTCACTGAACGTCGGGTGTGATGACGTCACGCCCGACATTCAGTGCGAACGTGAGTTGTTTGTTTTTTTTTTAAAGTTTCTCGCTCCCCCCACCAACGAAGAGGGGAGCGATTCAGGGTCGGGGCCTACCGGTGGATAGCCCGGTCCCCCGGTGGGCCAGTCCGACCCTGGTAGTGAAGCCAGGAAATTATCTATGGTTTGTGTTTTGTAGAACTGTCAAGAGTTAAGGAATAAGTAGGTTGGTGCCCATTGTCTCAAAAAGTTTTGGGTAATTTGACAAAATATATGATAAAATATATGATCTGACATTATTGTTGGTTTTTTTTTTCATTTGTCTTCAATAGATATCAAGCTAAATAGGATTCCTTGAGCTATCATTTGCTTACCATCTTTTTGGGTCATCAGTCTCTAGGCGGACCAGCATTACAAGAGGCAACTACATCATCTGCACACCATCTCCATGGTATATGTTTTCCTTATTAATATGTTATAACCATATATAATGCTATATTGATAGCGGTTATTTCAAAGGAATCTATTGTAAAATATTGTGCCTGTCTTTCTACACTATTGGTAGTATAGATCCACATTTTAATTAGCATAAGTTAATATTTTATACATGCCTTTCTTTATATGTATCTATAGCTCGCTTCTCATAGTACTACAAATAATTGCTAGTTGAATCAAACATCAATAAAAATGTACAGGGTATTTCATCATGTGGCACATAGCCGATGTAGAGAAAGAAAGGGGGAGAAAATAGGACTTTTACTACAACTGCATGTCGGAATTCCATATTTTTCACTGTGCCTTATTGTGGTAAAAATGGATGAAACATTAAAAGTGTGTTAATAATAGATGTCATAGTCTGTTAGTCATTCACACAAAAATAGCCAGACGTTGTGTTTTCACTAAAGATTACCATAAACATTAAGTTTGAATTGTTGGATATGCTGCTTACAATCTGACCATTTTCTTCCCATAGAATATCATGTGAAGTGGGACCTAAATATTTTTTGAGTTATAGTTGTCCCAGTACTTATTGTACTGGGGACCTCTGCTGGAGAACCAAAGTAGGGATCTGAAACATTCAAATGAACATTAAAGCTGTAATTTGAGTATATCAGATCTCGTCTTCTTTGGCTCTCCAGCAACAGGCCCAGTGTCTCTCCAGCAGACATACCCAGAAGAAGAGAGTATTAGTGACAGCTGCGAAAATGACAGATGTCCCCAAGGGAGCTACCCCCACCAATGTTTTCTGTCTGGGGCAAAGGTGTAGTGGCCATTCATCCCCCAAATTACAAAATGATTGTCTACAGCTATAGTGGGTGATGATACTAATGCAGTTGTTTGGGTTTGACCATTACTCTTTTATCCACCAGTTTGGCCGATTGGCACGTACCTTATGTGCCTAATTTTAAATCTGGCCCTAAGCAATTACAAATTATATGCCAAGTAATATTTGTTTTTTGTATTTAGGGTCAGGAAATTTCTCATCAAAATGAAGCTAGAGATGAGTGAGTTTTTCCTTAATTTATTTACCAATAACACATGTTCCCTGTGGGGCCAGAGCATGACATTTTCTCACTATTCTAAAACATTCCATTACTATATTAATGCTTAATATTTAGAAGTGAAGTATCTCTTTGTGTTAAAAATTCATATATGTACCAGATATTTTGACCATGCCTAATGAACACTGTTGTGTTTCACAGATTTTTGTTTACAAAACATATTAAGGTACTTTCTCATGGGCACTTGACCACCTGTGCTCTGTCGGTCTATGAGTATGGTGAAAGGAGCACCAGCTGATACCTATGTAAAATGTAAAGTACATACTCATTATTTTTAAGTAACTGCATAATGGATTATGGAACATTCATGACCTGCTGAAAGACCTGTGAGAATGTACCTTGACTTGTACATAATGATCAATGATACCCGTCATGATCTTTGTGTGTACTGTTTACCATGTTGTGGATAGAGCACTAGCACAACATACCTGCAGTGGAAATCTAGGACCTGTGTATATCTGCATATACTGTAGGTGCTACACTATATTCTTCCAGCTTCTGTCTTTCAATACTTTTCTTTTTCTTCAGTTCAGTATTTCAAAATCATTTAAACATATGTATTAAAGGATATTTATGTCTATGCTAAAAATTCTTCCTACATTTCTTATGCCTTCAAAGCATTTTCCTCAATGGAACCACTACCTTACAACTGTGCTTTTCAGTTTTCCGCTATGTGTTGGTCATTTACCCAATTCAGTCACAGAATACAAACTCCCATATGCACCAAAGTTTGCTGGAGTGGGTGGTTTCACTTGACAATGAGGGTAAGCAATCTAAATACTTATAATATTATCGTTCATTTGTAAGGTGCCACAGTACTCGCAGTGACGTAAAGTGGAAGAAACAGGGCATATATAAAACAGGGACATAAAAGGTAGCCAAAATAAAAGCAGACATGAAAACATGAAAACAAATGGTAGGAAGGGCTCACATTCTAACTGGAAGAGGACACAGCTGAAATAAGGGGAATGTGCCTCAGAGAGGTTTAGCATGGGTAGTATAGGTTGTAGTAGGGTAAGCTCTAAGAAAGTGATGTTTTCATAGGGTGTTTAAAGATTTGAAGGGTATGAGGGTATCTGATAAGGTGTAGTAGGGAATTTCATAAGTGTGTAGTAGCATACTAAGAGGCACTTTCAATTAGCTTGGCAGTCCACAATTACGCCGCCGCTGAGCTTTACTCAAAGTAACACGGTACCGCAATACCGCAAATTGTCCTTCGCAACCCTATGGGGTGCGAAGGAAATTCCTCCTCATTGCAGTACCGCATTATTATGCCCCTAGACGTCTTTTAGGTGGGTGTGAGAGGTGGTTACCAGAGAAGAGGTGAGGCGCAGATTAGAATTAGATCTAGAAGGGCGGGAGGGAGAGAGATATGAAGTTTGAGACCTTTGAAGTGGAGTTGTTGACGGCTTTGAAAGTAAAGTTAAGGAATTTGAATTGGCATTGCAGTGTGATGCAACAAATGTGGAGAGATGAGAGAGTAAGATCAGTCTTATTCTGGCAATATTGCTGAGATAGAGGTGACCAGACTGGGTGAGGGATTGGGGGGGAGGGGGGGTAAATGTATCAAAGAATTGCACTTTGATACATTTACCCCTGAATGTGAAAAATAAGAGAGGGCAGAGTCAATTGTGAATCCAAAGCAGCGAGCTTGAGAGATTGAAGAAATTGGGGCGTCGTTAACGGTAGGGGAGATTTGAAGAGAGGTGCTGACTCTTAGAAGAGTGAAGATGATAAGCTCTGTTTTCGACATGTTGAGCTGTAGTTAGCATTGGGACATTCATGTCAAGATAGCAGTAAGACAGTTTGTTACACAATAGGGGAGGAGAGGTAGATTTGAGTGTCTTTAGAGTAGAGGTAGTACTGGAGGCCGAATGAGTGAAGTAGTTACCCAAGAGAAGAAGTGTACAATAAGAAAAGCAGAAGGCTGTGGACACCATCAGATAATAGGAGTGGAGGAAAGAATGTGCCAGAAGATGAGTTAGAGACACTAATAGGAGCATTTCCAAAGGTAGGACGTGAACCAGGAAATATTACTTGGGAAATATTATAGCTAATGTCAGGTAGCTGTACCTTTTAAGTCATATGAATGAAGTAGGTAGTTGTATAGAAGATAATGTCTGTCATTGCTTGTTAAAAGTGGCAATATTTTTAAGCCCTCTCATGGTCCAGTTTAAGTGACCACTAATCCTAAAATAAAAGTTGCTTAATATAAAAGAGTTACTATGACTGTTGCTGTTGAAGGATGATGTAGGAAGCTTTTCTGAGCATGAAATAGATGATAAAATAGTGTGATAGATAAGTTACATGGTGTTATATACCTTTGGTAAGTCTATGACAATCTATACTGGCAGATTATGGTCAAAGGTCCACCAGAATATCTGCTTACCATGGTCATTATCTTGTCTATATTGGTCAGATATTGATTGGGAATAATGTTCTTACTGGCCAATTTTTGGATAATTTGACTGAAAATTGACTATCCAAATCACTACATGGAAGGGAAGCTTGGCATAGATATTTGTAACTGTTATAAGATACTTTTTGACTCAGATGCTGGTTGAACTTGTGGGAGAGCTTACACTATGTAGACAGTTTGGATGACTCATCAGGAATTTGATCTCCAGTTTGTCTTCTCTTACTCACTTAATACAGTCCATGCATGACCTTTTACCTCAACTAGCTCTCACAATAAAAATCTAGAGTCATCTACATATATCTATATCTATATTATATATATTGTAACAAAGGGAGGCATTTATCTGACAAGATGCAAAGAAAGCATACAAGCAGAATAAAACATTAGCGCAGTTATGCACCTAGATTGAGGTTAAACCAGGTAAAAACTTATGTGTAGTTTAAAGTTTGGTTAACTTACATGATTTGAAAGCTCCTTCCTCTCAGCAAACAGACAGGTTGTGTCTGCTAGTGCAAACAGAGCCAGTGATGGGCGTTTCCTCTTAAAGAGATGGTGGGTGGGTCACCTGCCCATCAAGCTAAGGCTTAATAACAATTTTATTGTGCTTTGATTGATTGTAAAGTTGTTGGTATTTTGGTGGGGTTTTAGAAGGGTACATTATTAAAATGAATTAAAGAGAACCGAAAATGTAATTATTTTGAGAGAGTGCTAATTTTGTAGCTATGTAGCTTTAAGTTACCTGGAAGGTGGACGTTTCATTTAAAGGCAGGCATTTAAGTAATTATCTTTTATAATGTAATGTTATTTATTAAATTTCAAAAGCATAATGCATAAGAGTGCACAGCAGGGCTTGGTTAAGGGTTCACGCCACCCTAGGCTAAAACGATCTTAGCACCCCCTCGCCTTCCACTCTAGGATTATACATGCAGTGACTGAACTACCATTGGTGCAGTAGGTGCAGTGCACCTTGGAGCCCATGGGTCCATGGAGGTAATGGGGCCCACTGCATGGGGAACTAGAGAGCTGTGGGCCCCGGTTCCCTCCTCCCCACTTCCCTGCACTGGGGCCCACAGTTTGCATATTCCACATCTGAATACACGGTAGGTAAGAACAAAGTCATCCTTCATTTAAAATCCGGCTTCCTTCACTCTAATCCACCAATGTTTATATTCCCGTGTTTTCAAAACTCAGCTCCAGTTGGCTTTTTAAAGGGGTCACAGCAATATTTTTGGTAAAAATATTACGTTTTGTTTAGTCTAGAGCACAAACTAGAGGAGAGAGTGAGTATAAGCAATTTTCGATTTTTAAAAGATGAACTCAAAATTTAAATCCTGAATATGCTCATCTCATATGTGTAAATTAACCTTTAGTCGGTCATCTTTGACATTTTTCATATAAGTTAAAACTCGTCTTCATTAAGTGAAGTGAAATGTAATCGATACTCTGAATATATTAATTTTAAATTATCTTGATCAATCCTTCTTAAGGTTATAGCAAAAAAAATTCCGCACCAGACATGTCTCTTCTGTAAAGACTTTCTACTGGTATTTTATCCCAAAACTATTGATGGGTTGCTCTCCCAGAACAATTGATAATATATTGCCCAAAAGAAACAAGGACGTTTTGATACTGGAGGCACTATAATTAATTACCAGTACTAAGTAAATTAATCTGTTTTTATTAAATATTTATAAGTAAATAAATGTTTATTCTTTTAATTGCTTAATATAGTATTGAATTGGTCCATGTGAAATATAAGATTAAAATTTATAAGTGATCAGAGATTTACAAACTTAATGGGAAATAGACTGAAACAAAAGGATGAGAAAAGAGAAATCTCCCTGTATGCCCTAGTTGTTCTCTCAATTTTATTTAAATACTTCTTGAAGACACAGGGGTAGGAAAATAAACTTCAATCAACTGAAAAGAAGATATACATAGCCTTAAATTATTAATTCAAAGGCAAATAAGGACTTGATGGAACAGGAGAATATTTGAGGGATATCTGAAACAATCAATGACTTCTCAAGATCTAAGGCCAAGCATATGAACAACAAACTGAAGAAGTAAAACCAGAATAGGAAAAATTCCTTTTAAAATGTTCAAAGGAATTAATAGAAATTCTGGTTAAAAATGACAACTTACTTCTGGATCAGTATAGTAAGAAAATTTACGTTGTATGTGTAAAACTGCAGGAATATGAAAGTCTAGTGGATTTGCAAGACAATTTTTTATATAAAAAAATAAAAATAGTTAAATGATTTTGAAAAAACAGTGATTGAATATTGGGGTAAAAAAAGACTAAATATCATGAAAAATCTTTAAATGGAATACTGGAACATGTAATAGAAAACCTGATAGTAGAGAAAATGCCTCCCTAAGCCACATTGAAAAATCAGAAGCTGATTCTTCAGAAAGTGATACAAATAGCTCAAGGAAGGAAAGTGGAAGAACACAGCGTAACAGGATTTTTTTTAGAGGATACTCTGAATATCAGGAGGAAAAAAAGACAAAAAAATAAAAATTTGGAGTCAGAAATAAACTTAAGAAGTAGAGATCAAAGGGAGAGAAAAGACTATCATAAATATCAGAAGCGATTTCACAAATGCAAGTAACTAGGGAGTCATCCCTGAAACTAATTAATCTCTCAGACAAAATTCTTACTTTTACTCATATTATAACCTGAGTATGTTGTTAACTTTATTCCCATCAAAAAGTTTTGACCGTTTCTCTTGGGTAAAAGGCCTATAATTATTTGCAAGGAAATTAGCTCTTGCCAAATACCATGCTCAAAAAGATACCCCGAAGTCTACTTTAAACACTACCTCTGAAACAGAATATGAAAATGATCCTGGCAATTTGTTTTCAAAAGAAGATTTAAAAGCACTAGAAATGATGGATGAACGACTTATTGAAGGACATCTAAATTTTTGTTTCCAAATTAAATTAACTGGCAACAAATTAAAACTTTTGTCACTATGGTATCAAAAGATCTAGACCAATTGAAAATGAACTCAGATAAAAGGATAAAAAAAGAATGGAAGTAAAACTAATACAAGAAGTATACGAATTGAACAATCATCATCATTTATTTATTTGTAAAGTGCCACTAATTCCACAGCGCTGTACAGAGCACTCACTCACATCAGTCCTTGACTGGTAGGAGCTTACAGTCTATATTCCCTAACACACATGCAGACTAGGATAAATGATAGCAGTCAGTTGACCTACTAGTTTATTTTTGGATTGTGGGAGGAAACCCACGGAAACACGGGGAGAACATACAAACTTCACACAGATAAGGCCACGGTCGGAAATGGAACTCATGACCGCAGTGTGGTGAGGCAGAAGTGCTAGCCACTAAGCCACTGTGCTGTCCATATGATGTGCAGAAGAGTACAAACATGAAGCCTTTAGGCTTAGAGATTAAAACTGTTATAAACGGTTAATCCTGAATCATATCAGCAACTTTAAATAACTACTTAAAAGAATAATTGCAAAACCTGAAAAAACCTTACTTCATGCACTCATCATCTCCCGCATCGACTATTGCAATTCCCTCCTTACTAATCTTCCCAAAATCAGACTTGAACCCCTACATTCTATTTTGTATGCAGCAGCTAGATTGATTTTCCTTGCAAACCATTCTTCCTCTGCTGAGCCACTCTGTCAGTCTCTACATTGGTTTCCTGTTTTTCAACGAATCCAATATAAAATTCTTCTACTAACATACAAGGCCATCAACAAAATTACACTGACATACATCTCCTTACTTGTCTCAAAATATCTCCCAACTCAGCACCTCCATTCTGCACAAGATCTGTGTCTCTCTTCCACTCTCATCACATCCTCCCATTCCCAGTTACAGGACTTTTTTCGGGCTGCACCCAGTTTGTGGAATTCCCTCCCGCGCACAATAAGATTTTCCTCTAGTCTTCAAACCTTTAAGCGTACTCTGAAAACCCACCTCATTAGACAAGCTTATGATATTCCTCAACCAGCATCTTAATCTCCCTAGGTTACCCTAATACCAACCTCTGCATACCTAACACAAGACAACAACCCTCTGACCAACATTGCTGATCACACAGCCCACTCAATACCTTTTACCTTTGCATTATAGCTGGACCAATATGCAATATGAAGTAGCACGTATCCTTGTGTTTCAAACTCCCATTGTCCCATAGATTGTAAACTTGCGAGCAGGGTCCTCCTACTTTTCTGTCTGTTTGTATTACCCAGTATTGTTTAATTAATGTTTGTTCCCAATTGTAAAGTGCTACAGAATTTGCTGGCGCTATATAAATGAATGTTGATGATGATGATTGGAGAAGCCTTTAAAATAGGAACCGTAGTACAGTGAGAATATCATTTCCTAAACGTTGATGACCAGAAAATACCAACTTTTTATATGCTGCATAAAATTGATAAAAATAGCAAAACACCATTGGGAAGACCATTTATATCAGATATAGAAGGCCAATTACAGCAGGCAAGTGTATTTATAGATACACATTTAAGAGAATATGTTACCAGTCTACCTTCCTTCTGTCAGGATTCACTAGGATGAGTGTGATTCTTCTGTTCTGCCTGGGATTGATGGTACTTCACCCAGAGGTGCGGAATCTAACAGAGTGGAAGGTTTTCACCAGAAGTTCCCGCAAGGGAATTTGGGCTTGGCAGCTTCCACCCTGCAGGTCGCGGCCCTCTAGGGGAGTTCCCAGTGAGCGGTGATAGAGAACCTAGTATAGAGAAGAATGTAGGCACTAGATAGCCACAAATGAGTAGGATTACTGAGTGATGCCTAGTGATTGCCCACAGAGAGATAGTAGGTGATTTGCAGCAGAACACTTGGAGAGATGATAGCGATGATCTGCAGTAGTTACCACTAACGAGTGGAGCAGGTAATAGGTGAGTTGCAGCAATACACTTGGAGAGATGGTAGCGATGATCTGCAGTAGTTACCACTAACGAGTGGAGCAGGTAATAGGTGAGTTGCAGCAATACACTTAGAGAGATGGTAGCGATGATTTTCAGTAGTTACTGCTAACGAGTGGAGCAGGTAATAGGTGAGTTGCAGCAATACACTTAGAGAGATGTGTGAAGATACCAGGTTTATCTGGCCCAATGCTACCCACTTCATGCTGGCGGGCCACCCACGGGTGCCTTCCTATGCCAGGGAAGTCTACCCAGTACCTTCTAGGATTCTTATAGTGACTCAGTCAAATGCAGTTAGAAAAATACAACAGTATATTTATTGTCATACAAACAACACTAGAATATTATGTACACACAGTAAATAAATGCCAGGCAGTTTTACCACATCATCTGTCCCTTACCCCACTAGCTTAAGAAGTTATAGTCACCTGGCTGTCCAATTATCTATCAGTAAGGCATTTCTATCAGTTTTTTTTATTATACATAATATACATATTTACACTGAGCTACAATGTCCCCTTAGCCATATGTAATTAGACAATGCAGTTGTAGTTTGGTGAGCTGGGGAACAAAAGCAAGGGCTATAAAAAGTACTTATCTATAATCCACATTATGTGAATAACGAGTAACAGAATGGTTAGTGTTATCACATTCGTTTTGTCACAAGATGGTAGCGATGATCTGCAGTAGTTACCACTAACGAGTAGAACAGGTTATAGATGATTGCAGCAGCACAGTGCATGAGCTGATTCCAGGCCAAGAGTCTGATGAGAAGAACCAGCACTGGGAGCTGGGAGGAGCCTTATAAATGAGAGGTAACCAATGGATGAGTGGGACAGGTGAGATAATTACCTTCGCATGTGCAGAGCTGATTGCTGACCTGACAGCCAGGGAAGAAGCAGGGAAAAGATACCTAGTTATCAAAACAAGTAGGTGGGGAGTCTCACACAGCTTGGCTGAACCATTAAACTGTTTATTAGCAGCCCATGTAAGGTTCATTAAAGTAGCTGCTCCATTCTTGACTTAAGTCCGTTATGCAGACGGTGATTTCATATCAGTGTGCACGCAATTAAATCCCAAGTATGACACTTGGAGGACTTAAGAATAGTGTGCAGGTTGCAGCTGAAGTCTGGTCAGGAGCTGGCTGGCAAATTTTGGCCCTGGAGGTGAGGTGCAGCTCAAACAGCCTATTAGCAACATTTTAAAAGAAAAAAAATGCAAGTAGCCCGGTGACCCAACCCAAGGTAGGCCACAATTTGGAAACTGCCTGGGGGGCAGATGCCCAGCCAACCCCTGGGTATGGAGCAAATTAAAAACTTAAGTGGCATCCAAGGTCATAGCTGAAATCTGGATTAAACAAGTATACATTGAATGAGCAGTAGTCAGAGTTCGAAACCTGAATTGAAAATACAGACAATAAATAAGCAATAATGGACCCACAAGCAGGATCTGGCATTTCTATAATGAAAACACACAGCCGGTCTTTTATTGTGAATAAGTGTGAATAAGCAATAGTCACAGTATAATGCCAAGGTCTGATACTCAGGAGACACAGCACAAGTTACACTTTCAGGATAGTCTGGTACTTCAAGCAAATAATTAGACTCATGGCTGATATCTAGTTCACAGGTAGGAATAAGCAGCGGTCAAAACGCAAATCAAGGCAATCAGCAGTCAAATTCACAGCCAATGTTTGATTCACATATAGCCAGTGTTTGAAGTGGAAATTTAGAAGTGGTGGTATGGAAAAGTGTGTTTTGAAAACACAAGAACAAAAATATTGGTGGGAAGGGGGTGAAGGAAGATGGATCTTAAATTAAGGACATTGGGCCTGATTCATTAAGGATCTTAAATGAAGAGGATCCTTATTTCAGTCTCCTGGACAAAACTATGTTACAATGGAAGGGGTGCAAATGAGTTTTCTGTTTTGGACATAAGTTAAATACTGACTGTTTTTTCATGTAACACACACATATCAACTTTGAATTTCAGTGTACAAATAAGCTATCAAGTATTTGTGTGTTACATGAAAAAACAGTCAGTATTTAACATATGTGCAAAACAGAACACTCATTTGCACCCCTTCCATTGTAACATGGTTTTGTCCAGGAGACTGAAATAAGAATCCTCTTCATTTAAGATCCTTAATGAATCAGGCCCATTGTTTTTACCTACCGCATATTAGCATGAAGTGGAAGGCGAGAAGTGAGGCAAGGAGCTAAGAGTTTATTAGCCTAGGGTAGCCTAAACCCTTAATAAGGTCCTGCATGGGATACAATAAACATTTGTTATTTTCACAGCCAATGTCTGGTACACAGTTGTAGAGAAACACTAGATACTGACTCAAAAATATGGCAAGTTGTGTTTGCAGTTTCCGGATACTTATAGACTCAAGTGAAAGTCCAGCACTCTTCATTAGGACACTCTCTGTTAACCTGTCCCAACCTGGAAACTAGTGCAGGAAGTATGATTTTTACCTCTTTGACAGCTCTCTATACAGACTAGTCTTAACAACAGAAGTAGTCCTATTTGTCATACACTCACATGGGCTATTACTGCCATGGTTTGTGACAGTTTTATAAAAGTAAAGCAGTATTTATATTTGTATAGTAGCAAAAGCCAAACTTTACTATTATTATAGGACAACTGTGGAAAATACATTTCGGAATGCTCTTGAATCATTGTGTGAATCAAAGTCTGATTTTAGCACTATACGCTATCCCATCTTCCTCAATAATCTGGGCATTAGGTGATCCAGAAGCTCAGACTATATTTAGATCATTAGTAAATACTGATAACATGACACTAACAGCCGACTGTTTATACAGAGGACAGGTTGGTATCAGAGACATTATTCTGAAAAACGTGTGCACATAAATAGAATTTCGTTCTTTCTAATTTTACTAACTAAATTAGAGAATACAAATTATGTTGTCATGATATCAATGGATGCAGATTTGAGAGTTTATATTTGGTAGTTTTATGTGGTTGAAGGCAAAAAAAGATTTACAGTAGTATACAAAATGCATGCCTTTGCCATGTCAAATAGTTTTTTTTTAATAAATCAAAATTAGGGAAGGGGCACTAAAAACAAGACATGTCCAGAGTAAAAAAAAAAAGAAAAAAATCCTAATATGCAATGATAACTGCTTGCTAAGAGCTGAATGACATTGTCCTCATTCTCACGCTAGCTATTGACTCCCGATTGATTGAGGACAAGATCAATCCAGCAATAAGTGCTCCCGGCAAGTTATTAGGGTTGTTTAGTTTATTCCCTCTGGACTATGTCATGGAAGAATATTACCGTTGGACTATACCATTGAAAAATATATTTATTTTCATTAATGTTGTAAAAAGTGCCAAAAAGAACCCCAGGGCTTTTTAATGAGGGGTTAATAGTCACTTGAAGGTTGGCAACACTGTTTTTTGTGTGTGTTTTTTGTGGTTAAAATGGAATGGCGATACCCCCATGGAGTCCTGAACAAGGTTGCTACCTAAGATATCTGCCCATGCAAGCAATTGGGAACAGTCGTCCTAGGCATCTGAGACCAAGCACCATAGAAACTGTTTGGAAGATTGGCTAGCATGCCCAGAACAGCTCCACCTCCACCAGGTGAATTTTAAACTAATATGTAATTATACTTGTATATAAAAGCAAAATACTCCATGTGAGCCCTCCTTTTAATAATATTAAGCATTCAAATGAATGAAAAACTTTTCATATTCATACTAAAACAAAAAAATTTAATCACCAAATAATTCTAAATCCCTTAAATACAAAAAATTTAAAATTTAATTCAACCTCCTAATTTCGTTGTCACATTGTGTTGTCTGTTTGACTGGAAGTTATACCCAGTGTATATAAATTCTCTACCCCTTGCATAAATTTTGAAGATCTCTTGGGTGAAGATCTGGGAGACTTCGTTGAAGTGGATTTGCTTGGAGAAGCGATCCACTACCACAAGGATGGTGGTGTTACCTTGGGAACTGGGGACATTGTTGATGAAATTAATTGAGACTTTGTTTCATGACCTCTGTGGTATAGGCGAGTGCATTAGGAGCCTGGAGGACAGCGATTGTTGCACCTTAGTGTATGTGCAAGAAGTGCAGGATTGGATGAATGAGATGACATACTTCTAAACAGTCAGTCACCAGAATTCTGGTAGGATCAAATTGATTGTTTTCTGATACCACAATGCCCTGCCAAACGTGAATTATCCCATATTGCAGGACCTCCAGCTGACATCTAGGAGGAAAGAACCTCATGCCTTCAGGCACCTTGGTGAGAGCAGCTGTTTTCACTTAGATCCTATCGAGCACTCCAAATAAATGCTTACTTCCAAAATCAAACCTGGATGTATAATGGCTTTGCCCTCCATGGTTGATTGTTTGGAAGATAAATACCTT
Organism: Mixophyes fleayi; assembly: GCF_038048845.1. Taxonomy (NCBI): domain Eukaryota; kingdom Metazoa; phylum Chordata; class Amphibia; order Anura; family Limnodynastidae; genus Mixophyes; species Mixophyes fleayi. The sequence continues at coordinate 50,709,800 of NC_134407.1, forward strand.
GACATTACTGGATCCAGGCTAATATGCTATGATGAAGTCAACCCTGGTTAAAAATAGCGCCCACCATTCTGCCGAGAGCCCAACCTCTTTGCCCCCTGAAAATACTGAAATTTCTTGTGGTCGGTGAGATTAGAAAGAAGAAATCTGGACTCCTTTAGAAGGAGCCTCAACTCAGTGAGCATCATGGTGATGGTCATCATCTCCTGGTTTCCTACATCATAGTTGTCACAAATGAGTAAGAGATGAAGCTATCTGCTGGTATTATCGTAACTGTACAAGGAGGCGTGGAGTCTAATGTGCCCCTGGTGTTCACCAGGAATTCCAGCAAAGAGGTATGGTCTTGGCTGCAAGGAAAGCGCAGGGCGCAGTTCTCAAAGACATTCACCAGCGAGATAGAGGTGAACAACAAATAGACAGTCCGAGGTGAAAACCAGACAGGCAATGAGGTGCCAAATTGTGAGACAGAAGAATGGTCAGAGTAGCCAAATCAGGATCCAGAGCAAGAGGTCAATCAACAAGCCAAATCAGAACCAGGGAATCCAAGCAGAATGAGCAGGTATTGCTGTGGAATAGGAACGCTGGAGTAAGGTATGAGCCTAATACTCTGGCACCCTAATGGTGTCAGAGACAGGTTTAAATAAAGGCAGGTGGATCCTGATAGGTGCCCCGTGGCGGTCAGTGATGTCACTGACCTCCAACAGCTGTTTGGAGAAGCCCTTCCACTGCTATGCAACAGGAACACAGCTAGTGCACATGCGCACTAACAGAAGAGCTGGTCGAATAGGAACCGTTACAAAGCAATGGTACGTTTTTTTCAGAAAATACAGGCAGCTGTCCCTGGGCAGCAGAGGAAATGCAGGGGACGGCACCTGACAATAGTTGATCTTGGTGGAGGTGGACCTCTTTCAAATGAAGATGCAGTAGTGAAGGATGTCCTTGTCATCGGTCTGGAAAAGCATGGCATCTGATCCACTCTTGGATGCATCAAGTGTATAGGCCCAGATTGGGTGGGGATACCAGAAGATGGATGCTGACATGAAAAGTCTTATCATTGTGCAAAAGCCTTTTGTGCCTGGGAATTTGATGTGTCCTTAGGAGTTCCCTGTTTGGTCAAAGAGGTTATAGGATAGTAGTTGTTGCTAAACCTCATGAACCACTGGATTCCCATTTTCCATGTGGGCATTGGGCAATAGAGTACAGAGCAGAGCTTCTGTGGCTTCATTTCTGTGACCTGTGCTGTTATGATATGCCCCAGGAACCTCACTATGGACAGGCTGATGGAACACTTCTCCATCTTGGCAAATACTATATTATACAGAAGTCTCTGAGCCTTCGTGCTATTCGCGACAGCTCTCTAAAGTATTCGTCCCAGCTGTTGCTAAGCAGCCCAATGGAGCATTTTTATTGTTCCCCACTAGTTTAAAAGGCAGGAAGGGCTTAGCTTCCCTGCAGGTTATAGTGTCCTTGCCCTGCAATTGCATGAAGCCTGCTGTGTTGCTGTATCCTCTACCTATTGATTGTCTACCTGTTACCTGACCTTTCTTGTTCCTGAAATCTCCTTGTCTGCTGCCCGTCTCGATCCTTTGGCTTTGTTATTGGACCATTCTTGCTCGCTGCTCGTCCTGACACTCTGGCTTGACCCTTGATAGTCCTGTTTTTTGCATCCGATTTTGTTATCCTGTGTATACTGTCTGACGTACTCCCAGCCTCCATTTCCAATCACTACCTGGTTACTAAGATAAGCTTTTACTACTCTGAGTACAAGACCTTTGGCTTCTGAATACCTGTGAGCATATCACGCTTTACAGGAACGACGGCTTGGTGTAGGTAAAGAGCTCTATCTGCCTTGTTCTAAGAGCTTATCTAGTTTCCAGCGGGAGCCCTAACACTCTGCAATGCCTCTCACACATGGTTGTGATGTTCCTCAAGCATGCTGGAGAAAATGAGGATGTGTGTGTATGTTAGGGAATTTAGACTGTAAGCTCCAATGTGGGAGCGACTGATGTGATAGACTTCTCTGTACAGCGCTGCGGAATTAGTGGCGCTATATAAATAAATAGATGATGATGATGATGATTCCAGTAAGTCCCTATGGAGGAATTCATATATGCTTGGGAGACAGCTGGCATTCCAGAAGCCCAACAGCATGACCGGGACAAAGAAAAGGTTGATGCATTGGAGAATGTAGACTCTTGAGAGACAAAGCCTTATTCTATAAGCAAGCAAACATAACAGTGAAAAAGTTCCAAAATTTTGCTTATGCAAAGGGCATTATAAAGGTTGCATATAAGTGAGGTCTCTTAGTCATCATTACAATTTTAAGTGCACTGCCACTTGTTATTGCCACAGAAAGTCACATGTTGCAGTTGGCAGTGTTGGCAGTGCACTGCCACCTGTTGTCAGTAGCTGCTATTGTGGCTGATCCTCGCATTTGTGTTACATTTCCAAATGAGTTTAAACCTCTTTAAATTAATATTACCACAAAAATTTAATACCTTAGCATTTTTAGTAATTTCCATTCATGAAGGTTCTTTCTCAGTGTAAGTTAAATTTAACTCCTTCTCTACGCACACTAATATGTAACACTCAATATACGTATCGAATGTGAAATGTTATTTTATATATTCAACTAACATTAAACTAATACTATTATTTTTATTATATTTTACTAATATAGCTCTGATCATGTTACGCAGTGCTGTATAAAGAATATGAAACTATTCAATATGTAATATTAATTTCAATGCCCACTGGAATTTGAGAATGTTTCACACACTTCACATAAATAATAATTAGGCATTAGTAATTAAGCACTATTTATTAATGTTTTATTCGTACCTTTTATCCTTTTTCAGGGTATGACCTAATTGTGCTACAAATATAAATAGCTTTTGAATACTTAATCATGCATACCAGATTAAACTATTGCAAAGCGCAGGTTTCAATACTCATCATAGCCAATATTTTACAGTCACCTGGAGCCTTCTACCGGTCTGGGTTAGCGCTGACCTTTCTAAGTTGCGGAGTTTAATGAACCCCCCGGTCTTCACCAAGAACCAGTGCAAGGCAGGATGGGTTTTGCTGCTGGAGGCTCGCAGGTCGCGACCCCTAGTTGACCCCTTGATGTGGTAGAGGAGTGATGGACGGTATAGGCAACAGAACCGAAATAGAACCAGGAATGCTAGTCGGAATGTATGTTGGTCTGAAACACTAGAAGTAACGAGGTATATAGGAGGATCTGTAGCAGTAGTCAGTAAGGAAGAGACAGGTCTGGTACAAAGCAGAGGTCGCGGTACACAAGGAGATCCAAAGCCGTAGTAGAAAAGGATGTCAGGTCTGCTACACAGGAGAAGCGCAGCACAAAAGGGAAATTTAGAAAACTTAGTCAGAAGGATATGCCAGATCTGGTACACAGAGGACTAGCAGCACAAAGAATAACCAGAAGCATAGTCAGACTAAGCCAAGGTCATACACAGGGAGACAGAATGCATGCATCACAGGAGACACAGGGAGCCAGAAACTGAGGCTGTGAACCTGGTCCTCTGACACAGGCAGTGTGTCAGAGTGATACTGATATAGGAGAGGGGAATTCTAATTCCCCGCTCCAGTGTCACATGACCGCAGCCACCCGCTGTCCTACCCAGATGTAGACAGAGTGGGCAACTGAGATCGGTTGCTGGAGCATGGATCAGGTAAGTCACTTACACAATATCGCATAGTTGGCCTAATATTGCAGCATGTGTGGCCTACCACAATGCCCAAAAATAACCCAATGAAAATAAATTATATCATTTTGGTACATGTTGGTAAATGCGTTTGAAGATAACTGCTATCGACCTTTGAGCACAGTCCTCTTCAAACCTCATTAACAGGCCACAGAGCTCATGTTGAAAGTGAAAACGTCCAATTTGGTTGCAAATACGGTTGGTGAGACTCTGATTCTTGTGCTTGTGCTTGTGCTGCGTAGCAGGATAAGAATGTGTGTGGTCTGCTTAAGTGTCTGCACAGAGCATGTGTATTGTACATTATTGCACAGAGCAACATATTTGCAATTGCATGGAGCAATAAAGTTAAAATTATTGGAAAGTACAGATTTCTGTCACCTTCAATGGGGTGAAAGTTCCCTGTCAATTTGTATTGCTAAAAAGTCATTTGGCACCCAACAGTAATAAGAGCGCATTATAAGAACACCAGATCATTTAAATATCTTGTCCTGCAAAACAAAAATCTGATATATATGAAACTGGTGCATTTCACTTCTTTGTGTCTATCACGCAGAGGTGATAAATTCCTCCATATTTACTGTGCAAAATCTGGTCACTCTGAGTTTATCTCTGCAAATCCATGCACTTACTGAAAGGCACTTGTGGGCTCTTGCAATACACTCTGGTTGGAAAATGTCTCTTTTGGTAAGGAAGTTGTATGTAATGAAATATGAATACAGTACACTATACATTCTTACACACACTACTATATAGATGAAGACAGACCCCTCCTCTGATTCTTATGTATCACTTTTTCCCCTGCGTATGTCAACATGCATCATGGAGGTAAAATCTCAACAGCAATAAATGCCAGTCAAACATAATCTGTTGGTTACATGGGGACCTTACCATTTAAGTTGCACATCCTTTGATCCTTGGATATCTAATATCTTGTGAGGACATTGCAGTTACTTACTGACACTAATTAGTACACATGGAAGGCTACAGCTTTCAATATTATAATCAGTCATATCCCATATCATTGAGTTTTCATGCATGTCAGTGTGGATGTCACTGGGTTCTTAACAGTCTGCATACATTTTTTCTTTTACATGCACCTTTGTTACTTCTGACCAATGTTTCTTGGAATATTTTATAGTAATAGTCAAGAAATTGTCTGCTTCTTACATGTGCAATTACATATGTTGGTAACCATATTAAAGAGCAAGTAAAGCCACTATTTGACAGTAGTATATATCATACTTGCTGACTTTCTTAAGTCATTATCTGGGAGCTGCCTGGGGGTGGGGCTATGCATATCACACCATTTTGGCCCCATCCCCATGAAGTAATGAAACAGAAGCGTAATTTTACAGCGGGGCGGGGCCAAATGCCGTGATTCACTAAACAGCTATACTTAGTAAATGGAGCACTAGATATGGTTTGGCAAATTAATCCTGTCACCTAATATGGCTCTGCATATTTTACCTAGCACTAGGTAGTTAAAATTTGTATAGTTGGAAATAGATATGGCTCAGCATTGTGAACTTGGACCAGGCATTGCTCACTGTATCATATTATGCTCCAGATTTGGTTTATCTTTTACATAATTAGACCAGATATAGCTCAGGTTATTATTTCTGGCAACACTTATGACCATGTTTGGATTAGTTTAGCATACTAACCAAGAGATGGGGCTCAGCTTTGCACAGTAATTGATTGAGACTGTATTGTATGCTAGCTGCCATACTCAACTCATCTTTGTATACCGTTCACCAGATTGGTTTTACCTTTATATAAAGTTTGTAGCAGAGCACATGGGTCTTGTCACACGCCGGTCTCCCACGGCTGCCTCCCGGGAGCCGGCGCTCCTACCCGTCTCCTGATTCCCCGCTCTCCTCTCGCTGTCATGTCAGCGGCGGCTCTGCGCATGCGCAGAGTCTGTCTCACCTTTCTTACCTTTCCTGCTCTCCCATTGGCTATCTGTTATTGGCAGTCTTTTATAAGATTCCTCCTCTCACCTCTCTTTGCTGGTTCTTCTCGTCAAACTCCCGGCCTGGAAGCAGCTCCTGTGTCTCCCTCTGGATCGCTATCTCTCCAGTGTACTGCCTCAGATCATCGCTCACCTGATCCACTCCTTAGTGGTAACTGCCGCAAATCATCGCTCGCTAGCTCTCCAGTGTACTGCCGCAGATCATCACTCACCTGATCCACTCCTTAGTGGTAACTGCCACAGGTCATCGCTCACTATCTCTCCAGTGTACTGCCTCAGATCATCGCTCACCTGATCCACTCCTTAGTGGTAACTGCCGCAAATCATCGCTCGCTAGCTCTCCAGTGTACTGCCTCAGATCATCACTCACCTGATCCACTCCTTAGTGGTAACTGCCACAGGTCATCGCTCACTATCTCTCCAGTGTACTGCCACAGATCATCACTCACTATATCCACTCCTTAGTGGTAACTGCCACAGGTCATCGCTCACCTGATCCACTCCTTAGTGGTAACTGCCGCAGATCATCGCTCTCTATCTCTCCAGTGTACTGCCTCAGATCATCACTCACTATATCCACTCCTTAGTGGTAACTGCCACAGGTCATCGCTCGCTATCTCTCCAGTGTACTGCCACAGATCATCACTCACCTGATCCACTCCTTAGTGGTAACTGCCACAGGTCATCGCTCGCTATCTCTCCAGTGTACTGCCGCAGATCATCGCTCACCTGATCCACTCCTTAGTGGTAACTGCCACAGGTCATCGCTCACTATCTCTCCAGTGTACTGCCGCAGATCATCGCTCACTATATCCGCTCCTTAGTGGTAACTGCCACAGGTCATCGCTCGCTATCTCTCCAGTGTACTGCCACAGATCATCACTCACCTGATCCGCTCCTTAGTGGTAACTGCCACAGGTCATCGCTCGCTATCTCTCCAGTGTACTGCCACAGATCATCACTCACCTGATCCACTCCTTAGTGGTAACTGCCACAGGTCATCGCTCGCTATCTCTCCAGTGTACTGCCTCAGATCATCACTCACTATATCCACTCCTTAGTGGTAACTGCCACAGGTCATCGCTCGCTATCTCTCCAGTGTACTGCCTCAGATCATCGCTCACCTGATCCACTCCTTAGTGGTAACTGCCACAGGTCATCGCTCACTATCTCTCCAGTGTACTGCCGCAGATCATCACTCACCTGATCCACTCCTTAGTGGTAACTGCCACAGGTCATCACTCACCTGATCCACTCCTTAGTGGTAACTGCCACAGGTCATCGCTCACTATCTCTCCAGTGTACTGCCTCAGATCATCACTCACCTGATCCACTCCTTAGTGGTAACTGCCGCAAATCATCGCTCGCTATCTCTCCAGTGTACTGCCACAGATCATCACTCACTATATCCACTCCTTAGTGGTAACTGCCACAGGTCATCGCTCTCTATCTCTCCAGTGTACTGCCGCAGATCATCACTCACCTGATCCACTCCTTAGTGGTAACTGCCGCAAATCATCGCTCGCTATCTCTCCAGTGTACTGCCACAGATCATCACTCACCTGATCCACTCCTTAGTGGTAGCTGCCGCAAATCATCGCTCGCTATCTCTCCAGTGTACTGCCGCAGATCATCGCTCACCTGATCCACTCCTTAGTGGTAACTGCCACAGGTCATCGCTCGCTATCTCTCCAGTGTACTGCCTCAGATCATCACTCCCTATATCCACTCCTTAGTGGTAACTGCCACAGGTCATCGCTCACTATCTCTCCAGTGTACTGCCACAGATCATCGCTCACTATATCCGCTCCTTAGTGGTAACTGCCACAGGTCATCGCTCGCTATCTCTCCAGTGTACTGCCACAGATCATCACTCACCTGATCCACTCCTTAGTGGTAGCTGCCACAGGTCATCGCTCGCTATCTCTCCAGTGTACTGCCGCAGATCATCACTCACTATATCCACTGCTTAGTGGTAACTGCCACAGGTCATCGCTCACTATCTCTCCAGTGTACTGCCGCAGATCATCGCTCACTATATCCGCTCCTTAGTGGTAACTGCCACAGGTCATCGCTCGCTATCTCTCCAGTGTACTGCCACAGATCATCACTCACCTGATCCACTCCTTAGTGGTAACTGCCACAGGTCATCGCTCGCTATCTCTCCAGTGTACTGCCGCAGATCATCGCTCACCTGATCCACTCCTTAGTGGTAACTGCCACAGGTCATCGCTCACTATCTCTCCAGTGTACTGCCGCAGATCATCGCTCACCTGATCCACTCCTTAGTGGTAACTGCCGCAAATCATCGCTCGCTATCTCTCCAGTGTACTGCCGCAGATCATCACTCACTATATCCGCTCCTTAGTGGTAACTGCCGCAGATCATCGCTCTCTATCTCTCCAGTGTACTGCCGCAGATCATCACTCACCTGATCCACTCCTTAGTGGTAACTGCCACAGGTCATCGCTCGCTATCTCTCCAGTGTACTACCGCAGATCATCGCTCACTATATCCGCTCCTTAGTGGTAACTGCCACAGGTCATCGCTCGCTATCTCTCCAGTGTACTGCCGCAGATCATCACTCACCTGATCCACTCCTTAGTGGTAACTGCCACAGGTCATCGCTCACTATCTCTCCAGTGTACTGCCGCAGATCATCGCTCACTATATCCGCTCCTTAGTGGTAACTGCCACAGGTCATCGCTCGCTATCTCTCCAGTGTACTGCCTCAGATCATCGCTCACCTGATCCACTCCTTAGTGGTAACTGCCACAGGTCATCGCTCGCTATCTCTCCAGTGTACTGCCGCAGATCATCGCTCACTATATCCGCTCCTTAGTGGTAACTGCCACAGGTCATCGCTCGCTATCTCTCCAGTGTACTGCCACAGATCATCACTCACTATATCCACTCCTTAGTGGTAACTGCCACAGGTCATCGCTCGCTATCTCTCCAGTGTACTGCCGCAGATCATCGCTCACCTGATCCACTCCTTAGTGGTAACTGCCACAGGTCATCGCTCACTATCTCTCCAGTGTACTGCCGCAGATCATCGCTCACTATATCCGCTCCTTAGTGGTAACTGCCACAGGTCATCGCTCACTATCTCTCCAGTGTACTGCCGCAGATCATCGCTCACTATATCCGCTCCTTAGTGGTAACTGCCACAGGTCATCGCTCGCTATCTCTCCAGTGTACTGCCGCAGATCATCACTCACCTGATCCACTCCTTAGTGGTAACTGCCACAGGTCATCGCTCGCTATCTCTCCAGTGTACTGCCGCAGATCATCGCTCACCTGATCCACTCCTTAGTGGTAACTGCCACAGGTCATCGCTCACTATCTCTCCAGTGTACTGCCGCAGATCATCGCTCACTATATCCGCTCCTTAGTGGTAACTGCCACAGGTCATCGCTCGCTATCTCTCCAGTGTACTGCCACAGATCATCACTCACCTGATCCACTCCTTAGTGGTAACTGCCACAGGTCATCGCTCACTAGCTCTCCAGTGTACTGCCTCAGATCATCACTCACCTGATCCGCTCCTTAGTGGTAACTGCCACAGGTCATCGCTCGCTATCTCTCCAGTGTACTGCCGCAGATCATCGCTCACCTGATCCACTCCTTAGTGGTAACTGCCACAGGTCATCGCTCACTATCTCTCCAGTGTACTGCCGCAGATCATCGCTCACTATATCCGCTCCTTAGTGGTAACTGCCACAGGTCATCGCTCACTATCTCTCCAGTGTACTGCCGCAGATCATCACTCACTATATCCACTCCTTAGTGGTAACTGCCGCAAATCATCGCTCGCTAGCTCTCCAGTGTACTGCCGCAGATCATCGCTCACCTGATCCACTCCTTAGTGGTAACTGCCGCAAATCATCGCTCGCTATCTCTCCAGTGTACTGCCGCAGATCATCACTCACCTGATCCACTCCTTAGTGGTAACTGCCACAGGTCATCGCTCACTATCTCTCCAGTGTATTGCCTCAGATCATCACTCACCTGATCCACTCCTTAGTGGTAACTGCCACAGGTCATCGCTCACTAGCTCTCCAGTGTACTGCCACAGATCATCACTCACTATATCCGCTCCTTAGTGGTAACTGCCACAGGTCATCGCTCACTATCTCTCCAGTGTATTGCCTCAGATCATCACTCACCTGATCCACTCCTTAGTGGTAACTGCCACAGGTCATCGCTCACTATCTCTCCAGTGTACTGCCTCAGATCATCACTCACCTGATCCACTCCTTAGTGGTAACTGCCACAGGTCATCGCTCACTAGCTCTCCAGTGTACTGCCTCAGATCATCACTCACTATATCCGCTCCTTAGTGGTAACTATTGCAGATCATCGCTCTCTATCTCTCCAAGGGTACTGGCGCAGATCATCTCCATACACACTCCTTAGCGGTCATCAGGTGCCTACCTTCACTACCTGGTGCTCGGTTCTTTCACATCTCTCACTGGGAACTTCCCTAGAGGGCCGCGACCTGTAGGGTGGAAGCCGCAAAGCCCAAATTCCCTTGCGGGAATCCCTGACGAACACCTTCCACTCTGTTAGACTCTGCGCCTCTGGGAGAAGTACTGCCAATCCCAGCTGATAACCAGAAGGATCCCACTCATCCTAGTAGGCCTCCATCTATGCAACTGTATTCATACTGTTTCTGGATTTTTGCTAAACAGAGCTCAGTGTTTATATGCTCAATACCACTAAAATAATTGTTGGAAACTAAGTTAAAAATACTAGATTCAGAACTTTGGGGCCTTGAAAAAATTATTTTATTTTGTTTTGATCCAAGTGTCAAAATTAGATGGTAAGCCTAATTGGACATGGAAACTGCCTGAAATGTTGCACCTTGCTGCTGCAGTATTATCTCTGCCCTCAACATTTCACTTATTTTACTGCATAAAACAGTAGTTCTTTTGCTGGTGCTGCCACTTGGTGAACTTCTGGTAGCCAGATTGAAAGGGGCACATAATGCCACTCATTCATTATCTTCATTGTCACCGTTGGCACCCACACATTGAACTCTGTCCACTAACATGAGTGGGCAATGACCGGTAGCTTCTTGCCTGTGAAGCTGTTGTCTGCTGTTCTTCCATGTTTTTTAATGGTTTAGGGTATAATGCTTTGCTATGATTTCATGTATCTGCCCAAATATCACCACATTCATATTTATTTCATTCAAATTACGTTTAAAATAAAAACTTTTTACAAAAACAAATTAGTCAATCCCATTAAAATATTCTGAACCAGAGAAAACCCTGATCTGTGGAACCCATCTGGAGCTAGGAACCATGTTCAAATGCCTACTTTGCCCAACCTTAAAACTAGCTCTGTTTTCTTACTTTGATTAAAGCTTAATATGAGTTCATTAGTCCACCTGTTCTTGTCTCTTATGCCTCATGTATCTTCACAGAATGGAAGCCCATCAGATTTTCTACAGCTTCTCACCCCGTCACACATTAAAGTAACCGGAGTGCTTGTTCCTCCTTCACTATATCAGTTTCTTTATTTCAGACCTTGTTGACCTGAGAACACTAAACCTTCAACATAGACACTAATAAGTCACTTATTTGAGTGTGCGGTCTTCTTCCATGCTCTCACCTGAATGTCTACTTCCCTGTGCTCAGTCTTTCCCATCCCATACATTTAATCACCTGAGAGCCTGCTTTTTGAACTTTTGAGCCTATTAATGGGTGATATACATTTATATTTCACTGGATAGTTGCAAAGTATGGCTCGTTGTGCCACTGGATGTGCATTGTCAGAAGCAAAACTTGCTGGTATGCTTAGCTGGGGCTGTGATCAATAAAACTGTACTTTGCCAACCCCCTTTGAAACTTGAGTACATTCCAGCTCTATGGCAGACAGGGCCCTTCTGGCAGTCAGCAGGATTCTAGAGTACCATTACCTAGATTCATGCTGAACTTATCAGGCATTATTGTTTCTCACAGTTCTTGAAGAGTTGAAGTGCACTCTCATTCTTGTAGATAGTGGCTATTGTTTTATGTATTTCTTCTAGGTAGATATTTTTTACAAGATAGTGGAGAAGTATGCCTTGATGAGCCACTGTATGTGCACTGTCAGAAACAGAAGTAGCATTGAGCTTCTCCAACCCTCTTAGACACTTGAGTACATTTCAGCAGGCAGTGAACGTCTGGCAGATAGCAGGATTCTAGAATACCATTACCTGGATTTAGCTTCCTCATGGGGAAATCCTAAAAGGTGTGGGTGTCTCACTCATATATCTCTTGTGGGAAATTGCCTAAGCAGCTGCTTCATACACTCTCATTCCTTTGGATAGGAGCTATAATGTTCTGTATCTCTAGGTAGAAGAGAAGTATGGCACGTTGAGCCTCTGGGTACGCACTGTCAAACACTAATGCTGCCAGTGTTCTTGGCTAGATTATATCTTAGATTCTCTCCACATGCCTTAGTAATGATAGACTCTGATTCAGTTTCTGAACATGGGCGATGATCAAGACAAGGGGCTAGATTTACTAAGCTGCGGGTTTGAAAAAGAGGGGATGTTGCCTATAGCAACCAATCAGATTCTAGCTTTCATTTATTTAGTGCTTTCTACAAAATGACAGCTAGAATCTGATTGGTTGCTATAGGCAACATCCCCACTTTTTCAAACCCGCAGCTTAGTAAATCTAGCCCAAGGTGTTTTAATATTTCCTTAATCCAAACCTTTTCATTGCATTAGGATACAACCACTTCTCTATGAAGCATGACCAGTTCCAAAATGACATTCTCAGAAAGGTCATATCGGAAAGTGGTGATATGTGTGATGCAAAAATGCTATAAATGCAAAACACACCAAGCTATACAGTGACTATAAAAGGTAAACTGGACAGATCTTACCACTATCTCTGCATTAAAAGCCTATTAAAATTCCTACCTCATCACAAATATTAAACTGTTCCCAAAGCTGTTTACTGCACACATTCAAATCCACAACTAGCTAGAAGTGCACTCTGTGCAGCGTCTGTGCCTGAGCGGAGAGTCAGGTATGGGAACGAAATTAAGCTGAATAGCATATTTTTTGCACAGTTAAATGGACATCAGATTTCATAGTTGTCCCCTTGTGGAATCATAATGAAATACAATCTTGCTACTTTATTATATGGACTGATATACAGCAGCTATAAAAAAAGAGAAAAAGTAAAATAAATCTATTAAGCTTTTTCTTACAAATAAAAAACAAAATAATAGATTGTGTATATAATAGCTTTTGCTCAGATGCACTGAAATAAATCATGATACAATCAGTTGTTTTTTTTTATCAGAGGTCACATATTTCATTGAGTGGTGAGCCACCTATAGTATATTCCTTAACATAAAGACTGAACCTAGGAACAAATATGCGCATTATCAAAACTCTGTGATCAATATATGTGAGAAATACACAATATCCAGAGCTGGATCATGGCTTTGGGGCCCTACGGTCTAAAATTAAGAGCATAATGTCATCATTCAACAGAGAGCGCGAGTTACAAGTAGGTGGCAAATATTAAAGGGGCAGTGAGACCAATTACATCATAAAATTAATATTTATTTAACATATGCAAATATAATAGTGCAAAAGTACATTTTTTTAGATTATTTATTTATATACATATATTTTTACACAGTGCCATGAAAAAGTATTCCCTAATTTCCTCTGTTATTGCACTTTTGTAACATTGGATGATTTTGATCTTTAGGCTAAATGAAATAATAAATTAAGAGAACCCGATTGAGCAAATAACACTTTTTCTTATTATCATTATTATCGTTTATATTTAGCAGATCATATTACACAGGATTGTACAGAGAATATGTAGTCATTAACACCAGTCCCTGCCCCATTTTAGCTTACATGCTGAAAGACAGCTTTAGAGTTTTCCATCCAAATCCAGAGAATCTATTTTTGATGGTGTGGAGATTGAGCAGTGACTGGCAATGATTGAAGTACTTCTACAGGAGAATGCTTCCATCCCATATTACAGGGATTAGAAAACATTTATATAGTGGTGCAGGTCCAAGTTAACCAATGCACCGGATCCTAGCATAACTCAGATTCAAGAAGGTTTGTCAAAAAGCCTTGCCCTTAGTACATTTAAGGTGCAGGTGTCGGCACTCAGTGTATTTCTGGGTAAAAGATTAATATCATATGATCCAATCAAGAAGCTCATTCAAGCAGTTAGAAAAATGCTGTTGCATTCCCAAAGGCATTAAATGCCCTTGAAATCCCAAGTTGCCCTTTTTTGGCAACTTGGGATTTCAAACTTGTTTTAGAGGAGCTAACATTAGAACCATCTGAACCCCTACAGAAAGCATCACTCAAATGGCTCACACCCAAAGTTATATTTTTGATACCCATCACATCTGCTAAAAGAGTGGGAGAACTTCAGGCTCTGAAGTACAAAGAACCATTTCTGAACATACACTCAGATAAAGTGGTGCTGCATTATGGCCTAAAGTAGTTTCCAAGTTTCATGTTAACAAAGAAATTATTCTTCTGACTTTGTATCCAGAGACAGATAATAAGGAAGAAAACATTTTGCATTCGATCTGATCAGAGCAATATCTGTGTACCTCTAGAGAACAAAGGATGAGACAGATCATCCCTTTGTACTTCCTGAATGTCTACAGCAATTCCAAAAATACTCTTGCAAGATGGACTAGAAAGGTAGTTTCACAGGCTTACAAGAGGAAAGGACATGAGGTGCCTAAAATATTTGAGAGCACATTCCAAAAGAGCAATGGCGATCTCTTGGGCTCACAGGTCACTGGCATTTGCAGAGGATCTTTGCAAAGCAGAAAGATGGTTGTCACTTCATATACTCTACAGACACTACCTACTAGGTGTCATGACTTCTAAGGACACTCAGTTTGGATGAAAAATTCTTCAAGCAGTTGATCAATAAAATCTCTTTTAGGTGTATGAATTGATCAGTGTTTTTTTTATTTCTCCCCCATATTTAATTGCTTGAGTTCACACAATCGTGTGAGCTGCCATGGAGTCTGAAAAGGAAATAAATAACCTATTTTTACCTGATAATTTTATTTCCTTTCCATGGCTTCTCCAATATTTCCCTCCCATGTTTCTGTGGATATATATTTTAGAGACAGCTTAGGAAATCATTTGAAGACAAGGAAGGACACCTTTCCGGGGGTGTCAACCTTTGTCCTGTCTCTACTCAGCTGTCTAAGGATTAACCCATTCATGTTGGCTGCCATGGAGTCCCTCAAGGAAATGAACTTATCAGGTAAACATAATTTTTTTATTTCATTTTCATTTTTTTTCTTGTCTCTTTACTGCTCTTTACAACAGTAGTCTGCTGTTGTAAAGAGCAGTAACTCTACCCATATTACTACTTTAATTTGTTAATTAGGCTTTAGTTAGTATGCACTATATCTAGAGTACCGTATTTCTAAGTTCTTATTTCAAAGTGTAGCACTACAGCCAGGGCCGGATTAAGGAAATGGAGGTCCCCGGGCTAAGGGTACTGTGAGGCCCCTCACGGGCTAAGGGTACTGTGAGGCCCCTCACGGGCTAAGGCTACTGTGAGGCCCCTCACGGGCTAAGGGTTCTGTGAGACTCCTCACAGGCTAAGGGTACTGTTAGCCCGTGAGGGTCTTAAGGGTACCGTCAGGCCACCCCAGGCTAAGGGTACTGTGCCCCCCCCCCGGCTAAGGGTACTGTGAGGCTCCCCCGGCTAAAGATACTGTGAGCCCCCTCCCCATATATATAGTACAGCATAATATAATAGCTCTGCTCCGTTCCTTCTGTACAAACCCCCCCTCCGCCCGAGCACTTGCCTCTTATTCCTTGTGGTCAAGATCCGTCCTTTCTTCACTGCAGGCTGCAGCAGGCGTTCTTTGGTCATTCCCTGTAGTGCTTCCACTGTGCGCAGTAAGCTCATTACTGAGGAGATCTCATGAGGGTGAGACTATGAATCAGTCTCACTCTTGCGAGATCTCCTCAGTAAGGAGATTACTGCGCACCATGAAAGCACTACAGTGACAGCAGCAAGCTAACAGCATAACATTTGCTGTTAGCTGCCTGTCATTCTCAATGACCTGACATCCCTGACCCGATGAATGTCGGCGGTACACAGATATACAAAAAAAATCAAGTTAAAATAGTTTCAAGGGCCCCCCCACATGCCTGAGGCCCAGCCCAGAAAGCCCCCGGATTAATCCGGCCCTGTCTACAGCTAGACATGGCTGCATTTGCGGAAGATCAAAACTTTGCAAGGTAAAGAGGAGGAGATGATTGGAGTAAATTTACAGGGGTGATCCTCGCCTAGCACACCCATTCCGACTGCACAAAGTTGAATTTTGCACCAGCTGAAAGCTGGTGTAGATCATGTTAAGTCCTATACCTTTAATGGTATTTTGGGGGTGTTTGTATTGCCTCAGCTCCATAGTCATCCTAAACCCTCACTGTATCACTCACTGTATATTATTAAACATATATACTGCATCAAGAATGTAATGTTTAATATCAGTTGCATATGAAATAATCTGCATTTAGTGTGATATTGTCATTATACACTACAGTAGTTCTGTAGCAGGGGAGGGCTGGCAAATTTTAGCCCGGGGGGCAAGACTCGACAAAGCAGCATATTAAGAACATTTTAAAGGACATAAACTGCAGGTGGCCCAGTGACCAGCCCAAGATAGCCCACAATGGGACCGGCCCCAGGGGGCAGTTGCCCCCCTGCCCCCATTGGCAATGTATGTTTGTATCTGAAAGAATAAACACATTATTTTAGTAGATTTCCATTAATTAAACTATGAATGTATCTAAACCACTTTGAGTGGCCAAACTTTATATATTAATCCTACATCCTTTTTAAAGCAAATTTATATTTTTTGACCAACCAGCAATACAACACATAAGTCCTGTAAGTGTATAGAAATGTCATGAAAGGTGTGTTTGCACAAATACTGAATTATACTTTTTTTTTTTAAATCATCCTTTCATGTTAGCCACCATAGATAACAAGATAATAATGTATGGGTCTTATAAAACACCCTTGGGGCCCGCCACTTTGGAGTCATGAACAAGTTGCAGTTCTTTTAGTCGTAGCCGCTGCTGGTACATATAAATAGTGTTCATAATTCCATATGTCATATTGATAGGTTTCATGTAAGTCTAATGTGGAGGATTTAAAAGGACCGGATCCAGTCCATAATCTTGTTTTATGTCAGATAACAGTTCACCAGTGTCAATAGTTTCCAGGAAATATGAGTTGAAGAGAATTGTCTCTTCTGGCTCAACCTGGGGTGAGTCATCAATATTTTCTCTGGATAGGAAGTCCCAATATGTAGATCCTGAAAGATGTATGTACATTGTAGGCAGGGCCGCCGAGAGGGGGGGGCGGTACTAATTACCCGGGCCCGGGCATGTCAGGGGGCCCGACCCGGGCCCTAGCGCCGACGATTTTTTTTTTTAGATTCTCTTTTTTTAAAAAAAAAAAAAAAAAAAAATTTCTTTTCTTTTTCTTGTCTTTTTTTTTTTGCGGCGGGGGGGGGCTCGGTCGTTGGTGGGGGAGCAGGGTAGTTAAGAAACATACAAACCATACTTACGTGATCTGTGCTCCATTGCTCCAGACTGACTGACTGACTGACTGTCATCATGTCACGCCCAGCATTCAGTCAGTATGGAGCAATGGAGCACAGAGGAGCAGAGAAGACCAAGAAAGAAGAGAGAAGAAAAGGTAAGTGAAGTAAGGAAAACAGAGGGGGGGGGAGCAGAGGGGTTAAAAAACGAGGGGGGGCACAGAGGGGTTAAAAAATGAGGGGGGCACAGAGGGGTTAAAAAATGAGGGGGCACAGAGGGGTTAAAAAATGAGGGACAAGCAGCATGGCACAGGGGGTTAAAGAAAAGATGGACAAGCAGCATGGCACTGGGGGTTAAAGAAAAGAGGGACAAGCAGCATGGCACAGGGGGTTAAAGAAAAGAAGGACAAGCAGTATGGCACAGGGGGTTAAAGAAAAGAGGGACAAGCAGCATGGCACGAGGGTTAAAGAAAAGAGGGACAAGCAGCATGGCACAGGGGGATGAAGAAAAGAGGGACAAAGACAGCATGGCACAGTGGGATGATGAAAGGAGGGGGCAAAGGCAGCATGGCACAGGGGGATGAAGAAAGGGGCAAAGGCAGCATGGAGGGCACAGTGTGATCATAAGGGGGCATAGCGTGGTGATGATAAAGGGGCACAGTAATGTGTGTGTGATGGCACAGGGAGCTTTTGGCAATGTAGTGTGTGTGAGGTAGATGGTGGCTAATTAATGGCTGCTATTTTGTTTGCGGGGTAATGGGAATACTATTTTAATGTTGGGGCTGGAGGAAGGCCTAATTATTAATCATGGATGCTATTGATTTAACGGTGGGGCTGGCTGTAATTTTCTAAATGTAGCCATTTTTTTTTCCAAATAGGTCCTCCAACATTCCAGGATCCAGACAAGCCGCAACTAAAGAAACCAGCAGCCACATGTGGTAAAAGTGAGAAGAACAGGTAGGACAGAGCAGCATAGTGTGTGAAATGTTGTGATTCTAGTAGGGACAATGCCAATGTTTGGTGAGCCCAGTGGGCGCAGGCCAAGACTGAACTCTTTCTGTACACACTGCATTCTTCCTATACTACACAAGGGTGCTAGATGTCCTGAAAGTCAGTAGTGCTTGGACAAATGTAACGCTCCGGGGAATTCAGGACCTAGTGATTTTGTTGTGCTAGCTACGCCCCAATGGCGCATTGCCACGCCCCCAAATGTATGACCATAGGCCTGAATTTTTTTTTGCTTACTCAACTATAAGGGGGGGCCCCATCAATTTGTTGTACCGGGGCCCTGAATTCCTTTTGGCAGCCCTGATTGTAGGATTCAATCAAACCTTAAACTGGACCATGAGAAATAAACAGAGGCTCTACCCCTTCTCAATCTGAGGTGAATGTTGCAAAATCAGCACCTATGTAGCTGAGAGTTGGACAACCAAAATATTGTTTGTAGCAAAATTGACCTCACAGACCATAAACAATAATATAATAATGGATCAGAATGAAGACAGCTGGAGAAATTAAATAACATTGAAACAAAGCAAAGAGGCATATATTACACATGTCCTTGTATAAACTAAATATTCAAAAATGCATTGAAAATAATACTTATGACCAAAAATATATAGGGGGGTATTCAATTGTTGCTTTTAAAGTGCTAAAACAAAAAAAAAACGAGTGCTCAAAAAATATTACAGTTTATACGGTAATATGCGCGTAAATACCGTTAATACGGTAGTTTACTCGCTGAATTTCAAGGGAGCTGCGAGATGAAATTCAGCGAGTAATTACCGTATTAACGCTAATATTTTTAGAGCGCTCGTTTGAGAGCGTTAACGGCAACAATTGAATACCCCCCATAGAATCCTAAAAATAAAAAAATCCTCAGATCAGGATTTTTTTTCCCAAATCCAAGAAAAAAACAGATGGGAGATGTGTGCTGCTAACGGGTACCCCTTCCATGCTGTGCATAGCAGCTGCAGATGTGCACTGCACTGAAGGGATGTTTTTAGGGCAAGAGCTAGGGGCACACAATCAAAAACATGGCTTACCCCAATGTGACATGGCCACACCCCAGGTAGCATAACCACGTCCCCTTCTACTGTGCACACCCAATTACAAAAACCTAACATTTGAGCGACTGTGTGGTTAGGAGCTCAAATGTAGTCTCACTTTAATCATGTGTATGTCTACCTGTTTGTGCATTATCATTTTAATGTAGGTGGAATTGTGCATATATAGACGCACATCATTGTATATATTGTGTTTGACATAAATGACCCCCAGTAACATGTATTATATCTAAATGAGTAAATTGTACTTTTCAAATGAAATTAGGAAGTGTAGAATAAATTAAGATCTGCAGTCTTATATAAAGTGATAATAATTTTTCCAGTTCATTTAGAAATTATATATGCACCTGGGGAGTATTCACTTGGATTTACCATGCAAATTACACAGAACACCCATCTTCTTGCAGAATTACACTCCTATGTATAGCTTACAACAATGAGAAGACAATTAAGAGAAAACCATTTTAATTAGATGTGTCCAGTATCTATATGATTTTGCAGAAATAACAGTCCTCTTTCCCAATACACATTTATTTATTCTTGGTAATTAATAAAGCTTCATATATGAAGCGTTGAAACGTAACCATCATGAACATTGAGTCCTGTTCTCTGTTTTCTACACATAAGATCACTTATCTAATTATGTACAGTCCCTTAAGCAGCTACATAATTTCTTACAGAAACAAGTACCAATGTTATTATCACATAGTCTGACTTTTAAGGCCTATTATTTCCACAGAGGAAATAGAATAGACACATCTAATGGAGACCGGAATCCCCCCAAATTGTAACTTCTTTTAATGCTATCTTTATAGACAAAGTTGACTCACAGCGCTGGGGCCTTGGGTTAGATTCCAATCAATCACTATCATGAATTATCTTGTCTACCCATGTTCCCCAGTTCAAAAACATACTTGTAGGTTAACTGAAAATTTGGACAGTATGCGCGCCTGTTTTGTTTGCATTGGTTTAGAAAATTAAATTGTAAGTTCCACTTGGGCAGGAACCTATGTTAGTGAATAAACATTCTCTTGTGCTTTATAAGTAATAAAGGATAACAATAATATAGTGCACAACCATGGCTGCACTTTAAATTACAGATTCAAATATTCACCACTGTATGACTGATCTATAGGGCATAATGGAGGTAATGAATTTGTTTACTTGTGGAGGAAATTATTTAGGAAATGAAGTAGACAGACAGTGTATTTCCCAACTAAAACAAGCTATTGCAGGAATGATGAGCACTTGCCTGAAGTTTTTCTGTCCAATGAGGTGAATTGCTTTGTAGGCACATGGTGTGGAGTGCTCAAAATAACACAGGACCTGCCACTGACAAATGCTGCTTCTTCAGTGGTGACAGGTTGACTCAGCTTCATACAATCATTTTCCTGAAATTTCAGGATAACACATCCAGGATTGTCCTCTTGGATAAGCGCCTCTCGTTTTAATCAGGATTATTTCATTTCAACTTCTTTTCCCCTTGGACAATATCCATTAAGTGGAGAGAGTCAGGACTGGACACTCACACAGATTTCTAGGTAATTATTGAAAAGAAAATACTTGTGAACCTTAACTGCAGCTTCTTGGGGAGGTTTTTGAGGAAAAATGTAATAAAACTGTATACAAGATGCTTCTGCAATGCTTGTCATGATCACTTAACTGAAATGCAAGTAGTACTGTAAGTTTACTAAGAAACACTCTTTATAAATACACTGTAATATGTTGGAGCTTTTCCCTGGCAGACTGTGCTGTGAATTAACCCTATCATCAGTGCTCCATTTGCTGCTGGTTAGTAACGCTATTTAATGTCATTATCAATTAAAATAGACCCTGGCGTCTTTTTTTATTTTAATAAAGACTTACTTTATACTGGGCTGTGTAAAATGACCCTGCTGATTATATTTAGCCCAATGTGATTTGCACTGTAGATTAGAGTACACAACAGCTGCAGTGGTCGTATAGGAAAGGGCAGAGCTCCTGGGGACTCAGTCCCCTTCCATCTCCGGCAGACCCATGATTAACAGCAGCAGATGTTTAGGCTAGGTAATGCAACCCTCATTAAAATAGCAGCACTCCTATCATCGCACAAGAGTGTGCAAGAAAGTGGTTCAAACGCACCTCCACATCATGCATAATGGGCCATTTTCATCCTGTGTGTAAAATATGTGTATATTTGTCAACACAGCTATCTATGTGTAAATGAGGTAGACATTATTAATCAAGTCCTTTAAAAGCTAGCCGCTGTGGTTCCAATCTGACCTGACTTGTAATATGAGCATTTATGAAGTACCCCCTCCCCAGAAATGTAATTTATTGACCCTTTTTTTTATAGCACCATGAATATCTTGGGCAGAAGTGCATGGAAATAATTATTTGAGAACAGCATAAAGGAAGCAAGTATAGGGCGCAAGTGGGTTATGGGTATAGAGCGTTCACACTTGTACAATTTATGCATTATTTAATATTGGCATTGCCTGCATTTGCCAAGAGAAAGTTACCGTTGATAAAATTACAGATGCATCCAGGGGCGCACGCAGGATTCCCCCCCCCCCAATAAAAAAAAAAAAAAGCGAGAGCTCAGTTTCGGCAGCACTGTACTATCCAGCAGCCGCGGCGCTGTCAAAGAAGCGTCCGCGGCGCTGCTGTATACAATACAGATTTAAGGAAACATATTGCATCAAGTGTGTTTCCCAAAGCATAGTATTGAAATGCCCTGCAATACAATTTTCTACTTTAGGAAAACAATCTTACTACACATCAGATGATTAAAAAAATTACTAATTATGCACCCAGCTTAATTAATCAATTGGCAACATGTGTGGTCAGAGATGAGGACACTGTCACTCAATTGCAGCAAAAACACATACGCAGCTGAATAACTAAGGGATTGTCAGTTACCTCCACTCAGAGAACAGATGCTAAACTGTGCAATAGCAAAAAATAATTTAAAAAATGTGCTAGTCAGGCTGCTCAGTGCAGTGTTTTGCCTCTATGAGTAGGGAGTCTGCAAAACAGCAGTGCCCCTCCTTCCAGAGGCTACCAACCTTGCATTGAAAATCACTATGACTCTTCCTGATCCCCTGGATGAGAGTCTATGATAACTATAAAGATTAGGACCACTGCAATTTTGTTACGTCCTTGTTCACAGTATAGTTATTTTGTTTTTGTAATCAAACAGACAGGATTTTAAAATAAAGTTCAATTGAATAAAACACTCCTAAATCCCTTTTTCATATTTCATAAAATAAATACATTTTCTTATTGCTTGATCCATTGTAGTCCAGGTGGGGGGAAAAATAAGTAAAATCCCTGAAAATCTCCATTAAATTATTTTATATTTAATGAAATGCTGAATGTTTTGGGGTAGTCTATTATTTAATCAAACTTTTTTAAAATCTGGCTTTTTTTGACTGTTTTGTTTTAATGGTTAGGTGTCACAGGGACCCCTCTCTATTATACTGCATGACAGACTACTGTTTATGGCCCTCTGCCTCTAGGAGTAACAGTCAGGGGCTGGCTGGGCTGGGCAGCATCTGCCCCCCTGGGATGTTCCTAGTGGGCTACTTTGGGCTGGGTCACTGGGCCACCTGCATTTTTCTTTCCATTAAAATGTTCCTAATAAGCTGCCAAATCAAGTCTTGCCCTCTGGGCTAAAATTCGCCAGCCCTCCCATGGTAACGGTCCTGCAGTGTCTTGGTTTTCATCTTAGCAGGGGGACCACATTGTAGTTGCCTACCTGTTAGAGTAAAAAAACAGGTTCAGAAACCCTGAAGACGCTTGATGATTGGGAGGGTTAGAACACAATGTCACATCTGTACTGTGGTCTGATTGGAGGGAACTGACAATCACTTGGAATTCCCCACTATTGGTCTGTGTTTGTTTTTCAGCAAGTGACTGATAGTTACCTCAGCTCAGACCACAGATGCTGCCATTTCTTTGTAATTATTTATTATCAGCAGCATCTGTCATTCAGATTAAATTATAGATCTCACTGCAACCTAATTTATTTATTCAACAGTACACCATGAGGTTAACCATGGTATTTCACGTAAAACTAATCAATGGTTTCATGGTTAACGTTAACATTCATGGAGAAAACATACTACATGGGCTACGGAATGGCAGCAGATTTACCCTGCATTAAAAGACAATTTGACAAATGCTTTATCTGTGCCTGTTGTGTGAGCAATGTGTGCAATGTTTTTAATGAAAACTAAATGGTCTAATACTGTAAGTTCACTCGACTTCAAGGTCAGTGGCAGAACTGGCTGAATGATATCCTATAGAATTTATAGAACTTTCAGTTTTTACACTGATAAACACTTAATAGCAGTGACATTTCTTTACTTAAGAATTGCTATATTTAAAAACAGTACCTCTTTTTAATTTGAATATTACTAGAAACTTAATGTGCTTTTGCCTTTGATAAAATATTGCGTAAAGATATATGGAACGTAGTTATGGTGAGGCAAATTAATGTTGATTAGTAGTCATAGGTCATTGCATATCATGTAAAGTACTGTCTAGGATGAGACATGTGTCTCATAACTATATCCTCACAGGATGAATTGTACTGAAAAAAAATGCATATGTCATACTTCCATCAACCTGTTTGAGGCTGTTGGAAACAGGGTCCCACATGTTCATTTCTTTTGGACAAGACTGCCTTTTAGATCATATATATAAGCAAACAAACTTCATTATATATATATATATATATATATATATATATAAGACATATATATGTGACTATATATATATATATATATATATATATATATATATATATATATATATTACATAGTTATTTAGTATTGAAAAAGTAACTTATTAGACCTCATAGCGTCAATGCGACAAGTATTGAAAACATCATTTTTTGGTTGTAAGCAATTTTTCGACTGCTGGAAGGATACCTCGCCACAACATGACATAACAACAACGTGACACAGCAAAAAATCTTATTTGCTAAATTAAATTTTTGGGTCTGTTTTCCAAATAATTTGCTAATATATAAAAACTGCTACACATTACAAATCGGACCAGCGCAACGCCAGGTGACCCTGCTAGTAATTTTATAAAACAAACCAATTCCCAGAAGGCCTAATATGATTTCTCTTCCTTTATATTAGTGTATGCATGTACTACATGGGTGAATCATCATCAACATCATGTTACTGGTGCAGGAATTACTTGTTTTTCTGTTAAATAAATTTCTTGTGTATGATTTAATATGTAGCCAAGATACAGCTCATATATCATCATCAGCTATTTATATAGCGTCACTAATTCTACAGCGCTGTACATCACTACCTGCCATTAGAGCTTACAGTCTAAATTACCTAACATACAAACAGACCGAGAGAGACTAAGGTCAATTTGATAGTAGCCAATTAACCTACTAGTATGTTTTTTTGGAGTGTGGGAGGAAACCGGAGCACCCAGAGGAAACACACGCAAACACGGGGAGAACGTATAAACTCCACACAAACAAGGCCATGCTCGGGAATCGAACTTATGACCCCAGTGTGAGGCAGATGTGCTAACCACTAAGCCATCGTGTTGCCCAATATACAGCAACACTGTAGTTTGTTCCCAGTTGCATATTGTTCATAAAAAGTATCATATAAAATTCTTACAGTGAAAAAGACTTCAAATCTCACTGCCTGTAAAGAGGAGAAAGTTCTTCTTCTACACAGTGCATGTAATTTTTACATATAATAGAATCTCTGATGAAAATGTATAAGGGCACAGAACTCAGTGATCTTCAATATCCGTAAAATTTACAGTATCTCTAAAATGATTGATGTCAGTGGACATAGTTCATTTCTATATAGAATATTCATATAATCGTCGTCTTCTGACATCAAAATATATTGATTATACTCAAAAGATGTCACATGATTTATCCAGGAGCAAATTTGTACCCTTTAACTGTATTTATTATTCTGTACGTTACCCCTAAAAAGAGGGCCACAGAACGCAACAAGACGAACAATCATTATTTGAGCAAAATATAAGCCAAAAGTATGTAGAATCTATGAGCCGATTACATGCGTTTAGAAGTCAGAACTGTTATAATTTCTTCAATGTTCATTCACCCTAAGACCATACCAACTTTGAGACAAGGTAAGTGCATATTCAGAGAGGCAACAGATACAGCATTATGTCACCGATTTATAGGCTTTTAGTTCATACCTCTTATAAGTAAGTGATTCCAATGGTGATGAACAAAGACAGTTTGAGTTTTACTTGTTCTATATTAGATTTACTTTAGAAATGTAGGCCCCACGTGCATGGCAGTTTTTGTTGTAGCTTATTTAATTGAAAACTATCAATATACCAATTTTAAATATGTTGTATAAAATCAAATATAATTGAACTTTGATTCATTCCACTGGAAACATCATGTATATTTTTCACTATATTTGTTTTTCGTTCAGATGCCTCTCTTCTCTAGTGCTTACTTGTCAACTCTCCTGGAATGTCCGGGAGACTCACAAATTCCGGGTAAGCCTCTCGGGAGAGCCGTCAATTCTCCAGCATCTGCCCACTTCCTGCTCAAGTTGTTGAGCCTTCATGATGTGAGTGTCTGGGAATCGCATAATTTTGGCCTGCTCCCCCATGGTAAAATGACACGTTTACGTCTTTATGCCACGGGGGTGGGGCCAAAATGACGCGTTTCTCCAAACACCCCCCCTCGAGACTCCTGGTTGCCAACCTGGAAACTATACTCTAGTGACTAAACTACTTAATTGAAAATAGCAAATATATTGACACCTTCATGTCATAAAACAGACAAATACTGAGGGTAAGAACATCAAAGCAAATACATATAATAAATCACATATTTTCTTATAATGAAAGATGTCACAGTCGTAGTTAATTTTGCACAACATATGAAAACAACATTTTGGTAACATGCTTCGTTTAAAGCTGCACTATCATCTACTGAAAAAATCCTGATGTGTTCTTTCCCTTAGCTGGAGTGCTATGTGCTGCTTCATACAGGCAGTCATTCTTTTCAGGGCTCTGTCGTTCTCCACACAGCTATGAGAGCTGAGGTGGGTGTGAAGTGGAGAACCAAACACAAGCTGCCATCAAGAGATTGTGAATTGCGATTGGTCTCCTGCTCACACACACACACACACAACCCCCTCTGCCGCATTTTTCAGGTGGCGTATTTTTCCTGGTACTTCAGCTAGGATGATGAGCACGTTGGTAAATTTTACAGTAGGTGGCAGTGGAGTGTTAAATGCAAAACTACACAAATTATGTCTGTGCTTTCTTAGGCTAAGAAATTGTTGTGGTGATGTCACAGGACTGGCCTTAAACAATACAAAATAGTTCAGAGTTTGTGAGTGTTGTGTGACCGAATCCGAATGCCTGTTACCAAATTGCCAAATGTGGATCCTATTGCTGACTCTAGACTCTTAAACTGTCATAGATCCAGTGATGGCGGACATGTGGTGGAATACCTTGGCAACCACAGTAGTTATGCCACTGAGGTGGTAGCCACACTGAGTAACGATAGGTTTCCATCTCGCATCATTCACCCAATCTTAAGAACACTGGAGGATATACTTGGGAGCAATTGACAGGGTGTATCCTTACAGAGATTATTTAATCATTCATATCATTTCCTGACCCAGTGGCACTTACAAACTATATTCACTACCACATGGACACAAACACAAGGGTTAGTGTCTACCAGTAAGTCTTTGGAGTGTGGGAGGAAGCCCACACGAGAACGGGGAGAACATGCAAATACTACACATAATAATAATCTGTAGTAAAGCAACAAAATAACGCTACAGCATCTGGCCACAGGTTTCTCTAAAATATGGTAGTATTCTCTAACTAAAGTTCCAAACATAAATATGTTTTTCCACAATAGTTCAGGTGAGGTCTTGGTGATATGTTCTGTTCTCTTAATTGGCCTGCTGCAAGCTACTTATCACAATCAGCTGATTAGTGATAATTTAGCTATTTGTTGTTTTACATCACACTGAAAGGTTGCAAGCCATTTACACAGATACGTTTGTCTACTGAAACTTTTCTATAACTTTTCAGATCTCTGTTTTTGTGAAGTACATATAACCAAACAATGATTATCTAGAATAAAGCATAGAAGGAACATGAAAAATTTTACTTCTGCAACTTGGGGCTTAGTGCGGTATTTGTCAAGACATAGTTCTGGTGGAAGAGCTGACTGCAAGAACTTACTGGTATCTATGGCCCAGTCAGTATGGCCAAGTTAGTAGGTAAAGGGGGCAAAACTTTTTTTTGGTATATAAGTGAAATAAGAAAAACAAAAGGAGGAATAATAAGACTAAAGACAGAGATTGAGAGTCTTGTTGAGGGAGACAAGGTAATAGCAGATCATCTTAATAAATGTTGCTCAGTGTTCACTACAGAAAGAGCGGGGAAGGGACCACAGTTAAGTTGCAAGTATACTCATAAAAATGAGGTAGATACAAGTACATTTACAGAGGAGAAGGTCCTAACAGAGCTCTCAAAACTGAAAGTGGATAAATCAATGGGGCCAGATGGGATACATCCAAGGCTACTAAAAGAACTTAAAAGGGGTGTTGGTAACACCATTAGCAGAATTATTCCATCAGTCACTAGCTACAGGAGCAATTCCAGAGGACTGGAAGAGAGAGAATGTAGTCCCACTACACAAAACTGGAAGCAAGGAAGGGGCATGGAAATACTGACCAGTGAGCCTTACATCAGTAGTAGGGAAATTTATGAAAACACTCTTAAAAGAAAGAGTTATAGAATATCTCAAATCCAGTAACTTACAGGATCACAAACAGCATGGATTTACTGGGAGGAGATCATGTCAAACAAATCTTTTGGACTTTTTTGACAGGGTGACTAAAGTAATAAATCACGGAGGGGCTGTAGATATAGCTTATCTAGATTTTAGTAAGGCTTTTGACACTGTTCCACATAGCAGACTGTTAAATAAACTTGAAAGCTTGGGATTTGATTCAAAGATGGTGGAAAGAATAAGATCTTGGTTGCTGGATAGAAAACAGAGAGTTTTAGTAAATGGAGTACATTCACAGGAGGGAAAGGTTACCAGTGGAGTACCCCAAGAATCTGTACTTGGACCAGTGCTTTTTAATACAGTTAAGTCCATAAATATTGGGACATCTACACAATTCTCATATTTTGGGCTCTATACACCACCACAATGGATTTGAAATAAAACAAACAAGATGTGATTTAACTGCAGACTTTCAGCTTTAATTTGAGGGTATTTACATCCAAATCAGGTGAACAGTGTAGGAATTACAACGGTTTCTATATGTGCCTCCCACTTTTTAAGGGACCAAAAGTAATGGGACAAACTAAACAATCCTACATCAAACTTTCACTTTTCAATACTTTGTTGCAAATCCTTTGCAGTCAATTACAGCCTGAAATCTGGAACGCATAGACATCACCAGATGCTGGGTTTCATCCCTGGTGATGCTCTGCCAGGCCTCTACTGCAAATGTCTTCAGTTCCTGCTTGTTCTTGGGGCATTTTTCCTTCAGTTTTGTCCTTATCAAATGAAATGCATACAATCGGATTCAGGTCAGGTGATTGACTTGGCCATTGCATAACATTCCACTTGTTAGCCTTAAAAAACTCTTTGGTTGCTTTTGCAGTATGCTTCGGGTCATTGTCCATCTGCACTGTGAAGCGCCGTCCAATGAGTTCTGAAGCATTTGACTGAATATGAGCAGATAATATTGCCCGAAACACTACAGAATTCATCCTGCTGCTTTTGTCAGCAGTCACATCATCAATAAATACAATGGAACCAGTTCCATTGGCAGCCATACATGCCCACGCCATGACACTACCAACACCATGCTTCACTGATGAGGTGGTATGTTTTGGATCATGAGCAGTTCCTTTCCTTCTCCATACTCTTCTCTTCCCATCACTCTAGTACAAGTTGATCTTTGTCTCATCTGTCCATAGGATGTTGTTCCAGAACTGTAATGGCTTTTTTAGATGTTTGCCAAACTCTAATCTGGTCTTCCTGTTTTTTTGGCTCACAAATGGTTTACATCTTTTGGTGAACCCTTTATATTCACTCTGGTGAAGTCTTCTCTTGATTGTTGACTTTGACAAATATACATCTACCTCCTGGAGAGTGTTCTTGATTTGGCCAACTGTTGTGAAGGAGTTTTTCTTCACCAGGAAAAAATTCTTCTGTCATCCACCACAGTTGTTTTCCGTGGTCTTCCCCGGTCTTTTGGTGTTGCTGAGCTCTCCGGTGCGTTCTTTCTTTTTAAGAATGTTCCAAATAGTTGATTTGGCCACACCTAATGTTTTTGCTATCTCTCTGATGGGTTTGTTTTGATTTTTCAGACTAATGATGGCTTGCTTCACTGATAGTGACAGCTCTTTGGATCTCATATTGAGAGTCGACAGCAACATATTCCAAATGCAAATGTCACACCTAGAATCAACTCCAGACCTTTTACCTGCTTAATTGATAATGAAATAACGAGGGAATAGCCAACACATGTCCATGAAATAGCTTTTGAGTCGACTGTCCCATTACTTTTGGTCCCTTAAAAAGTGGGAGGCACATATAGAAACCGTTGTAATTCCTACACTGTTCACCTGATTTGGATGTAAATACATTCAAATTAAAGCTGAAAGTCTGCAGTTAAAGCACATCTTGTTTGTTTCATTTTAAATCCATTGTGGTGGTGTATAGAGCCCAAAATGTGAGAATTGTGTCGATGTCCCAATATTTATGGACTTGACTGTATTTTTATTGGAGACATTGCAAATGGTATTGAAGGGTATGCCTTTTTTGCAGATGACACAAAGATATGCAACAGGGTAGACACACCGGGAGGGGTAAAACAAATGATTGATGATCTAGGTAGACTAGAGGAATGGTCAAGAGAGTGGCAACTACAGTTTAATGCCCAAAAATCCAAAATCATGCACTTGGGTCTCAAAAACCCAAAGGTTAAATATTGTATTAATGGCATTATAATAGAAAATACTGAGGAGAAAAGGGATCTAGGAGTCACTATTTCAGGTGACTTACAGCAAGGTAAGCAATGCAACAAAGCAATGAGGAAGGCAAGTCAGATGCTTGGTTGCATAGGGAGAGGAATCAGTAGCAGAAAGAAAGAAGTAATAATGCTATGTATAGGTCATTGGTACGGTCTCAACTAGAATACTGTGTTCAGTTCTGGAGGCCATATCTCCAGAAGGATATAAATACATTATAAACTGTACAAAAAAGGGCAACTAAAATGGTGCATGGCCTGCAGCACAAAACTTACCCGGAAAGACTGAAATAACTTAATATGTATAGTTTGGAGCAGAGAAGGGAAAGGGGGACATGATAGAAACTTATATCAAGGGTTTGAACAAGGTACATATGGGAAACATTCTTCAAAGGAAGAGAAGTACTAGAACAGGAGGACATGCACTGAAACTGCAGGGAAGTAGGTTCAGAGGTAATTTGAGGAAAAACTACTTCACAGAAAGGGTAGTGGATAAGTGGAATAGCCTCCCATCAGATGTGGTAGAGGCTAATACAGTAGAGCAGTTTAAACATGCTTCAGATAGACATAAGAATATCCTTATATAAGAATAAGGGATCAAATAAGGTTTAAGGTTACCATAGGTTAATAAAACAATGGGCAGACTAGATGGGTCAATTGGTTCCTATCTGCCGTCAAATTCTATGTTTCTATGTTTTTATCTATATCATGTATATTTAGATTTCCAGAATGGGCCACAACTAACACCATCAGCATTGTACCCTGGTACTTCTGTTCATGCTTCTTGCCAAATTGGTTATTAACAGTCTGACCAGGTAGGGGGGCCCAGTACCATCTTCTGGGGTACATGGTGTTTACAGCAGCAGAGATATTTCACACAAGTCCAAAGGTGTTGAGCAACTGCCTTCAGCCAGTTTTATTCAATAAGAAAACAAAATAAACTCCAAAATAAACACCTTGCCGTCCAGGTCTAGCTAAACACTGATCACTCCTGACTTATAAATTGAAAGAAAAGCAAAAATAAGTTTTATCACAGTAACTTAAAGACAGATATCAGGCACTCTCTGAAATAGACTTTGCAGCCCCTGTCCACAGGCAGTGAGAGAGACTGACTGAGCTTAGCAGCAGCCGTTTACTAGCACCACTCAGGCTCAACTCCTGATTACCAGCAGGATCACTGGTAACTTGGAAGAGTCAGTTCATGGGCCTAATGGATGGAGCCTGCCCTCTCTCTCCATCCATAAACCCCAGGTCCCTTTTCTGGCTTTTTAACAGACCTATAGCCCTTCAGCAGCTCACAGACAATGACATTTTCCTGGGGTTTTAAAACAAGTAGGTTAGAAACCTAGGTGAAATATACTTGCCATCATACACTAACCCAATGACTTTGTCAAATCAATCTAAGGGGGCAATTCAATTGGCCGTGTTACTACCGAAAGTAACGCAATCTGCGTACTATTGCCGTTCTTACGATAATAGTGTGCATAATTAATGTTAATACAGTAATCTTTAACGCTGCTTTTTGCTTGTGGCTAAGGGAGCCGTGAGCAGAAATCCAGGCTAAATTTACCGTATTAACGGTAATACGTTTAACGCTGCATTATTCCGGGCAAGGGTTCCAGAGCAGTCTCTGCAGCAGTGTTGAACTCCATTGAAGAGGTAAGTTGATGCCATCCTGAGATGGAGCAAGTTTTCATTCGCTAGCTTTTTGACGCTTGTTAAAATAGGACAGATTGCATTCCCCATAGAGGTCTATGGGGACTGCGGTAACCAGCAGAAAATAAGTTAAGGCAGGAGAAACCTCTGATTTCTCCTGCTTCAGAGAAAACAGCTTCATAGATAGACCCCATAGCAAGAAAAATAAGAGTCAGAACTATCTGATTCATAGTATATCTATTTTCTTCTTGGCTAAAGTACAGATGTTATGTTATTGTGTTCACTTATCGTAGTCTTTATTCTAACTCAATTGAAAATAAACAATTGTAAAAAAAAGTGCATGTGTACATACTAAACAAAATAAACCCTACATTAGCAAGCAGACATATGCTTTTAGAAAGGCTGCTGGGGAGAAAAGCTACATGGATTACTACTAAAAATAAATTTATTTGAACAATAAAACAATAAAATGTAGACTTATGTCCACAACTATAATATAGAATGTTAAGCATAGACATAGGTGACAGTTTGTGATGCTAGTATGAGGTGACGCATTTTTCTGGTTTGCAAAGAGTGTTGGAGCAGGAAAACTGATGGAAACCTCATTCTTCATGCTCATACCCACTCCAGATCTCTTGCACACTCGATAATACTTTTGTCCTGAAATAATTTTAAACATTGTTCAAGAGTTATGGAGTGTCTACAGGTGTTAATGATGCAGTGGTGAGGAAATACGAATTTTAGGTTTACACTAAATCCAGGTTTACACTATTAGTACAGTCATTCAGAGGAAGGGGAGGAATTAGTGCAGTGTATTCTGGACCACATCCTTACCCTCCTTCCTATGCGGGCTTGGCTGGGCAGGTAAGTGTGGGGAAGTGGAGGGAGAACTGAGTAGGTCTGTGGGGAGATATGAGGAGGTCTCTGGGGAGATGTGCAGAAGTCCGTAAGGAGATCTGAATAGCATGTGAGGAGGTCTGAGTGGCATTTGGGGGGTTTCAGAATACTACTGGGGACATTTTTTGACAAGTGGTGGTCTGAGAGTATGTGGCAACATGCAGCCCTTGACGTATATCGGGTTGCCCTTCACTGGTGTAGACCACCTCAAGTGCTGTATTAATACAACTGCTCTGCTAAAATCCTGAACTGCATACGTTCTGGGGCAAGAGCTAAAGGAGCGAGAGAGAAGGTGAAAATAGAGTAAAAGTTATAGGAGGAAGAGAGGCTGAGAAGACCGGGACAGCTCTGATATAAACAATAGCATGCTATATTGTGGATATTATTTACCACAAGCATTTTATAATTTTGTTTTAAATTGTATTTCTTTGTTGTAAATGCTTGTTAAATCATGAATATTGGAAAGATACCTTTTAGTATAGTATTGGAATAAATGTTTTGTATTTTAAAAAAGCAATTATCAGAAATATTTGACCAAACATTACTGTAACATGTATTACAGATGTTGGTTAAAGGAACAGGGGTCAAAAAGTGCTAAAACAGCTGTCCCAAATGCAATACATTGGCCCTATTTTTACCATGTATGGTGAAAGCTGACTAGGATGGAATATAATGATGTCAATGGATCTGTGTGTCAGGGAGTGAACGGTGTACCATTGGGCAGAACCTTGCTGCTTTCCAGAAGGCGAGCCAGGTTCTAAATGCTCTATGTATCTCTACAAGCAAAGGTTCCAAACAGTCACTTATATTTTTTTACAATACTAGGCTACGTGATACTACCATACGTTTAAATAAAATGTACAAATGACTAATAGTTTCCCTTTAATAGACAGCGACATGATGCCTGGAAGCTGCTGTCATTTCAAATATGTTGCTGTTCCTACCATTATCAGTGCCAGGACTGCAAATGTCATTGAGTGACAGTAACAAAAGAGAGATGGCACCTGTTATATGTGAACTAATTAAAGATTTTGTGTTGGAAGGAAAGACGTTGGATAGCTTGGGCTTGGTGACAGAGACTGTGCTCTGAGTATAACATTGTGTTAGCACATTGAAATGTAAACATTTGCTTTCCCTCTTCTTCCCCATCTGTTCAATACTAATGTAAAAGACCCCTTTAGTTTAGACATGGAAAAACTTGGTGAAGTAGAAGGCAGTTGTCGATCTAATCCTACAAAGTAAATTTAGTGAGAGGTAGATAGAGAAAGTAAATGCTTATTATTATTTATATAGCACCAGCATATTCCACAACATTGTATAGTAATGGTTGGCATACAAGTTTATTATGGTCACATATACTGTGAAAATGTAAGTGAAATGTTCAAATGGGAACAATATTACTGGATGGGGAGCCACAAAATTAGCTATAGAATATTCCATTCAAAATTGATTCTAATGTTTTCGGGCTGAAAAGAAGAGCCACATTTATTGCATTTAATTCATAACTCCATGAATAAGGATTACATGGATAATCTGTGCTATCTTGTGAAAGGTGACTACTTCACAATACAGAGAGCCAGAGGCAGTTTGGGAACTTAAAATGGCAATGCAAAATATTCTGAAATTGGTCTCATCCCCAGCATTAAGTCAATAGCACCCACTTTTAGTAAATAGACCTCCTTCCCTCCAGCCAGCACTAATATTAAATTAATAATAGTCTCAGTTAATAAATAGTACTCCTTCCCAGGATCCCATTCATCTAATCCATCAGTCTGTCCACATTTATGCATTAAAAATGGTATAATTTAACTATTTGTCAAATCTCCCTACAATTCCTATTTTTGCAGCAGTGTACCAACTGCTGAAAATGACGTTAGGAGTTAGGGTTAACCCTAACACCCCTAACACCTAACATAATACTTACAGGAAATATATAACAGGCGGGTCCGTCCAGCGCCGCTTTAAGGGAAGTCAGTGTTTCCAATCACGTCATTTTCAGCAGTGTACAAGACAGGCAATCGGGATATCAAGTAATCTGCATTCTGAGCAGTAGTTTTCTTGGAAGGTCGGTGTACTAGGTAATCGCACTCCTCATGCCGTTCTGTCCTCTGTCGGGGTAGTCAGTATCGTGAAACTGACTACCATTGAAGCCTTGGGCTATTGAAAAAACACTCTCATATTATAAAGCTAAATGTTATAAAATGTTCTGTTAAGTGATAATAAATTAACACCACTGTCTTTCTGAGCTAGTTTATGCTTGTATACAATGGTTTAGGATTCTCTTTGCTTCTTTCCTGTTTACATATAGATTTATCCTTATCATTTATGTTCTGTGCAGGAACCAAAGCTAACTTAAGGACTGCAATATAGGCCTCTACTGGTTTGTTTGTACAAGTGATCTATTTGTCCACCAAGCACATTTCAAAGTGAACACCCACTTCCCAGACTTTTACCATGATTAAAACCTCTTCAAAGGTTAATAAATAGGACCCTTAGGCTCCTATTTATTAATGACCGCATTTTTAACAGGAAACCCTTTTAATCCTTATTGTAAAAATAAGGATTTAAAAATCGTGTGTCTTTTTTTAAAAAATCTTCAACAGGAACAGCAGTTACAAAAAACTGCTGTTCCTGTGAAGACCACGCTCCTATTATTTTCTATGGTCACTATCGCAAAGTGACCGCCTTTGTGATAGTGATCAGAGGGGAGTGCAGTAAGATGCGGTGAGGAATCCGAAGATCCCTCTACCGTTATACCCTCCCCATACAGCAGACCTGAGCTGTATGTGCCTGAGCTGGCGTACATTTTTGTGTGTGTAAATGCATTTTCATTACTTGTTAAATTGCGGTAAATCGCAGTCCCCATTCACATCTATGGGAACTGCTCTGTATTTCGAAAAAAAATGCAAAGCAGGAGAAATCTATGATATCTTCTGTGATGCACTGTCGATACGTTTACACGATATTTTGTGGCTAATGAAGATTAATAAATAGGACCCTAGGGGGCATATTCAATTGTCTGCGTTACTCGGAAATGTAACGCGGCTTGTGCACTATTATTGTTATTACGGTAATAGTGTGCGTAATTACCGTTATTACGATACCTTTAACACCGGGAGCTGCGAGCTGAAATCCGGCTTAGAATTACCATAATAACGGTAATAGTTCTAACGTTGTGTTACTTTTGCAAGTAACACGGACAATTGAATATGCCCCTAGGTGTGCAAAGAGGCAGAAAAGTCTCCAGCGGTGCCTCCTATCACTTTAGTACCATCGATTTCAATAAAATAAATGTTACTGTTTTCTCCTAATCTACTGCTTGGATTAGAGACATGCATGTCCTAAATTAACCATGAGAGTGGGGGACATCAGGTCTATATCTATTACATGAGACAATTTTGTGTGTGAAGATTTTATATGACATTCATTGACACCGAATGTACCTTGAAATTCATTTCCGCACTGCTTCCAAAACAAGCCAGATTGATGTGCTTCTGCTTACTTTGTAGTGAAAGCCCTCACTCCACCCTACTGCGCCACCAAATGCTGGCCCCTTGCTCTACATAGCCATGCGGCTTGGTGGAAATCTAGGCACACCTGCGCAAATTTAGGTGTGCAGCTAGGGCATGACTTGAATATGTCAGGCGCCATCCCTGCGTCTTCACTACTACACCGGGACGGGCGCCTGCTTCCGGTCCCTCATTCGCGTCTGGTTGCCGAGCAACCAGAAACACTTCCTCCAGGGGCTTGCCGAAGTGTTTGGAAATGCGCGCCCCATTGCTAAGCAACGGGACGCTACTCTAGGTCCTGGCGGTGGCTTTCCACATCACCGCAACCGGTAATTAGTCCCCTTCCTTCCTCTATATATTCTAGGCTCTGGCACCAGATAGGTGCCAGAGTATTGGGTCCCCCCTGCTTTTGCACTTCCTGTGTTTCTGCATTCTGATTGTCTCCAGTGTTTTGACCCGGCTATTGCTCCTGACCTGCTTGTGTTTGCTCCTCTTGGCTTATTCTGATTCCAGTGTTTGACCCAGATTGTTGACTATGTTTACGGATTCTCCTTTGGTACTTTCTTCGCCCTGTGTGGTTTGACCCAGATTGCCTGACACCTCTTCCATCTACGCTTCGCTGATTACTCACTATGAGGACCGCGACCTGCGTGCCTCCCGCAGCTAAGTCCAAACTCCCTTGCGGGGGTCCCTAGCGAAGACCTGGGGTACGTTAGACTCCGCAGCTCTCTGCTGAGTAGCGGTAAAATCAGCAAGCGACCCCTCCAGTTTCCTAGTACGTAACAGAATATTTGGCCTTGATGACGTGATTTGCAAAATCTCAGCTGCCACCCACAGTGCTTTGATGCAATTGTGTCATTGTGCAACGTGATGTGGGGCTGTGAAAATGCAAATCACATCATCACGTCTCCTGCACTTGCCCTTTCGACCTTCCCTCCGGTTATCCCAGATGGGAGAGCGAATCAGTAGGCAAATATAATTTGGGGGTTTAGTGGTATTCTGAATTAATCATTAATGTGACGTGACATAAGGTCTTTTATATGTATAATTTTTTGTGTGTTAGAATGTTTTTATTATTTTATTACATAGTCCCAAAAATTGCCACTAAGCAAATCAGGACAGTATGATAACATTGACGGAAAGGGGGCATAGTATGGACACGTTGGGGCCTGCCTAGCGGTTTTGAAACCATAAACCATCCCTAACCGAACTACCCTAGAATTACCCCTGCATTGCCATGTGGGACACACCTCACAACAGTCCTGACTTTTGAGGATGGTGGGACAGTCCCACCAAACAAGGACTGTCCTGCCTAAATTAGCACAGTTGAGGGAGGTATGTTGTTTGAAATGCAAGTAGAAATACTCTTTTCACAAAAATTGTACTGAAAGGTGCAAAATGTGTTCCATTAAAACTATATATATAGTATACGTTGGGTTTCCAGTATCTCTGAACAGCCAAAGAATTCCTTTACCAGAGAGGAATAATGCTATGCACCTACCCATGAATTTGTAAACGCCTTCCAAAATGTATCTTGTCCACCATCAAAAACTCATTTAAATAATACCATTTAATGAGGTTAAAATCAATTTCTCCCCTTCAATGCAAAACTAAGCACACTTGTGCTTAAATTGTATTTTACAAGGAAGCTCCCTAATCCATACAACCCCTCCTGTTGGATGTTGCAATCTTGTGGACCACCATACAAGCAGCTATCTTGGCCTGCTAATCTTTGTGTTTACACGCAAAATCGAGTGCATTCGCGCAAGGCTCAACATGTGATGCACAAAGGCCATTGCACTGTGGCATTGTCATATTCATAAATTATGCATAGTAAACCTTGACTGTTTAAGCAAAAACTGGACAAGCATGAACTTCACTAGGAACTAGAACAAACTTCCTGAATGTCCAGAAGACTCCCGAAATAAAGGGTAATCTCCCAGACTCCAAAGAGACTATAGCAGTCTTCTTGACAGCAGTCCACCATTAGAAGTGCTGACATGATTTGCGCCATCATTCTCCATCCATTGCGGCAGGATGGTAGAATTCACAAGATGACTCCGTGCTTGGCAGTGTCTGTTGATACAAATCGTCCTGCCTGTCCTTAACTTACAGTGCTCCCCTCCGCATCTCATAGAGGAAAGCTTTGAAAAGTCAGCAAGTATTAACTAGTGCCATAAGTGAGACATGGGGCATAATGTTGATGCCATTAGTTCCGTTTGAATTGATAGACTTTATCATACTTGCCAACTCTCCCGGAATGTCCGGGAGACTACCGCATTTTGAGAGAGTCTCCCGGACTCCCGGGGGAGTGTGGCAATCTCCCGAATTCTGCCCACTTCACTAGGAAGTGCCCCACTTCCTAGTGAAGTGGACAGAATTAGATCCCAAACGCCGCGATTCCCGGTGAATTGCTGTGTTTGGCCCCGCCCCCCCCGCTGTCAAATGATGCGTCATGACGTCACAGGGGGCGGGGCCAAAATGACGCGACTTTGGCCGTCCCGCCCCCCTCACGCCCCCCTCCACTGCCTGTCTCCCAAAGGGAGCTGAAGAAAGTAGGCAAGTATGGACTTTATCATTATTGGTTTAGCTCACAAAATGGCTGCCTCCACTGTGTGTATGTGTGTATAATCTCTCAAGTCTATTTTTATTCAAGTTTACCATTTTGTAAATAATTCCATTTCTATTTTGTTATGAATTTATGGAAAGAAAGTGAATGTGTTGTCTATACAGTAATTTATAGATTGTAATAAAATCTCCTGCCTTGGAGAAGAAAGAAAACATTTGCATGCTGATCGTAGCTGTACACAAGCTGCCAAAACAAAATATGTCATCTAAAGTTCATACTTACAGCTGAACCCTATATATATTGCAGATGTCTTCATATAGAGAAAGTGAAAGAGAATTTGCACAGTTGGTTGGGTATCATCTTTAAGTTGCAGCTGAGCCTCTGGGAAGGAATTCCATTTTTTTCATGGCCCTGTGTTGAAAGTGCAGCACTGTGTGGACATGTGGTTTTTATAATTAAATGCAATAGACCCATAAGGTCTTTTTTGCAAATATAGCTGCCTACTAAGCCTAAACCTTTAGTTACATACACTGCCTAGCAGGTACATTAATCTAAAAAGACAAAAGAGTCCTCTGATATTCATTGAGCAGTCATAGTATAGGAAATACCACCACCGCCATGTCATATACCTGACAAAGTGGGTTTAAATTGCTCAGCACAAACAGGTTTTTTTAAAAAATGATTATTATTTTATTTTTTTCATTGAGCGAAAGCGCAAGTCATACATTGTGTTACAACATTACAGCAGTATAAGAAAGCGGTAAGAAAATACAAGCTGTTCAGAGACTGCATAGTCAGTTTAAATTGTCAGGTTATTTACTGAAAAAGAGTGAACAGAAGAGGAGAGAAGGGGGTAGGAGGAGGGGAAAGGCAAGGAAGGGAGGTAGGGAATAAATGGGGATAAAGGCTGGAGAGCAAGACCAACAAACCCAATGAAGAACCTAATGATGAAAATATACAGTATCAATAGGGCATACAAGAATGTTATGATCTGCAATGCAGGAAAGACCACATTAATTCAGGTCAGACGCACATCGCGCAAAATACCTTCCCCGATTTGATGGGTCTGGCCCGCCATTCTGATTGGGACAGATTTGTCCTGATTGGTGGGAAAGTTGGGAGGTATTCTGTTCACGACTGCTCTGCATGGCAGAGCTGCGGTGAATGGGTGCCAGAAATGGTGTTTGGAGGGGAGTACAGGTTAGCCTAGCACTTCAAAAGTGCTAGGCATGCCCCGGAGGGTGACTACGCCCTATTGTGCCATGGTCACGTCCCCATTGTGCCATGGTCACACCCCCCTTCTTCAGCACCCCCCTGCTGCCAGAGAGACTAATGTTGGGTGGTATGTATTAGGAGGTATTCTGGGATGCCATAGTTTATGATTCTCGTTATGTGCTCCATCTTGTATATATATCAGACACAGTCTGTCACTGCCATAATCTTTGGTTATTATATTTGTCTACAATCTGAATATGGTCTTAATTTTATTTCTGTAAAGAAACATTATTGCAGTTTAAGTCAATAGACTAAGGGCTAGATTTACTAAGCTGCGGGTTTGAAAAAGTGGGGATGTTGTCTATAGCAACCAATCAGATTCTAGCTATCATTTATTTAGTGCTTTCTACAAAATGACAGCTAGAATCTGATTGGTTGCTATAGGCAACTTCCCCACTTTTTCAAACCCGCAGCTTAGTAAATCTAGCCCTAAGAGTACAGTTACTGAATTTACAGCCATTATCCATTTATGTCCAAAGCTTTATAACGTTAATGAAAATCTCTTGAATATGACTGTTTTTGAATTGCGATTTAAAACTAGGTTTCCTATTAAAACAGTATGTCGTGTCCTAGGTTGTAATGCATATAAACTTTTTATATTGCAAAATATTTTACTACTTAATCAAATTTCTTAGATCTAGTTTTGTGGAAAGAAATACTGATACTTTGTTAGTGTTCTACAGAGGTTATATTTAACTTTTTAAATGTGTTTTCATGAAAGTGCAGTTGTTTTTTTGCACTTTTTTTCTTAGAGTTTCTCATCCCCTATTCATATGTGTAAAGCTTGTTTTGAAGTGGGTGTGGATAGAACATCTTGTAGCCAATCAGATTATTAAAAGGTTCACAGTAGCACAGAGTATTTTTTTATGAAGTGTCTAGTGGTCTGCAAATATAGAAAATTAGAGACAATGGTTCCTCTAGCAGTAATCCTGGTGGCTGTTTTATATCATAACAGTTGCTGAAACCAAAAGACTTTTATGGAACTGTAACATGATATACCATTAAACTTTGAAGTTTACTTGACTATTTCAGCTCAAACTGGTAATAGGTTACATCAACTTATCTCTGTACAGCTACTTTACAATTTTGAATTGCTGGATAGTATATTTGATTAAGACAGCAGACAGTTGTTTATTGCCAAAGCAATTTAGGAAGTTGTATTGTCATAGATTTCTTATAATGGTGGCACCACTAATGCTGTAACATTTGAATGTTTTACATTATTTTTTCTCAATAAAGTTTAGACATATACACGTCTCATCTCCTATGACAATGTGAACTTAGTGGGAATTTAATGAGTATATTTTATCTTATTTACATTCAGTTTTTATTTTGAATAGTAATTTTCATTATGAATTTTCAAAATGTATTAACCCTATTACTTATTGTTGTCCTCCTAGGTAGATATATTTATCTCTCGGTGCAAACATACAGAGAACACACATTTAACAAACAACTAAGTGCGCCAGGGTTTATCTGTTCTTGAGCTGTACACGTGATTGTGTGAGGGCAGAGCTGCATGTAACAGGCGCAGTTTCATGATGTAAGGGGGGAATGGAGGCGAGCATGAAGCCACAGACTGCGAGTTAGATAATGGAAGGAGCATGGTCTCACAACATGTGATGTGAGGTGACTGTCAAATTGATGTTGGAACATTGTGGTGTCAGCTGGATCTTTATATTTGACGTAGGCCGAGTACAGTAAGGCCATATTCACACACATAAGGCTGAGGCACACTAGCATGGAGATGCATATACATCTGTCAGGAGCCTATCTTTTGCATCTGATAGAGAGTAAGTGCAAACACATGCTGTTGATGGGAGCCAGCACTAGTTAGCAGCTTCTGATTGGCTGATTGCGAATTCACCTCTGAAGCTGATAGGTGCTTTCTGCATTGATTGTGCATATATTATATGATTTTCTGAGTGTATTTTAACCATATGTGTTTTTGCTACTTTCAGTTGTACACAAGAAGGAGTATTATATTGGCTGTATTATATCAAGCCTATTAGCGAATGTGCTTTTCGCACATTTATAAAAGATTTTATTACAAGGTATATGAGAGGAAATCGGCAAAACCAATAGTAACCATTTATATGGCGCCTAGCTCATCATCTACTCTATTCCTTCCTAAATTAGCATTTTAGTGTGAGTGGTGTCCGGGGTTCCTGTGTCACTCATTTGTTCACACCACATTCGCTAAGACTTGACAGCACTACCCTGGAGGTACATCAATAGAAAGGTGAATAATATAAAGGTGAATAAGATGCAAGATTAAGCTTGTCAAAATATTAAAGTGATGCTGTGAAAGAAATGTAAATGTGTCCTGTAAGGATCGGTCTAAAGAGTTTTCTTGGTAATATCTGCTCATTGAATAGGTAGCATGCCGCTCCACCTGTTTCACTGAGAACAGTAAAAGCAATCATTAGAGTATGTTACTGAGCATGACGTTATACTGGTGATTTACCCCTTTTTACTGTATCTCAGCCCCATCTTTGCCATTAAGTGGTACAATATTGTATAATCTCTGGAACTGTGTAATTGTATCAATTATCCATTGAATGGCATTATATTTTTTATTTAGAGACATTTGCTTTAAAGATTCAAATTATTTTTTTTCTATTTATTATGTGTTAGAATGACATGGTAACCTGATTGATATGTTGCATACTTTTAAGTATTCATTACTGGAGAATGAGCCACCATTATATTCACATGGTTGGTCCTTGTTCTTTTTATCAACAGCATGCAAGACGATAATATAGAAGGTTCTACATCTATTTCTCAGCTTCTCAGAGAGAGCTACTTAGCTGAAACTATAACACATCACGAGAACAGCGAACAAAGCACTGCTATCTCCTCCTCCCACTCATATCATCACAGTCTCTGCTCTGCCAAAGTTGATGAGTTAGGAGGAACAGATGACTTTTCTGATCTTTCTGCCTTTCTGAGCCAGGAGGAATTAGACCAAAGTGTACACTTGGCACAGCAATCAATTGACCAGGATGGAAAGCAGAAAGAGGTGAAGGCTGTTGTTAAATGTCCACCAAGAGACGTGAGAAAACAAGTCAAAGCTGCTGTAAAATCACCATTAAGCACATTGAGCCAGCCACCAAACACTGACCAAGAGGAACAGTCGAACTTTCATCAAGAACATGTCATAAAGGGTACACGGAACTCTTCAGAAGACACAAAGGATACGAAAAGGCAACAGAGAATCAATCCGTATGGAAATGAGTCCGAGTCTAAGAAAGAGTTTCTAAATAAAGCAGCAGATTTCATTGAAGAGCTTTCTTCACTATTTAAAGCCAACAGTTCCAAGCGAATCAGGCCTAAGACATTAAAAAATCGAAGGAGCAAACGTGACTTAAAAAGTGCAACTCTTGAAGAAGACATCTCTAATTACACCAGTCAGTCAGAAAATCGAGAGAGGCCTCCCTGTCCTCCAGCAGAGACAGAAATAGATCATACTGTCTCTGAAAAACCTGAGAGTTTGGAAGCAGTAGGACCAGAAATTAATAAGGAGGCTCTGCAAGTTGAATCTGACCCAGCTTCCGCTTTCTATTTAGAAGAGACTATTGAGCAGCCTCCAAATTTTATCCAGAAATTAAAAAGTAGGGAAGTTACTGAAGGAAGTAGAGTACAACTGGACTGCATTGTGGTTGGATTCCCAGCACCTGAAGTAAGGTATATACTTTGTTGCTTTTATATAATACCTCATTACCATTACCTATATGACACTAAACAACCATCTTTAGTTCAGTTAATACAGGACTCTTCTACAGGTATTAGGTATGCATAACAATGTTATTTTAAAATATATTTTATCAATTCAAGGACTCTAGATGCCCATATTCAGTATACTGCCGTTCAACATTCATTTATTTAGACACAATAGAGGCCTTTTAGGAAGTGCACTCAATGTGCACTGCAAACGCCTTGGTTTTGCACCATTGCTTCTGGGCGGTCTACCCACACACATGTCTCGGGAGATGGCTCCACAACCTAGAAGTGAGCATAGGTGAGCAAAGAGGCACAAAAATGTCCAGAGACGCATTGTGAAAAATTGTAAATGTCATATCAAAATTCAGCCTCTTACAACTTTAATACGTACCACTACTTTCACTTTCTCTCCTAAGATGCTGCTCGGTTTAGCCTCATTTATGGATTAAATTAATCATGGGAGTTGGACATATGGACTTATTTTATTACATGTGGTATTTACTATTTTTGTGTTTGTGAACCTTTTTGTTTCATTGCTCAGAGTA
Organism: Mixophyes fleayi; assembly: GCF_038048845.1. NCBI lineage: Eukaryota > Metazoa > Chordata > Amphibia > Anura > Limnodynastidae > Mixophyes > Mixophyes fleayi. The sequence continues at coordinate 50,754,350 of NC_134407.1, forward strand.
TACCAGGAAGTGTGTGAAATATGTAAGCACAAAGCAGGTCCCATTAAAAGGAGCACAAAACGTGAAGCTCTTAACTGATAGAAAAAAACTCAAGTCCTTTTGCAGGGTGAAAATGGCTGTGCACCTGTCCACTCAGCTAGGAACTCCCCTAATAACTGCTCCTCTCCATCCTTTACCTGATTTTAATCTTGCTCCACAGAAGAAATTCTTGTTTCTGCATTGCTCGACCAAACAAGTCTGCCACCTGTCCATGCATTTGGAAACCCCCCTTTAAAAACACTCTACACATAGTTTTTGTGGTTGTTGAGAAAACTGAAAAGGGAGCAGTAAAGATGTCACTTCCAAGTATAACTCACTTGTCATTTATATATATATGTATATGAGTCGTTATATCAGCACTTTTGTGAGCTTCAAGCTTTTTTTTGTTACATGAGTTGAAGTGTGCCTACAAATGGATATGGGAGGGGCTTCAGCTATATTCAGTGGAGTGGGAAGGTATTACTTTATGGTGTAACAGGGCTGCAGTGGAAAGTCAGCCGAACACTAGACAGCATATTTTACCTTCAATAATATGAATTTTTGGGTTTAGTGGCATTTTTGTGTGTTGGAATTTTGTATTACTTTTTTTGAAGTGCGACTAGTAATACTCTTTCCTGCAGAAGTGCGTCCCATTATAAATATAGGGATGGGGCCTAACCTCCAACACCTCAGAGATGGTGGAGGATTCAAGGCCTTTTGTTTGTAGAAAACAGTGGCGCGCCCTCCTGCAGAGCAGGGAACATTGTTGTAAATGTAACTTCTTTGCCCCGTTATCTATAATCTCGGCTATAGCTCCATCCATATCCTCTGTACTGCCTCGATCCGGGAGTTCTCACTTCTGCACCACCCTCAAATACCTCTACATTGACCCGCAGATGCATGCGCTTCCCCGGCAAAACTAGGTGCTGCTGCACAAAATTAAGCATGTGACATCACAAAACAGCATAAGCACTGCCATTTTCTACTTTTGCAATTTGTAAATAGCTCTATGGGGCAGATTCAATTTCCCGCGCTGTTCTTTAGAGCAACGCAGGCCATGCACTATTACCGTTTCTACAGTAATAGCTGGGCATTATTACCGTTACTATGTTAATTTCTCAGCTAATTTTTTGCTCGCAGCACTGTGAGCCGCGAGCAAAAGTCTGTATTGAAATTACTGCAGTAACGGTAATAATGCACGGCCCGATTTGTTGCAAAAAACAACGCAGGGAATTGATTCTGCCCCTATGAAACTGTTTTAAGAGACATTATGGAGCAGATTTAATTCCACATTAGACAAATAACATTGTTATGTTTTTACAGAGAAATTGTTGTCTGGCGAAAATGTCATGTGACTGTAAAGGTGTGCCTATCTAGAATATTTGGGGGACCCTTAAAAATATTGCTATGCTATGCACGAACTTCTAGTTAGGGCCCTGCTGTAGGTTGCCTCTTTTTGTCTGAAACGGCTGTTTGTAAAGACTAATATCACTCAACTACGTAGTAGTATAAACACTCTGACAAGCATCTTGAGAGCTGTCAAGTTATAGAAATTTTAACATATATATCTGTGAATTAGAATGACTCTTTTATATAAATCAATTTAGGGTTTAATAGTTCTTCTAAAGCTGTTGAGCTGTTGAAAATACAAAAATAGCTAAGGATGAACTCAATATTGTAAAATTTTCTTACAGTGCTCCAGTTACCATAGAACATGTAATAACATAAAATATAATACTTATATCAAGTCTCAACAGCAGGAATAAGCATGAGAATTTCATGGGTGGGATTCCACCTGGGGCTGGCTGGTAAACTTTAGCACAAGGGGGTACGAGGCTGGGCTCAGCAGCCTATTAGCCTTATTAGTTTTAAGGTAAAAAAATGCAGGTAGCCCAATGACCCAGCACAATGTAGCCCACCATTGGACCGGTCCAAGAGACAGATGCCCCATGACCCCCCATCCCAGCAGCCCCTGGATTCCAATTATCAAAAAGGGCAACTTGCGTATCATACATATATAATACAATCACAAATGTATAAATACCAAAAATGCACACTGAGCTTACAATCTGAAGTCATCTTGACATCGCGTGTATCAAGTGTATAATAAATAAGCATAAGATTTGCTCAACATCACCATCTGTAGGTCTCAAGTGATACCGGAAAAAGGGGTACAGAGAAACCACAAGTATAGTATGCAAAAACAGTGCTTGCCACTCACTCTGTATAACACTATACAAGCACATAACTAGCGATAACAAAAACACTCCGGATATTTAATAACTCTGAAATAAGTATGTAATGATTGATACATAAAACCACAACAGAGTTCTTATCTATAGCACCTGTCGGCTAGTGAAACCTCAGTGTCAACATTTCACATGTACTATAAGCTGGACTTGGAAAGGTTTATTGCGAAACTTCATACCAATCAAACATGTTTTCTTTTATTAGATTAGGAATAAGATAAACATCGTGATCATGTTTTACTGTGTATCATTTCAGTCGCTCAGGGTGCAGTGCTGTAGTTTATAAGCTAAATCTACTTTTTTCCAGCTTAGAGACTGCTCAGTGCCGAATGAGATCTTTGAAACTAAACATGCAGAATTAGTACGAGCAACATTTAGGACCAATGCTTTGGTTTTGCACTGGTGTGGTTTTGATGATCTGCCCAGCACACATCAAGATACATTCCTACTCTCCTCTCTCAGGAGACACATCCGCAAATTAGAAGTGCTCTTAGGTGTGCAGAGAGGTGAAAAATGGTGTATTGTAAAAGTTATCTCAACAGTCCAACCTCCTACCACTTTACAGCCTCCCCTTTCACTCAATAAAACTGTCTCATTTTCCTCCCAAAACACTGCAAGTGTTCATCATGTTTATGTATTAAATTGAGTGAGAGAATGAGGGGCCATCATCAACAGCCTTTATTGTATGTGGCACCTTTATATGTTTGAAAGTTTGTGACTGAGGTCTCGCACATTGCTGGCTTGGTGAATGATCACATTATGACTTGAATGATTCCCTGTACCCTTTACTACTTAAATGTTTGCTGTTTCAGGTCTTTTTTGATCTCCCTTACTTGAAGCATTCATTACACCACAGTAATCCGCTGTTTCCACTAGTGCAGGAGTGGACAGTTTTTTATAGTTCTGCATGTACTGAAGTACTATGTTATAATTCTTAGCAAGCCAGTAGTTAATTGAGCATTATGGATTATGTCACCTAGCAGCAACTGAAGTGCTGAAGGAAAGATTGTAGGGTAAAAATGTTGGTGTAAAATTGACCATGCCCCTGATCCGTACAGTCATATCTATATTTACAGAGCTGTGTGTTTTAGGGTATTCCATGATATAATATTCAAATTATTTCATCTGCAATCACACAAATGGTTATATAAAGCATTTGCACGGAGGCACTTCCAAACTGGTGAGTGGGTGTGTAGCCATGTTTGTGATTGGTGGACAGATAGACTAATTTGAATAAAACTAAATGCTCTGTGCTTCCACATCTTCTGTACTTAGTAAACGGTCCTTATTACTCCTTCTGACATTGATCTGCTTTTATGTAATATGGAAAAAACAATGATTACTATTGAAAACTATATAGCATTGCATGAAAAAGAAATTCTCCATATTGTGACTTGTGTATGGCATCAGAAGTGCACATTTTAAAAGGGGCTCCCACAAGATGTGTTGCATTCTGTCAGATGCCAATGAATCTTTTGGCTCCAGCCTACTATGTCAAATGACCAGGTCTGCTGATAAGAAAAATGAGCCCATCCAAGAAACACTTGAATATTAGATAACATTGCCAGCAAACAGTATAACAGAGAACACATGCTACACACATTATATTTTTACTCCCAATATAGAAAATATCACTGTAACTAAAAGGTATGTTTATCCAATATAAAAATGCTTCTTGTAATATTTACAAAAATATACTTTCCTTACTACAGAATTCCACCGAAAATGTTTATTCCTGTACTTAACCCAACCCTCACCAACTAGTAAAAGTATGGGGATCCTGTACCCCAACCCTAGCAGCACCGGATAATCTTGCTCCTTCTGGCACCTGCTGTCCCATGATGCACCACAGCTCACAGCCTAATGTAAACAGATCACAGTTGATGACAGTGTAGACAGGGCTCTTTGGCAGTCTACATGAGTTTACTAGTTGGGGAAAGGGGGGGTTATTCCAAAAATAAAAATTGTGGATGAAGTTTTTCTGAAATATTTTACATTGTTCGTGGTCAGTGACTAAACTGAAACATCAGTTTATAGTGACGAAGGAAGAGTGGTAGGTAATAGAGCAAGAAGCACACAACAGGAAAAAAAATAATTTAAGCAGCAAGTCAAGACAGTATTTGGCATTATTATATCTTCAAAGGCTGTGTATTACTAATATTAATAATAATCTCAAAATAGCTGAAGTATTTATGCTTAAAACTGCAGTTCCCTCTAAAAATAATGTGTTTCTTCAATATAAATGCCGGTACTTGTTAATCAGGCTGAGAGGCCGAGAGGTTATTGGTAGCATGGATGCACAACCTTATTTCCAAATTCTTAAGAGTCTGACGCTGTGAGGAGAGCACCAGCGAAGAGTCTGGCGCTGTGAGGAGAGCACCAGCAAAAGAGTCTGACGCTGTGAGGAGAGCACCAGCGAAGAGTCTGACGCTGTGAGGAGAGCACCAGCGAAGAGTCTCTCACATGTACCTTATTTCCACCAGGGTAAAGTACTCAGCCTGTGTTATATTACTGGAAAGGGGAGCTCTATACAGGCTGTCTAGAAGGGGGATGGTGCTTTGGCTTCGCTGCAGATCCTGGAGATCTATAGCGGAATCAGGGATACATGCCCTGCGATCTGGCAGGTAATGACAGCACCAAGGCCATTCTCATTGTATAATTCCACCATGTAACTTCACACAGTCAGAGTTAATATAAGAGAGGGACACATGGTATGACCAGATGATGGTACATTTTAATGAAAGCTCTTCAGAATTTGGAGAACAGGTAGAAAAGTGTCAATTTTCTTAAATAATAGCTAGTACAGGCTACAAAATTATTTGGAAGTGGAGCACGTATACAGGTTGCCACAAAATGTTACAGAGGTTCAAGTGGATGTGGTTCCCGTATAAGTAAGTTAATTAAGTACTTAAATTACTCAGGTTACCTGTACGAAAATATACCATTTTGTTCATTTTTTTTATATGAGTTGTGAGTCAAACTACTATAAACAATCAAAATTTGATGTGACAACCACAGCACATTATACATGAAATATTGAGAAGATTGGCTCTGGAATACCCCTCTTCTCAGAAAAAAAGCAATCATGTGAGCATTAAGGAGGACTGTTACTGACTGGCTGTCACTGAGAGATCAGTTTACATTCTGTTGAGAAAATGCAGAATCTTTATCTATTATCAAATCCATTACTGTAAAATTAATTTACAAACAACCTGCACATATTGGCTTCTCTAACCTCACCCGTGAAATAAGTCTGTGCCTACTTTTGCTGGTCCAGCTGGAAATGCGCATAGGGGAAAGCACATCAGGGGGTAAATGTATTAACCTCCGGTTTCTTCAACCCCCAAGAGTTCGGCGTCTTCGGCGCTTAAATTTAAAGCGGCGCTGCCTTGTAAAGGGAAACTTCCCTTTACAAGGCAGCGCCGCTTTAAATTTAAGCGCCGAAGACGCCGAACTCGCGGGGGTTGAAGAAACCGGAGGTTAATACATTTACCCCCAGGACTGTATTTATTACGTGTCACCTTCGTGCATTTGAAATTTTTTTACATTTATTACATTGGTAGAAACACCCCTGGAATTGAGCTTTTTCGCACATATTGACCCAGGAAATGCAAAAACCATTACATTGAAAGTATAGGCCTGGTTTCCATCAGTGTGGATGTGTAAAACAAGTCCTTTCAGAAAAGGAAAACTACTGTGCTGCCATCCACAAACTAGGAAATGCCCCAATAAATACAAGGCCTCTAACCCTTGAATCTCATTTCAGTATCCCATCTAGCAAATGGGAATCTTGTATTTTCATGTGGGCGTAAAATGAGCATCACAGGTACTTAGTTATGAATGCCACAATTTCAGCTTCTTCAAATACAAGTTGCTACATTCATGTTTCATATAATTGATGTCACAAAATAATTTGTAGTTTTGTAGTGGGCCACAGTTTTGCACTTTCATCCTGCCACATGATATTAGTGTCTACTGGTTAGCATCTGATGATCTGCGAGCAGTGGAGGAAAGTGAAATCCGTCAGAGGACTAGAAATGATGGCTGGCTACTAGTTGGAATACCCCACCCATTCAAGGGAGCTGGCTTCTTCTCAAATCACACAGTGTACCTTTCAATGTATTGTGGAAGCTAAATTGTAGAGGTAGAAATTGCAACCTTTCTTCCCCCAGTGAGCTGCATTAGGCGAGGTGTTTAGTATTGAACCCACTTTGGTATTATTCATGCTTTATTTTTTTAGTTTTACAATCTTCCACAGTAGTATCTTAAAACATAATTATTTAATGGAAACCAAACTTGGGTATGGAGACAATCCCATATAAACACGTTAATGACATAGGCATAAACCTTAAATAAAATTGGTAAATGTTTAATGTTTCCCTCATCCTGGGGTCTTCAATATCCTGATTGATGATCCCACCAACCCCGCTGCCTTGAAACTTCTCTCCCTCTTGTCCACATTTGGCCTTTCGATGTATCTTTTCCCACCTCTTTTCTGTCTCCAATTTCAACAGCTCCCCATCCCTCCCTCTGACCACCATCTCTTCCCTTTATCATTTCCCCACCACCCTCACCTCTCCTCTCTCCTAAGGCCACTATCATTAAGCACAACCTTGATGCCCTGGACCTGCCATCTTCTCTTCCTCTCTGGACTCTTTTCTGTCACCACCCTCTCTTGCACTGACCTGGCTGTCTCCCTTTACAAACACAGCCTAAGCTCTGCCAGTGACACCGCTGCACCAACTGTCACTCTCAGCTTACTATAATCCCAATTTAACCATAGCATTCCAAACTGACCCCCCTGTCTACAAAACTGCTCTTACACTGTTGAGAATCGCATGGAGGAAATTGTGTTTTCTCACTAACTTCCTCTGCTTCAAATTCATTCTCTCACCTTACAGTTCTGCACATTCACTTTCTCCACCTACAACTCCCTCCTCTGCCCCCCCCCCCCCACCTCTGCATCTCTCCTCCTCCCTCTGCACTTGAACTTGATACTCACTTTATCTCCACAATTGATTCCATCAACAGCAACAACTTCCACCAAGCTCCTCTTGTCTTCCTCCCCCCTGCCTCGAGGGATGAAGCTGTGCCCTTCTCTCCTCCCACCATCTGCCCCATCATCTCTATCCCCTCTCACATCCTTCAGTCCCTCTCTCCTGATGACTGCTCTCACATCATCCACCTCATGAACCAGATTATCTCCTCCAGTACCTTCCCCTGTTCCTTTAAACACCACCTGAACACCCCATTCTAAAGAAACCCTCCCTTGATTCAGCCTCTCTCTCTAACTACTGCCCTCTCTTCCTCCTCCCTTTCAACTTCAAGCTTCATGAGAGGGTTGTCTACAACTACCTCAACAAATTCCTCTGCTCCCACTCCCTCCTTGGCCGGCTGCAATCTGGCTTTCGGTCCCTCCATTCCACCAAAAATGCTCTCACCAAGATCACTAATGATTTCCTTACTGCTGAATAAAATGTTGATTTCTCCCTACTTATCCTCCTTGACCACCCTCTCCTCTTGCAAACCTTCTGCTCCCTCAGCCTCCATGACACTGCACTCTGAAGGTTCACCTCCCATCTTACCGACCACTCCTTCTCTGCCTACCCCAGCCTCCTCTCCTCCTTCCTGTAAGTGTCCCCTGAGGGTCTGTTTCAGCCCCTTGCTCTCTACACTTCTTCCCTCTGTGATCTTAATCAGCTCTTTTCTTTGGCTTACAATACCACCTATATGCCGACAACACTTCCTTTCCCTCCTGTTGTCTTTCAGCCATCTCCTCTTGGATATCACAGCACTTTCTTAAACTGAACATGTCAAAAACAGAAATCATTGTCCTCCCCCCATTCCAAGTTCCTCTCACCTTGTCCTTCTCCCTTTCTATTGACAATATCATCCTCTCTCCTATCTTGCAAGTCCAATGTCTGTCTGCACTTCTCCCATTCCTTAACCCACCACATTCAGATCCTCTCTCAATCCTGCTGCTTCCACCTTCGTAAGCTCTCCAGAATCAGTCTCTTTCTTACCTTGGAAGCAACTAAATCTCATCCACTCTCTCGTTATCTCTTGCTTTGATTACTGTAACCTTCTCCTTTCTGGCGTATCTTACAGCAATCTATCTACACTTTAATCCATTCTCAATGCTGCTACCCATCTTATTTTCTTTCTTACCGTTCTACTTCCACTCTGCAAGTCACTACACTGGCTCTCTGTCCCCTCAGAATCTAGATCAAACTCCTCACTCTCACCTACAAAGCTCTCAACCACTCCTCTCCACCCTACATATCCAACCTCATTTCAACAAACACTTCCTCCTGCCCACTCCACTCTGCCAATGACCGCAGCATCACCTCCCAACTGATTACTTCTTCTCACTACCGTCTTCAGATTTTCTCCAGTGATGCTCCTGACCTTTGGGACGCATTCCCACACTCAATTATACTATCCACCAATCTCCAAGACAAAAAAACTTCACCTCTTCCATTGAAGCTTACCAACCCGCCTCCTAACTCTTTTCACCTCCACAGCCCAAGCTTCTGTCCTTCTCAGGTTCTCCCTCTTTGTGTCCGCCCCTCCCCTCAAGAATGTAAGCTCTCACGAGCAGGAGCCCTCTACTAGTGTTTTTTTTTATGTTGTTATGTAATTTTGTGGGTTGCATTTATTAATTATGTCAATTTTGATATTTGCAGATATGTAATTTTTATATTGTTCAAACAATCTATACCATGTTCCAGACCCCTTCTGGCACCTTATAAATATAAGATGACAATAATAATAATAATTATTATTATTATATGCTTCCTTTCTGTAAACCCCATAATGAGCCATCATTTTTTGTCCAATGGATTGGTAGAGCATGAGTACAGTATTTCGATATGTTATTTGAAGACTTCATGCTTTTCATAGTTCAATTAGTATCTAATTGCAGTAGAGTTTGATTTATTAGTGTTCTGTCTCTTGATGATGCAGCAGTCTGTCAGACAGTGGATACTTAAGCACACTTTTCACTGTAATTACTTTTACGTATAGACACTTGCTTAACTGCTATTTGGAAACCTGTAGTGCATCTACATTAGAGAGAGCAACCTGTGACTCTTCAGCTGTTGTTGAACTACAAGTTTCAACATACCATGCTAGCCACAAGTGCAGCAGAGCATCGGGTTACCTACCTCTGGGCTACATGTAGAAATCACCCAAGGAAACATCTATATATGAATAGTGTGAGGTGAAGTTATGCCAATACTCAATTTAAAGGAAAACTGTTTTAAAAAAAAAAGTAAAATAAAAAAAAATCAATTTTGAGAATCCCTATACCCAAATGTTTAGCTGAACATAATTAAGTGTGTTCTTCCCTTGACGAAGAATGACACGCAAACCAAAAAAGTTCACAATGAACAGAGGGTTTAAACATTTTAAAATTGTATTATATAAAATCTGAAACTGTGAACTTAACTGATACAATTAATGGAACAACTTTATACTTACCAAGGTCCACTATTGGATAACACATACATGTGTATCCACGTGTATGTCTTTAATGAGAAAATGTTCCTCTTTTGCTATTCTTTCATTTTTATGACACCAACTTATTCCTCAGAGCTATACAGTCAACATTATGCTGGAATATCACTACCTGTCCCAGTGGAGTTTACAGTATAATTTCCCTACCACAGGCATGCAAACATACAATAAGGTCAGTCACGTCATACCTTACAACATTTGAGATCCCGGAATCAGGACAGAGCAGATGTGAACAGAAGATATCTCCCAACTTTCCTACCTGCGTGACATACATGTCCACAGGCGGGACAGAGCCCTAAGATAGAGACAATTGGGAGGTATGGTTTAATCGGAAGCTACTTACCCTACCAGTATGTTTTTTGCCCAGAACAAACCAGAACACCTGGAGGATACCCAAGCAACAACTGAGGCAATGTGCAGGCTTCAGCATGACTACACTCTTGTCAGGACTGAGCCCAAGGTCCCAGCACTGGTAGACAGCAGTGTTCCCAATGTGCCACCATGTATATAGATCTGGATGGATAAACTGCTCAATAGCTCCCACGTTTGGTTTTCCTCCGAGAATTATAATGTCATCCTCTTTAAATATTGTTTTGTATTTGTGTGCATTGTGATGTTTGTAAACTAGCTGTGTATACTATGTGAAGGTCTGCAGTGGTGTGTGCTTGTGTACGTTGAAAAAAGTGTATCATTTTTTAAACTTTGTGTCCCTCTTTGGTCAATGTTGTAAATGTTGGGAGACATGCAGGATTGGTGTAATGTGAGCAAAAAAAATGCATTCAGAAGTGGTATCAATATCTGGCCATACCTTGGCAGATTTGGTTGGCCAGTTTCATAATTATTGTCCAAATTGACTACCAATTTACTGTTGATTGACCAAATTATTCCAGCTCAAAATCTGATGCATTATGTGTCCAAATTGAGATGAAGATAAATTAGGAGTAGCCGAATGGTTCCATATACGTGCTGTGGCCTTGTACAGAAAAAAAGAGAGAAGAAGTGTAACTGGGGCACTCCAGCAGAAGAAGTTAAAAATAAATTTTATTGGTATGCATTAAAAGGTAGAATTAAGGGGGGAATTTTTAAAAAGAAACACATAAACACACAGTGATACAAAATATAAAATGCAAACTATGTTGCAAGGGCTCCGGGATTAAACCGATACACTCGTGAAGGCAGCAATAAGCTACAATAAGCCTTAACTGCCAAAAAGGGGCTATAATAAGCCATATGAAATAATTAAGTGTAACTCCTAAATAATAGTATAATTTATATCAATGCCAATGTAATTAGTCGTGAAGCTCCGGAGTAATACCACTTAAATTGCTACAAAATAATCACTAATTATAAGTGAAGAGATTGTATCTGAATAGTTCACATCCATTTGGGGCAAAAGAAGTATGGCAAGAGCAAAAACTTCCACAAGATTATAATAACTAATCCGGTGGATGGCAAGTCGCAAGTATTGGCATAAAGCATAAAGGTATAAATGCAGTTCCTGCTGATCGCGGGGTTTTGTGAATGGTCTCTGCCTATGTTAACTGGGGAGCGATTAGGAGGATATGAATGAAATTGAAGGAGAGCAATATCGGAGCCCTGAAACGCCAAGGTGCGTTTCGCTCGGCTGCTTTCTCAAGGCTGAAAGCGGGGAAGCAAATGACAGCTCTTATATAGTACCTTAAGGTGGGTGTGTCAAGTCTCACGGATAATAGAGCCAATCAGAGAGCCAGTATTGTAATAAGCTTTGATCGGCATATCCTAGGACCAGTCATTCATTTCATGTTGTGTAAATCCTATAAATGAATATACGGGACATACTGATGAATGAAAACGGATTTTAGTTGAAAAAGTGCTAATGAAGGGTCCTTGCTTGTGAAAGATCCGTTATTACCGACTGTCTCAAATAAAAGAGGTTATATAAAATGACAGTTAAGCTGTGCTGCTTTTTTAGTGTAAAACCCCTTCGGCCATTATAGTTATCACTCAATTGAGTGAATTTCACTGAAATAAAGAAAAATATATAAACTAATATGCAGTGAATAAGTAAAAAAGCATTAATATGATTTGGAAAAAATGAGTATGTACCGCGAAACGTATTATTTCCAACCAGTAAATGCATCAGAGATCCAAGTAAATTTTGATTAGATAATTAGGATTTCTATTCGTGTTTATTAATCTTTACATGCTCATCACAATAATAGATTGTATCTAAAAGAGTATATGTATGCAAGATGATCACCTGAAGAAAATTGAAAATTGAATTAATACAACAGGTACCTGATATGTATTGATATTATTAAATTTTGTAATTAATTTGCTCAACGTTATAATGTGAGAATATGTATCAGAACACCCATAATTTATTGTTTAAGATATTGGGATCAAGAATGGAGTGATTCCCAAAGGAGAATGAATTAATATGTTTATAATAAAATTATTAATTTATGGTTATAAACTGGAAAGTTACAAATGAGTAATCATATAATGGTGATGTAAAATTAGGAAATTAATTAATCATGCATCTACCAGTTCCATTTCACCTTTTCCCCATACCTTGAACTATATAGAGAGCATAAAAATGTACCTTATATCATAATTGAGAAGTGATACATATATCTATTATCAGAACGTAGTATAATGAGAAAATAAATTAAACTGTAAATCAGAAGAATCATACATAGGGCTCTCTATATAGTATAGTATAGTATGCCATAAAAGAAAAAATACATTTCTGAATGGCCCTTTCATGTTTTGTTGTAATCACTTCTTTCAATACTCCCAATTTGATCTAAAGGGTTAAGAAGGGACAGATAATGCAAAGAGAGAACAGAGAAGTTTACCAGCATATCACTAGTCTCAATTCACACAAAGCCTTCACTTATGTGAATACATGTAAACAATTTTCATAGTAAGGGTAATTTTTAAAAGTGTAGTCCACGTGGCAGATATCATTTTGTTATGCCAAGGGCATTTTTTAGGGGGGTGGGGGCAATTGCACTAATTTTTATAGGAAAGTGCATTGATTTGCGTGCCAAGAAGTCAGCGTCTGCAGGGATGCAACATTTCCATCCTTTGTTGAGAGGATTAGGGTGTTCCGTGCTGAGTGCAGTCTAGGTGCATTGATACTCCTAGTTATTCCCTCATATGCACAATGATTTCGTTTTCAGGGACATCATTATTTCAGTGAGATTCAAGGGGTAGAGAAGGCCCATTGAAAGGGTCGTTTCCTGCTTGGTGTCGGATCATAGAGCATTATTATCCCTGTAAAAGGGCTTAATTTTTACATGTTTTTGGAGGTGGTGAAAAACAAGCCTCCAATATACTGTACTATAATGGGATGCCTTTTGCACCTCTAACTTAATAAGGGAAGCTTATTAAAAAAAATTACACAAACAAATTAAATGTGTAATAAGGACATATCGCATCATCCTCACCACTAAGACATACATGAGGCTAAATCAAGCAGTATTGTGGGAGATTAAGTTTTAATTGCCATGTTGTTGATCATTCCACTCTCTGCATTTCCAGCCAAACCTACAAAGGGTTGCGCAGAGTACTTTAAGGGGCTGTCCATAAGAAAACTGTGTTGTGGGTGTGCTCTTTATTATGCAGCAGTTAGGACAATGTGCACAAATAGTGCTGTATTGCACACTTGCATAGCTTGCAATCAATTTACCTTTTAGGTTTGATAAATATAGTGGAGGCTTGTAGGAATCATAATAAGTAGTTTACACAGATTCTGTACAATCCTTACTTCATAATTCCCTATAAGCATATCGACTTTTTATGTGGCTGTCAATGTTTATATCAACATTCCAGAGTGCGTTAAATGATAAATTACTTACAATGTCTGTTTCTTAGCTGTATCTCATAAATTATTCTCATTTCCAATATTTGCGCCATGAGCGCTACGTATTGTATTATATTATAGTGACACTTTAGCTGTTTATTTCTAAATGTCTCTTTTAGGTCTGTTTATTTATTGACCGATCATCTTATAATGTCCATTAGTCTATATGTACATCATTTAAATTTGTGAAAACTATGTGGTACTGTATACCTTTGTTTTATTTATTTGGTAGCATTAAGTTATTATTTTTTTTTCTACATTAAATATTTTGTGTATTTTATGTGTTTTACATTTTAACTTTGCTAGTGTGCGCAGTTACATATTTTATTATTATGCATTTTAGGACCTATTTCCCAATTTACTTGTTTTTTTAATATTTGGATTTCCCATAGTCAATTTGCACCACTTCAACATTGCCAAGAGAAAGGTATATTTGCCTTTACTCTGCATTAGAATATTTCTAGTCCAATATGTTTTTCCCTAAATCAGTTACAGGTTGTCTGATTGAATGTAGGGCCTCGTAAAAAAAATACTTTCCTGGGCACCAAAGATTTCCTTCCAATGAAACGTTTACATTGAAATATTTTGTTATCTTATTTTACTTCTCTTAAAATCTGTAAAATGTTGCGCTAAACTTCTGCTCAGGGTAGACTGTGAAAATACAGAATGGAGACATATAGTTCATGCACTGGTGTAATAACATATTTTCAATTGCGTCTGTAAAAATACACACAATTTCTAAGGTTTGTAAATGACCTTAAGGGCAAGTAAAGAAATCCTCTTTGTTAAGATTTTAATACACAATTGTGGTTTTGTGGAAGCAGGTCAAGGCCATGGATATTGGAAAAGGTTTGTTTCTACTTGGAATGTTTTACCTACATTTAATGTGACGCAGAATCATGGGATTTGACACATTTTTATGTATTACCATATGGTGATATCCACTTTAGTTTTACTGCCTTGTGGATTATTCATATCTGCATTCAGCCTAACCAGGAAATACGGCATTGCTTGTTTCCCTGTTACAGGTGGTACTGTGAAGGAAAGGAACTTGAAAACTCTCCATACATCCAAATACAGAAAACCGCAGATCTCAACACTTTGGTAATTACTGAAGCTTTTGAGGAAGATACAGGACGTTACTCTTGTTTTGCCTCCAATATTTATGGAACAGATTCAACATCTGCAGAGATTTATGTAGAAGGTAATGTACAGCAAGAACATTATATGTGCTAATGTAACGTAACATGACGTATTCCACACATGCTGGCAGTCCATTATTCCATACACATTTCTTAGAACAGGTTAAATATAGACAATGAGTGAACACACCACATATGATTCAAATGAACAGAATAGTTTACTGGGAGCGTAACTCAGCTTGGGACGCAACACTTAAGATCTCAGGTTTCACTTTCCACAGAATAATATAACAATGATTTTGTACATTTTATGTGAATACTGCACCTCATTGTTTTTGCGATCTCTTCTGAATGTGCTAGACATAAGAAAAATAGTCAGTAGATGGGCAGAACACAATCTGAAGATAATGACGAAAGCTCATCACACAGGCACTCTAGGTCATTTGATTGAATGCAGGTTTGAGACAAAGGTCACTGGATGTCTATAGCGCTTTTCTAGGTCCTGTTCAGGTGACTGTTAGTCCATGTTTGAACGTGATAGCAGAACAGGATGGTATAGCACTGGGCTCTGCACTTTGAACAGGTGCATTGTGCTTGAACAAGTTAATACATATCAAGGCCTTCTTCCTTCTTATACACCACTGTTAAATGAACATTACCTTTGTTACACTGGATTGTTTCAGTGAGACTTATATCTAACTACTCATGAAATGGAAAAAAAATGAAGACTGTGTGATCCTTTTCTGGCATAAAAATCATATGTTCACTAGCTGACACCTGTGGTCAATTATGTTCAGGGAACAGCATCTTTTGCAAACGGCTTGCTCTGTTCACTGTCATTCACTGCATGTGAATGCTAGGGAGTCAATGGATTGTACTCCATTGACTACTTTCAACTGTAGGTGCAAGTGCTGGTTACACACTGCTTGTCAAATGTGATCACTTTACTTAAAGCCAGTGTGTAAACACTCTTAATCTCAGTAAGACACCAAAAGACATCAGAAAACTTAATAACAATTATTTGCAAATCAATTTAGTTGCAAATCAATTAGGAGTTCTGAATTAAATAAAAAGTAGCATTTTAAGCTCCTATGATTTGCTCATATGTAAGAAGATATTTGTGCATTTCAGTACTACTCAGTAGCTTTCAGCTGCAGATGTGTAAGGAGCAAGCACATAAAATTAAGGGCCTGATTCATCACCTATCTGCCAATTTTGAGCGTATTGTACGCAAAATCTCTGTGCATGCCAAGAACCGGACCACATACGCCTGTAAACATAGCAATCTTTGCTCCGTCTTCATGTGCACAATAATCAAATGCCTTAAATGTTATTCAATTGTGAACTTTTTACTTCATATAAAGCAGAGGCATGCAACGTTTATTTTGAGAGTGCTGAAAGTTGTTGCAGTGTCTTGCCAAAAGCAAATGCAAAAATAGACCAGTCTAAAACACTCTCAAAGTATATATCTGTAACCACATTTGTAACCAAAGAGCAGGCCTGTTTTTTATTCAGTAGAAAGTGCATTTGTCTTGGGCCAATCAATGGCCGACCATTAAACTTTCTATTAATAGAGCCTGGATAGGAGACACAAAATAGGTCTACCTCAACACCCTAGTAACCCCTTATTTTAAAGAGGTAAATGTCCTCCTTAAAGTTGTTTGATAAAGGTAGTCATAAATTGTTCCAGATCAAATAAAAAACAAAAAACTTAAAGTACAATCCCCTAGAAAAGTTAAGTACCCTTTAAGGTTGCATCATTTTTCATAGTTTTCCTCGTACAAATCATTATCTTTTTCAAAATCTCTCTAGAGGGCAGACAAGTGTGGCTGCCAGCCACAGACCGAGTCTCTCAGCATATCATGTGAAACCAGTAGGGGTGAAGAAGGGGGAGGATTTTACAGTGCAGGCAGATCTCAGAGGAATACCTCTCTGCTCTCTACATAGTGTGCCATTTAATTGTGGAAGCCATGGTAGTGACATGACACTGAAAAATCTGTAGAATTATAAATCATTAATTACCTATGAATAAACAAACCGAGGAAAAATGTCAATTAGCATGCTTCTCTTTATAGACTATGACAGTGATTTTTATATAATTCTTATATAATCCTAAAATTAATCAAATCCTAAATCTAAAAAAACTCTAAGGGGTTGAGTTATCAAACCTTCTAAAATGTGGAGGATTTGTCCATACCACATAATACATTCTAGAAAATGACAGCTAGAATCTGATAGGTGGATATGGGCAAAACCTTAATTTTTTCTTTTTTTTTTTTTTAAAAAGATATTTTATTGCGTTTTACAATACAGACAATAAGGGAAACAGGCAATACAGGTAAGAGAAAGCTGCTGTGAAGTTTCCACGTAATATAAGCAGCATATTGTTGTCGATATGAAAAAACAAAAGTAAATTTAAGGAGAGTAGGAGGGAGGGGAAAGAGAGAGGGAAGAATAGGAGTAAGAGGGACAGGGGAAATCACTAGCCAAAGTGAAGAAAAGAAAAGTATGGAGAAGATGGTGAACCATGACAAGGTTTAGGATTGATAGTTGGGGCTCAAGGGCCTTAAAATGCAAGAGGAGAGGAGGCTCCGTGATGCTCAGTCCAAGGACTCCAGACCTTATCGAATTGGACAGGAGTGTGGCGGAGAATGCTAGTCATATACTCCATATGGTAAACTTGCCAAATGCGGTTGATAACAGATGGCAGAGAGGGAGGACTCGGATTTTTCCAAAATAGAGCAATTTGGCATCTAGCTGCACTAAGTATATGTGTGATAAGTTTCTGAGTTGATTTTGATATCTTGGGAATATAACGTGGGAGCAAGGAATACGACAGAGATGGGGGAAGAGAGATCTGAGTGACATTGGAAATTAAACGATGGACCGACTTCCAGAAAAGAAGTAGTTTTGGACAGTGCCACCATATGTGAGACAGGGTGCCCTCCTGACCGCATTGACACCAGCATAGCGATGAGGAGCCTGGGTATATCATATGAAGATGGTGAGGGACCAGATACCAACGGTAAAAGATCTTGCGACTGTTTTTGCTTATCTTACAGCAAATAGAGGTCTTAGAGAGATTCAGATGAATCTTAACCCATTCCCCGGGAGGGAGCGACTCCCCCATGTCCTCCTCCCACTTGAGCTCATGAGAATCCTTAGGGGGGCAATTATATTTTACCATAAGGCGGTAGAATGTGGAGATCAGGCCCTGAGAAAAGGAGCAAAGATCACAAAAAGACACCAAGGGAGAAACCTTATGTTTTTCTTATTAGAAGGTTTGATAAATCTACCCCTAAGTATTAATCTTTCTCCCAAGTTACGTTTAAGACCTATCTTAAGCATAAGTCCTAACCATGAAACTAGCTCAAGCTATAAAACTATTCCAAGTCCTAAAATATCTCTGATTTCGCCTTCTCAAGTTCTATAAATATAAGAAACCCTTACATCATAATTTATAAAAGAGATTTTGTCTTGATAAAGTTGTATGTTGACTGTTATATTTTTGTAAATGTGTATGGGAGCTACTAATGCGATATTTTCCAACGGCCCACTAATCTATTAAAATGACCCGCTCCCTTGTGTGCAAATAATGGAAAAAAAACTCACTTGAAGGTGAAATTACATCAATCACCTGCAATCACAAGTCTTAAGAATTTATGTTGTGCCTATGCTGTAATTAGCGAATGTTCTTATGCACAGCTGAGTCCATCAAAAGCATTTCTGCACATTTGTTATTGTGATAAAATCTGTTAGTTGACCTCATTTGCTATCATATGACCCAGACAGTATGAGCTATTTATATAATAAAAAAAACTGCTAATTCCTCTTATGCATGAGTTATAGATAAAACGGGTGATCATAGTAAACAACATTGTTAATTAGGGATGTAGGATAAGTTTCCTTGCCTACAAGTGGGAACTGTACATTATTATCATTCTTTCATTATAAAGCACCAACATATTGCACAGACAATGTATATGGAAGAGAACATCATCATCATCATCATTTATTTATATAGCGCCAACATATTCCGTAGCGCTTTACAATTGGGGACAAACATAGTAAACTAATAAACAAACTGGGTAAAACAGACAAAGAGGTGAGAAGGCCCTGCTCACAAGCTTACAATCTATGGGAAATGATATAAAGAAATGATATACAGTAAATAGAACAGAATGTAAATGTCCAAATGAACTAAGAGGTGTGGGGAGCACAGAACGTATGGGATTAACAGTTGTAGCTGCAGGTGGGGAAAGTGTGACTACTGTAAGCACAGTGATTATGGAGAAGAAATCTCATTTTATTAGAATATGACTGTTGGGCTATTAGGCATTTACACAAAAAATATCAAAATATGATTCATTAGTAGTCCATTAAGTATACATTAATTTTGCAGAAGAGGTTTATGGGGATCCACCATACTAAAGCTGGGTACACACTACACGGTTTTCGTCCAATAATCGGCTGAATCAGCCGACATACGACCGCTCGTTCAAAAGTCGGGTCAGTGTGTGCAGTGATACGATGGTCGAAAGTCTGCCCGAATGGACGATTGTCGCTTCATTTGGTTGGTCGTACCGTTTAATATTTTCATTCCAATCTCGTTTCCGCTGTGTAGTGTGTATAAACTTCCGACCGATCCACGACAATCCTCCTATATTTCCTCGACCTGGGGGGCGTGTGTATGTTAATTTTTTTATGTCTGTCCCAGTCCCACGTGGTGCGGAATCCGCACATCACTGACTTGTGTTTTGTATCAATGTATATTGCACCTGTCTGGCTGCAGACCATTACACTTGTGTAAAGCACGTGTGTTATTCATATTTACTCTTTATACACTTATACCTTTATAACCTATTAAAGTTATATTAACCTTGATTAACTTATAATTGTGAAGAACCCAGAATAAACCACACAGTGTTCAAGCAACATTTTTATTGCAGGAAAAAGGTACAAAAATTTTAACACACACAGCTGTCTGAAAGATCCGCATGAGAAGTGAGCGTGCCCATACCAATCAAAGAGCTGAGTACTGCAGAGTATTATTTTTAGTATTTAGTATTTTTAAAGGTGCTACTGGTTTGTGGCAGAACAGGTCTTGATGTGGCTTGGGTTTCTATTCCCTTTGATTTCTTTATCTACTTTACAAGGAAATAAAAAAATGTTTACCATTTAACTTCTGTATCTGTAATTTATATTTAACAACATAAATACTCTCATTTTCTCACCTTTCACACTGCTCGAGTTTATATTTTGGTCCCTGTGGCGAAATCGCAACAATAGCGGGCTTAACCTCCGAGCATTCTGGAAAACAGGCACAATTTTGGTTATTATAACGGTACAGGTATTTGCCCAAAGCATTTAGCTTTATGTGACACTAGAATGAAATAAAGTCCTTCTAGCAGGTACACTACATGTGCTACTGACCTTTTTTAATGTCGTTGTCGTCCTGGTCCAGTACTTTGACCATCATCTCCACCTCTCTTGGGCTCATTGGATTTGCTCTTTGCTCTTCTTGAGTATCTACATCCCCCACCTTAACTTTTCCAACATTTTTTGGCCCTTCCAGCACCATCTCTGACTCAGTCTCCGTCTCCATAGCTGCAACCCCCACTGACACCTTCTCCTCACCCGCAACCCCCACTGCCACTTGCTCACTCGCCATCTTCTGACGCTCCTCGGCACCAAACAGGTTCCTCTGTCATTTTATACACTCAGACATGGGCGTTTGGTCCTGCTGTGGACCAATCAGCGATGATGCACGCCGAGAATGGAGCATTCCATTACATACGAAGGGATTTTATTATTAGGGAATATTCATTGCATTGCACTTTAGCAGTTAAATGTTTTTCGAAATTAAATGTATATTACTAAACTTCTATTTTATAGAAATGAATGAAGAGACAGTGTAGTCTTCTCTTTTTATGCAGCTTTGGGTGTTAACTTTAGCGAAAGCTCTGCCCCTTTATACTAATGCCTTTGGTATCTCGTTACATTCCCGCAAATGTCGCTGCAGTGTGTACGAAATTAAAATCATTGTTCACAACAACATGGCTGTAAAAAGTCGCTAAAGGGACGTCCGCTCCTCCCTTTATTGTCCTAGACAAGGCTAGTGTGTATGCAGTCCATGGACTGAGCGATCGGACCATCGATCGCATGTAAAATCGCTCGGCATAAAAAGTTGGTCGAAATTTCTGTAGTGTGTACCCAGCTTAAGCTTTGAGGTCCCACTCTTTGTCCCCAGGCTTACAGGACAATAACCCTGCAATGTTTATATGTTATGCAGCTACAAGTGATAATGTGTTTTACACTTACACTTTTTCTCTTCTGCTCAGGAGCGTCATCATCTGAGTCTGAAGGTGACACGAGCAAGACTGACATGGATCAGTACGTATGTGTTGTTCAAAATTATTTTGCAAAATATATTGTTTTTTTACAGATGGTCTGCAAATGTTATAAAGAGTTTAGAGGGGTCTATTTATTAAGCTCCGATGAGTCAAATATCTGGAGAAAATGTCTGTTTTTCGCCTGAGAATGGCTATTGTCCAGTTCATCCAACCTATCCTCAGCTGTTTAGCGCTGTACCCATAGACCTCTGTATATATGGCGAAGGCTATGAATTCATAAAGGGTTCAGGATGGTGACACTTTACGTTCTGAATGAAGACTAGTCCTGCTGGAGAGACGTCTCCTCGCAGGCTGCATGTTCCTCGCTTCCTTAGACCAGAGTTGACTTTACTGCATATATGCGGTATATACAACTATGTCAGGTCTAAGGAGCCTTGCGGAGAGGGATTTTCACCAATGATCGCATGGCAGGTAAGTATTGTTAAATAGGGGCGGTACTTGTTTTGTAACAATGTTTACTTTTTATTTTGAATCGTAGCATTTGCAGTCCTATATCGGTCAACACCTGTCTGTGTTACACTCATTAAAACAAATAATTCATCAACGTGTTGTTAAACCATATGCCACTTATATGCATGCCTATAACATTAATGCCATGGATTAATACAAAAACCCTTTATGAATAAATTTGCAGCTCCAGGAAAGGCTTCTTTATAAATCATGGTACTGAAAATTATATGTAAATTTAAGTGTTTTTTTTTTAGCTTCAAAATAACAAATCCAATTCATTCAATGAACTTTCATAATAGCTTAAAACCATTTGCAATGAGCCATGTTACATCAATAATATAGGTTTATAGCCACTGGTATATTGAATATTCAGTTGTCAGGACTGTATTTATGTTAAAGAAGCTACAGATGTAAAGCTTGTTTTTCTTATATATATATATTCTGCAGTAAATCAGGTACAACCCCTTTGCGTGCACATACTCATATAGATATAAACTTCACTGAATTGAGTATAGAGAGATTCTGGTGTGTTATCACAGTTGTGTACAGTGTACACTATGGGCCTCATTTAAAAAAATAAAGTGTGTAAATTTGCACCCACTCACTTGCAAACCGTGTTCATGTGTAAGGGGGTGCAAATTTATTTATTTTGCATGCTGGAAAAATATTGCCAACTTTTGCATATAACACCCAAATTTTAGGCAGCAGCACATCTGCGTCTCCGTGCAGATCTGCCTCCATCGCTTTCCTACAACAAACCCTTACTATACTTAGTCTGCATTTGACCACCTCCTCTGTTCTGCCAATCCAAGTGTAAGGAGGCATAAGTACCGAATTTTCATGCGGCTGTAGATGTACGCCTTCTTTTGTGGACATGCGCAATACAATTTTGCATATTTTACCCTAAGCAAACAGGTGTACACCTTACTCCCCATGAGCCCCATAATGCAAAACAGTTTTACTGAAAACAGTATATTTTTATAAGCTTTTAACATATTGAAAATACACAGACAGTAGCCCCAATAAAATAAGTAACCAATTAAATCTAAAAATCTGCTGAGAATAACATTAACATGTTAGTTGTGCACAAATGTCCAGTATTGTTATAAACTCCCGTAGGGCCTTATTTAGAGAGTCATGGCCAAAAGTTTTGAGAATGACACAAGTATTGGTTATCACAAGGTTTGCTGCTTCAGTGTTTTTAGACCTTTTTGTCAGATGTTGCTATGGCATACTGAAGTAAAATTACAAACATTTCATAAGTGTCAAAGGCTTTTATTGACAATTACATTAAGTTGATGCAGAGAGTCAATATTTGCAGTGTTGACCCTTCTTTTTGAAGACCTCTGCAATTCGCCCTGGCATGCTGTCAATCAACTTCTGGGCCACATACTGACTGATGGCCGCCCATTCATGCCTCATCAATAATTGGGGGTATATTTACTAAACTGCGGGTTTGAAAAAGTGGAGATGTTGCCTATAGTAACCAATCAGATTCTAGTTATCATTTATTTAGTACATTCTACAAAATGACAGCTAGAATATGATTGGTTGCTATGGGCAACACCTCCACTTTTTCAAACCCGCAGTTTAGTAAATATACTCCTTGGAGTTTGCCAGAATTTGTGGTTTTTTGTTTGTCCACCCGCCTCTTGCGGTTTGACCACAACTTCTCGGTGGGATTAAGGTCTGGGGCGTTTCCTGGCCATGGATCCAATTTTCGTTATTTTGATCCCCAAGCCACTTAGTTATCACGTTTGCCTTAAGGCGGGTTTGAAAAAGTGGAGATGTTGCCTATAGTAACCAATCAGATTCTAGTTATCATTTATTTAGTACATTCTACAAAATGACAGCTAGAATATGATTGGTTGCTATGGGCAACACCTCCACTTTTTCAAACCCGCAGTTTAGTAAATATACTCCTTGGAGTTTGCCAGAATTTGTGGTTTTTTGTTTGTCCACCCGCCTCTTGCGGTTTGACCACAACTTCTCGGTGGGATTAAGGTCTGGGGCGTTTCCTGGCCATGGATCCAATTTTCGTTATTTTGATCCCCAAGCCACTTAGTTATCACGTTTGCCTTAAGGCAAGGCGCTCCATCATGCTGGAAAAGACATTGTTTTTCACCAAACTGTTCTTGGATGGTTGGGAGCAGTTGCTCTTGGAGGATTTTTTGGTACAATTCTTTATTCATGGCTGTGTTCTTAGACAAAAATTGCGAGTGAGCCTACTCCCTTGGCTGAGAAGCAACCCTGCACATGAATGGTCTCAGGATGCTTTACTGTTGGCATGACACAGGACTGATGGTAGCGCTGTTTTTCCTGGGGAGAAGTGGCTTCTTTTCTGGCCTTCTTGACACCAGGCCATCCTCCAAAAGTCTTCGCCTTACTGTGTGTGCAGATGCACTCACACCTGCCTGCTGCCATTCCTGATTATGCTCTCAACTGGTGGTGCCCCGATCCCGTAACTGAATCAACTTAAGGAGACGGTCCTGGCGCTTGCTGGACATTCTTGGGCGCCCTGAAGCCTTCTTCACAACTACTGAACCTCTCTCCTTGAAGTTATAGATGATCCGATAAATGGTTGATTTAGGTGCAATCTTTCTAGCAGCAATATCCTTGCCTGTGATGCCCTTTTTGTGCATAGCAATGATGACTGCACGTGTTTCCTTGCAGATAACCATGGTTAACAGAGAAAGAACAATGATTTCAAGCAACACCCTCCTTTTTACGATTCCAGTCTGTTACTCTAACTCAGTCAGCATGACAGAGTGATATCCAGCCTTGTCCTTGTCAACACTCTCACCTGTGTTAACGAGTGAACCACTGACCTGATGTCAGCTGGTCCTTTTGTGGCAGGGCTGAAATGCAGTGGAAATGTTGTTTTTGGGATAAAGTCCATTGTAATGGCAAAGAGGGACTTTGAAATGAATTGCAATTCATCTGATTACTCTTCATGACATTCTGGAGTATATGCAAATTGCCATCATAAAAGCTGAGGCAGCAGACTTTGTGAAAAATAATATTTGTGTAATTCTCAAAACTTTTGGCCATGACTGTATATTTTTTTTAAAAAAAAGATACGCTCCCTAAAAAGCATATATGGGAACGTGTCCAAGTCTGATTCGGTTGTATGTTCAGGGGGTATGTTACTCTTACACTTACATGTCCTTACTGTGCTCAGCTTACGCTTCAACCTCCAGGGGACACATGTCAGAAATTTGCACAAATCTAGATACAGACGCATTTTGGCAAACTTGCGCTATACAGAATTTGCATATATTTACGCCACATTAATTGACGTACGTCCAACTCTCAATGAGACCATTAGTGTTTTTATCTTTTTGTATATTTTCTTCTCATTTTGTTTTTAACAGTCATTTCATTCCAATTGCGGACAGAACAAGGCTAGGGCATAGCTAGGAGGAAAACAATTATCAATTATATATCACTTATCATTTTTCTTTACAGATTTATGTTAAAATAGGGCACGAATTGGGGAGTGGGGGCACATTGATACTCTTGCTTAAATTTAAATAAAGTCTATACATGTAGTAGGTTAGTATTGTTTATCAGTTTTTATGCTCAGAGATTTATTTACGAAATTAATGTTTATTATTTGTCACATAATCCTGTACACAGCTGTTTATTTAGGGGACACTCCAATAACTTGAAATACAAACTGGTCATTGACTTTGTTGTATTGTTGTGAAGGTCACCGACTGAAAGTCTGCCAACAGTTACTCCAGAAGTGTCTAAACCTGCAATCCATCAAGAAATAAATGTTCCAATCACTGTTGTAGAGCACGTCCAGCCAACAGTAACGCTGCAGGTGAGAAAGCTGCCTTTTATATACAGTATTTCATGATAAAATATATTTTACAGCCCAACCATTCGTGTGAATTGCATGGCGTAACTTCTTATTGTGACAGTCCCCAGATTTATTTATTTCTGGTGTCTTTATGGGAGCTTTGGTCACTTTCTAGGATTTAAAACTTAGAGGCAAAAAGAACTTTGCATGTGTCTTTGATAATATGTTTGTGGAGTCATATGTCTACAGTCAATTGGCGGATTGGTAAGTAAAGGAGACTTTACTTCTCAACCATCATATGTTATATACCATATATTTCACTATAAATAACATTATCATATGAATCTCAAATCTAGGTGTGTGTTCTCTGTACTGACCCTGCTATGGATTCTTCTGTGGATATTTTTTTTAAATGAATTTGCAAGTGGTTGTGGCCTGTTATTGAGTTCCTACAAGTACATGGATCTGGCAAATGCTCAGTAACTGATTGCGTAATTTATTTTATGTCTACCTAGAACATTGACTGCTGTTATTGCAATAGAGCTAAAGGTTTATCTTGGTGACATTAAATATGATTCTGCTAACTGATCCATAAATCTTTCACAGAGTCCTTCCACATACCTACAAGGACTGGATGGAAGACCACTAATGGCTGCTCCTGTTTTCACTAAGGTGAAATATTACTATCTGCTGTAATGTAAGACACATTGGGGCTGATTTAAGTCCAAACGCAACTTGCACATAAATTGATATTTAAATAGAGCACCGAACTTAAGCGTAGTTCTGGCCATATTCAAATCAAAGCCTATCAAGGGAGGAATTCAGTTAGCAGCGATGTTCCTCAGAACATCGTTACTGCCTATTTTTATCATTACTGCGGTAAAAATATCCGCTAATATTTCCTTGCATCTCTATGAGGCGATAGTAAAAATGAACTGATATTTCTGTAAAAATATCCACTGTATCTCCGGAATGGTCGCGAGACACTGTGCGGCTGATTGATCCCCCTCTCCCCATCAAAACGCATACAATTTTATTATCAACATTTTAAATAAGAACTAAAACTAAACTGTAATCATTTATAGATTTTTTTCAAATATATATATTTTTTATATTACTTACATAAATTAAGAACATTCAAATGCATATATTTTATAGTATATGTTAGTAGCATACAGTTCTGTGATCCCTGCATTGCACGCATATTTTACTTGTTAAATCAAAGACTATGCCATTTCAATCATCACTGTCAGTCGGCATTTACACCTGACTTGTAGCGGGTGCAAGTGATATGACCGAAAACAAGTGTTCTTCCAACAAACACAGAATCTTAATCTACTGTATCTGCGTTCAACCACCCTCACTGTACATGGTCTATGTTAGTCCGCTCTTTCTCTCCCCCACTTCTGCTCTCAAGTCACAGATTTAGTTATAAGTGTCATTTGTCTCCATACATGAATTGCATGCAATTGCGTTCACTGGTGTAATGTCCATTTCTAGTCACGGGCAGAGCGATTTCACGCAAGATACACTATGCAAACGGACATACATTTGGACATGAATCAGGCCCATTGAGTATATCAACATAGGACTAGATTTAATAAAGTGTTTAAAAATGCCATTTCTAAAAATTGTAATTAATATACATTTTTATGGTCTAGATACACTCAACTAGAGAGTGTATCTAGCTAATGATTACAAATAGAATAAGGTTTATATTGTCGAAACAGACCCTTTGGGGCAGATTCAATTGGGTGCAATGTTCCTGAGAGCATCAAGGCCACGCTTTACTACCGTTTATACGGTAAAAAGAAACTAAAGAAGTGGACTAATAGTTTAACCATATACATCTTGCATTGTTAAAAATGATTTTGCACCTTGTACATTCAGAAGGTGATCTTCTATTTCATATCCTTTGTCTGTCTCTTCTGCTTTATTTACAGACACTGCAGGACCTAACGTCCTCCGAGGGTCAGTTGGTTGTATTTGAAAGCAGAGTGAAGGGATCTCCTTCTCCAAAGGTTGAATGGTACAGAGAAGGAACATTGATTGAAGATTCCCCAGATTTTAGGATTTTACAGAAAAGTATGTTATTTTAATTATTTTATTAACATTTAATATGTCTAGTTGTTTCCATTGGTATTTAATGTGCACTGGTGCATTACATGTAATATTTATAGTAAATGTTCTGTTTAATTGAATTATACCTACTGTGCATTTGATTTTTCATTGCTCTGGGTGAGGGGGTGCGGTACAAACTTTTTTGTTTTGTACATTTCTATACTCTTTGGGGATCTCAGTAATTTTTCTACACATAATATAGCTCCTAGCACATATTCTCCCTTTCTCTATCGTTATACAAATAACATACACTTTAAATGTGTTCTCTGTGATTATTATTTCATGAAATCACATCCACCATGTTATAAAGATAATGAGTAGAATATCAGTCTGTGGAGTTTCCAGAAGTAGCAGGCAGTGATATGTGTAGTGACTACCAGATAGCAGCTCATACAGGGGCCAAAGAAACTCACAACTTGTATCATCCCCCCAAAAATATTCAAGTCACGTGTACTAGAGCCATATTTCCTCATTGTACACATTTGTTATTAAACAATTTTATTATGATAATTAAATTTAGAAATTCTGAGCATTAATAGGTTAATTTGATTCTTATTTCTGTTTCCCTCAAGAGCCTCGATCTATGGCTGAACCAGGTGAGTGAAACTTGAATGTATGTGTTTATGTGTATCCATCCTTTTGTGCAAAGGATATAAAGTGTTTGCAGCAAGGACTTGTGAGATGCATGTCATCATCATATACTGTTATATTAATAGTATGGTTACATTTCATAAGTTAAACATCATTGTAGCGTTCATTTGTAATTATGGCCTGAGCATCTAGAGAGCAGGACATGAAAGATTACAACTTGCCATTTTCTTAAGTAATGTTTTATTAATGTTTTTGAAAAGACATGTAATATTGGTGTGAAATATCTGAGATATATCTGGTTGCCTTTTCTTCCGCAGAAGAGATATGCACTTTAGTTATTGCAGAAGTCTTCTCTGAAGATTCTGGCATGTTTACATGTACAGCAAGCAACAAGTACGGCACTACTTCAAGCACTGCCTTTTTAACTGTAAAAGGTGAGACACTCTGAGCACATAATTGCCATACTCTGTTCAGATTAACTGAGAACTAAGCTATCAAAAGTACAGTGTTATGATATGTTGTATTATATACATGTTTCTCTACTGTCAGACAATTTTATCTGTACTATAAATGCTGAAAATAGCCATACCAGGGGAACCATGTTATTGCCAGACATCCATTACAAGCTACAAGAAGTTGTTTTGAAAGTTATGTTTTTACAAACATAACTTGTGCTCATTTCAATTTTGTTTTCTCAATGTGGAGTTCTTCTTTAATGTTAGTTACCTTTAAAAGGAAATCTAATGTAAAAGAATATTAGGCGAAATTTAAGAGTTTTTCAGCGAACCTTAAATGAAGCTGATTAGTAGTTATACATGGTGTTCTGCAGAATGGCAAGGCAGTATTACACAGGATAATAGCTTTGTAGTTATCTAAGGTTTGATTAATTCGTTTTACATACAAAAGTAACTTTCTGAAAACATCATTGGGTGCTCCCTTCATTTGGAGGAGATATATTTAAAAATACTGGAAAAAGTGTTAAAAACAGTCACTTAATTCTTTCCCATATAACTACATAAACATTTAATATAGTAACCATATGGTATATTTCTATCAATAAGAGAAATAACAGAATCAATGAAGAAGTATGTTTCTGAGGTTGCATTAGTTGAATAAAAATAAACCAGAAAGTAATCATGGTTATAATGGATAACATGGTAATAAGGTGTATGACAAGTAGTTGTTAATTAGACACCGCATCTCCTCTTCACAGCTTTGATTTCTATATTTGCCTCAGGTGACAGATTAAAAGGACCAATGTGATGAATATTTTAAATGGAATATATGAAGGGTTTCTTCACCTTCCTGGCAAAAAGCCAATCACTGTATTTTGACAATGATCAGGCTGCGGTAGCATGGAAAGCATGGGACATGCTGAGTCATATTGAAGGTGGCACGTGATTGGATACCTGTGTCTTTGGTCCAGTCAAGTGCCACTTTATTTCCAGATATAATACTCCCTCTACTTTCAAACCTGCTGTGACCTAATTACTGTCAAACACAGCAAACCTGTATGTCTTTTAAACAAGTTCTGGCTATGATATATCTTTCAGAACTGCAGACTGTGTCTGTGTTATTCAGTAGGGCATCGCAAAGGATGAAAATTATTATTTAAACATAATCTTGTTATCAGTTGAGGGATATCATTTTAAACAGAGTGGTTAATAAGTAGTTTTTACCTTTAACATGGATTTATAACTAGAAAGTGACAGTTTTAGGAATGATTATTTCTAATCATTAGTTGCATTTAAATAAAAATATAATCATTTCTAGACAATAGTAAATTTAAAAAATATTCACAAGTGAACTAACTCCCAGATTTAATCTACATCCCTGGTGGAAAAGGGTAAGAAAAGCAACTGAATCCTTTTAAATTAAAGGCATTCATTTAAGAAACAGTTGGGCTTGATTCATCATTTTAAAATGTTTCCAATTTATTTTGTCATTGAAATGCATATGTTATCTTTCTAAAAATAGGTTCCAATGAAAATACTAATAAATCTCCAATAACCATTAGCACAATCAACATAGATGCTTTCAAACGTGAACCTTTGCCAGCAACTCCACCACCGGTTTCAGAAGAGCCACCTCCGAAGCCCAAGTTAGAGGGAGTTCTGGTAAACCACAATGAACCAAGACCAAGTTCTAAAATTGGTCTGAGGGTTCATTTCGACCTGCCTGAAGATGACAAAGGAAGTGAGACATCGTCTGAAGAGAATGTCCTTGTGGGAAACAATTTTGGATCGAACATCCAGAATATGTTAAATGGTCAATCATATGCTGCTTTAGCTGCATCTATGAAAGAGCCTCCACCAGTATTTGCCAAGCCTAAACTGTGAGTGGTTTTATCATTTATCTCTTCATTTTATTACATTACATTGACCTCAAATAAGCAATCCATAGATATATATATATATTTACTACCATGACACTAGACAATAAATTCAATAGTTTGACATTTTTAAGTTGGAGTTCTGTATCTCTTCCACTCCAACCACCAGCACCAAATCACCTCCAAACCAGTGACACATTTGTAGTTTGGAATTTGCGCTAGTTCACTCACCAGCAAGACAGAGAGGCCTGTCAAGGATGAATGGTTATAGGGTGATAATAAGGAAGTGGGATTGAATGACTGAGGAAATTGTGGTAGTGATCTTTGATGGGAGGTGGTGATTCTTGGAGAGGAGAAGTTCAGGGAAAAGAGGTAGATTGGGATGAGCACATCATCAGCACATAGGTGAAACTAAAGGCTTCACCAAGTGTCTAAGGATACAGTGATAAAAGTAGAAAAGGACCCCAACATATAGTGAGAGTGGATGGAAGATGTGCCAGATGTAAAGACATTTAAGGAGGGATTTGATAGGTAGGGAGTGAGCCAGAAAAAAAACTGTGGCACAGAGGCCAACAGAGTGAAGGGTGTACAAGAGAAGAGTGTGGCACATGGATTCAGTTGGGTGAGAATGGATAAGCAACCCTTAGACTTGCAACAAGTAGATCATTGATCACTTCTGTCAGGGCAGTCTCAGTGGAATGTTGAGGGCGCAAACCCAATTGCAGAGAGTTGAGAAGGATCCAGATAATTTAGATTTTGCTGTGGGCATGTGGATTTGGCTGCAAGGGTGTAGATTGTGAAGTATGGTTGATAAAAAGAAGGTTATGGTTGGAGAGTGGGAAGGCTGAGTTGGAGAAAGGAGAGATGGAGTAAAAGCTGGAGAAGGTGAGGTCAAGGTAGTGACCATCACAGTGAGTGGGAGATGAAGTCCACTATTTGAGACCAAAGGAGTATGTAAGCGAAAGACATTTTGTGGCAGCAGACACAGTGGGGTTGTCAATGGGGATACTGAAATCTCTTTAGTATGAGAATATGTAGATCAAAACATAGGCAATATTACTTCAGGCCATAATCTAATCATGCATTACACTGTTTCTGTCCGTAGAGACCCAGGGAAACTACAACAGCTCCATAATCAGGTTATGAGCGAGCAGCTATTTCAGCCTACATCTCCAAATTCTACGTCAAAAGAAGTACAAAATTCATCTACTGCTGCCCAACCTTACATGTTTTCCCGGCCTCTACAAGTCCTTACAAATTTGGATCCAGTGAACACATACCCAGTATCTACAGCTAACACTGTTCCTCAAACAAGACCATGGACAGTAGGCACGCAAAGTGCTTCCAATACTTACCCTGACGTTACGTTACCTTCAGCCTCTATTGGACAAACTCCATATAGTACTACAGTATCGGTATTACCTTCAATACCTTCTACTCTGTCTGGTAGAAACCAGTTCCAAGCACAGACTGTGTATTCAACTCCTATCTCTCCTCCACGGATTCAGAACCCTGTTGCATTTCTTAGTTCTGTTCTTCCTTCACTGCCTTCTACCCCTATACCAACAAATTCAATGGGTCTACCAATGAGTGCTTCATTGTAAGTAATTATACATATATCTCACTTATTGTGTCTATTGATCTGACTCATTTCTATCAAGGAAAATTTGTCATTGATCTTATGGGAAACTTTATAGTGGTGCATGCTGTGAAATCATAGCAGTTTCTAGAGTTTTGCAGTTGTTTTAATTTATTGAAATTTAACTTGTGCTAAAATGTGACATTAATCTGAATCTAAGCATCATTGTTTTAAAAAAAAGTATCACAATAAATATAGCAATAATATCTCAGCTATTAGCAAAAGGAATTGTGTGTTTCTCTGTGAGATTGTGTGAAATTGTTTCCTATTGTGTTTGTATGCGCAGGCTTGCAATGACATGTATGTGCATTAAGTGTATTTGTTCCAATATACTGTATGTGCACAGGCAGTTTTCATAGCCATCATTTTACAACGTCATCGCTAAAAGCGCATTGTGAACTATATTGCCAGGTCTCATTGTCAGCCACAACTGAAACCCCCATTGCCAGATGTACTGCACAAGTTCTGTTAGACATATCTCATTGTCAGACACATTGCACATATCTCAATACCAAGCACAAAACTGAAATCCAATTGCAATACACATTGCACAGATCCCATTGGTCTGTACACTTTGGTGGCACCTATGTGATGACTTACCACAGAGAGTTGCCAAGCCAGCTGAGGGGCTGAAGGACAGGGAGAGCAGACAGTGACAATCGGGAACTTGAGGGAGAACAGAGAGTGCAGTAGGGAGAACAGAGAGTGCAGTAGGGAGAACATAGAGTGCAGTTGGGGGATCAGAGAGTGCAATAGAGAGAACAGAGAGTGCAGTCAAGGTAACAGAGAGTGCAGTCGAGGGAACAGAGAGTGCAGTGGGGAAAACAGAGAGTGGAGTGGTGGGAACACAAAGTGCAGTGGGGAGAACAGAGTGCAGTGGGGAGAACAGAGTGTGCAGTAGGGAGAACAGAGTGTGCATTAGGGACAACAGAGAGTACAGTCAGGAGAACAGAGAGTGCAGTCAGGTAAACAGAGAGTGCAGTCGGTTGAATAGAGAGTGCAGTGTGGAGAACAGACAGTGCAGTCGGTTGAACAGAGAGTGCAGTCGGTTGAACAGAGAGTGCAATCGGTCGAACAGAGAGTACAGTAGGGAGAACAGACAGTGCAGTAGGAAGAACACAGAGTGCAGTGGGAAGAACACAGAGTGCAGTGGGGAGAACAGAGTGTGCAGTGGGGAGAACAGAGTGTGCAGTATGGTGAACAGAGTGTGCAGTATGGAGGACAGAGAGTACAGTCAGGAGAACAGAGAGTGCAGTCGGTTGAACAGAGTGTGCAGTCGGTTGAACAGAGAGTGCAGTGGGGAGAACAGTGAGTGCAGTCGGTTGAACAGTGAGCGCAGTGGGGAGAACAGAGAGTGCAGTGGGGAGAACAGAGTGCAGTGGGGAGAACAGAGAGTGCAGTGAGAATAATAGAGAGTGCCGTAGGGAGAACAGAGAGTGCAGTGGGGAGAACAGAGAGTGCAGTGGTTTGAACAGAAAATGCAGTAGGGGTAATAGAGAGTGCAGTGGGGAGAATAGAGAATGCAGTAGGAATACAGTCTGTGAGAAGTATGGTAAAAGGAAAGGAATAGTTACAAAATAGTTACAAAAATAAAACATCACTTCCCCCTCCCCCCAACCTAAATTAATTAATAAACAATACTGAAATATCCTGGACTAGTTACCTCTAACGCTGGGTGACAACGAACATGTATTGTCCCAGGAAAAGCAGCAACCAGTACCAGGCTATGTCAGACTGGGCTGGTCGCACTATAATATAACCCACCTCAGCCGTTATCATCAACCCCCAGCGGCCAATACATGACGGCTACCCAACCATTTTTTCACCCCTACCCTGCCATTTCACCAGCACATGTCACTTAACTTCCTCTCTAGCAGCAATTTTCAGGCCCTGCTCCTCTCTCGTCCTCTCCAAGCTCCAGCCCTGCAGAAATCTTCTTTGGGGACAGGTAGCCTGGCAGCAAATCCAATTGCTGTTAGCTGTTTGTCAGTGCGGGTGCATTCGGTTCTTCGACCAGTCTTGTGAGATAATGCTTGTCTTGCACGACCAGACTAACAACCTTGGCCGCACTGACATGCAGCTAACAGCAATCAGATTTGCTGCCTGTCTGCTATAGTAACTGTCGGGACTCGCTTTAAACCAGGGCTGGCCCCGATGATTCCAGCTAGCCTGGGGCATATCAGGAGTAATGTCTAGTCTGCACTCTTGTCAGATACCTCCGCAAATTAGAAGTACGCCTAGGTGTGCATGGAGGTGCACTCTGCAAAAGTGTAAATGTCAAATCAAAAGTCCAACCTCCTACTACTTTAAAATCACCACTTTAATTAAATTACACATTTCACTTTTTCTCCTACTGCTTGGTTTAGCCTCATTTATAGCTTATATGAATCACGAGAGTGAGGAACAATGGGACTGTCTTTTTTACATCTGGATGGTTTGTGTGTTTGAAACTTTGTTTACTTCGTGGAATGGCTGTGACTATTCCTCATAGCAAGTCATGCCCCTAAAATTGCATCCTCCACACCATTTCTCTCATTTCATTAATTACTCTTCATGAACGAGTCTCGCTATTGCATGGTATTGCAAGATTAAGCCCACTGGTTTAGTAAGGAAAGCCCTAACTCCGCCTAACTCCTCTGATATAAATGGCTGCTCCTCTGCTGACCTTGATGGAAAGCTAGGTGCATTCGTGCAAATCGGGGTGAATTACACCTTTAAAGTGATTTTTCAGCTGTGACACGGTCATTGGGTGCTTTATAAATAAGACCTAATGTATGCACTTCAGTTTGCAGGCCCTGACGTCTAAGCCTTTGTATATAAATATGTATACAGTTGATTACCTGCTGTTGATTATGTCTAATAATTAAGCCAGTTCCACTAGAGGGAATACATGTAATGCTTCACCCTTCATTAAATGCATAATCCCCTCTCTAGACAAAGTTCTGATCCACAGACACTTCACTGTTCTTATACGTAATAACAGAACATTTGGGTACATTTATAGTACATTTTGAAAATTAAACCACCTCATATTTATTTCTAGGTCTTTTCAAGGAACACCAAAGAAAACATCAAAGTTGGTGAGGTTTAGTCAACAAGATCTGATACAAGAGAATAAGGATCAAGTTGTTCGCGAGTTAGAAAGGAAGCTCTCATTTAGAGATGAATCGCCCTCACAAATCCAATGGCAGCAGGTATGCAATGAAATTTAACTGTATTGTCATTAAGCTTTATATATGTTTGAGGGGCAACTCAATGCACAATTAAAGAAGCATAAATATACATTATGGGCCTGATTTATAGTTAAATGTAACATACACTTATGCTTCTACAGCTGCATTGTGAGTTACACATATATGAAGATACAAGCAACTTTAAATCTGGTGTATAGATGCATCCAGAGGAAAGATGCACTTGTCTGTATCATTAGCTCAGAAACCTGCACCAGATATCCATATTATCTGAGCTTGAAGCTCAGATATGATGCAGTGTGTTAAAAAAAAAAGTGAATCATATTGATTGAGTTTTCCCTGTTTGCAGGAATATAAGATATCTAGCTTTGAGCAGAGACTGATGAATGAGATAGAGTTCCGCTTGGAGCGCACCCCGGTGGACGAGTCAGATGATGAAGTGCAGCATGACGAGATTCCTACAGGAAAGTGCATTGCACCAATATTTGACAGGAGACTAAAACATTTCCGTGTTGTAGAAGGAACATCAGTTACATTCACGTGTAAAGTTGTGGGAATACCCATACCTAAGGTATGTTAACCTGTCTGCATTGTGTGAAGTATAGCGCTCCTGTCACCCGCAGAGGCAGATATTTTGTAGGCTGAACACACAGGCAGCCTACTAATTTACTGGAAATAGGCCATATCACTGAGGCACATTGTAATCAACATTGGTGACAATACGGCCTACCTGACATCACTGAGGCACTTCATATTAAATTAACATTTAGCTTCTTATGATATTGTGTCAGCAGACAGAATGTTTGCCTCCACTGTATATAGGCAACATGGGCCTGTTAAGGATGGTCATATGAACTGTATATGCTACTGTTAATTAGAGCAATGTTCCTACGCATCCTAATGTACATTTCCATAAAACCAATAAAACAATTTAAAAAAACAAAACCTTTCTTTATTTTTAATTAAATAAAAATAGGCAATTACTTATAATCACAGCAGAGCCTAGCAGTGGAAATGCGGCTTGAGCTTCCACTTCCACTTTCACTAAAAAAAAAGAAAAGAAAAAATATATAATTATTTTAATATACCTGAACCTGTTGCTATCGCCATCCTGAGTTGGTGATAGTAAGGGGTTTGGAGCGATTGGAGGACAACGACGGTACTTGTACCTCTGCCGTTCTTGTTAAACAGGCTTACCCCCCACCCCCCCATTCTTTGTATGGAACCCTGATACCGGGCGATAGTCTTCACCAACCTGGGAGCTTTGGCAAAGAGGGAAAAGTCCTAAATCCAGCAAAAAGTTTTTATTCCTTTCTTAAATTGGCCTCTTAATCCTTATGTAATAGATCATATTAGGTTTAGATATTAACCAGTGAAGCTTTGAGTCTAGAATACATAACTATACACTACAAACTGCTACCGACTGGGTGATGAACAACTGGTGACTGATTACAGCTGTGCTATGTTAAATGTTTTAGGTGTATTGGTTTAAAGATGGTAAACAGATTTCAAAGAAAAATGAACATTGCAAAATGAAGAGAGAAGCAGACGGTACATGTGCATTAAATATAGAAGCCGCCACTAATGATGACGATGGAAACTATACAATTATGGCTGCAAATCCTCAGGTAACAATTCAATACTTTCTCTGAGCAGTTCCATGTGTTCCCCTTCTCTCGAGTTAAATATTGTACAGTATGCCCAAAGACTAATGGCTTTAAACATACTTTCAAAGTGCTAAATTATTAATATGTTTATGTTAATGTCCATCTGAACTATTTAAAAAATTGTGTGTTTTATAAGATATAGAGATGTGTCTATAAACAACATGTATTGTCCTAAATATCAAAACTGTTTCAAAATACAAAAAATGTATAGTTTTAGTATCAAAAGAACATGCAGCAAACTGTCAAAATGTATTTATATACCAACATTAATCGAACTATGGATTTTTTCTTAAATGTTACTGTAAAATTAGAGAATATTCTCAGCATACTGAATTATCTGATAAGACCTTGTGTACAAAATAGTCATTTTAATTACATTTTAACTCCATTTTTCATATATTTTAAAAATACTATCTAAGAGCCATCTATCCAAACATGGCTATTTTATACTGAGTAGTATATGTTCAAATCCTGCTAAACTGGGGTTGCCATAATGGTATGCTTTAAAGTGAGTTGTATTACTATACTAACAACAAAAATGTATGACTACAAAAAGTTCTGATCTGTTCATATATTTAAAAAAGCTTGAAACAGGTAATGGAGTAAAATAAAGTTTAGCGTAGTGCGCATATCTGCATATAGGACAGTTTATGTATTGATCAGTTACTACTTGGGGTGGGGTCACACAAATCCGGCAGCATTCAGGAAGCAACTTTTGCATGATTATCTAAGTACATAGAGATGTTTGCCATCAAAAGACAAATGGTTCAGTTCAACATTCTCTACGCTTATCAATAGTTTTTTTGGGATGTTTGATGAAACATCATTGCAAAATAAGTGAGTATTTCTATTTGCTTATTTGCACTTTTCTGTGAAGATATTCAAAGGGAAAAATGATGTCTTAATGCATTAAAAATAGTTCCCATGGCAAATATTCAGATATGTTATAAAATATGGCCAAAAGGTGGTGCTGTTGTTACTTACAGTGGCTGGATCAGGTTTTTTGTGTACATAGATAACCTTATTTTAGTTTAGAAGTTGTATTAGGCTTATTCCCTTCCTTGAGTGGGATAAATATGACATATCACTGTAGTAGGGAACAATAAAATGAAAAATTATTTAATTTTTCAAAAAAAATAATATCAAACTGGTGATGATTTTATACAGTATACATGAGATCTATGCAGCACTGTAAATAGAATTTTTCAAACATGAAGGCTTGATTCATTAAGGAAAGTAAAGCAAAAAAGGAGTAACTTTGCACTTTGGCAAAACTATGTTGCATTGGAGGGGGAGTAAATTAAAACGTGATGTCGGGATAGGGCATGTCCTAGATCAACTTTATATTTCAGTGTCAAAATAAAGCTGTCAAGTATTTGTGTGCTACAAATACAAAAACAGCCAGTATTTATCTTATGTGCAAAATAATAAACTAATTTGCACCCCTTGCATTGTTACATGGATTGTCCAGGAGAAAATTTACTCCTTTTTTTGCCTTGCTCTCCTTAATGAATCAGGCCCGTAATGAGTAAGGGCACATCACAAAAATGCCTATATTGTGCAGCCCATATAAACTAGCATCTGGAGGACATGGGTGCTTCTCCAAGTCTTTAGCCTGTCATATACTGTGAAATGGGGCTAGATTTACTAAGCAGCAGGTTTGAAAAAGTGGGGATGTTGCCTATAGCAACCAATCAGATTCTAGCTTTCATTTATTTAGTTCCTTCTACAAAATGATAGCTAGAATCTGATTGGTTGCTATAGGCAACATCCCCACTTTTTCAAACCCGCAGCTTAGTAAATCTAGCCCATGGTCTTTAACAGTATGTTGTCTAATACAGGTGGACCAGAGCCTAGCAGTTTAAGGATTGACAAATGGACAAAAATAAAACCGTATACACTTTTCTTTTTAAACTTGTTCTGACTTTTTACTATTGGTCGGCTCTGAACTGAACCATGGCAAAATAAATGGCAAAGGACAAAGTATGATGTAAATGTTAATAGTTAAATAAGTTATAAATAGCTTTGCAAGGAGATGAAGTAGTAATAATAAAAAAATAAACATAAATTACCTTGCAGGAGCCATTGGCTGGGTCTACCAGGGTCCCCAGTGGCTGTAACATCACACACCACTTTATGCTTACTGCTGCAGCCATCTTGGACCCTGGTAGATACAGTGAATGGTGCATGTAAGGTAAGTATGCTTTAGTGTTTTATTTTAGTTTTAGTTTTGGGTGGAGTTAACCATGTGTGTGTGATTTATGTACAGTTTACAATTTTCTATCACTGGTCTATCTTACAGGGAAAAATCAGCTGCTCTGGACACCTACTTTTGCAAACAGCTCCGCTGCGTCCCCGATCTATTCCAACTGTCCTCTCTCATAGGTACTCTCATTGTTTGGTGTCCCTGACAATAATCATGTTTATTATTCTAATGGGTTAATC
This sequence comes from Mixophyes fleayi, assembly GCF_038048845.1. Taxonomy (NCBI): domain Eukaryota; kingdom Metazoa; phylum Chordata; class Amphibia; order Anura; family Limnodynastidae; genus Mixophyes; species Mixophyes fleayi. The sequence goes on from NC_134407.1 coordinate 50,793,784, forward strand.
CAATGGGATAATGTATTGTGCAATATAAGGATATTAGAGGTCCATGAAGAGATCTGTAATTATATAAGAGCACAAGACTACAGGTCACATATATTTATGTAGGTCAGGGTGCACAAAGGTGTAGTCTTATAATACTTGAGTAGTGGGTTTATTTACAAAGAATCTGAAACATTTTAGTATTCTATTTGCCATTGTATTCAATTATATTAAGATATGCTCCTTATAGTTTAATTATGTATTCATTTATTTTTAATGAGAAAAGCCGTCAGCCTGATCCACAGCTGTGTCTGCTAAATGGATTGAGTGACAAGTAGTTGCAAGGGGGAGGAACACGGGAGGAACTGATTCTGGGTCTATTGGGTCCAATGTAATGTCTGGCTCAGGCACATTTGGTGAAGGAAAGGTAGAATGAAGGAGAGAAGTTATATGTATTGTTGAAACTCAGTGTGTGAACAAATGTGAGACCTTTGTTGTGTTACTCTCTGGCATGGATGAACTATGTCCTAACATGGTCACGTTTATAACTAGTGATGTCAGAGCGCTAAGATAAGGAATGCAATCTTTCACACTGTTTCATTATAATATATTTAATACACTTGCACTATATATACACAGTGATCTAAAATATGAACTTATTTGGTTATTTAATTTTTATATCAGAAAGCACTTTTCCCTTGTTTTCCTCGTATCAAACATGGTGGCCCAGTGGAGGATGTACTAATATAAGCCAGTCTCCTGTCTATCACTCATCCAGTGAGGGCGTTACTTACTAAGTGCGGAGTTGCTGCATTGTTGCGCCTAGTTTTGCAGAGCAGTGGAAAAGACGAAATGTCATTTTGCAGAGCGAGACTATGGAAATGAGATAAAAGAGTGGAGAGGATTGATTTTTAGGGGAACATTCCTTCTTGTGCACAGTCATTTCCACTCCTTAGAAGGTCTTGATTTTTGCACCAGCTCTGAACTTGAGGAGATTGGGTCTCATCCTATACTTTTAGACACATTGTGTACCTTTAGGTTGCGCTTAGCAAAGATACGCATTTCTAGACCCACTTTACCCAATGTAAACAGCTTCAAACACAGAAAAGTGCAATATGTAATAAAGGCAGTCTTGATGTCCCCTCACTCTCGTTATTAAAGTATGTGACTATACTTGGCAGTAAGCAGGAGAAAAACTAAAAAGTTTCATTAAATGAAAGAGTGGTTCTAAAGTGGCTGGAGATTGGAATTACGACGTGACGCAGAGGGCGCCTCCTCACATTTTCCTGCATCTCCGTGCACTTTCTTATGTGCTGGGCAGACCTTCTCGGTGCGTGAGTGCAACATCAAGGTATATTGTGCTCATCATAAATGAGGCCAGAGTGTTCACCTCACTTTACTATCTTATTGTGTAGTAATCCCTGGCCAATCATTGGAAGGCCTGATAATGATAACTTTCTTAGTCCTAACTCTTCTCTTGATACAGCATGAAACTAGTGCACGTATAAAACATATTTCCATAATGATAAATTCATCTATCTGTATTTGTCAGAGTGAGGCCACGTCTGCCGGAGATAGAGAGTGAATCGGTACAGGAAAGATTCTTCCGGCCGTACTTTCTTCAGGCTCCTGGAGATATGGTGGCACATGAAGGGCGCTTGTGCAGACTCGACTGTAAGGTATGATAAACAAAAACAGATGAAATAATATTGTATAGTACAAGTCTTTATTTTACTAGGTCAACAGAATTCTAGAAAATCACTAATCAGGTCAGAGGATCATTTTATAGTAACGGAAAGTTATTGCTCGCAAATGGAATACTCTAAAGAGGATCTTCATCCAGTTATTTCATACATCTACTGCAATCCATAAACAGGATTATTGGGAATATTTGTTTATAACTGGTGTGACAGATGCACTGGGCAAGTGGTGAATGGCAGAGGTATATGTCCCAAGCTTTTTGTTTTGTATGCTCTAAAACCCCACAGTAATTGTCTTGTATAGGAAGGAGCTTCCTAAAGAGTGTATTCAGCTTCAGGATAAACTGGTAAAGATCCCTGGGGTTATGTATGGAGAGAGAAGGTTGGGCTCCATACATAAGGCCCAGGTCTGGGTCTGATCTCCCAGTCTCACAACAGAGTAATCAGGAGTTGCAGCTGCGAGGTGCTGACAAAAGCTGCTAGGCAGTTTCCTCTGTGTCTCGGACCTGGGGAGGAGGACCAATAAGTCCTGTATATTTCGTGTGTGTGGGACACAAGGTCCTCCACTTGAGAGAGGGTGTTCCTGTGTTTAGTTAGTTCCTCACAGGCAAGGCCTTTTATTTATGTTTTGAATGTGTTGAATAAAACTATCTGTGGCTGGTCGAACCAAAAATAATGGCTGGTGGGATATACTTGGCTGACTTGTCTGAAATGCAGTCGTCTACCACAGAAGACCGTAACCCCATTCTGATTAGCTCACACTGGTTTATTGCATTCTGTATCGAAAAGAAAACATATGGTGCCGCTTATAGATTGTCATAATTATACTATGACCTGTAAGTAAGTCATGTGGACAAAATTATACTCTCATCTCTTGTCTTCAGGGTGGATTATAAGGCTACCTGAAGGTCTGGAGGAGAGTATTAAAGATTGGAGATTGTAATGGTTAAAGAAACCTCAATTTAGGCTACAGCTGTATAACGGTGGACTGCCAAGGCTTTCCATCTCTCCTTGAGAAACTTTATTGATTCTAATGTTTGACATGTGTTTTATAGAATGCAGTCTGTGAAAATGACAGTATGTATGTCACAAAATAAATGATGGAGGGGATTCTTTGTTCTTATAGCAGAAAATAAGTTGATGGTGTGACACTTTATTTCTGTTACAGTAATTAGGGCACAATGTTGGGTCAAGCAAGTTAAACAATATATATGTAATATTTTGGTGTAGATTTACTAGTGGGCTAGTTCTCAGCGTTTTTTGCCAGTTTTAAAACCGTTGGGTTTACTGAGGAACAAAACGCCAGTTAAAAAGCTGAAAACCACAGTTTAACAAACCACCACTTTACAAATCGCCATCCTGATTTCTAACATGATCAAAAATACAAACAGCCAGATTTACTAAGTTGCTGTTTGACAAACTGCCAGCAAAACAGCCAAAACAAATGAGGTACTTGTGAGAGGTGAGATTACTCAAACTGCATGATGGAGGCATCATTGACATATAAGTTATGGGGATAATAATTGATTAGTGATTAAGGAGCAAAATTAATATATAATTAATTTATGGGGGCACAATTTATTTTTCATTATATTAAGGGGGCAATATTATTGTATTATGTTATGTGGAAATATGAATATATAATGATATTAACTGGGCAATAAAATTTGATTGCTAATGGGGGCTATAATTATTTATGATATACGGATGTGGCACTACATAGTGCCCCCATACTATAATACAATTTGATTCCATAAGTTAATTATAAATTAATTTCGTCCCTTAATCTATAACTAATGATTGCCACCATAATTCATAAGTCAATGGTGCCTCCTCTTATGTTATGAATGACAAGGTAGCTCACACTACATGCAGTTTGAGCGATCAAGCTAATCAGAAGCAGGTATTAAAAAAAAAATCTCTTTTCTCTGGCGGTTATTATGGTGATTTTGACCAAACCTGCAACAGGTTAGCTGTTTTGAATCCACCACACATCACCAGTAATTTAATTTACCAGTCTCAAACCGACCTATAGTAAATGTGGCGGTTTGGAGCACTGAACCACCAGTGATGTGTGGCAATTTAAAATCGTCGCCAAAAATGATACTTATTAATTATACCCCATAGTGTGAAGTATTACGAAGGAGCACAAGATATATGTTGGCCAGTCAAGTTAAATTTCATTTCTGTATGTCACATATTCTATAATGTCTTGTTCTAACAGGTGAGCGGTCTGCCAACACCAGACATCATGTGGCTTCTCAATGGAAAACCTGTTAACCCAGATCTCACCCACAAAATGCTGGTCAGGGAGAATGGAATTCACTCGCTTCTTATCGATCCCCTCTCTCAAGCAGACGCTGGGACCTACACTTGCATTGCTATGAATAAGACGGGACAAAATTCATTCAGCCTAGAGCTCAGTGTTATGGGTAAGTATAAATATGATGGTGTAGATGATTAGCTTTATACTTTGATAATGAAGATGAGAGATGCAATGAATGACTAACTCAGAATTTACCTTGATCCCCTTAGAACAACGGGGCGTATCAGTACGTCTTACAGTGAGGTACCTTTGCGCACCGCGCAGTGCAGTTACATCTTATTGATTTGAAAATGAACATGATGTAACTGTACTGCTCAATGCATTAAAGCACTACACATTAGGACATAGATTTATGTCCTTATGCAACAAGGGGTTAAAGATGAATTCTGACAGTCCTGTGTTATGGCTGGGAACCATAGCAAATGGATCTACAGTCATTAAATCATTCCTACACAGTGTTTGGTACAGAATGCTGTGCATGGAAAGCGATATGGCCCACTTCCCCTTCTACATCTCCTGGATACTTTGTTGACATCATCACGGTGGTTTCCACAAATGGAGAGATGTTGGGTATAGTATGGTAAAGTAATGTTTTTTATGGAAAAACATGCTGATGCTATTAAAAGTAAATTAAATAATAGTCTCCACATACAAAAATAAATAAAATGTGCAATAAAGTGTAAAGTAAAAATAAACACACACCATTTATATATACACAGTGGTCAAAGTGGGCTGATATACAGTGGAATGCCATATTGCTACTCCTCCTACTGTTTTGATTGTAAAGCTATCAAATTTAATTCACTTACATTTTCTTTCCATACCGCCATTTCTGAAGTTCCACCATAACACTCAGTAAGTGTATTCTGTAATAAAGTACACATTTTAGGCATCCCTATAAATAGTCACAGAATACATTTAACACTATGCAGTATTTGTAGGGTTACACTAACTACGTGAAAATCATGGCTAGGTTAACTTTTTCCTATATTTTCTTCTCAATTCCATCTCAAAATTCAACATATATACCTGCTTCACAGCTAGTGCTGACCACTACTGAGCTTCCTCTGCAGGGTTGAGTCGTCAGCTAAGGCTTAGCTCCCCCTAGAGGAAAACAGGCTAGTGCCATATTCGTGAACCTTTGTTTCTAACACTGACATCTCTTCAGAGGCAAATGGGGAGATAGTTCACAAGTCTGTGGGGAAGGACACTTATAGTGTAGTGGATGTCTTTAGTATACACAGTGTGGATGGCTAAGTCCTGGAGGTTCAGAAGGCTTTAGGCTTGATGGCATCTAAACTTACAGATTTTTCTAACTTCCATCTTTTTTACAAGACTGAAGAAACAGATGTACTGTGTTCCAATGTCTCCTCAATCTGACACAAAGTTCCAATTGCTGGGTAAATTTCTTTTATTTTTTTTCCCCCTTGCCAACGGAAGAGTCTATTAATGGCGGACTTCTCCCAAGGTGGATCATCCTATTGCCATCTCTAGAACCACCACTATATCCGGGAGCAGCCTCGCGTCAGGTCAGTACATGTACAGAGTGTAATTTTCTCTGCACATGCAGCAGCAGGCATCTTGTTCAGTCTCACAAAGTCCCTGGGTGGGGTATTCATGGATCTTCAGATAGTGCCGGCACCATTGGCCATTGGTCACCATGAGTTTAGGCCTAGAGTTTATGTTACTATTGGCTAAACACTTTTAGGACATTATAACTCAGGCATCTATGGATGCGGTTTCTGTCACTCCCTGGTTTTCTGCACTCATAATAGCGGCCAGGCGTTAATTGGGGTTA